>NC_141927.1:1307500-1950000 GCF_057802395.1 Ceratotherium simum simum
TTCTCTCATCACATATATTTATTCATTTATAAGAGCTTTATGAGGATATAATTCACATACTATACAATTTACCTATTAAAATGTACAATTCAGTGGTGTTTAGCATATTTACAGGTATAACCGTCACTACAATCAATTTTAGAACATTTTTATCATCCCATTAGCAGTCACTCCCCATTACCCCTCCCCCAGCCCCTGGCAGTCGACAATCTACTTTCTGTCTCCATGAATTTGCCCGTTCTAGATGCTTCATATAAATGGAATCATATAATATGTGGTCCTTTGTGACTGGCTTCTGTTTCACAGCATATTTGGAAGGTCCATCCATGCTGTAGCATATTTCCGTACTTAGTTGGTTTTCATTGCCAAACAACATTCCACTGAATGGATATAATCACTTCTGTTGATCCACTCATCAGTTGATGGACATTTGGGTTGCTTCCACCCTTTGGCTATTACGAATAATACTGCTATGAACGTTCATGTACATGTTTTTGTGTGGACATTCCCTTTAATTTCTCTTGGGCATATACCTAGGAGTTATTTAACCTTTTGAAGAACTTCCGTACTATTTTCCAAAGCGACTACACCATTTTACATTTCCCCCCACCCTCCAGCAGTGTATGAGGTTCCACTTTCTCTGTGTCCTCATCAACTCTTGTTACTTTCTGTCTCTTTTATTGTAGACATCATAGTAGGTGTGAAGTGGTATCTCTATTGTGGTTTCAATTGCATTTCCCTGATGGTTAATAATGTTGAGCATTTTTTCATGTGCTTATTGGCCATTTGTATATCTTCTTTGGAAAAATGTCTGTTCAGCTCCTTTGCTCATTTTTATTTGAATTATTTGCCTTTTTATAATTGAGTTCTAGGAGTTCTTTGTATACTCTAGATACAATTTCCTCATCAGATACATCATTTGCAGAAATTTTTCCCATTCTGTGAGTTGTCTTTTCACTTTCTTAGTGGTGTCCTTAAAAGTACAAAAGTTTTTAATTTTAGGGAGTCCATTTTATCTTTTTTTTCTTTTTTTTCTGTGCTTTTGATGACATGTCTAAGAAACCATTACCTAATCCACAATCACAGAGAAACACACGTATGTTTTCTTCTAAGAGTTTTATACTTTTATCTCTTACTTTTAGGTCTTTGATCTATTTTGAGTTGATTTTTGCATATAGTGTGAGGTAGGAGGTACAACTTCAATCTTTTGCATGTGGAAATCTGGTTGTCCTAGTACATTTGTAGAAGAGACTGTTCTTTCCCCATTTAATGGTCTTGGCACCCTTATGAAAAATGAATTGGCCATAGATGTATGCATTTATTTCTGGACACTCAATTCCATTCCATTGATCTATGTGTGTGCTTGTCCTAGTTCCACACTGTTTTGATGACTATAGCTTTGTAATAAGTTTTGGAATCAAGAAGTGTGAGTCTCCCAACTTCTTTCTTCTTTTTCAAGATTGTTTTGGCTATTTGGGATCCATTGCATTTCCATATAAATTTGAGGATTGGTTTTTCCACTTCTGCAAAAAAGCCAGCTGGAATTTTGATAAAGATTGTGTTGACTCTGTAGGTCACTTTAGGTAGTATTGAAATCTTCAAAATATTGAGTCTTCCATTCCATGAACACAAGCCGTCTTTCCATTTAAAGTCTTTAATTTCTTTCCACACTGTTTCCTAGTTCTCAAAATACAAATCTTTCGCCCCCTTGGTGAAATGTAGTCCTCAGTATTTTATTCTCTTAGATGTTATTGTAAATGCAATTGCTTCCCTAATTTCATTTTTGGATTGTTCATTCCTAGTATATATAGAGACCCAACTAATTTTTGTGTTTTGATCTTGTAACTTGTAACTTTGCTGAATTTGTTTATTAGCTGAAATTGCTTTCTGTGGATTCTTTGGTATTTTCTTTATATAGGAATATGTCATCTGCAAATAGAGATAGACATTTCTCCCTTTCCAATTTAGATACCTTTTATTTCTTTTCCTTGTCTGATTGCTCTGGCTAGACCCTCCAGTTCAGTGTTGAATAGCAGCAGCAAAAGCAGGCAACCCTGGGGCCGGCCCGGTGATGCTACCGGTTGGGTGCATGCGCTCCGCTGTGGCAGCCCGGGGTTCACCAGTTCGGATCCCGGATGTGCACCGATGCACTGCTTGTTAAGCCATGCTGTGGCAGGTGTCCCATATAAAGTAGAGGAAGATGGGCATGGATGTTAGCCCAGGGCCAATCTTCCTTAGCAAAAAAAGAGGAGGATTGGCATTGGATGTTAGCTCAGGGCTGGTCCTCCTCACCAAAAAAAAAAAGCGGGCAACCTTGTCTTATGCTATTCTTAGGGCAAAAGCTTTCCATGTTTCACCATTGAGTAGGATGTTAGCTGTGGGTTTTTCACAAGTGCCTTTATCATGTTGAGGAAGGTTTCTTTTATTCCTAGTTTTCTGAGTGTTTTTATCATGAAATGGTGTTGAATTTTGTCAGATGCTATTTCTGCATCAATTGAGATCATCAAGTGTTTTTTCCCCTTCATTCTAGTAATACGTTGTAATACATTGATTGATTGATTTTTGTCCTTTTGAACCACCCTTGCATTCCTGGGGTAAATTCCACCGGGTCGTGGTGTATAATTCTTTTAGTATGCTTCTGGATTAGGTTTGCTAGTATTTTGTTGAGGATTTTTGCATTTGTATTCATAATGGATAATGGTGTGTGACTTTCTTTTCTTGTGATGTCTGTATCTGGCTTCCATATCAGGATAATGCTGGCCTCATAGAGTGAGCTAGGAAGTGTTCCCTCCTCTTCTATGTTTTGTTGGAGTTTGAGAAGAATTGGTGCTAATTCTTCTTTAAATATTTGGAAGAATTCACCAGAAAGCCAGATAGTTCTGGACATTTCTTTGTTGGAAGGTTTTTGATTACTGATTCAACCTCCCTGTTTGTTACAGTTCTGTTGAGAAATTTTCTATTTCTTCTCAAAGTAATTTGGATGTTTCTATGAATTTGTCCATTTCATCTAGGTTATCTAATTTGCTGACATACAATTGTTCATATTATTCTCTTATAATCATTTTTATTTATATAAGATAAGTAGTAATCCTCCACTTTTATTTCTAATTTTAGTAATTTTAGCATTCTCTCATTTTTTCTTTTCAGTCTGACTAAAGGTTTGTCAATTTTATTGATCTTTTCAAAGAACCAACTTTTGATTTCATTGATTCTCTCTATTATTTCTTTTCTCTATTTCATTTATCTCTGCTCTAAGCTGTATTATTTCCTTCCTTCCGCTAGCTTTAGATTTAATTTTCTTTTTCTAGCCATGTGAATTTTAAGATCGGCTTTTGAATTTCTACAAAGAAGCCAGCTGCAATTTTGATAGGGATTGTGATGAGTCTGTAGATAAATTTGGGGAGTATTTCCATCCTAACTATATTAAGTCTTCCAATCCATGAATGTGGGATATCTTTCCATTTATTTAGAGCATCACTAATTTCTTTCAACAATGTTTTGTAGTTGTCAGCATACAAGTCTTGTACTTTTTTCTTAAATTTTTGAGGAAACATTTTTTTTAATGGAACTTCAGACAGGTTCCTTTTGACCTATGGTGGGCCACATCTTTCATACCCTCACATGGTAAATACAGGAATAGATTCACACGGCTGTTTCTTATCCTGTTCCCTGACCTGCACTTGTGTGGCAGGGTCCTGACAAGACGGTGAGGTGGACCACAGGGCTTGTAAGAGAAGGCAGCTGAGCAGGTGCTGCACTGGGGGGTGGCCGGAAGGATGAAGAAGTGGGTACAAGGACGTGGGTAGCAGACAAAGGGAGCCAGGGTGATTCCAGGGACGAACCAGGGCTATCTCAGTTTTGCACAAGGCCCAACTGAAACTTCTGAGGAAATATTGGTAAGTTTAACTAGCTTGGGAAAAAATGCTTTATAGGAGAATATATCATTTTTTATTTAGCAAGCAACTCCACGGTCCACTTTATAAGGTTTCTGTTGTTCCTTTTTGTCTTGTTGGGTTTGTTCTTTACCTTTAGTTCAGTTGGCTTCCACCTCTAGTGGGGGACTTTCCATTTAAGGTGGATGGCAAGACCAGATGACACAAGTGGAGGGTCTGTCCCTCCCCCTTGGTGGGCAGATGAAATCAGATGATTGCAGGCAGGCAGGTAACTTGGGTTAAGGGAGCTTCAGGCAGAGGGAGACAACACTGGCTTCCTCACTGGGAGGGACCTCCAAATGCCTACGGCAGAGAGGGCTGGCCGGTTGCTATCCCTGCACTGTCCCTCTCCCCAGGGGTGGAGTGGAGGTGCATGCTCTATGCTGTCCCAAAAATCCTGAGGCCTGCGCCTGTCACCACAGTGTGCACGCAGCCTGGTTGGCTCAGGCTAATGCTTTGTGTGGAACTACTAGCCTGGTTTAACCAGAAAGGGCGCATGGGGCCCTCCACCACCCTCCCCCACCCTCAGCAGCCTGTTGTTGGCATCTGACCACCTGGGGCTGGATACCTTGGTTGCAGAGCAGCTCTGATGCTGCGTGTGTATGTTCACATGTGTGTCTGTGTGTCTGTGTGCATGCTTGACCTCAGGAACCTCGCCCCACCTGCCCTGCTAGCCTTGGTTTCCTTAGCTGGTGGTGGGGATGGGTACCACCTCCCTGCAGGGTGGTGAGGAGGGTAAAGCCTGTGACACAGTGCCCACACATAACGAGCACTCCACACACACCAGCGTGTCAGAAACGTTTTATTACACTCAGAATACACTCATTAGAATGGGTAGGCCAACAGTCTCGTGAAATCCAACAGTAAAACATGCCTTAACATTCGAGTTTGGATTTGAGGAGACAGTTAATAGATAATGACGGTAATTGCTGTTTTCTCTTTCTTAATAACAAAAAATGGTGTCCTGAATAGCTGGAAATTAGGAAGCTAAGACGCCCTCCACATTTTTGTTTGTTACCTCACTGTCACAAAAAGAAACTGCCAGCCCCTTAGTATCTATTAAATGTTATGTGACTTATAAAAATAACTATCGTCTAAAAGTATTGCCGTTATTTACAGTACATTGCTATCTCGTTTGTTGTCACTTTCGTATTGTTTTCGAGGGGTGATGTGTAAGTTTCCAGGCCTACGTCAGGGAATTCAGTCCTGTACAGTGGAAATGAGAATGTGTTATCAACGTGTCACATAATCAAATTTAATTCAGTTCAGTTAAACTTTTATCTTTTATGCTTTTCTTTTATGTAGCCGCATTCATAACACAGCTTCCAGGCTAAACATTAGGCAGAAATAGGATATGCGAGTGGAGCGATAATGGGCTCACTTTTTAATATGGAGGAAGATTAGAATTGTATTAAATTACGTGTTAATGGAAAAATAAAGCAAAAGATAATAGGATGACAACTTTATGCTGCTGTAAAGTCTAGATCACAGCACATGGTTTTGCTATTTATGAGTTGAATATTGAATTTCCTTTGAAAACTTGCCTTTAATTATATTAAAATATAATATGATCTAAAATATCCCCTCCTAATATATTAAAGTGTTCTAGTGATAATTTGGCTTTTGAGAAAGGAAGGACTGAGTAGGTATTATGGGATAGCCACTGCGATGAGCCAGTGAATTACCTTGAATTGTGATAAAGTGAGGCTACCTTTGGAGATAAAGGATTCATTGATCCTTGACTTGGAGAACATGCAGAAGAGACCCTGTGCTGCCCTTGGTATGAGAGGCAGCCCCACTCCTGCTCCGAGTCCATTGGGATTCCTCAAAGAATGTTCACTTCCTCTGCTGCTGTCAATCACTCCGGGTGTGACAGGTCTGGCCTCTAACTTCTTACAGATCCGTGACATGATGTCCCTTCCTTATGAGATATCTCCATGTCTGAGCTGGTGTGGACAGGGGCAGTCTCAGAGCCCGAAAATGGGCATTTGAACCCATACCTTGCTCTGGTCGTCTGGCAAATATTCTCACAGGTGATGGTGGTTCCTTACGTGGACGACCAAGAGAGTTGGGTAGAAATAATCGGAGGGAGCCTGGAGTCTCAGCTTTCTCTCCCGTTTCCCACGGTCACCCTAGGTATTCATATAGAGTCTGCTGTGGGGGGTCAGGGTGGGTGGCTCTATGAGTTCTAGGTGTCACTAACACAGGATTGCTGGTGCTATCTCTCAGGCAAGGGGACATTAGTGAGGAGTAGGTGGGAGAGACGCCCTCTGTGGTGGAGGACAGGTGGGGCAGGCTTAGTTACAGGACTTGGACTGAGGGGTGCATTGGCCCTGGGGAGGAGTGTTGGACCAGTGCGGGTGAGGGGGGCAGGACTCGGATAGCTTCCTGCCAGATGCACTAGCATCTTGAGGATGTCCACTTCTCATTCCTGTCTGGACCTTCACCTTGAGGACAGCGCGCAGTAGGCACTCTCTAGGCATTGTCTGAAGGGAGGTTGAATTGCACTGGAGCTGGGTCTTGGAAATGAACACAGGAGAAGACGGATGTGTGCAATGAGGGGCTGAACGAGGGGCTCCGGCCAGCTCACCCGGTCATGACATAGATTCGAGCAGGTGCTCTGCACCTGGCACATGCTGGGGCTGGCCTAGAGCCATCACAAAGCAAAGCCCAGCCCTCATGGAGCCTGCCATCCTAGAGGTAGCCCTTGGTCACAGTGGAGAAGCTGGGACTTGTGGGTAAGCTGGTGAGCTCTTGGGCAGGGAACCAACTGGTGGGGGTGTGCTTGGGGAAGCACAGGCCTGCAGCAATGTTTGGGTGGCTGTGGACAAAGGAAGAGCAGTCGGGAGGCTATTGCTGTGGCCCTGTGACAAGCACTAAGAGTCTGAGCCAGGGCAGGGCCTTGGAATGAAGGAGGTGGGCGCAGGGAGTGAAGGGTGAGCTGAGAGCTAGGGTGGGGCAGAGGAGGAAGGCGAGGGTGAGTAGAGGGGCGAGTTGGGAGGCAGAGAAAGGGAGAAAGCCAACAGGTCCTCCTTCTCCCGAGGGTTGTCGGGGCACCTGGCAGCCATTCCGGAGACAGACAGAGAGAGGAAGCTGTATCAAGTGTCGTGAAGCAGGCTCTGCTGAGTCATAACGGCGTCCTCAGGGCTCCCCACAATTCAGAGCAAGCTTGTCAGTGGGCTCACAGCAGGGCACATGCGGGGCGGGGGGAGGCGGGACATAAGTGCACAGCCTTCTCCTTGTGCGGGAAGGTGGGAGGGGCTGTGGAGAGGGAGACGGGGCCCTGGTCAGGAGAGCCAGCTGTCTCCACTGTCCCAAGAACAGAAGGCTGGCTGTGCAGTGCCAGTGGGATGACGCTGCTGGGGCCATCAGACCCTCGCTGGGCTCAACCCACAGGCCATTCCTGGGCACTCAGCCTCATGGGTTCTTCCCACCAGTTTTCCTGCTGGAATCAGCTTCTCAAGTCTGTATTTCCTGCATATATCATATTACATGCATGTTATAGATGGATATATGCATTATATACACATACTATATATACATAATATATGTGCATATTATATATGGATATATGAATTATATATACATACTATATATGCATATTATGTACTAGAATAGAATCTGTATTTTCTGCATATATTATATTATGTGCATATTATATACTATATACGCATATTATACATGGATATATGCATTATATATACACACTATATATGCATATTATATACTATAATAAAGTCTGTATTTCCTGCATATGTCATTATACGCGTATTATATACCATAAATGCATATATGTATTGCATATGTATGTATATTATATACTAGAACAGAGTCTGTATTTCCTGCATCTGTTTGGCCACCAGTTGGAAGCAAGCCCTGACTTGGGACTGAAACAGAAACACTGGGACAGCAAGAAGCAGAGGTGAAGGAAGGGGCTTTTCTAGCGAATCCTGGAATCCAATCACTTAGGTTTAATTAACCCTGAACTTTAAAAATGCCAACCCAAAAGGACTTCAAATGATAACAATGACAATAATAATAGCATAGGTAATAAATGTTGAGGGTGTCTTCCTCCCGGAACTCTGCCTGTCGCATTGCCAGTGTCTTGTGTCCCTTGCCCACAACTAAGAAACAGAAGCCTAGAAAGCTCAGGTCACCCGCCTGGAGCCACACACCTGGTGGTGGCAGGACCAGGGCCCTCACCTGACCAGTCCATCTCCAGACGCCAGCATTTCAACCACTGCACCCAACCACCTCCATAACAAGAAGTCCAGGGGACGGTCCACAGCCAGCGGCTGCAAACCCAGCATCCTCTGAGAGGTCGACTCCTGAGGGTTTGATTACCCGTGTATAATATTGCAGGTCACATAATCAAACCATTGTTTTCTTTACAGCAGCTTACAGTTCAAAACCGAATATCTGAAATGGAATGTCAGAACGTCCTGGTTTAGTCCTCGTTTTGCCACATTGACAGCCCTGAGAAACCCTCCTCCGCTCCTTACCTGCATGGCAAGGATGTGGCCTTAAACAATCTCATGATTAATACATTAGAGTGCAGCACATTAGTTTACCAGGCAATATCACTGATTAAATAGCAGATGTTGTTTTTAAACTTGTTAAACTGAACCACAATAAACAAATCTAATTGAAATGTAACTCATTTTTCCCTCAAGTTGTTTATTTGTTTAATACATTTGGGAATATTTGGAAATATCAAAGTTTACTCTCCTTGATGTTCTCATACTTTTGAGCAATTGATGTGGTATAAAAAAGCAGTTGCCCACTTGAATGCCCAGACCAAAAGTGACCACTGACCACTGGATAAAAATAGTTCCTGCGTGGGGCGTCAAATATTTTACTTCTCCAACACGTAAGGTTTTTTGTTGATATTCCCACAAAGTCTTAAATGGCATTTCTGTTGCTTCCTCCACAGATCAGCAGTATTCATGGTCGCCAACTCAGCACTTCGATGAAGAAAGATACTCGCCTGCTCCAAGGAATATGAAAGGATTATCTGGGAGTCGAAATCAACCACAGTTGTGTTCTGGTCATACGTGTGGCTTAACCCCGCCTGACGATTGTGAGCATGCCCACGACCACATCCACCATGGGCAGGACTCTCGGCAGCCCTACCTGCTCAGCCCGGCGGAGAGCTGCCCCATGGACCACCACCGCTGCTCCCCGAGGAGCTCCATCCACTCCGAGTGCGTGATGATGCCCGTGATGCTGGGCGACCACATGTCCAGTAGCACTTTCCCCAGGATGCACTACAGCTCCCACTACGACACGAGAGACGACTGTGCCATGTCTCACGCCAGCGCCAAAATCAACCGGATTCCGGCCAATCTTTTGGACCAGTTTGAGAAGCAGCTCCCCCTGCACAGGGATGGGTTCCACACGCTGCAATACCAGAGGACTTCCACCGCCGCAGAGCAGCGCAGCGAGAGCCCGGGGAGGATACGACACCTCGTCCACTCCGTCCAAAAACTCTTCACCAAGTCCCATTCCTTGGAAGGCTCTTCCAAGAGCAACGCCAACGGGACCAAGGGTGACGGCCGGGTGGATGACCACCACCACGGCCACCACATTAAACACAGTAAACGGAATAAAAGCAAGGAGCGGAAGCCCGAGAGCAAGCATAAGTCGGGCCTGAGCAGCTGGTGGAGCTCCGACGACAACCTGGACAGCGACAGCACGTACCGAACATCCAGCGTGGTCAACAGGCACCACCTGGATCACGTCTCCCACTGCTACCCCGAGGCGCTGCAGGGCCCCTTCGGGGACCTCTCCCTGAAAACCTCCAAGAGCCACAACGACGTCAAGTGCTCGGCCTGCGAGGGCCTGGCCATGACACCCGAGGCCAAGTACATGAAGCGGAGCTCCTGGTCCACGCTCACCGTGAGCCAGGCCAAGGAGGCCTATCGTAAGAGCTCCCTGAATTTGGACAAGCCCCTGGTCCACCCGGAGATCAAGCCCACCTTGAGGCCGTGCCACTACCTTCAGGTAAGGAGTCTGGAGGCCTGACTGGGGCTGCCCGTCACCGTCTTTACGGCAAACCATCGCAGGTGGCGTGGGCTCTGGGAAAGCCGTGGGGCATCCTAATTCTGCCTTTAAACCACAGCCCTGAGTAGGAAGGGCTGTTCCTTGAACGCCTCTAAGGCTGGAGGATTTAGCATCAGCAACAAAATGTACTAGCCCATGGTCATGTTTTCTCACTTGAAAGTGGCTGGTTTGGCCCACTGGAAATTGGCTTGAATGAGTTCACTGACCGTACCTGAGAATAGCATCTTTAAGCTTCAAAATACCAATGAGCATGATTATGGGAAATGCAGCTGCTCCTCTGGGGTGTGGATTAAATGAGTTTACCAAAGGCGAGAACAAATTAAAGACAGTGGATGGCTAGAGGGGGCATATTGTAGAATTCTCTTTTCTGTAATTTCCCTCTCATCTCTGCCTCCTAATCATGCCATCACTGAGTCTGTGGGTACCCCAGGGGAAGCGTCAGCCCCTGAGAGGCACCCCCTCTTTTAAGGATGCCTCTGCCGTTACTTGTATCGGCTAACAGTGCTATTAGCAAAACTTGAAAGTCTGAAGTTTCCTTTAATATACACATAATTTGCATTCCGGTTCACCATCACTTCTACTTGCCTGACAGCAGTTGCTGCAGGCTATGCATTGGCTTAGAGAAATCTTCCCACAATGAATAATAGAGCTGAATGCTGGCTGAGTCACCCGGCAGTCAATTAATGGCACAAACAACCATGAATCTTTTTAGGAGTCAGGTGGTTGCAGATCATTTCAGCAACTCCAATTGCCATCCTGGTGCCTGATCCAAAACCCACTGGTTCTGTTTTAAAGGGAAATGCTAACCCAATTGCTTTTACAGGCAGATTTATTCAGAGACAAATAGGTAGTTGGATAAAATACCATTTGTATGGCAATGAGAGAGACTGAAATTCTGCTTGTAGTTAGCAAACCACAAAAATATACAAATATAAAATTTTTACCTGTACATATCTAAAGGAATATGATGAATAGACTCAGGGTTCACTCTAGTTATTATTCAAGAAGCAAAACTCTCTTGTCTTTCTCTGCGTTCGTACCTGGGAAATCTCTGATGCAAAGTCCCCTGAACACTAGGACGATGCCACAACTGTGGTTTTTGGCCACTTGGGCCTGACTCCAGACCCACCTTCTTCCAGGACACTTCCCCTGGCCACCCCTTCTCTGCAGTCCCCATACCCTAGAATCTGCCCTCCCCTGAAGCTATCCACTGTCCCCTTTACTAACCATCCTTTTCTCTGGCCTCCAACAGCTCCTTTTAGTTTGTTTTAATTATGGAAAATATTAAACCTATACAAAGATAAGAGCATAACATAATGAACACCTGTACACTCATCACCCAGCTTCAAAAACAATCCATTCGTGGCCAATTTTGTCCCATCAGTACCTCACCCACCTGCCCATTCAGGTTGTGTTGAAACAAATCCCATACATCCTAGGTAACTATTTCTGTATTTATCTCTGAAAGTCCACCTGGGAATTTTCGGACTCTTTCTTTTGAAACATAACTGCAATACTGTTATCAGACGTTAAGAAATAATAATAATTCTGTACTATTTTCAAATATCCAGTCAATATTCAACTTTCCATGATTTCTCACAATCTCTTTTTAACAAGAAAAAAGAATTCTTTGTTCGTATCCGGATCCAGATAAGGGGCCACATGGAAGTGGGTTGATCTGTCTCTTAAAAATCCACAGGTTTCTCCTCTGTCTCCTTTCTCTCTCCTTCCCTCGCATTCCTCCCATTTCTACAATAAGCGTTTGGAAGGACTCTCAGAATTTATGAGCACTGGCCATTTGCTTCCACACGATTCAGAAGCAAGAGTTAAGTTTTAACCAGGAGCTGAGAGGTGTCATCTCTGAAGACCACAGCATCTCCGACATCCTGTCTCTAGTGGCCACCCGGCTTGTTTTGGTCCTGTCTTCCCCTCCTCCCCACAGTATCTACTTGGGTCTTTATTGATCTGTTCAGCCATCTGTGATCTGTCTCCCCCATTGAGATTCAGGCCTGGAGAGCATTACACCCTCATCACTGCGTTAGCTCTGCATCTGGCTGGGGGTCGGACACGTTATAAAGCTCTAAATGAAGGAATGAGGAGGCACCTCCAAGTGTCCTCCTGTTTGGAGGACACTTGGAAGCAATGAAAGAAGCCGCTCAAGTGTCACTTCAACAAAGAAGAGTCTCTCCAGGCCCTGGAGGCGTGTGGGTGGTTCTAGAACCAGGGTGATGAGGAGGGTGGATGAGCGCCTGGCCCCTTCTGCTCTCACAGGCTTCCTACATCTTCAGGAGGCCGAGTCAGGGCTTGTAGGGACTGTCCAGCTCCAGAAAACCAATAGTTCTGACAAGCTTCTCAGGAAACTTTTCAGTATTAGTCCTTTAGAGGCAAAAGATGAGAAACATGATTGTTGTAATCAGGTTCACATCCGTAGTGACAGCAATGCTTTACAGCATGAAAAAACTCCAGCCGACCTCATTCTCCTCCACTCTAAATGCATGCCTGCAATCCGAAAGAAAGATGTTTGCGTTGAAATCGCTCCTGGTCTTAGATCTTGGCCAGGGACTGACAGAGCACGTGGTTACAGTGGCTTTCAGGCGTCTGTCTCCCTTCCAGACCCACAATGAGACATCCAGCCCAGGAAGCATTTCTGAGGTCCCTTTGAAACCACCGTGGACGTGAACTTACAGCCGTGCCCTCCTCTCTTCAGCTCTTTGTGGTTCTTGGTCTATATCCAGCTGTCCCAACTGTCGGCTCTCTGTCCTAAAAGTGCCTCCTGTAAGATGGAAATGGTGATCTCCCCGTTGAGGGTTAGAGGAGGTGTGTCCATCTCCCAATCTCCAAATTTCCCCATCACCTTTCTCAGGGACTTGAGTTTCCTGATGGCCCATCCTGTCTCCCCCCAGGCCTCTTAGTGTGAGAAGCAATCACTGAGAGCTCCTGGATCTTGTTGACACCCATGGAGCTCCTTTATCTCCCCAGGACCAGTCTACAGAAACTTCAGGATCTGTGTCTGTGGACTTGGAGTCTGGGATCACATGACCCACTCATCTACCCAGTTACAGGCCTCCCCAGCCCGCGTGGCTGTCCTCAGTGACTTATCACCACTGGGAATGGCTTGGCATCGAGGCCACTTAGAGAGTTCACTGGTCTGTCTGTCAGCTGGGTTACTTCCCAGACTCGCTCAGACTGGGATCCCTGTTGACGTTACTCTATGATTGTGTCTCTTGTCCCTTGAGTCCCATGGAAAGCACTGGTTCCTCTTTCAGGCACTTCTCATAATCTGCCTTATACGGTGTTTCTCTGTGTATTCTTGGCCCATTTCATCAAAATGTAAGATATCCTCATATTGTGTAGCATTTTGTGATCTCTGTGGCACGGTCACATTTATTGTTCTATTGTTCAGTGTCTTTCGTGACCGTAGAGTGGGGAGTCCTGGAGAGCAATGGTATCCCCTACAAAGGGTTTACCTGAAAGAGTTTATAAAGGAACTAGTGACAGAGCAGTGGGAGGGATGTTAACCACACAGGTACCAGGAACACTGGAAAACCATTGCTGGCCTAGGCCTGTGGGCAGGATCTGGTGAGAGGGAGGAGCATGGGAGTGAGGCTCCCAGGATGGGGAGTGCTGGTTGGATGCAGGTCCTTCCAGACGATGGACCCAAAGCAGGAGAGAGCTATGGAAGATGTGCCACAACCTTTCTCTCTTCCCTACCTCATGTCAGCCATTGGCCGAACCCACCAGAACCAGAGAATAAGGGACGCAGTTGATGCAGAGTCTCCCTCGGGGTGAGGGCAGGAGCAGGGCAGGGATGAGAGGAGAATGGATAGGGGAGGAGATAACAGAGGGAGAGTGACCAGCACACGAGAAAGTGACCAGCACATGAGACAGTGACCAACACATGGGGACAGTGACCGGCACACAGGACAGTGACCGGCACATGGGGACAGTCACCAGCACACGGGACAGCGACCAGCACATGGGACAGTCACTGGCATACTGCGTCCCATTCCAGTGCCTCATCTGGGGGACCTGGCATAGTCTCGCACCTGTGATGTGCATTCAAGAAACACTTGTTGAAATAAATTCTCTGTGGAAAGATGTGGGGGCTTCATGAGTCTGGTCAACCTTGTACCTCACTGATCTGTATACATCGGAGTTTGTGGTTAGATTCAGACAGTGTAATAGCACTTTGAACATCATAAATTGTTATATAAACCTGCAGTATTGTGTGGGTAAGTATTTTGTTTTACCCAAGTTTACAGTTAAGAATGAGATGAGTGACTGAAACGGTCATTAGGAAGGTTTAGGATCAGAAGTCACAGATCGGTTGTGGTGACTGGGAAGCCCTGGGATCTGTTGGGTTCCTTTCATTCGGAGATCTCAAGATTCTGAGAGATCATCCTCATCCATACAGTAAGTGTTGACTGAGTGTCCACTGTGTCCTAGGCACACGTCCTCATTTGTGTAGCCCAGTTGGGGGCCTCACTTATCAGGGCAGCCCCCCGATTTTTGTGCAGGGCAGTAGCGATCTCTCTGTTCTGCTTCTCCCACTCCGCATAACGAACTCCCCTGGCCTGGGGCAGTCTCTTCCCCATAACTGTGTGTCTTCAGCCCGGTGGATCTGTTGGTGGTCTGCACACGAAGCTAGGTCATTGAGTGGCCGTGGGGGGCCTGACCCCAGCCCCCAGGGCAGCGTGATTACAGGCTGGGCTGGACATGCTGTGTGTGGAGCCCCGGACCGCTGGCCTACAGTTCCAGGTCGTCCTGTGTGTCTGCTCCAGGGTCTGTCATGGTTTAAGGAGTGGCATGGAAGCAGATGTGGCCTTGAGAAAATGAAGTCAGCAACTGACCAGTGGCTCTAAGGAAAAACCAAACCAGAAATTAATAAACAAAAAAGAACTTCCCCAACCATGCTAATTAGACTTGGGATTCAGGAGTTGACTTGAGCAGCATTATCATGAAATCATCTGCTAAGACACAGACAAACCAGCAGGAACCACCGAGGAATCCAGCGTTTCCCCACTCGGCACTGTTGACATTTGGGTGGACGGGTCTCTCTCGTGGGGGATGTCGAGCTGCATCCCTGGCCTCTACCTGCTAGCTGCCGATAGCACCCGCATTTTGGAGACGACCAAACCTGTGTCCAGATATTGCCAGATGTCCCCAGGGCGCAGAATTCCCCACAGCTGAGAACCACTGGTGTCATCCAAGGAGCATGTGGTTTAGCACCAGGAATCGGGCTCATCAGAAGCCCGCGCGCTCCCTGGGCTGATGAGCAAGCACGGCATCCGCCAGCACCACCTCCGTGCCCTGCGTCCGCCGGCACCACCTCCCTGCCCTGCGTCCCCATCCCCATCACCGCCCACCTTCCAGGTGCACCAAGGTCAGCTTCTCATGGGAAGTCTCCTCAGGTCCTGTGAGATTTGCATGGTCACCCTACCATGCGCTCTCCAAACTCCTTGCATTTATGACATATCCATGTAATTGTTTAAAGAACTTTCCTGTCCATAACTGTGGCTCGTAAACTTGTCAAACCAAGTGTCCCACTTGTAACAAAAACTTCACAATGTCTCCCGGACTATTCTAAAATGAAATTTATGTATGACTGACTTACACACACTGTTTTGGTTGTATATGTATATATATATTGATTATAAATAAATGTTATTTATTTATATAACGTGCCCAAACTCTAACATAACAGAGAAATAAAAGAAAGGTAACTATTAACTAGAAACATGAATTTTAATATAACTATGTCTGGGCACAATGACAGATGTGTACAGAATGAAGTATCCGGAAGCTCATTTCTGGATGAAGACTCACCGTAATTTGGAGCTACCAATTACACGGATAGAGGAGCGTTGTAATGATTCATTTGCCACCAGTGGATTCGCCGACCTGATGGGATTTTGGAAGTGGTAAACAATTCTTGGTAAAGCAGCAAACCAAACAAAGCTCTCTCTTCCCTCGATTTACATGGTTAGTTGCATTCCTGAAAAATTTATTGTTCATGAAAACTGCACAAAAAAACAAAAAACCTTTGGCTTACACACAAAGCAGAGTTAGATTCAAGGCTCACGCAATTATAGACAGGAAAACAGACATTCAAATTCATACGAGACATGAGCCAGTTCTTCACTGGGTGGGCTTGCTTCATGCTTCCCCAAAACTAGCATCTCTGGACCCCCAGATTCTCCTAATGCTCCACAAGTATGTGACAGCCACAACTGCCCCAGATAGAGTTCTGTGATGTCCCCAAGAGGCTGCCCTCATTTAGAACCATTGTCCTTTGCTGTAAAATCTGGAATTCAGAAGCCCAGCTGTCTTGCTCTCCGTTATCTCCCCAGTGGCTGGAGTACCTGGCATTCATTTAAAACAAAAAAACTTGTTGAATGAATGAAGAAGACAGTTCCCTAGGGGAGACACAGCGTTCGATGTTATTTTCCTCCTTGGTTTCAACTCCTGAAAGAGAATATTATGACGAAACCCTGGTTCTTTACCCCTGTTCCTGCTGCTTGAAAAATGGGAAAGATCTTTTAACATACAGTATCTTTAAAGCAAGAAACCAGAGATACCAAATGTCCACTAAGGTCACCCTTAGGAAAACGCCTGTTTAGAAATTATAGATACCACTCACCACTGTGTGCACACAGGTATTTAGGGTAATTAATTGTCCTTAAGCACAGCAAAGACTGCAAATGGGATTTGCACAGGTTGGTGGCTCTTGTGGAGGGAAATTCATCATCATTCATTCATGGGAAACTGTAAAGCCACTTAGTGTTCTGGGACGGACATTGGGCCACTCATGCACTGGGCCGCAGGGCTCTGACACGGTAGGAGCCCCCAGGAAGATTTATGCACTGAGGCGCGGGGGCGTATGGTACCGCTCTTTTGTACTTTCGAGAGTCTGGAGACACATGCTCTGGATGGGATTCATACCCTGCACTCGACTCTAGTTTACACTCCCTCTGTATTGAAATTTCTTCTGTCACAGACTGCAAAAGTGGCTTTCTAAATCAGAAACGGAAAAATACAAGCTGGTCTCGTTTGTTAGTTAATTCACAGGCTGCTGGGGAAAAAAAACAAAAACCTTTCTTTTTTATGGAAACATGCTTTTAATTCACAAAAACTCCTTAAAGCTGCCAACGGGGGTGTACCATTCATGGCATGTGGCTCTCCTCCATCTGCCCCCGGCCAGCATCCCAGCCTCCCTCCCTGGAGCTCCCGTGCAGCTGGCCGCGCCTCTTTCCTCAGCGCGGGGAATGGGAGCCTGTGCCTTTGTCTGTTTCTTCTGCCTGTGCCTTTCTGCTGGTCAAATGCAAATTAGTTAGGACCCCAGGCCTCACCTCCAGGAAGCCTTCCCAGATCACCTCCTCTGTCCACAGCTTCATTGACCCCTTCTCCATTTCCCCTCTGCACTTGCATCTTGTGCCCTAGTTAAACCATAATTCATGTCTTTTTATTTCTGTCTCTTCTACTGAAATGTACTGTCATTGAGGACTGACTTTTCTTAAATTAAAAATACGTTTGTGTGTTATTGCAATAGCAATATATGGTCCATGTAGAAAATTTAGAAAATATAAGTATAAAGAAAAATAATTGAGAATCCCATAATCAATATCTCCTGGTGATGACCCCTGTTCCACATCCTTCCAGCCATCTTTCTATGCAGTGGCCCCATAAGATCTGTACCACAGAGCCTGGGTATGTAGTAGGGTATACCAGCTAGGTTTGTAATTACGCTCTGTGATGTTCACACAACAACGAGCTCACCTAACACATTTCTCAGAAAGTATCCCTGTCGTTAAGTGACGCATGGCTGCATAAAAAAAACATTGACTGTATACTGTGCTTTTTAAAAATTGCTTGCCCCCTCATGAACATCTTTATTCTTGCATGGCTACATATATATTCTCCTGCACTATAATTTTTGAGGGCAGAATGGTAACCACTGTACGGTTGTGATAAATATTTCAAGCCATCTCCTCTAGGAGATTATCGGCATTTCCTCGTTCATCCTGATGAACAATTCACCAGTCCCTGGCACCGAATCCTCCTGTCTGAGGACGCCTTCGCAGAAGTGACGCTGTGTGTCGAGGGCGTCAACAGTCTGAAGTCTTCTGATGTGTTGCCATAAAGATTGGACCCACGTTACCACGTGGCATGATATTGTGTGGAAATGCCTGTTTCCTGCATCTTTCTCCATCCTGGCGATTGTTTTTCTAAGTGTGGAAAACCGGCTATTAGTAAGAAGACACACGGATAAGAATTGTTAAATGCCCAGAGCAATTAATCCTTCATTCTTCATTAGCCATTTCTTTCCAGGGCTCAAAAATCCGAAGTGTCAGGACATCTTCGACATGCATTTATGCCTATTTTCTCAGTTGCCAGTTGTCTTCTGAAAGAGCCCTCTGTGTGTCCCAGAGCGTTATTTCATTCTCCCTGTGTCCTGACCACTCTGCACTGCAGTCTGTACGCCCCGCCAGCCCGGGTCTTCAGCATTCACAGTGCCCTTCCACGTGGTCGTATTCTTCTTTCAACCTGTGTGGAGCCCGGCACAAAGAGCTTAGGGATGCCCAGCTGAGCAGGGCTGTAGATGCCACACCCGACCTCTGTTCTGTGGTTGAGGAGATGGGGCTGTGTGAGTTCCCCCAATCCACACAGCTTCTTGGGGTCAGAGTTTAATGAGAACCTGGAATTTTCCATTCTGTTAAACCCTCTCCTCATCCCGGTGTCTGGATCTACTTCACTGCGCATTGCTGGGGTGTTTCCATGCGCTTCCCATGGACCGAAGCCGGCTCAGGGATGTGCTGTTTTAAAAACACAAACCCTGCAGATAGGATCCATCTAAATCATCACCGCCGGCGCCTTGAGGGGCTTGTTGCTGTCTGGACGTTCGTGCCTTTCCACGCTGAGTGAGGCGCAAGGCGAGTCCTCCCCGTCCTGGCCAGAACTGCAGGCCGTACCAGTAACCCCAATAAGCAGCGCTTTCCCGCCCTCGGTGTCCTGTCCTGGGCTTTACGTGGAAGACGTCTGATCTGCCAAAGCAACGTGACACTCGTGTTTAAGGAAATGAATACAAGTGCTTTCGGCTGGAAGCTCTGCCTTCCTCCCAGGCAGCAGGTCCCTGGGGGGTGCTTGATGCACGGGCTCCCTGGGAACATCAAAACTGGAAAGAGCAGGATTCTTTTTAGGGTGATTTAAAGAATATGCATGAGTATCTACGTATTTTACAATAGGAAAAACACCAACTTGGAACACACTTTAAAAATGGAATTTTATCATTTTCTTCCTCCATAAACAGCGAGTGGGAGATCACTCCTCCCGCATGAAGAACACCTGAGTTAGGTCCTCTGATGCAGAACCGTATGCAATTGTATGGGTGTGCTGTGCCAAATCGTGGAATCTCTGCCCTCAGCTGCCGCACACTGTGGGTTTTGCTTTCATAAATGTGAGTTGACTATGGGGTCAACTTCATCCAGAGCCTCCGGGTGGCTGTGCAAAGCTAGTGGAGTACCCTGAAAGGAGCACTCTACCCCGAGCGGCACAGAACAGGTGCACACTGGTGGAAACATCATCTTAGAAAGTTCCGTGGTTTCTGTTTGTGGTGGTGTGAGGAGCTTGAGTTTCATGTGCGGTGGGCGAATACCGAGATACTGCCCTGCTCTATCATCTTTCTGGCTTGGCCTGCCTCAGAGGAAACTTGACAGCAAGTGCTGAGCGGGTTACCTGTGGGCCTCTGCCGGGAGTGCACAACACGGACGGTCGTTCGGTCCTGCACCGAGGAAGCGGGCGATGTGTCCAGGGCAGCAGCCTTTCTCCCTCGGGGGCGGGGATTGCGTGTATGATAAAACTCAACTTCTGGCGTCAAGCCCGCTCCTTTGTCAGCTGCACTGAAGGGGTAAATTTCCAGTCTTTTGGGCCCTGTCTTCTTGCTCTGCACTGCTTCGTTGCCCCTCTGTTTTTCCTTCCTTCTTCTCCACACTGGGTAACTTTTCTTCCCCCAGTTTCCGTTTCGTTTTATACCAAAAGGAAATAAATCTGAATGTTATCGGTGGTTTTGTCTAGGTCCTGAGATTACAAGTTGGGTTTTTTTCTCCTTCTACGTTCATGACATTTTCTCACTTTTTCTGTAATATTTATCTATCACTTTTATAATGGGCAAAAAACAATAGTTTTATATTAATGTCCTTCTAGGATTTGAATGACAGAACACTAAGAAGCATCTATCTTGATGCACATGACTTTCCATGGTAAATGACCATACAGAGCTAGGTCCTCAGGGAATCGTGGAGAATTTCTTCCCCCAGAAGAGCCAGAAACAGGATTCTAGTGACAAGTTTGATGCATGTTGTGTGTCTCTTCTCTCTAGGTGCCTCAGGACGAGTGGGGAGGGTACCCTACCGGGGGCAAGGACGAGGAGATACCCTGCAGGAGGATGAGGAGTGGGAGTTACATCAAAGCCATGGGCGACGAGGAGAGCGGAGAGTCAGACTCCAGCCCCAAGACGTCACCCCAGGTGGCCATCCGGCCAGAGCCATTGCTCAAGTCCATGGGTCAGAGGCCACTAGGAGACCTGCAAACGTAAGACCGCTGACTTTCTTCTCTTCTGAACCCTCCTCTGTTGTTTCAGAACCCTTCTCTCTTCCAAACTGGCTAACCTCTGGCCTGTTGTCGTCAACTTAAAAATAATTCCTGAGTCGCAAATATTAGACTTTATGGCCATCAATTTCAAGTCCTTTAAAAACAAATCATACTTTTGGTTATTTGTTTATTACATAGTAATTGAGGAAATATACTTGGGC
The DNA here is from genome assembly GCF_057802395.1 of Ceratotherium simum simum. Classification (NCBI taxonomy): domain Eukaryota; kingdom Metazoa; phylum Chordata; class Mammalia; order Perissodactyla; family Rhinocerotidae; genus Ceratotherium; species Ceratotherium simum. The sequence goes on from NC_141927.1 coordinate 1,328,304, forward strand.
AATTTCTATTTCAAATATTACTTTTGAAGCAATTATCATAGCCAACGTGGTCCATCAGTATCTTTTCAGATCATTCCAGTTATTTTCATCAGGGGCATATTTATGTGTGTGTGTGTGAATATCATAGTGGGGAATTTTTTGTTTGCTACAACTTTATAAGTGCATTTGTAGGCAACAGGCTTTTTGCAGGATTGGGGCAGAAAATGGATTAGTTTTACAAATATAACAGCATATGCTTTATATCTTGGTCTGAAGGTGTATTATTAATAAATTTAACTAATTTCCAAAATATGAACAGAGAAAACTATTTGGGAAATTACCTATTCATATGAACTATGAAAATATGATTCTTGTTCTTAACAGTCACATTGTTGTGTATATTTGGTCCTACCAGTTAAGGTTGGATGTAAATGCAAAGAACTGTCTGTTTTTTTCCCACTGCAAGCTGTCAGTTGTCCCATGTGAAGGTTCAACAGCAGGGTGAAACAGCTTCCTGGTGCTTTTCCAGTGTTGCATGCTGCGTTGTTCGTTGTAACACAAGTGACATTGCATGCTGAATTGTTCATTGTGATCCATAAGTGAGACTGGGAAGCTCCAGACCGAGGTCTGTCTTTGTGTCATTCCCTCCAGTGCCTGACGCACACAGTGATGAGGAGGATGGTGCAATTTCTCCCAATAAATCCAGTCGTCGGTTAATGTTAGCTTGCAGGATGCAAAATAAAAATTTTGAATTGCAACTGGGTCTACGCTTAACAAACGTGAGCCATATCTTTATTCCCTAGGTCAATTGAATTCCACAGTGATGGTGTTGGGAGTGGCAGACAGGGAGTAGGGTGAGGCTGCCTCGTTCCATAGTGTCTCCACTCTGCCTTACACAGAGAAGATGGTCAGGGAAGGTTTGTTAAGGAATGACTGGGAAGAAAGCCAGAGACTCGCCCTGGAGAAGCGCATAGATTTGGTGGAGGGAAAATGGGGAGGGAGTTGCGTGTGAGCAAAGAAACTCCAGGGAAGCAGTTATGATAGGAAGGTTGTGCTGGGAACGGAAAGCAGGGAGTGAGAGCCCAGAGGCGGTCCCCTGGCCTAACCACCCCCACAGTCCAGGGTTGGACTAGACATCGGTCTCCCCATCTTTATTTGGGGGTGCTAGGAGACACATGTGAGGATTATGAATTATCTGAAACCTCTCCCTGGGCAACAGTTGTGCTTAGCAGGTTTGGGGGGGTCATAGCCGCTGGCGCCCACCCTCTGCCTGGGGTTCTGAAGCACTGGGTGGGTGGCCACCGACATCACTTTTCATTTTGAAAGTTTGTGATTCATTTAATGATTATACACATTAACAGCAAACCATGAAAAAGAAAAAAAAAAGCAGCCAGTGTTTCTCCCATGGGCAGGGGTCAGGAATTTTTAAGAACTATGCACTGTATTTTCGTGTTAACAAGGTTCCTCCTCCTGTGCCTGCTAAGCCCACCAACCCACGCTCCGAGGCATCCCGTCTCCCCATCCTCGAGCTCTCCTCGTGGTACTGCAATTACCACCTTCTTCAGCAGTTAGAGACCAGGTCTCGTCCCTCCCCTCACCTCAGGGACTCACTCGGATCTTGTACAGGCACCAATACTGACAGTGTTCACAAGATAGTGATAGGAGTTTCCATCATTACCCAATAGAGTAACAGTTCCCTCAAAAACCCAAGAGTGATGAAGAGACCAAGGCCACTCAACAGCGAAATCTAAATATTGACTTAACCTTTCGTCCAAGTATGGAAACCAAGCTGGGAGTTCCTCCATGGATGGTTCCTAATACCTGAACAGAACACATACTGTGCTTCAAACCAGGTAAAATTGGGGAAAATAAATAAAATATGCTGCCTGCAGCTGCTCCTATTCTAAATTCAAATTTACTTCTGCTTTTGGCCTCTCGCACCACTATCCACTCTATCTGCAGAGATAACCCACCAGTTGGGTCCATTCTTCCCTTTACTCTGTAATTTATCACTCTGATCATCCATCCAACAAATGTTGGGGTGCTGTGCTAAGTTCTGTTTATAAGTGTGCAAACTATTCTTTTCTCCCAAATCTGGCACTGTGATGGAGATAACAGAATGGAGAGCTCAGGGCTCTGTGATACATCCAGATGGCGCCATGACCCACAGGGCTCCTCTGCCAATTTGCCAAGTCCATTAAAATCCCATGATAAGTCACTCTTTGGGGTTAATTTGAAATTTCTGTTAGAAAATAAGTTGTTACTGGGAGGTACATCAATTAAATTATTATTGCCTATTAGCCTCTTAGCACATCTTACATTTGTTTAGAATTTTTTTAGATTTAAATGTAATTTCATCTATTTTCATTTTAAATGCCATCACAAAAGCTCAACTATTTACTCGGGGAGGTTAGGACTGTGCCCATTTTGTGGAACAGAACCCTGACTCAGAGAAGTAAGGTGCTGAGGGTCACATAAGTGACCAAGAGCGTGAAAGAAAAATGATTGTTTTAATCTCATGCCCAGTGAAAAGTATTTCACCTTCAAATAGCAGGAGCACACTCCTGGGGGCCAGCATCATAGTCAAGGGAAAGGAAATTAATATTTTATAATAATATCACTATGGGAATATTACTACGGAATAAAAGGAACACGTGGGAACCTAAGAAGGAGCCGGCGGGGATTCCCGGGTTAGCAAACCCATGTCTTGGAGAAGAGACAAGTAGAGCGGTCAAACTTAACCTTTAGTCAGCTCACCTCCTGTCCCCGCTGGTCCCACAGCCTCCGCCTCTGGTCCCTCTGAGGAGCTGCCATGAGCACTAACTGGGCCGATCATGGCTGCTGTGAGGCAAGAAGGTATGGAAATCATTTAAATTAGCTTCATCTGATATTTTGCCAGTAAATTACATAAGTCGACCATCTTCATTCTAGGGTTTATTTTGTACCCAAAGACTGTTTTAAGCAAAATTCATAGTTCTAAAGTTGTATTTAAAGTATCGTGGAAAGTAATCAGATTTAATAGTGCACTGAACGTGTTTCCCCTTTTATACCATGGATCTTTACCAGCAGGAGCTGAGTGACAAAATGTTTTATGATGGCGGAGTGATTCCAATGATAAAAATAAGAATTAACATTTGCTAAGCTCCTTTAGGTTTTTAGTCTCCTCCTGGTGCACACAGCAGCTTCTATTTAACAGTATTTAAGAATGCAAATAAAATGACAAGATGAACCTAGTAATTATACTTTAGTTTTAGTTTGATAGGTGTGGATTTGTGTTCTTGTCATTGAATTATCCTATTGGCACGCTAAAACCTTAAGAATTTTATGCACCTCCCACTTCACGATAAGCATTCATATAAAATGGACTGTACCGGCAGTACTTTTTCAATCTGCCAGCTAACTTGGAAGAAGATTGGGTCTTTAATTGGCTGTTACCAGCCCTTTTGAGCTGTGTAATATAAAACCCCTTCTGTGAAGGCTGCAGATCTTCAAAATGCTTGACCTCTTGGAACAGTGATTCTGTTGAACACTGTCTTGTCTTCCTGCTGTTAAACCGAGAAAAAAGTCAGTCCCCTCATTACTAATTGAACACGTGTCCTTATTGTACCTACGGGGATCTTTGCTTTCACCTTCTGTGTTCTCTAGAACAGCCCAAGGTAAGGGAAAGTCTTCACTCTCGAAATAAAAATGAAACAAAGCAAACAACAGACACCTGTCCCCCCGTCTCAGTGCACGAATCTCAACAGTTGTGTTGACTGATTAGGAAGGTCGATCCCGGGGTCGAGACAGACCCTGGCCACCATGGGTTGGACCCTGCCCAAATGCGGACACCATTTAGAATTGTTATAAGTGAAATGCAAATTTCAAGCTACTGCTGAATCCAATTTACTGGATTTTTAAGTTAGCTTTTGTATTAGTATTTGTGATACTAGATTTAGAGAGTTCGATTTTGATAATTACAAAATGGAGACCAACTAATTTAATTTTGGGGCCTTGAGGAAGGTGTTCTGCTTAGTTGAATTGAAAAGTCAGAGCTCTAATAATGTTGAACATCTCTGAGTCATCCTTTCAGGAAGGTCACGTTGTAAATTCATAGAGAAAGGAGGGCTTATTTCAAGAGCTACTTCATATGTAAAGGTAAACTCAGGTTGATTAAAGAGATAAGCATAAGAATCACACTGGAATGTATGTGTATATATGCACATGTGTGTATATATAGATGTATGTGTGTGTATATCTGCATGGATGTGTATATACACGTGTGTGTGTATATATATAGATGTGTGTGTGTATATCTGCATGAGTGTATATATACACATGTGTGTGTATATGACTATTTCATAATCCTGGGATGGAGAAGACATATCCAAACAAGATTCCACAGTGAGAAACTGCAAGATATTGATCGATTTTAATTCATGAAATTAATAACTTATTTATGTAAAAGCAAACTAACAAACTAAAAGTGCTGTCACCATGTCACCAAAGTGAAACAGTGATAAAAGCCTGGAAAATGTCTCACAATATAAGTGACATGTGTTCACATTCTTAGTACACAGAGATGCCTTACAAATCCGTACAGAAAAGATAAACACTATAATATAAAAATGGAAAAAGGCCATAAAAGACTGTTCATATACCTTATCAATAATTAAAACTTCCTGGAGGGTGTTTGAGCATACGATTTTTTTGTGTGTGTGTGAGGAAGATCGGCCCTAAGCTAACATCTGCCAATCCTCCTCTTTTTTGCTGAAAAAGACTGGCCCTGGGCTAACATCCATGCCCATCTTCCTCTACTTTATATGGGATGCCTCCACAGCATGGCTTGCCAAGTGGTGCGTCGTTTCCCCCCACCGGAATCCGAACTGGCGAACCCCGGGCTGCCACAGCGGAGTGTGCGCGCTTAACCGCTTGTGCCACCGAGCCAGCCCCTAGCATATGATTTAAAACTAAAAACCTAAAATCTTATTCTAAAGAAATTCCTGAAAAACATGCAACTATGTACAAAAATACAGTGACGTTCACTATTTCGTTGTATGTCATTGTAAGAAATTGTAAATCACCTAAATGCCCATCAGCAGGGATTGGGGGAATCTATACTCTGGACACACCTGTACCTGTAAGCAGTGGCACAGGTAAAATGTTATTCACTGCAACATTGGGGTAAGAGCAAAAGTTTAAAGTAACTCAAAGTCCACCATTGTAGGACTTATTGAATAATAGATATACATGTATTAAAATAGTATCATATTATTAATAGAATTTACTGGAACACTATGCAGCTCTAAGGAATGAGAAAGACTTCTATGTACTGATATGGAGAGATCCAGATCATATTAATTTTAAAAAGCAAAGTATAGAACATTAGCATGCCACATTTTATATAATAAAGATGGGAAATAAGAAAAAAATTCATATCAGTTTGTATTACATAAAGAAACAATAGAAGAATAAATAAGAAACTAGTAAGAAATGTTTACCTCTAAGGAGAGAGGAGGAAGGAAGTAGATGCAACAGGGGTGGGACGAGGACATCTCAATATATACCTTTTATATATATATTTATATATATATATAGTTAACACTTTATGCAAATGTGCTATCTATTCAAAAATGTAATGAAATGAAACTTAAATAAAAATAGAAAATATATTAAATAAATTATGATTCATCCACATGGTAGAATACTAGGTAGCCATTAAGTATAATGAGATGTCTTTACAAATGGGCATAGAATGATGTCCAGTAAATTGTTCAGTTTAAAAAGTGGTTTACAAATAGTAGGAATTCCACTTCCACCTAGGATGTAGAAACCTGGGAAGGCCATCTTTCCCACCCTAACATGGGAGAAGAAGCTGGGTAACTGCAAAGCCACGATGCAGCAGAGAGCTGAGATGGCAGAGCAGCTCAGTCAGCTGGATCACAAGGAGGGACAGACCCCTCCACGAAGGAACAGGATGAGGACTGCCTTACATATAGCAGAGTGTGGGTGAGGAGCGGCCAGCTGCCGCACAAGTGCGGAAGAAGAAATCAGCCTAAGTCATAACAAACTGCTAAAGGCAGTCCCTTCTCCACACCCTCTACTGGGTGCTCACAAGGAAGATTGGGAACAGGGCTGGAGACTGGAGAGAGCGCCTCATCCCACCCTGGAAGAATGAGTGTACAGGAAGGGATGGGTCAGCCCTGCAGGAGAGTCATGGAAGCACATGACCCCTGCCTGGACCATGCTTTCATATGCAGCAAAAGCCTTCAGATGCTGGAGGGGGCACAGGTAAAGACTGCTGGGGGAAGGAGAGAAGAAAAATAAAAACCCTCCCCCCTGGTCTTGGGCTCACAAATCTAAATCAATACCAGAATAGTTCTTCCACTGGGGAGGGGCAGGAAAAGTCTCCCACACAAGACCTGATGCAAATACAAAGTGGAGTGTGACTGCCATGGGGAAGAGGTGGGAGCACTGAATAAGGCTCCTCTCTCTGTGGCTAGACACACAAGGCCTGCCAAAAAGCTGACTATTCCAGGACAGTGAACGTCTTTTGCCACCACTACAAGATAGCAAATGCCAAGACACAGAGACTGGGAGAGAGGAAAGAATGTGGATAGAAATCTCCTTACTAGCCCAGGCATGTGGTGATGGCATAAAGCTGAGGATGCAGTGGGAACACTAAGGATGAACTCCAGCCATCACCCTAAGCAAAAGGCAACTTAGGAGGAATCTAAGTCTTTAGAACACTGAAGGTAACCATAGGAACACAAACTGTGACCCAGCTCAACTCCTGATGAGACTGTCTGGACCCCTACACAAAAAGCCTGACAGAATAAGAGGCGAGTCCCCTGCCAAGCGTGAATACTATTTACCTCCATCTCTATGATCTCTATGGTTCTATACACAATGACTAGCATTCTGCCAGAACTTAGAAGACACAAGAAAAGAAAAGAAAGCCCACTCTCAAGAGACAGAGCAACCGAGAGAAGATTTAGAGATGACACTTATGGTGGAACTACCAGAGAGAACTTTAAAATAACTGATTAACATGATAAAGGAGCTAGTGGAAAACATGGACGACTTGCACACACAAATGGGGAATTAGCAAAGAGATAAAAATTAAGAAAGAGGCAGATAGAAATACTACAAATAAAAATCATGGTGTTAGAAATAAAGAATTTTATTGCTGAACTCATTAGTGGACTCAACATAACTGAGTAATAAATCAGTGAACTTGGTGATAGGTCCATAGAAATTACCAAACTTAAGCTCAGAGAAAAAAAGAGTGGGAAATAAAAAGCAGAAAAGAGCATTCAAGAGCTGTGGGAAAATATCAAATGGTCCAACACACATATAAATGGAATCTCAGGAGGAAACGAGAAAGGGGAGCAGAACAGAAGAAATGTTTGAAGATATAATGCCTGAGAATTCCTAAAAATAATGAAAGACATTACATCACAGATTGAAGAATCTCAGAAAATTTCAAGAAAGATAAATACCAAAAACAAAAAAAACCAGAAACAAAACAAAACCCCACACAAATATACACACATCATATCCAAACTACCAGAAACCAAGGATAAAGAGAAAATCTTGAAGAAAGCTGGAGAAAAATAAAAGACACATTATATACAGAGGAAAAAAAATTTTAACAGATTTTTTGTCATAAACTATTCAAGCCAGAAAACAATGCAGTGACATCTTTAAGTATTGAAAGAAAAACCTATTAACCCAGAATTCTAGACTTGAAGAAAATATCTTTCATAAATGAAAGTGAAATAAAGACCTTCTTACCAAAACAAAAGCTGGGGAAATCATTGCCAACAGATCTGTACTACAAGAAATACTGCAGGAAGCTCTTTAAGCATGGATGTGAAACAACATGATGAGACAGACATTAGGAACTATGCAAAGAGAGGAACAGCTCCGTATCTTGATTGTGATGGTGGCTACATGACCTTATGCATCTGCCAGAATTCACAGAGCTGTGCACAAAGTGAGAGATACTGACAGATTCAGCAACTGAACCAGAACTGGCAAGAACAAATCTTGCAACACCAAAAGACAGAGGACAGCAAAATGGAATCTGTCCTCTGTGGTGAGAAATAAACTTTATTCTGGGACAGGAAAAGGAGGAACATAACGTCAGCCTCACTTCCCTTTTTTGATGTATTCGTATCCTGACACTTTAAGACATGAGATGGGTACAGGCACCTTCTTCCCCGTCTTGGCCATGGGTGAGGTGGTTGAATGAGTGACAGTAGAGAACCCTGCCTATCAGGTGACCTACCTGAGAAGAGCTCCAGAAGATGGCTCAGATGTTCCTTCTGGTTCATCCACCTGCCCTGGGAAAAGCGAGCTCCCTTTTGCTCCAAACATGGAATAGCATAGTGATTTAGGTAAACTGGGTAATTGCTCTATGAATCTCCTGGAATCCACTGGTCTGTGGCAAATGGTCATGCTACTTGGCTACTAGGTAGGAGTCAGGTCTACTTGAGACATAGTGGAGTGAACCTGAGAAACCTTTGAAAGAAGTCACAGGGCATTCAGAACCCATCTAGAAAGATTAATTGAAGATCCCTCAAATCCACTTTCCTCACTGCTAGTGCCATCAATCTTGACTTTTTTTCTGTTTCCTGATGTTGGGACTCCATTTTGAATTTGGGCTCTCAAAATTTCCTTCAGACCACTCAGCTCCTAGCATCTCTCAAATACCGACCCCAAACCCTGCTTCTCCTATCACAGGCTAATCTCCCTTCTCAGCTTTCTACTTCTGACCATCCATGCACCCAGCTCACTGAGCTGAGTCCCATGGCAGAGGCTTCATGATCTAGCCCTTGACAACCTGTCAAACCTTAGTTCTTATGTTCCCCAAGCGTGAGATCTGCCTTCCAGTCCTGCTGAACTACTTGCAGTGTCCTGAATGCACCATAGTCTCCATCCCTTCCATGCTCTTGCTCATCCTTCAATACCGAGCTCAGGATTACCTCCTCCTGGAAGTCTCCCTTGAGTTAGCTGCCCCTGCATTGTGCTTCCTTAGTACCCTGTGCTTACCTCCACCATCCGCTTGTTTGCTTTCCCCAATAGCCTGTACACTCTTTGAGGGCAAAGGATGTCTTAATATCATTGCCATTGTATCTTCACTGTGTAGCATATTATATGTGCTCCATTCACACTGCATGAATGAGTAAAACTAGCTTCTTGTGAACCCCTTGTCATTGCTAATCAGCTTAATAAATGAACTACAATTAAAGGCACCAGTAAAATAATCATTTTTAAAGATTCTAAAAGTAAAGATCATCAATTTAAAAGATGTGTGTAAAGCTGATTCACATTCACCCGATTTCTTAAACTCTTTTATGTTAGTGGAAAAAGGACCAGATGCTAGCCTCCCTGAAGATATCACACACCTTAAATGTGCAATCCTTCAATTAATAGGAAACCATATGCTCCCATGGAGAAGGTATCCTCTGTCACATTTCCACTATCCCTATGGGCTGGTGACTTCCAAATCTCTCATTTCAGCTGGAGGAAACCAGGGGGGAGTTTTTCTGTACCAGGCTGTGTTGAAGCTGCTGCCAGCACTAAGAGTGTGTATTTACAGCTCTAGGGAGTCCAACCTCCTGAATTCCCAGGGAGCTGAAAGTGTCTCTCCTCAAAGGTGCTCCATCTGAACAGGAGGTGGGACCGAGCAGTAGGAATGGTGCCTGGCGCTGTGCCCCATGCGTCTCCACCCACGGGAGAAGCAATCCCACTGCGAGCTTTGCAAACTCAGCAGGCGTCTGTCCACAAAGGAAGATGGCCCTGCTCAGCTTGGTTGCCTCTATCTGTGTCTTTGTTTCATGGATATTCAAAGATCTCACCCCCACACCTCTTCATGTGTTTTAATTGTTTCTCTAGTAAATTCTTAACTTTTTACCTGATTTTGTTTCTTGTCTTTTTAAACATGCATATGAACTCCAGTTTTATTCTAATTCTTTTCCTGTTGTTTTGATGTTTTTAAAGTCAATAACTAAGTAAAAGGAAAGGCAAATTAAAAACCCCTGTTTTAAAATTTATGTTTTATTTATTCTTTTCTACTCTTTCTCTACTTCTGGTGTTTTACTTCACTATCTAGTGTTTAGCCTGCTGTAACTGGTGCCTGTCCTGTGAAGACCAGGGAAGCAGGGCGGTGCTTCTGTAGTTCATTAATCCTCATTAGGGCCGTCTGCCCGCTGGGCTGCCGCAGGGTGCTCGTCGCTGACTGCGCGACGCCTTTATGGGGGACCACACACTTTAGTCCATAATCCACGAAACGTATCATTTTTTAACCAACTATGCCACCACAGATGCAGGCAAGAAATGTGGCTCTGGGAGGTTCTACGCAGTGAGAAGTTTTCCCAGTGAGGAGTCTCTTGGGAAAACTGGTAACACTGAGCCCTCACAACCCAGCCCTGAATGTGTCTGTGCAGTATTGTGGCCAGCCTCACGACACTCCACCAGTCCATTAATTAACTTCATTATTAAATTGATTTTTTTAATTGCAAAATGATTTATATTCACTGTAAAAAGCTAACACAATACAGAATTATATAAAGTAGAACATTCCTCTCTCTCTCGAACATTCTCATGCCCGCAGGAGTATCCACTGCTGACAGTTTTGCCGTCTAGACTTTTTTATGTGTATAAAATGTAATATGTACCTATTTTTAAAACAAAAATGAAATCATACGGTGCATATTACTGTACAATTTCTTTTTATTCTCTCAACTATTTTATTAGTTTTTATTGCTATCATAACGATACAATAAGACAGATTTGTCATCTGAAAGCCTCGTAGGTCAGGAGTCCGACACAGGTCTTGTTGGGCTAAATCAAGGTGTCGGCAGAGCTGCATTCCTTCTGAGAGCGCTGGGTGGGGGGATTTGTTCCTTGCACATTCAGGTTGTTACATTTGTAGGACTAAGGCCTGCATGTGCTTTCTAGCTGTCAGCTGAGGGCAGTTCCCGTTTCTAGAAGCCACCTACGTGCGTGTCTTGGCTCATGGCCCCTACCCCCAGTCAAGGAGTAGGGTCCTTCCTGCTCTTCAAACCTCTCCTCATCTCTGGCTCACTCTATTTTCATCTCCTTTCAAGGGTTCATATGACAACACTAAGTTCACCTCGATAATCCAGGATACTCTCCCTGCCTTAAGGTCAGCTGATGAGCAACCTCAATTCCATCTGCAACCTTAATTCCCTTTTGTCACATAACATAACACACTCACAGGTGTCATACCACAGGTTGAAGATGATGCGCATCAAAATCTTGCCTACACAACTATCATGTGATCCTCCTATGACACACCTACAGACCTATTGCGTCCTTTTCATGCCTGCCTAGGTGTCAATAAATAGAGATACTATAATTTATTATCTGTTACTTTAGTGTTGGGGAATTGCCTCTAAGTTTTCATGATTGCATATAATGTTGCAAAGAAAATATTTCTTTGTGAATGTGCAGCCACCAATTCTACTTATTGCCAGGATATTTCTTCTCAGCAGCATCATGGGGGAATTCTCTTGGGATGTTGTTGCCTCTGAGCCTTTATCCTCATCAGTGAGGCTAAGAAGAATCTGACTAGAATGGAGGTAACTCCAAATTGGCAGTTTTTTAATGAGTTCGTTTGTACCCTTGATCCATGAATAGTTTAACCCTCCACCTCTGCAAAGTCCTTTGGGGTAAGGATTCTCCTGAGACTGGCCTATTTCCCATTTCCCTAAAAATGTAACAAGACACCATCTTGGAAAGATCATACTTCTGTAGAATAGCTTGAGAATATCCTTATTTTGGACAGTGTAGCCTTGTCCCAAATATTGGTCCCTTTGCAGAAATCCATTGTCAATCCATTCATCTTTAGAAACCATTCAACTTCAGGAAATAAGGTTCTTAGAATATTCTTATGGATTGGCTTGTAAGGGAAAATAGCTTAGGCTGCAGTTTTCTGTCAACTTTAGGGGGTTGTCTTGAGAAATGAAGGTGGGGTCTGGGGTGAAGCTGGAGAGCATTGTAAGTGCCAGATGTGGAATCAGCTCTTGCATTGATTTATCAATTTTCTATTGTTTTCCTGTTTTCTAATTCATTAATTTATGCTTTTATTGTTATTTGTCCTTTTTATTTCCTTATATCTATTTTGTTATTTCTCTCATTCTTCAGCTGAATGCTTATGTAGTAATGAAAGTGTTTAAGACTATGAATGTTCCTAAGAGTGTATCTTTAGCTACATCACGCATATCTTCATACGTGATGCTTTTGTCTTCACTACTTTCCAGATATTCTGCAATTTTGTTTTGAATTCCACTTTGATCAAAGTTTGAATGAATTAACTGAAAGAAAGATAGTCTTATTGGATAAATATAGCCACTATTAATTATTTTTCTTCCTTTTAATTACTTTTTCAAACTTTCATAATGTGTTAAGTTGTTTAAGACTGGCCACTTTTCCTTTTCAGCTCTTTTGGTGGGGAGCTAGACTTAGAGATATGGATAAAATATCATTTTTCCCATTTCTGGTTATATGAGCTCTCAATTTCCAAAAAAAAGTCAAGTCATTCCTGGTAACTCTTACAGCCACAGAATGCATTTACTCACTCTTCAGTCATCAGTGAGGCTTTTTTGTGCTTTTTTGCTACTGTTCATCTAACCATGGTAAGTAATTTCCTGCCCAGACACTGAGGGCATTGTCTACATTCATTCACAACTGCTGACAGTTCTGATAACATAATGGGCTGAGAATTTTTCACATATGAACAATGAAGAGTGTTGAAAGCACTCATTCTGTAAACAGTCACCTCTTTACTTTTGTGGACTTCACAGTGTCTAACAGCAGTGGCACAGATGGATCAGCTAAATACTTTCATAAAAGTCAGACGGGGCTTTCTGTTGATGAATCAGAATCCATTGGCTGCTGAAGGACAGACTATGTTTCCAGAGAGTGCATTGAAGAAAGAGACTAGAGCAAAAAGAGGCAAATCTGTAAGATTTGGGGGCACAATTAAATAAAATTAAATATAATACTAAACTTGAAGCAGCAGTGAGTTTTACTAAACAAGTCATATTATACATAATTCTCCCAAATGTGTAAAGATTATTTATTCTGTTGAATTCATTGTCTTCTTTGATGTATGATACCTAATATATGAATATATTTATTTAGTCAAATGAATAAATAAATAAGCCAATAAATAAGTATGTGTTAAGGACTGAGTATATAAATAAGATAATCTTCAAGTAAATAAATGAATAAATAAATGTACAGATTGCCAGGATATTAACTAGGCACCTAAAACTTAAGTAGTTAGTAAAAGTTACAGAAGTCATTTTCACAGAGTTAAAAAAGTGGGGTTTTAATGAACTAAATTGCTTTTGAAGTAACAATTTTCATAAGGATAAAAATGTTTTTAAAATCTCTTTCATTGAGAAATTTGGTAATATATATCAAAAACATTTATATTAATTCCATTTGTGGGATCCTAAGGAGATAGTCAGATTTCAGTAAAAGGTTTAATCAAAAAAAAAAAAAAAGATAGCCACTCTATGTTCTAGCCTAAGAGGGCTCCACTCTCACAATCACTGTTTGAGACTGTAGATCTCTATCCCTTTACATCATTATTTAAGCCATCCAGGCAGCTGTCCTAGATGGTGTTAAAGGATCAAGCAAAAGATATATGATTCTAGTCTTGAGATAATTAAAGGATCCTCAAAACATTGGGATATAAGTATGAAAATGTTTTATACAGTCTTGCCCTCCTATGCTTGGGAACCACGCATCCCATCCCTGCAGGAGTGGGCTCGCTAAGGCTACCTTAGGTTGGTTCCCTAAAGATACAGGCACTAAACACCATCCAGACAACCTTGATTCTTTGCAAACTTCTGCCCCTTATTCGATTCACAGCTGTTTCCTTCCCTTCCCTCTATGAAGGCTAGGCATGCAGCACTAGGAGCTTATAGGGAAAGGAAGGTCAGGGCATGGGGGTCTACTCTCACACAAAGTCCCCTCCCCATCACTCTTCCCAATGCTGGCTCCTTCAGCATTGGAGTGGGAAGGCAGGGGGAGCAGAAAGAAGGTTCTTTAATTGACCCCTCAGGATGGAAGGGCTCTCTCTGTTGCTGGTCACCACTGCTCTGACAGCTGGCCTGTTGACTGATGCATCTTTCAGTTCTTTTGAGCATCCTGAGACTGTCTTCTTGTTCCTAGCATGGGAGGGATGACTCAGTTTCCCCTCTCCCTGCCACTACCATAGGTAGTTCACTCCCACAGCATCATTGGATCCTGTACTATAGGGCTTCTTGCTTTGGGGAGCAGGAAGGGTAAAATGGCTCAAAACCAGACTCTTTCAGAGTGTCCACTTGAACTACGGGGTATATGCATGGGATGGCTCTACCAAAAGGTAGAAATTCAGCCCAGTGCTCCACCTGCCACCTCTCTCTGGCCCTGCATCACGCCCCAGCAGCACCCTGGCTCATCAGGAAGAGGAGAGACACTCCTCAGTCGCCAACCAAAGGGAGAGACTGTTTATTCACTTTGTAAATATCTGTTGTTGATTCTGGGGCTAATGCTTTTTGCCTCTACATGAATAATTCTAATGCAAACTAGAAAGTTGCAATATGAGGTGAAAGTGTCCAGAGAGGATACAGTCGAGAGCTTCAGACTCTCACAGAAGGTCCTCCCACCTAGACAGGTGGAGGGAAAGATGTCACGCATATGGGCCTGGAAATCCAACATCTCCCCTCCTGGGTAGTCCTCCAGCTTTGTCCCCCTGGTTGTCTGATCAGCTGTGAACCGGAACACTGCAAGTCCACTGTATCCGTTCTTCTCATCCTCAGCTCTTACCTGTGCCCAGACACTCCTGGCATCCAGCTGCAATGGCTATACGGCGGCATGCTCTTAGCACCCTCCCAGCCAACCTCACAATGGCAGCGGTGTCCTGGTCATACCTCTCTGGTTGTCCCCAACTGCCTGTGCAGTCGCATCCACACTTATGAAGGTTCTCCACAGAATTCTCCCTCATCTGTGGCTTCTCATTGCCCTAAGGTTGACTATGTGCAGTAAAAATCTCTACTCTCATCATGCAAACTCTGAGTAATCTTCATATGCTATTTTTCACCACCTTCTCAAATCTTAAGGTATTAATGATTGACCTGAAAAGCACTTCTCTTCCCTCTCCCAGATCACGTGTGTCTTCTGATTTCACCCCTACTTTATCCACTCAAGAAAATCCTCCTTGAAATGTGAATTTGGTCACATTGCACTTTTGTCTCATAAAGATCTGTCCTGGGGTCTCAAAATCCCATCGAGGTGTGAGCTGGAAGGAGCCCTCAACATCCTTCTAGACAATCAAGGGCTTCCCCACACAGATGTCCCTTCTGGGGCCCCATTTCATTATTGGATAACTTCCAACTCCTGGAAAGTTCCCATAGTGAGAGTTTTCCATTTGTCATTTTCCTGCACATTTAGTGTCATAATTATTATTTTTTATCTTTTGTGTTTTTCTCTACTTCCTGACTAAGTTATGACCTCCTCAAATGGAAGGACAGTGAACACTCATTTCTTTTTACTATCCCACAGTAATTGTCATGCAGTGAATGTTCCACAAACATTGTTAGCTGATGAGGACACCATTTATGATCTTTTACATGATACAGTTGCACTGTTATTTTAATTTCCAGTGGATGCACATTTAGTGATTACCTTCAATCACAACAGGATGGTAGATTTTACTGTCTATTGATTTTTACATTTATCTCATGGAGTATTCAAATATTTATTAAATTCAGCATTTATCATTAAACATTGCAATAGTAAAATAAGTCTTTCTTCTTAAGCAGCATGTACCTCTCATTTTATATAGTGGTAGGTAATCAAATATTTAATCTATAAAATCAACAGTCAAAAAATATGATGGAGGTGGAAGACATGGAGACACATATTTAACTGCTGCAGTGATATTTAACTTCAAGTTCTAACTGAGAAAGTAATTGTAACTCAGTGGCTGTTCTAGGATAGAATAGAAGGCATTCTCTAGCACATGCCTCTTCCTCAGCACCTACCATGTAACATTGAACTTGTCTGGTTTTCCATCTGTCTCACCCACTAGACTTCACTCTGTGTCCCTTGAGGGCAGAGAACATGTCTTAGTTATCCTGACACAGAGGAGGTGCCTAATAATGTTTGTTGGACTGATTTGCTTATAAGGAAATTTTAACTGGGGCCAATTATGTGGAGTTATTACTGGTAATGCTTGGGAGCTCTTGCTAAAGTGCTATTTTTACTATAACTTTGTATTCCAGTAATCATTTGTTAGACTAATAATTTTCTTAAAATTTTTTCCTGAGGTCACTGAAGGTCATACAGAGCCACTGGAGAATTTCGAGTAGACTAGCAGATTTCTATTTTAGAAAGATTGATTGGACTGAGTGGACACAATTAAGTGTCTTTCAAGAAATGCAGGTGAGATATAAGGGACTGCATTAGCTGTGGCAGTGGGGATGAGAAAAAGGGCAATACCAGAGATGTTAAAGGATAGACTTCAACGAGACTTGGTGAATGTGAAAAGTTGCCAAAGGAGCAGGCAAAGGATGGCCCCCAAGACTGTGTGTTGGGCAACATTGGTGGTAAGATTCAATGAAACGGGAAGACAGAGGAGGAGCAGATGTAGGGAAATGTGCCGAGTCCAGCTCTGAGCACATTGAGTTGAAATGGCTGAGAGGAGTAGCTTCCATAATCCTGATGATGAGGTACGAGAGCCCCAGCAGGACGGTCATCTTGGCCCGCGGAGGATCGAGACCTACCAGGTCCCATGCTGCCCACTGAACCCCTGCTGCTCTCTGCCGCTGGGCTGGGGAGGATGGCACTGTTTTGCCCCCGTGGCTAAGCGGGCCGTGTGACTGAGTTATGGCCATGAGTTTTGAGTGAAAGTGATGTCTCTCATGTCTGGGACGAACATTTAATTGCCAGTGTGTGAGACCCTCTAGAACTTTCTTTCCCTCTGCCATGGCGACCAGTAATTTCTGAGTAGTGGCACTTCCATCAGCCTGTGTCCCAGAGTGAGGACAAATAGATCAGAGTCCCCAAATGGCTCACAGTGGGCACGTGGCATTGAGTGAAAATAAACCTTTTTATTTGGAGCCAATATTTCGCAAGTTTTGTGGCTGCAGCACAACATAGCCCATCCTGATGGACACGACCAGACACCTCTGTTGGGAAATTATTAAGAAAAGAGCTACGTGGATGCAGTTATGTGAGGGGATGTGCAGGGGGAATATGCAAAGCAGAGAAAAGAGAAAATTGCCTCCCCAGGAGTGTCCAAAAAGACAGGAGTGGGCGGTATCCCTGGAGCCAAAGGAGGAGGAAGATTCATTGAGGAGAGCGGTCAGAAGTGTGGAAGCACAGGGAGATGAAACAAGTACAGGTTGAAAAAAATGGATTTAGCCAGAAGGAAGGAATGGGTGACCCTACATAGAGCAGTGATGTCAGCAGGGACAGGTGGCAGTGGGTTGTGGAGGACATTGAAGCAGAGAGCCTGAGTTCCGTCAGCCCCTTCCAGAAGCTCTCCAGGGAAGGATGGGTGTTTAGGTAACAGCTGAAGGAAATCAGGGACAAGGAAACATGTTTAATGTGTTGTGTTTTCTCAAGTAAAGAATATTCCAGCTTCCTACTGTTTTGTTCATTGATGAAAGAAGCACATGTGACTTAGAGGCTCATCTTGGAATTCTGCTCCCTTGGTCTCCACCAGCCACCTCCTCCCAGCCTCCCTCCCTAAGTGCTTCTCAGCCTCCCTGAAGGTCTTCCTCAAGGTTTTACTATCCATTGAGGTTTTATTTTCTCTTTATACTTGCACTGGAAATTTTCTCTGATGTCTCATTTTTGCATAACCACCCTACTCCACACAAATAAAACCTCCAGCTTGAATGATGCTGATGTACATCCTAGTGACCTGGTTTGTTTTCCACCTGTTTCTCCTGCTTGACCTCTAAATACGGGATGCCCCAGGGCTCTGTCAGTACCTCTTTCCCTGATCTCTGTCTCTAATCTTCCTGCATGACCGTATCCATTTGCACGGACATAAACACCATCTTTGGGCTGATGACTCCCAAATTTTCATATCGATCTCTCATTTCTTTCTGGAATTCTAGACTTGTACATGAAATTGCCTGTCGATGGTTCCGTAAAGATGTCAATAAGCATCTCAACTCCACTTGGCCCCAACCTTGATCTGCTACAACCTGTCTCCACAAGCAACTACTGGTCTTTTAAACACAGATTAGATGATGTCGCTGCTCTGCTGAAAACCCTATAACTGATGCTCATCACATTTAGCGTGAAAGGGAGCATCTCAAACTTGGCTCACAACCGTCTACGTTATCAAGCCCTGCCGATCTGCCACTCTGACCTTTAGTTCCCTCAGACATGGAAGCCTTTCCTAGCTTAGAGTCTGCGAACTAGCTGTTTCTTTTGCCTAAATGGCTCCACTCAATCTTTGCATTACTAATTTGACATCGAGATAGGTATCAGCTTATATAGCACCTATTCAGAGAGACTTTCCCTAATCCCCAAGCTAAAGTACCTACTTAGTCGCTTTTATCATAAAACCTGATTTTATTTGTCTTTGCTAATTTTCACTGCTTGCAAATTTCTTGTTTGTTGATGGTCTGTTTCTCCCTTACAAGCCCCTGTCGGTCATAGTCCCTGCGACATCCCTCACACCTGGAATAATGCAGGCTACGCAGAAACATTCGGTAAACGTTTGTTGAATAAGCAAGTAAGTGAATATACTTTTAGTACCTAGCATAGTTTCTAATACATATTAGATGATCAACAAATGTTTGTTGAATGGGCCAATACAACATAAGGAGCAACATATTGTTTTATTAGAAAGCATCAGATAAGAAAAAGATAGGGTGAGAAGTGGTCAGATTCTGGGTCTATTTTGAAAGCAGAGATGGCTTAGCTGGGGGTGTGAGAAAACGAGAGGATTCCATGAGGCCTCATGGTTTGGACATGAGAAATGGAGAAAGGGGATCAGCACTAACTGAGATGGAGAAGCTGGAGGGGTTGGGTGGAGGAGGGTGGACACCAGGAGGGTGTCTATGCTGAATGCCTGTGAAGACGAGCTCCAAGGAGGGGCAGGCGATGAGTCGATGCTATTAAGGGGTCAGTGAGATAAGGACACAGAATCATGGTGTGTGACTCCAGAGCTTCAGTGGAGTGGTGGATGTGAAACCCCCAGAATTGTTCACTAAAGAAGGGAGGAGTGGATTCGGGAACAGCAGGTATAGACAGCTCCTTCAGGGGGTGGCCATGAAGGGGAGTGGTGAGATGGGGCTGCATGGAATGTCAGGAGAAGTCAGCTCAAGAGAGGACGTGTTTAAGATGAGTGTCTTTATGCTGCTGAGAATGATCCAGCAGAAAGGGGGCAACTGGTCCTGTGGGAGACGGGAGAACTCCTGGAGTGACATTCATGAGTGGGCCAGAGGGTGGGACCCAGTGCTCAGCACGGGGCTGATTTGCACAGGAGCCTACGAGGTCTGTCTGGAGTAAGGGAAGACAGAGTATTGGGCCCAGATCCCAACGGGTGAGCACATGGGGTGATGGGTGCCATGGGAGTTCCTCCCTGACTGCGTCAGTTTCTTCTCAGTGAGGTAGGTTGTGTAAGAGCAGGGACTGGATGAAATAGCGGTTATGGAAAGGAGGCCAGGGTGAATGAACAGGAGTGATGGCGAGATTGCAGGTGACTTTAGGAACCCACTGTGGTTCATGACCACGAGTCTAAGATGAGACCAGTTGGTGGCGTGGCTGTGTTGCTCTCCAGCCACATTCAGCTGCATAGCTGGAGGCCCTGAGTGGGTGGAGGACCAATGTTAGCCAGGATTGACCTTGACCAGGCTGGTTGACCCACCTGGGTCACATAACCATCCTTGCTTACCACTCTGGATAATCGTTCAGAGGACGCTGAACACATAATGCTGTAATCCCAGGAGAACAGATGACTTCCCAGTTGGCTAACCCCGCTCATCACAGGGGAATTCTTTGGGTTTTCCATTATCTTCAAAGTTTCCATTATCTTTCTTCTCTTTTCCAACTGCATGATGAAGGAGTAATTGAACATGGATTCTTTGATCTTCACAATCTGAAACTATTCAGTTACTTTCATTGTTATTCTTTATATACTGTTTCTCTCCCCCTGGAGATGTAGGCTCCGTGGACATTTGGCTGTGTGGACGCTTGGCTATGTTGTTTCTCTTCTGTGCCTGGCGCAGTGGCTCACACATGGTTGTTGCTCAATACGTACTGGTTAAATAAGTGGGTAACGAGTTAATGAGTCAATGGTAATGTATTCATTAAATGTACTAATTGATGTGTTAGTATAATTAACTCATTAATGTATCCAATATTACTTATAAGCCATATAAGTTGGTTAGCCTGCCCAGCAATATTCTTTTTGTCCAGTTTGTTAGACTAGACATTCTTCTGAATGTTTGAGTTATTTTTCAGGGACAGAAAACCAGTCGCTGGAATGCACAGCCTGTTCAGATAGCCTCTGAGAACACGTTTCCCTGAGGGTGTGGGCCTCTCTGACTCCCCATACCCTGACTTCCTGGCCTGTTGGTGAAACTGGAGACTGACGACTGCCTTGGGCACAGCAATGACATTAAGATTGGGCACGGCATTAATATTCCGTTGTGTGTCTGTTGTCATGTTCCCCACGCTGGAACGAGAGCAGAGACCCTGTCTACCCTGCTCCCTGGTGCTGTTTCCCCACTCGGATGGGGCACAGAGCCCAGCTCTAAGCTGAGCGGTCAGTATTTCCTGATGTCCTTATTATTTGTCTGAGGGACTGGGCCCAGGGAGGATTTGGATGCTCTAAGCCAGCCTGCTATTCCCTCAGTGTTCTCTGGGCAGGAAACTGCTGTTCGATATTTGACCACTTAATATTTGATGAGATCCAGTGCAAATGATTAAACTCAAGTCACCTCAATGGGAAGTATTCCTGATCCTGCCTCTGTGTCTACCACATGGAATATCCAGGGCCACCCCCATTTCTGCATCTCCACCTCACTGATGTTGGGGATTATAGTTACACGTTTCCATTCTCAGTGCCTCAAACAACGTTGGTTCAGAAGAAATGCCTAAAGATGCTTAAACTCATGACCCCACAGATGAATGACTGAAGCACTGTTCTTGGCTCTGCAAACACTGTAGACTCTGGTCACACTTGACCAGTATCCACGTGGGCTCAGGCTTATCATTTTCCAGGAAACATGGCTCTACAACTGGGGGCCAGAGGGACCCTGCTATAAATGCATTATAGCTGGCTGATAATGCAGATATAAACCCTGTCTGCCAACACCAGAGGAAAGATGTTTCACTAGTGTGTTTGTCATTATTTGTGGATGAAATGGATGAAAATCCAGATTCTCTAAAAGGTCCCTCAGTGGGGCCCCCATCCCTCTATCTGCGTAAATCTGCATTTCTCAGAGTGTGGTGTGGTCCACCTGCAATGGAATCACCTAGAGTGTTTATTAAAATGTGGATTTGAGGCTGACCCCACCCTTTAAATCCATCTCTGGAGAAATGATCCAGGAATCCACATTATTTGCAGGCACAGGGGATTTCGATACAGGTAAGCATTTGTGAAACCATCGAATGGATGCTTTCCTGTGCCCCAACACTGGCCTCTAAATATGAACCTATGACTGTCAGAAATTTTTGTAAAGAGAAAAGCTATTTACTTGGTTTAAAAAATCTCAAACATAGAAGAAGGCTTAGACATAAGTAATGATGAAGGGGTCTTAGGGAAAAGAGCCGTTCCCCTGGGGTGGGGCCAATATGAATAGTCACAGAGCTCACTGTTTGCCATCACTGCTGAAGAGAGGTCTCAGAATCACTTTATCTGAAGTACTTGTGATGCAGACAAGATGAATATACTGCAGCCACCTCTGTCTAGTAACAGAAGCACCAGTAACAAAAGCAGAAGGAGTTGCTGACCCGGCTGCGGGCTTCACTGCTCTGCACTATTCAAAGGCATCTGCCTTTGCCTGGATCCCCTGGACTCTCAGAACAACCCCCTGAAGTGAGCAGGACAGGTGGAATCGTTGCTTTCGTTGTCAAAAGGAAGAAACCTTGGCTCGAGAGCATTAGTGACTTGCTAGCTTCAGACTGTGAGGTTGGACAGAACTGAAATTCAAACAACAAACCCAGGTCTTCTGACTTCAAATCTCTTGCTCTTCTCAACATTCATCCCTTCCCTCTTAGGGCAGCTGAATAATTGAGGGGAAGCTGGTGGAAACTCTTCATTTGCATTCCTGTCACCTTTCAGGTGGATGATGACCTATAGTTCCTCTCAGAGGATAAGATTTATCAGATCCTTGAGAAGCAAGGCAATTTCCATATTCTCCTGAGTTTTTTTGTTCACCACTGAAAGCAGATGATAGCAAGGATCTCTCCTGAATGCACAAATCATGATCTACTGAGACCAGCCCACACTCTCTGCATTAGCCTTAGAAACTTGCTCCATCCTTGTTTGCCTAAAATGCCTGTTTAGGATGAGATTTTCTCATTTAGCAATTAAGACTTTGGTGCCCTGCTCATTGCAATGGCCCTCCCTTCCTGCAAACCCATGACCCTGGCTGGCTTTGTCTTCTCTATTCCAGGGGAGAAAATGGAGTATGAGGCCCTTTGATAACTCTCCGAGGTGCCTGGGTCAGTGATGGCGCTAGAACCAAAGCTGTTCTGAGGAGTATTCCATGGTTTTGTGTTCATCTGAACTATTAATTTATCATACAGTTGTAATAATCCATTTCACATTTTTTAAACATGTATATGATGCTAAAGTAACACATGCAGACTTTGGCATTAGAGCTCTGTGTGCCTGAATCTCACCCACATCGCATGCTCTGGGACCGTTGGGCCCTGTCACCTCTCAGTTAAGACTGTCTTGCCTTCATGAAACAAGGTTAATTATCACACCTTCCTCAGAGAAGCAAAACCAGCATCAAATGAGATGAAGACAATGGAGGTTTTTATGGAGGATTTGTTATTATTGTTAACGTGGTGCATCAGCTCCTTCAGTCTTCTGTGGTGCCCAAGAGACTCTGAACCCAAGGCTCCAAGGGAACCCCAGTTTGTTCTTGAAAATTCCTTCCAAATATGCTTTGTGAACATACATTTCACTTCAATTAACAAATGATGTGGGCCGACCCCGTGGCTTAGCGGTTAAGTGTGCGCACTCCGCTGCTGGCGGCCCGGGTTCGGATCCCGGGTACGCACCGACGCACAGCTTCTCCGGCCATGCTGAGGCCGTGTCCCACATACAGCAACTAGAAGGATGTGCAACTATGACATACAACTATCTACTGGGGCTTTGGGGGAAAAATAAATAAATAAAATTATAAAAAAAAAAAAACAAATGATGTAAATATAGACTTTTCATATCTATAGAAAATATCATATAGTCTATAGAAAAATATAGACTTTTCATATTGGATTTCTCACAGCTTTATTAAAATATAATTGATATACTATGCGATTCATCCATTTGACGTATACAATTCAATGGCTTTTAGTATATTCACAGAGTTGTGCAACCTTCATTGTGATCAACTTTAGAACACTTTCTTCACACCAAAAAGAAACCCCGTACCCATTGGCAGTCACTCCCCATTTCCCCCCCAGCTCCTCCCCCCTAGCCCCTGGCTAATTAGTTAGTTTCTGTTAGTGACAGAAAACACTAACCTGCTTTCTGTCTCTATGGATCTGCCTGTTCTGGATGTTTCATATAAATGGAATCCTGCAATATGTGTCCTGTTGTGTCTGGCTCCTGTCACTTAGCATAATGTTTTTACAGTTCATTCATATGGTTGCATATGTCATACTTCTTCTCTTTTCATGGCTGAATAATATTCCATTGCATGGGATGACCACCATTTATTTATCCATCAATCACTTCGTGGACATTTAGGTTGTTTCCACTTTGGGGCTCTCATGAATAATTCTGCTATGAACATTCTTACACAGTTTTTGTGTGAACTCATGTTTTCATTTCTCTTAGATGAATACAGGGGAGTGGACTTGCTGGGTCATTGAATGATTCTACATTTAAGCTCCTTTTGAGGCACTCTCAGACTGTTTTTAAAGTGGCTGTACGTCTTATACTATTTAATAATATAAATTTTCAATGTATTCTATTCTCTATTGTGCTGTATGTATAAATGTACATATATTTATAAAATTTATCCCTCATTTTTAAAATTTATTTTCTTATTTATATCCATTGCTTTAATCTCTAAAATTTTGTAGATGCATAATTTTGTATAAGAGCAGGTTTTTTCATCCATCTTGCTGTATTATCTGTTGATATTGATATATTAACATCCATAACATGGAAGATAAATAATTGGAGGCTTTCCTGAAAACCCATCATTCTTTCTGATTGTTTAATCTCTACTTTCATTAAAGTGGAATCTAATTCATTCTCCTCCACACGATATTGTCACCTTTTCCTTAAAATGCATTTCAGCGCTTGAGCTATAAAGCAATTTGAATGGGAGAAAAAGAGGATTTTTAGAAAGATATTGGGTCTCTTAAATGTATCCTTCAGAAAATCGAATTCTATTAAAATTTATGTCCTGCAGAGCACACCCTTCAGGACAAGGGCAACGATTCAATCATCTTTGTCTCTGTCATCAGTGCCCAATAAATGTTTGTTAGATGAATGACTCATTTTGCTGGATAAACATGTTTGGGGAGAGCATCTTAACACAAAAAAAATTTCTTAGAGACCCTGTTCTGCATTGGTCCTAACTGATGTTGGTCTCCATGTCTCTGAATTCCTCCCTTTATGTACAGGTCACTAATACTGGCCTCTATTTTGTGTCTCTTTGCAAAAATAAATTATAGGGAAATTTGTTAGCAAATTGAATTGAAAAAATAAACCTCAGAAGTGTTGAATGTCAAAGGATTAAATTGATACCTTCTATTCTGTGGTCCGGTCAGGGAAGCACACCACCCATCTCTCGGTTGTCATACTGTGGCAGCTGTATGTTGCTGTGATGCTGAAGCTATGCCACTGGGATTTTAAATACCAGCAGAGTCACCCACAGTGGACAGGTTTCAGTAGAGCTTCCAGACTAGACAGACGAGGAAGAAGGACCTGACCACATACTTCCAAAAAAATTGGCCATGAAAACCCTATGAATAGCAGTGGAGAATTGTCTAATAGAGCACTGGAAGGTGAGAGGATGGTTGAAAAGACTGGGCAGGGTTCTGCTCTGCTGTCCACAGGGTCGCTAGGAGTTGAAATCGATTTGATGGCACTAACAACAGCAATTCTGGTTATACTCAACAATTCCTAGTACAAATATTGGTAGTAAGACCAATTTTTGTGATGTGTGACTTAAAAGGTCTTGGGATCAACAATGTTTTCAGTAAAAATAGACCTAAGGGAGCCTTTTAGCAGAGCCAGATGGACCTTAGAAGATACTGTCCACTGTAAATTCATGTCATGGCTTCAACTGTCACCTTGAGCACTTAGAGTTCAGGAAACACAGTTTCGTCATCGCACAGAATACTTATAGGATCATGTGCAAACTCTCTCAATACTCTTAAATAACTCAAAATAGACTTTTTAAATAAGCAGAAAGGAAATTTATGAAAAGAATGTGGGATATCTCTGAGAATCTCCAGTAGGGAAGGAGAGCATATTTGAAGGCTCTGCAGCTGGAGGTATAAACCGCACCTCAGAACTAGTTTAGTGAAGGCAGTAATTGCCAAGCCTGTTGTGCAAAGACCTCGCAGGTTGACCCCACCAGGCTAGCAGGGGGTGCTGACGTCTGAACTACTGCATGGCTACCTTATAAACAGGACACAACCGCTGCCACAGATGCCATGACAGCACGGATTCTGCTCTGTGTTACTGTCCCCTCAAGCCTGGGGAAAGGCATCTTTTTGGAGGAACGTAGGTCATAATCCCACACCTTAGCTTTAAGGGAGTCTGCCAGAGGAAATATCTAACATGTTTAGTCCTACAGCAGGAGTCAGTCTCTGCCTCTCACAGTGGTGAATCCCCGAAACAAACAACAACAAGGAGGAAATTGAGCTGTCGGTGAGCCAAACACAAGACAAATGCCACCATGACAGCATAATTTAAAAAAATAAATTGTAATGGGTAGGAGTTTAGGAGTTCTGGAGAACTAACTCTCCTACAGAAAACAATCCAAAACTCTGGAATATATTGCGTAGTACTTAGAAATATATTTTATGTATGTGTGTGTGTGTGTGTATATATATATATATATATGTCTGTTTGAGATACATCTGTTTGTGATACGTGACTTAAAAGGTTTTGGGATCAATAGTGTTTTCAGTAAAAATTCTTTTTCAGTAAAAACAATGTTTTCATATATATATATGTATATATAAAAGAAGTAGACATATATATGTCTAACATACACACATACACACACACACACATATATATACACTCACGCATATATATGTATATGTGTGTGTATGTATATGAAAGAACTGGACAGCAAACAAAAGCAGACAGGAAGTGGAGGATAGTCCAACATTGAAAGAAGGAACCACACTCACTCAGTGAAACCCACATTTATACAAATTTCCTCTGAGCCCTTTCTCTGCTCCTTGAAGTATGGGACAGTATGAACTTAAGCTGAGAGCTGCAGTCATGAATTTAGATGTTAAAAGATGGGATTTGGGGCCTCCAGAGTGGCAGGAAGTACTGGGGTTGGGGACAGTGCAGAAAGGAGGGAGCCAGAGAAGGGAAACCCCAAACTCTGTGTAAAAATTGTTGATGTCTGAACTGAGTTTAGTTTTTAGCTGCTGCCCACTGAAGATTAAAAAAAAAGAAGTGGGGATTGAAGCCCACCAAGTTATGGTCTCCCAAAAGCAGTGAGATATCCAGAACTTGGTGAAGACAAAATTCTGTAAACACTTGGAGCTTTGCACGGACCCACCCTGTCAAAGCATAAACCCTCACAGCCACAAGTCCAGGATGACCCGCCAGACCAAAAATCAGTACTCTTCAGAGGAAGGTAACAGGATCCGGAGTCTCTACCGACAATGTCCATTATACCAAAGAGAAAAGAAAAAAACATGCAAAGTTGTAGCAAAGTGAAACTCCTAAGCAAGAAAAAAATGAAGATAAAAACAAAACTTTAAGATGACCCAGATGTTAACCCAAAAGAACTTTAAAGCAGCTGTTATAAGGTCTTATATGTAATATAAAAATGATTGTAAGGTTCAAGTTGAAGGAAAGATGGTCTTGATGAGTGACTAGATTGGAAAACTCAGTGGAGAAATGAAAGTTCTAAGAAAGAGCCATTTGACAAAGAAAAGTACAATATCTGAGAATGGGAAAGTCACAAGATGGGTTTAAGAGCAGATTGAGATATCAGGGAAAAAAGTGTTAGTAATTTGAAAATAAATCAATAGATATTATCAAATCTGAAGAAAGAAGAGGTAAGATATTGAATAAAAAAGGACAGAGCCTCAGTAACACATGGAATAATAAAAAGTAAATTGACATACATGTAACTAGAGGACCAGAGGATAAAAAAGGGAGAATATGGCAGAAGAGTATTTGAAGAAACAATGGGCAAATTTTTCACAAAATTGTTAAAAAAAAAAAAATAAGAAAAACCTACAGACCCCAAATGCTCAGTGAACACTAAGGAGAATAAATAGAAAGAAAATCCACCTAGGTACAATAATATAAACTTCCAAAAAGCAGAGAGAAAGAGAAAAAGCAACTGGGGAAGAGGAGATAGTAAAAACAGAGCGAGAAGTGTAAAATTATAGTTGATTTTTTTTCCCAGAAGCACTGAAATCCAGAAGACTCTGGAACAATGTCTTTAAAGTAATGTTTTTATAGATCTATCAATCCAGAATTTTATATTCAGCAAAGATATTTTTCAAAAGTGAGGGCAAAATAAAGACTTTTTCAGATAAATAAAAGCAAATAGAATCTATTTTTAATTTGAATTTCTGTTCCCACACGTGACTATTATCTACCACAATGGATGATGCAGCGCTAGAGCAGCCGCTAGAATACCTACACTGTGCAGTACAGCCACCTGCAGTACAGTTAAAATTCAATATGGAAAATGTTTGTTTAACCCAAAAGAAAGCAGGAAAAGAGGAATAGAGGAAGAAAAAATAGACTGGAAATGTAGAAAACTAACAGCAAAATGGTAGGTTTAAACCCCACTCTAATAATAATTACACTAACTATAAAGGGAATAAATAAGCAAAAGGCAGACGTTCTAACCCTGGGGAAAAAAATTAAAACTCATATATTTGCTGTCCACAAGGGATAGACTTTAAATATAGAAACAGATGATGGATGTGAAAGGGTGGAAAAGATGTGCAAACTGGAAGCAAAGGGGAGCTGGTGGGGCTGTATGGGTACCAATTATTTAGGACAATTAATATGACCGGAGGGACAAAGAAGAGCGTTTCATAGTTATAAAAGGGTAGGTTTGTCATAAATACCCAAAAATTAGGTGCATAAATCTATATGCACCTAATAACAGAGCTGCAAAATGCAAGAAGGAAAAACTGACTAAAACTGACACATGGAAAATAGACAAATCACAACTGTAGTTTGAGACCCTAACATCCCCTTCTCAGCCACTCATAGAACAGCTAGACAAAAAATGGTATACTGTTACCTACATCGTGCTAACTGATATTAATAGGACCCCAGACTGCAAAATACACGTTTTTTCAGGCACACATGGAACATTCACCAAAAAAGACAACATGTTGAACAGAGAATCAAATCTTAATAAATTTAAAAAGATTGAAATTTTACAGAGTGTGGTCTCTTAAAAACAATAAGGTATCTTAAAAAAGCCCATATCACACTTCGTGATAAATCATGTATCAAAGAAAAAATCAGAAGGAAAATTGGAAATTGTTTAGAACTGAATGACAATGAAAACCCAGCATGTAAGGATTTGTGGGTGCAGCTCACGCACTATTTATAGCATTCAATGCTTGTATTGAAAAAGGAAGGGGGCTGGCCCCATGGCCTAGTGGTTAAGATCAGTGCGCTCTGCTTCAGTGGCCCGGGTTCAGTTCCCGGGTGTGGACCTACACCGCTCATCATCAGCAAGGCTGTGGCAGCGACCCACATACAAAATAGAGGAAGATGGACACAGATGTTAGCTCAGGGAGAATCTTCCTCAAACAAAAAGAGGAAGATTGGCAACACATGTTAGCTCAGGGTGAATCTTCCTCAGCAAAAAAAAAAAAAAGAAAAGAAAAAGAAAAGAACGACAATCTAAGTTACAAGCTTAAAAAGCTAGGAAAGGAAGAGCAAATTAACTCCAAATCAAAAGAAGGACAGAAATAATAAAGAGTAGAAATCAGTAAAATATAAAATAAACAATAGAAAAAATTGCAAAACCAAATATTGGTTCTCTGAAAAGATTAATAAAATTGATAAACCCCTCGCAAGATTGATCACAAAAAGGAAAGAAAACACATATTATAAATATTAAGAATGGAAAAGGGGAATCATTGTAGATCCAACAGATATTATGAGGAAAATAAGGGACAACTAGAAACAAATTCATGCCAATAAATTCTACAGCTTATCTGAATTGGACAAATTCTTTCAAAAACACATCTACCAAAATTGATACAAGAAGAAATAGAAAATCTGCTTAGCTCTATTATGTATTAAAAAGATTTAATTCATTATTAAAAACATTCCTAAGAAGAAAACTCCTAGCCACAATGGTTTTACTGGTAAATTCCATTCAACACTAAAGAAAGAAATAACACAAATAGTACACAAATTCAGAAAATAGAGGGTGAGGTAATACAACACTTTCCAACTCATTTTATGAAGCCTGCATAACTCTGATACCAAAAATGTTACCAAAAAAGAAATTACTGACCAATATTTTTTTAAATTATTTTTTTGAGGAAGAGTGGCCCTGTGCTAACATCTGTTGCCAATCTTGCTTTTTTTCTTTTTTCTCCCCAAAGCCCCAGTACATAGTTGTGTATCATAGCTGTAGAGTTGTAGCTCTTCTATGTGGGTCAGCACCTCAGCATGGCTTGATGAGTGGTGAGTAGGTCCACGCCCGGAATCCGAACCGGCAAACCCCAGGCTGCCGAAGTGGAACGTGCAAACTTAACCACTGCGCCACCGGGCTGGCCCCTGACCAATATTTTTTTAATTTACAAATATTACAATCCAGGGGCCGGCCCGGCGGTGTAGTGGTTAAGTTCGCGTGTTCCACTTTGGCAGCCCGGGGTTCACGGGTTTGGATCCCGGGCACAGACCTACTCACCACTCATCAAGCCATGCTGTGGCAGCAACCCATATACAAAATAGAGGAAGACTGGCGCAGTTGTGAGCTCAGGGACAATCTTCCTTACCAAAAAAAATAAATAAATAAAATAAAATATTACAATCCAAATCCAATAATATATATACAGGACTAAGTATAATTTATTCATGGCCAAATAGGATTTATTCCAGGAATGCAAGATTGACTTAACATTCAAAAATCAATCAAGGGATATACCGCATTAGTAAACAAAGAAGAAAAATTTATGGTCATACCAAGATATGAGAAAAAGTTTTTGACAATCACTCATTTGTAATAAAAACAAAAAAAAACTCTCAGCACACTAGGAATAAAAGGAACTTCTTCAATTGGATAAAGGGCATTTACATAAAATGTAGAGCCAATATAAATATTAATATTATCCAAGATTAGGTAAAAAACAGGACGTCAACTCTCACTATTTCTACTTGACATTAGAGTGAAGGTCGTTGCCAGTAATAAGGCAAGAGAAGCAGAGCATCAAGATTAAAAAGGAAAAAGTTTATTCTATTTATTCTCAGACCACAAGATTGTTTACACAGAAAAACTAAGGAAACTACAAAACAAATACTAGAGCAGATCATGGCATTTCCGAAGGCCAGGCACCAGTGAAATACATAAAAATCAGCTGTAGTTCTCTAGACCATCAGCAAACAATTGGAAAATGTAAATGGGTTTTAAACATCTCAATGGCATGATAGATTCTCTACACCAAGAACTACAAATATTGACCCAAGTAATTAAAGACCAACGTAAACAGAGAGAGATACTGTGATGGAAACCTCAATATTGTGAGGATGTTAAATCTCCCCAGATTGAGGTATAGTTTCAAAGTAACTTCAGTCAAAACCAGTAAACTCAAAGCAACCTTAGTTTTTAGAGAAACTGACAAGAAGATTCTGAAATGTATGTGAAAATGCAGAGGACCTTAGAAGAGCCAAAACCATCTTGACAAAGAAGAACGTTGGACAATTCACACTGTCGGATTTTAAGACAGTGTGATATTACTGTAAGAACTGACCTGGGCCGCTCAGCCTCAGCACTACTGATATTTGGGGCCAGACAATTCTTTTTTATTGGGGGCTCTCTGTGCCCTGTAGGATTTTGAGCAGCATCTCTGGCCTCCACCCACTAGATGATAGCAGCACCCTCCCCCAAGAGTGACAACCCAACATGTCTCCACACGTGGCCAGATGTCCCCTGGGAGGCAGAATTTCCCAGGTTAGGGACCACTCAGAAAGACAGAATAAATCAGTGTGACAGGAGAGTAACTCTAACCATCAGAATTTAAAACTTCTGCTCATCAAAAGATACCACAAGAAAATGAAAAGGCAAGCACAGAGTGAAGGAAAATACTTGAAATACGTATCTGACAAAGGATTTGAATACAGAATACATAACGGACTCCTACAAAACAGAAATATAAAGAACCTAATAAAAATAGGAGAAAAAGTGGAAAAGTCACTTCACAAAAGAGGATATATGAATAACCAATAATTATGTCATTAGTCATCCAGGAAATGAAAAGTAACCTTTAATGAGATAGACTTCCCTTCCACTACAGTGGCTTAAATTCAGAGGACTGACAGCAGAGAGTGCCAACGAGGACGTGGGTAGAGGTTACAAAAACTGAACATCTGTCAAAACTCATTGAACTGTACATTTGAGATCCGTGCATGTCACTGCATATCAGTTTTGTCTCAATTAATAAAAATGTAATGGGTATTTATTTTTCTGTTCCATGATTTCTATTTTAGAAAAAAAATTCATTTTCTTTTTGATGACTTCACCTAGGTTTGTTCTTTTCAAAACAAAATTAAACAGTTGAAATGTTTTATTTGGACATAATCTCACATGGAAAAGTGGGGACCCCATCTGGTCAGCCCCTCGCTATTGGCTTCCCCCAGATGTGTCCTGAGACAGCTCTACTGAACTCCACAGCACAGAACCAGTCCCCCATCCCCCAGTCCAGGTCCTCTGAGGACAAATTGAATATGTTTGTTCAAATTAACCAAGTGCTACTATCTGCTGGGCGCCCATCTGAATGTCTTCTGTATAACGTCCCTGTTCAGTATTCACTAGACTCTGTGAGTTAAGTCCTGTTACCATCATCCTCATTTTGCAGATTCTCAGAGAGACGACGTAATTTATCCAGAGTGACACACGAGCGGGTAGTTGAGCCAGTGTTTGAACACGGGCCAACTTCACACACGTGCTTGGCCCCAAGCACAGATGGCCTCTGTGGCTGTGACATTTCCTCCCTCTGATGGCGAGGGCGCGGCCAACGCAGGGGCAGCGTCTTGTCCAGGGAAACTGAACCTGCTCGCCTTCTCTCTCTCCAACGTGTCTTGTTATCACTTTCTAAAAATAAATGCTCACATTGACTCATCCTCCCCCAAAAAGACTCACAGCCTTTCTCAAATTACCTCTGCACTCTCTCCTCTTCCCTGACAAATTGGACAAATTGCTCAAAATTGTCAGTTTTACTGCTATTTTCTGACCTTCACTTCCTGCAATCTGGTTTTGGCCCCAAATCCACCCAAACCATTTCTCCAACGGTCTCTCATGACCCCTCATTGCCCCATCTGGGTGACACTCACACCTCCGCCTCATCTACACGTCTACACCTTCGCGTTCTCATCAGCACATTTGCCCTAAGCACATTCTTCCTAAGTCCCTTAAAACCAGCAGGTCCAAATCAAACTCACGTTCAGTCTCCAAAACTCATTTCCCTTCCAGGAGCGTGTTCTATCTCTGTTAAGAAAAATCTGGAAGCCTTGGAATCGTCTCAGTTATCTCTTTCTCCCTCAGGGCTACATCCTATCCCTTCCTGACTGCCCTCGATCCTTCCATCTTTAACGTGGAACTCCCCCCAGCCCGGGTTTGCGTTGCTTCTCACCGAGTCTGTCTGGACAGTGGCCTTTGGCTTCGCTCTCCCAGCCTCTGAGCCCACAGACCGAGAGCTTCCTGAGCTGCCAGCTCAGGAACCCCTGGTCAAGTGCTCGTGGTGCTTTCCTGTTGCATATGGCGGAAATTTCAGACTCCTCAGAGTGGTCTGTCTTTGCAAACTTCTCTCCCAGCACATGTTCCCCAGCACCGACCACGGCCCAGCCGCGCCAGGCAGCCCCGCCACCTCCGTGCTGGCCTGTCTGCACACCTCATGTATGCGTCCCCAACACAGGGAAAGAGAACGTGCCTCATTCGTAGCGTTGCCAGATTTAAGAAATAAACACATGGGATGCCCAGTTAAATTTGAATTTCAGGTAAACAGTGCATTTTTTAGCATAAGTATGTGCCATGTGGGACATATTTGGACAATATTGGGAGCATACTGATACTAAAGAAGTACTTGTTGTTCATCTGAAAT
Source organism: Ceratotherium simum simum (assembly GCF_057802395.1). Classification (NCBI taxonomy): domain Eukaryota; kingdom Metazoa; phylum Chordata; class Mammalia; order Perissodactyla; family Rhinocerotidae; genus Ceratotherium; species Ceratotherium simum. The sequence goes on from NC_141927.1 coordinate 1,362,015, forward strand.
TCGAACTTAGCTAGGTGTCCTGTGTTTCATCTGGCAGCCGTGTTCATCCGTCTTGTTGTCTTCCAGCCTCTAGCTCTGTTCCTGGCACACTGCTCAAGAAAGATCTGCAGAGTTAATGGGATGGTGCGAATGCCTTTCCACGGAGGGGTTGCTGTTCAGTGAAATCATAAACACGTGAGGAGCAGAGGAAGGAAAACAGAGCATTGAAAGGAGGCACAAAAGGGGCAGTGCAGGGAGTGAGGAGAAACCCCGTCAGTGGACAGAAAATTCAGGGACTCTGCTAATGCCCTGTGGACACGAGCCGTGTCTGCCCCGAGTGCATCCACATATGTGGAGCGAGGTGATTCTTCCAAGACCCTCCTAGCCTTGCAGCGAGGTGCAAGAGCCCTGATTCAGAGCCTATGTATGTTACCTGTTCTGTCTGCAAAGCCTCCATACAGGGCGGGAAGTTCCGCATTGTCCCCAGGGAGAGGGTCTACACTCGGTCCCTGTGTGCCCAGTCCTCCGTGTGACTTCAGGGTCTGAGTGTGCGTATTATCACCAGCTGACACCCAGCTCAGGGTGAACGCCTGAGGCCTTGCTGTCACACTGTGGGTGTCACACTGAAGGTGAGGGGTTTGTCCTGACCTCAGACCCCTGCTCCAGGACCTCATGGCAGCACGCCTGTGAGCCCTGTGGGGTCCCTTTCCTGATCTGGGGAGAGATATGTACGTGTCAAGGTGCTCAAGGCAAGTGACAGAGCCTGGTCCAGGGTGAACTATGTTAGTGCTTCTATGACTGCGTTCTGAAAAAGGTCTCCCAGCACTTTCTAGCACCCAGCTTACTGAGCACATGCCCCTTATCCACTGCTTTCTCCTTGTGTTGCATTTAGGAAGCTCTTGGTGGCACGTCACTGTCGTCCTGCCTGGCACTGGCTCAGAGCAAAGGCGGTGCAGAGTGTGAAGGAGCAGATCCCAGAGGACGGAGTCTCAGCTGGTGCGGTCCTCAGGGAAGGGACGTGGGGACACCCAGCAATGTCCTCTACCTGCAGTTAGGTGTTGACATGGTTTTCCACTCAAAACATGTGACTAGGGAACAAGCTTGTTTTCATCTCCTGTGAATGTACTTATAGCTTAGCGGACATTTTTAGTCTAAATATGGGAAAAATCTGGAAAAAAAAGCCATTTTCTGAATTCAGGAAATTAATTGAGAGATTATGTGAAATGTGTACTGAAATACATTAGACTAGCTTCCATTTTGTAGGAGGAATATTACACACACACACACACACACACACACACACACAGAGCATCTCTCAATCCCCAATGTAGTTTAGAATGTTCCCTTTTCCACTTAATGCCGTGGAGGAAAGACAGTTTCTCATATATGTAGCTATTCCTGTCAGATTCCGTTTAGAGAAATGGAAAGATGCCCCCAGTATTTGGAATGAACACGTTTAGTATGAAAAAATTGTTTTCTTATATTTGTTCTTCATATAACCTGCATAAAATCTTCACCACTTTTCTAAGGTGATGAAGATAAAAGGATGGTTTATTTTGTCTAGATTTTCAAGTTATTTATGTAGATCTGAACACCTTAATGCAGAGGCCCAGGGAGGCACATATTTTGTTATGTAAATTTGATTTTACAATGACCTGAAGTCACAGAAGACGTTTGTGAGCCTACGATTCAGCAAACAACTCTGGAACAATTTTCAGATAGAAAGGAAAAAGGAAAATACTAGGAAACCTGTTATTCTCTTTTGTACAACTACTTTTTCACTCTCCTAGCATTCCAAAATAGATGTCCAGTCTCATTCATGCATATATGGCTGTCCAATGAGGGCATCACTGGAAAGGGAAAAAACTAGAAAAAGATATTTCTCTGTTATTCTAGAAAATTTTGTATGGTTTCCTTTTACAGTTTTCTGGGCTACCAGCTAGTCTATACATGAGAATATGTTTCCATCCCTGACAACTGGGTGCCAACGTAGGAATTATCATGCTGAGGGAATAACTAAGAGGCTTAAAGGGAATTTAAAATGATGTGGGAATCCCAAGGACGGGTTTCTGAGGAAGAGCAAGGAAGCATCCCGGAGCGAGGTGCCTGGGTCCGGGGCCAGAGTTCTGCGGGAGGAGGCAGCCCTGCCCTCACGCTGCTGGCCTTGATGGCGTCTCCCAGTGTCAGGGTCTGATTTTCAGTCTCCAGCTCTGTGATTTATGAGGATAGCTGGCCTTGGACACTATACTATAAAATGCTAAACCATTGTAATAAAAAAAAAATCTATTAAGTCTAATGAGGCTGAAGATGGGGGTGTTTTTTAACTATTTAAAATAGACAGTAACAGAGGATGGGGACCTTTTGGGCTCTTTGCGTCTGTGACTCAGCAGCTGTGATCTTGGGGCCAAAAGCATGAATTCTGGAGCCAGACATCCTGGGCCCAGAGTCTGGCTCTGCCCTTTGCTCTGTGTGAGCCTGGGAGAGTGACTCAGCACTGCTATGCCTCAGTCTCCCCGTTTGCACAGTGCGATTATGAATGGCCCTACCTTATGGGATTCCCATGAAGAATGAATGGGTTAGTACAACATAAAATGCTTACAAGGTACCCAGCACAACAGTATGCAGCAAATGTCAACTATTGTGAGTCTGTTTTTAAAGAAAAAAAAATGTTATTCGCTTTCTACAATGGCAACTTTTCTTTACGTGGCATACTCAATTTTGGAATAAAGAGAATCATTGGGCCTTAGAATAGATAGTTTAAACATAGAATCACAAAATATACTAAATCACATGTGAATTCCATCCAACAGCACCAAAAGGGTCATTTGCCATGTTCTGAGGATGTCCAGGCACGGGGCTAACAATGGTGGGGATACAGAGATGAAGAAGACACAGGGCCTTCTTGGAGGGACTCTCAGCCTGGGAGGCACCTTCCATGTGAGAATATTAAATGATGCAATGGCAGTATTAATCAGAAAGAGAGCTATATTGGAAGAAAATAAGAGGTCAGTACTAACTTGTAGAAATGCAAAGTGTGAAACCAGCGATTTCAAGGAAACATAGAAGGACAGGGGAGATGCAGAAAGTTTAGGTTTTTGCAAAGACAGAAGTGAGGCCACGCATCTGAGGGTCAGGGCAGCCACCTGAGGCTGCGACGCTCATGCCCTGCACGTGGGGCTGGATTGAACACACACACAAACACTCGTGCAAGTGGGGCAGACTGTGTCACATGCAGGGTCTGCTTACCAGGCCAACGTGAGCCCCAACACACGACAGTCTCAGGTGTTGGTGGCATCATCCACTCCCGTTGGACCCCTCCAGTTCTATGTGGGACAACCTGGTGGCCGTGTGTGGGTGTTTGCTAACCTGTCTTGCTGTCTTGCTGGCGGTCAGCCCTGGGATCCACGGAGGAGCAGAAGGGACAGCGCCCACTGCTGGTGCCGTGCAGGCCACATCCCAGGCCTGAAGCTGCGAGCAAAGAATGAGGAGTCAGGGCCAAGGTTCTTCATACTTCTTTCCATGCCAAGATTAGAGCCGGCCTAAAGCTCATTTCTTCCCCGTTTTCTTTTGTCTGTTTTGAGTGGGAGGAAGGGAATTAGGAGCTGGAATGTATTACACACCTGGTCTTAAAACAAAAATTATCATGACATTTTATAATATAAATTATATTCCATTAATATATAAAATATATTAATTATTAATTTTAGCAGGAATAATGACTTCAGATCTATGAGAAGTGGGCTTTACTTAACCAGAACTTATATTGAGCTCATTTTTTTCTCTGCGCTCCCATTTTTAAAAAAAGAAGTAAATCACCGAGAAAACAATTTACATCAAGAGTTTACTTTGAAAATTGGGAACTCTCTTAACCAGCTGACCCAGGAGTCGAATCAGCAGCCAAATATTTACAGACATTTTTATGTACAGGCCAGTGCAGCGATCCTCTGTAATGGTCCCATTGTGATCCAAAATGGGAAAAAAGAGTAAGTAATCCTTTCTGTCCCTATCACTCCAGTTTTTGATCAAATAAAATGAATTCTTACTAGATTGTGGAAAGATTGTCACCAAAATTTGACAGGAAAGAGTTCAAGTAGCAAGAAATTTGAGCAAGCTGAGCCTCTGTCTGCCAGACTTCCCCCATATGTTAACATGTCACAAAGTAGCAAGAAGGGAAACCAGAGGACACTGATTTTCAGGGAAGTTTGGAAGAAAAAGATCATCGTGATAACGAGTGGATTTGATTTCTCAGTCTGCTCATTCCGTCTGCCTCTATTGCATAATCTAGACAACTCTGCGTAAATTAAAACTGAGGGCAAGCCTTTATTTTTTCTCCTGTTTTTCTGAGTGGGTCAAGTTGCCAAAAGCTAACGTGAGCTTTGTGAGACTCTCCCAGGTTTTTGGCTTGAATTCGGGAGCCGGGTTTGCTATGATGCCTTGTGAGTTACCAGGCTTTCAGCACTTTTTTTTTTTAATGTGCAATGATCCTAATTCCACTACCTGGCCATAAAAAGTCAGGTTTCAAAGCAATTTTCCAAAAAGCCTCCCCATTACTGTGATGAAATTCACATTTGTAACTGTGAACCTCAAGAGTATTTACGTGAGGCCAGGGATTCGTCAAAAGACAAACATTAGCGGGACATTTGATGACAGCCTCTTGGCATTGGCTCGAGTAACTCTCGCACCTTTGCCCTTCAGTGGATGTTCACAGGACGCCTTTTCTCTTCGTTTCTTTTCTCTTACAGCCAGAGCTACCTGCAAGCAGCAGGGGACGTGCCCACTGGCCACAGCCTGGACCCATCTGCCAACTACAACTCCCCGAAGTTTCGCTCCCGGAACCAGAGCTACATGAGAGCCGTCAGCACCCTGAGCCAGGCCAGCTGTGTGAGCCAGGTCGGGAATTCTCTCCTCCCTCTTGCCTGGGGTCCAGCCTTTAAACCATGTCCTCACAGACGTCTCCCTGCTAGGGAGGCGGTGGCCCAGCATATTTTAGGGGAGGGCCATGAGCAGACGTGAAATTCCTGCCTGGAAGTATTGGGCTGATTACAAACCCGTGAACTTTATAAGATTAATTTTTCTGACATTTGTAACTACGTCTTCCCTACACTGATCTCCTCTCGGTGAGGAATGACTGATCCGCTGGCCACCTCAGCCTCCTTTGTTGATTAGCTCAGGCTGTCTTCCTTTTCCCAGGAGGTTTTCCCAATAAAAGGGGGCCAGGGGGACAGCTCGATGGTGACCAGGCTCTGACTGCAGTGGCTTTCCATCATGTCCTCCCAACTGAACCTCTGAAGGTCAGTGAGAAGAGTTGGAAGTACACTGTGGAGCCTGGTGTCACTCAGAGAACTGTGTTTGTCAGGCTCACAAGGCTTATTTCTCTCTAGGCAGTGTGGCCCCAGGTGGGATCTGGGGTCCCCACGTGAATGGCAGTGTCTTAATCAGGCCCAAAGGCATGGCTGACTGGAAGAAGGAGGAGCCCAGCATGCGTTCCCCACCCCCCGTTTTGAACTGTTGAGAATACACCACAGCAAAATGAGCAGTAGCTGGTACCTCTAATCACCATATGTTGGAGGATAAATATGAATTGAATTTTTTAAATTTTAATTAAACAGGTTGCTTACTAATTTTAACTGCCTTTAAAAAATAGTGCTTTAGCTACCCTTGAGTTTTTCAGGCTTGCACTTAATGCTTTCTCCCACTTATTGGAGAGTAGCTGCTCTCAGCCAGAGACCTGGGCTCAGGTCTGCCTGAGCCCCTCTGCCCCTCTGCCTCTGACGCCCTGTTAGCCTGTGAAATTCCTTAACCAGCGTGAACTTTTCTTTCCTCATCAATGGAGAGGGATACCTGCTGTGTGGCATTGTAAGAAGAAATGATGTAACACGTGCAATGGATAGCAGAGTGACAGAATAGCTGTCTAATGAATTTTGGATATTATTATGTAAAGAGTTCAGCAAATAGTAAGCACTCAATAAATGATAGCCATTATTATTGCTAGTAGTACATAATTCTGAGTACTAAACACCCACCCGGTTACAGAAGCACTATGAAGTTTTGGTAGCTTGCTAGAGGTTAAATAAGCTGAAGTCTCTTGTGCCACAGGCTTTAAATTCCTTTTAAACAATAGTCTGCTCATTTTACAGTTTTTTCTCATCAGAAAGTTGTACTCTGGACTTTTTCTACTAAACTGTCTGGGTTTTTCCTGTTTCACAGCTCAAGCAAGATACGACCTCTTTAATTGATCAGATGCTATTTTTCTTTTAAAAATAGGATTAAGTTTACATCTGCAGCAAAGAGAATTCCATTGACTCTTTTATTCCAAGGACAAGAACAGACCATTCCTAACCCTGCACACCAGGGCCATCCCGGCTTAGCACCGAAACCCCCCAGCCCTGGGCAAATGGGGACCCTTGGTCACCCTACAGTCCAAACTCGAATGCCCCCCTGCAAATCATAATATGAACAACAACAGTAGCAACAACAGATCATCAGCAACTAGACATTGTAACTGTTGAATTAACTGAGGACCATTCTATCTCAGCAGAGAGGAAGTCCAAGATGGTTTTAGGAGAAAGTAAGTAACAGAGAAACTGAAGACAATACATTTTAACTACTCTCTCCAGCGCCTGGAGAAGGACCTTCAAGGTAGACTTCCTTCTCTTAAAGATGCCAGCTTCTCTTCCAGTTTATATCACCTCGTTTACCAAAATACAACTTCTAAAATCAGAGGTAACCCAGTCAGGGTTTTCAATAGAGGGGCAGAGAGATTTTACCATAGCTGTGAGCGGTTTCTCTGTGTCTTTCATTTGCTCTCAACAAATGAGTTTCAATTAAATGTGTTCCACACCTCTTCCAACGCTCTTAAGAAAGCTTCAGAGGTTCTCTGGGGTTCATCATCATTATTTTGAGGAAACATAAGCCACATACTAGTATCCTCAACCTCATGCTTTTGGTGAACCTGAGCTGGGATCTCCGAAAATAAGTCAGTAAGAATAACTGTTCTCATGTCTTTTTCTATCTGAAAATATTCATCATTGTAAATAATAGCAAAGCAGACAAGTTGGGTGTTTGGGGGTTTCATTTATTTTAATAACTTTGACATTTGGAATTCTAAGTCATTCCTATAGCTGAGTTCTATGATACGACTTTAAATTGAACTCAACTTTTAATTCTGAAAATATACATATATAGTTACTTAAAATAGTCCTGGAACCTTGACAGTGGGTTGGGCCGTTTCACACCGGGAAACAAACTTGTAGTAATTCAGTATCGGACCCTGCCCATTGTGACCTGCCAATTCCAGGAGGAGGAGGGCAGTTCCCAGGGACAGAGGATGATGCAGTTGGGGGGACACACCTCCTTGAGACACTTGAATTTGGTAGCTGAAACTGTTAAAATTACACATTTTATCTTTAATACTCAATTTTTTCTCATGTGCAAAAATGAAATTAAAAGTCTAACTGGGGTCTTGTGAGATTTCCTTATCTCTAAGCCATTTCTTGATTTGAACTTCGTTAGTTTTGGTTTCTTTGAGCTCATGAACCTGGAAAGAATACGTTTAGGTGATTTAAGTGTTCTGGCTGATGTCGTGGGATTTGCCAACAGTGAACATTCAGGATGGCACGTGGAACTAGCACCTGGAGTTTGAAAAGCACGCATGAAATTACAAGTTCTTACTGACCAGCCAGAGGAATTGGTTTTGTTCATTTACCATAAAATTTCTTACCTGGGGGAATCTCACTGAAAATGCTAGAACTCACTTTAAAACTATTGCTATTCCGGAACCATCGGCAGATGCCTCAGCAGCTCTGTAGCCCCTATTTCAGCAGGTGGTACGTCTAGAGCCCTCTGGGCCACCTAGTCATTGCTGGCCTTTCTCAGAGCACTCTGGGATTTACCAATTTGTCAGTTCATCCAACAGGACCGTACATGTCGTTTTTATTCTCAGAACGATGTTCCCTCAAGTTTCAGAGGACGCAGCTGCGTTTTTCTTGTGACTTATGCTGCGGCATCTTGCTCATAGTGTGGCGCTCTGTTAATGTCTATACAGCTAAGTCTACGCCTCAGATGGAGTGGTGCCCACATGCTGCATCTCCCTTAAACGCACTCAGGACAGTAGACTGTAAGATGCTGTAATCTTCCCCTTGTTTGGTAAATAACGAGGTAACAGTGGTATGGTCCGCAGAGGCCTATAGTCTGTCAGTTACTGTCATCAGGAGCCACCCAGGGGGCGTGACCGGCCTTGTCCCACCCGCAGACGTGACACTCAGTGTGTTTACTGGAGCCCCTTCTGGGCTGTGCTGGAACTTGGGGATGGAGTGGACTGGGACACACAAACAGCAGCCGTGAAGGAACCAAGACTCAGAGCAGTGACCTGTCTGCCACCACACAGGGGCAGAGTGGGGATTCATGTCCCCGCCCCGGCAGACCCCAAGGTTACCCACAGAGAGAGCAGGTGGCACCAGCATCCCGCTGCTTCCTGCCGGCCTCATGCCCCTCCACACCGAGCAGCTTCCTTTCCTGCGTCGCGTTCCCACTCCCCACATGGAGGGTCTGAGTCCTACCCCAAAGGGTCACACAAGTGCCAGCTGCCCAAATTCACTGGTGTTTCTGGGGACAGACACTAATCAGCTCCAGGCCTCTCCAGGCAAGCCGGCAAGAACACACCTCCCTTATTCTTTTAGGATGCAAGGTGGCAGGTGTGTCCAAAAACTAGTTTCGCTGTCCCCAGACCTTCCACTGCCTTCTTACTGCAGGAAGGGGATGGAGGCCCGAGAGGGGAGAGACTGTACGGGGACCCAGTGAGGAGGCCCCGGCCATGTTCCTACAGAGCGTTGCCCTGACCCTTTTCCCCCATTAGGATGTATTTCTCGTCACCCATTCAAACCCTGATTATCATTCTCTACGCCTCCACACCTGAGTTTCTGTAACCTAATGAACCTGTAGTGTTAATTGGATTTTTTTTTACTCCCATATTTGGATTCACAGTGTGGCCATTGTGACTAACATGTGCAAGAACCTGCGACGTGGTCGCTGTGACAGCTCACGGGATGAAAAACGAAATCGTTCCAGAGGCCAAGTGCAGAACGTGAAGCTGCGCTTCTGGTCCCTGCTGTTATCTTCCTGAGCACGGCGTCTCCCACCTTTCCCAAGGCTCAGCCCTGCGAATCCTTCTAGGTCACCGTCGCTGTGACAGGCTCTGTGTTTACTTTATTTCTGTTCATCCACAATTGGGGTAATTCCGACCACCTGCTCCGTTTCCCCGGGAGCCAGGAGAGCTCAGGGACGCCGCAGACTTTTGATGTGTGGGTGGGTGGCGGTGCTGGAGAACCCAGTACGGGGGCCACTCTCTGCATCCTCGTCTCAGGAAAGACGTTCACCTTCCTCAGTTTCAGATCATGCCATTGTCTCATTCTCTTCCTTTCTCTTTCTCTTTAAAAAGCTGTTTCAGCATGATCATAGCCTCTTTTTCTGTGATGCATCCTTTTTTTTAACGTTATAGTAAAATATACATAACATAAAATTTGCCATCTTAACCATTTTTAAGCATACAGTTCGGTAGTGTTAAGTACATTCACATTGTTGTGCAACCATCGCCCCCATCCATCTCCAGAACTTTTCCATCTTCCCAAACTGAAACTCTGTCCCATTAAACACTCACTCCCCATCCCCCTCCCCGAGCCCCTGGCACCCACCACCTACTTCCTGTCTCTGGATTTGACTCCTCTAGCTCCCTCATGAGTGGAATCCTACAGTATTTGTCCTTTTGTGTCTGGCTTATTTCACTTAGCATAATGTCTTCAAGGTTCATCCATATTGGAGCATGTGTCAGAATTTTCTTCCTTTTTAAAACTAATATTCCATTGTATGTATCTACCACATTTTGCTTATCCATTCACCTGTTGATGGACACTTGGGGTGTTTCCACCTTTTAGTGATTGTGAATTACGCTGCTATGAACATGGTGTACGAATATCTGTTCATGTCCCTGCTTCCAATTTTTGTGAATAAATACCCAGAAGGGGCATTGCTGGATCATAGGATAATTCTATGTTTAACCTTTTGAGGAACCACCACACTGTTTTCCACAGTGACTGCACGATTTTGCATTCGCACCAGCTGTGCACAAGGGTTCCGGTGTTTCCACATCGTCACCATGCCGTGCTTGCTCTGTAAATGTCATCTGTCGTGACCTCAGAGAAGCGCACTCTCGGCTGTACATAGAGCTCTCTGCCACAAGCAGGACGGTCACTCTTCCCCTCCTGTGATCCTCATCATTTCCCCAGTTTTCTCTGCTGTGCTCCCTTGGCGTCCACGTTCTCTAGAAGTGGTCCAAGTTGCATTTCTGAGTTGACAGTTCACGAAAGACGAGGTAGGATGCTTCACGCCACACTGATTGTTTCCATAACCTACCCCGTTGGCTTAATGTCCCTGTGGGACATCTCCAGGGGACTGAGCCGCGATGTGAGTGCCGACGTGATATTATATCCACTTTTCCAAATCTCCCTCAGGCTCGTGAACAAATCAGCTCTCGGAAAGCAGATTGTTTCAATTCCTTTCTAGACCAATTTGAGATCCTTCTCAACTACTTTTTATTTGTTTGGGAAAAGTCACCTTCATTTCTAGAACCTCACTGATAAGTTTGTGTTGCCAGAAGCACTAGCCAAATGGTCCTTGCCGAAATTTTAATCCTTTGTTTGTAAAATGCACGTACAAGTTTAATAGCTTCTCTTCTTAAAGGAGAGAGCGCCTGGACCCAGGGTGGGTTTGCAGAAGGGTCTGCACTGGAACCCCGCATCTGGGTGCTGGCAGACGCCCACGACATCGCTCAGATATGGGCCTTCTCAAGTTGTCTAACGTGGATCTTTGACATAAATGACAAAACGATATGAGACTTTTTGACATAATTCCACATAAGGGGAAACTTAGGTTGAAAGGAATCTGTAGTCCAGAAAATGTCATATTTCCAGTGTTTCTGATATGTTTCACTCACGAGGTACCTGAGGGTCTCATGATGGGAGCGCATGGTTTGTCTTCGCTCTGAATTTGTCTGTCTCTGCCCAACATCAGGAACCCTCAAACCATCCAGACGAATGCAGTGCCCATTCATTTTTCTCTGGTCTTTTTTGCCCGCACAACCTAAAGGTTCTCTTTCTTACACTGTGGCTTCGGGCAAGCAGCCCTGCCTTTCGGTCCCCTCAGCATCGTCCTCCATCACCTCCAGAATAGTGACTGGGTTATGCTCGCTTGGATTTGTCGAGTGAAGGAGCCATTCTTCCAGCATGTAAACCATCTCCGGAAAACTGAGAGAAGCCACGTAAATTATCTCAGGAAAACCAGAGAAACCATGTGCAGGTCCATTAGGCATTTAGAGAGGGCAGAGGGTACCATGTTTTGTTTTCCCTATTAAAGAGGAAATCAGATTATTTTACCTGCTTTTACTCTGTGAACAATTAGAGGAAAAGAACTAATCTATTTATCTATCAACATAATCCAGGTGTTGAGGAAGTTGTCAGTGACATTTTAGGCAGTGGAATGGTACAATCCGACGTGCCAGCCTGAGACAGAGACGGGGTCATGAGAGCCAGGGGAATGTGGTGGGAAGAGTGACTCAGTGCCCAATAGCAGCAGGGGAATTTGGAGTGGAGAATCCATCTGATTGTGGAGATGAGTCCAGGTTTCGGGGCTGGGCTCCTCTGTCAGCCCAGGCGGGAGGGACGGGCCACAGAGACAAGGTGGAAGGAAAGAGGAGGCCTCCTGCACTCCATGGGCACCGTGCCCTGCCACGTCCCCTCAGCTCTGACGTTGCTTCACATGCCTTCCCTCCACCAGCCTCTGCCCTTGCTTATCAGTCTCACTAACAAGCATCCCGGATCTGCTGACATGTTAACATACATAAGATGCACTCAAGGGACATACCCAAATGTGGCAGTTCTGGAGGAGGGTCATTTATCAGTCTCACAGGCGTAAATCACCCCCTGGAACCGCTGACTGATGCCCAAGAACCGGTGGGCCCCTCGTCCTCAGGCCCGTGGGCAGCTACATGTTACCCGCCCAGTTTCAGCTTTTCATCCTTAAAATTTTCATTTCTCCTCCCACCCTGTTCTCTTCGACCTTGTATTAGCACTGTATTTCACTTCACTGGATTTCCGTTTGAAACCTCTAGATTTGGCTCATGGGAAATACCTGAGTATTTCCATCTAGAAACCTCAGGGAAAGTGGGTCCCCCCCAGGTCATCGACCCCGCGCAAAGGCCCTTCCACTCACCTGGCGGTCAAGCCTGTGTGTGCAGGTCACTTGAGATCCCCCGGTATCCGAAGCCTTGATAATTTTTTTTTAAATATAATTGGAACTTTTAGGTTCCCAAGTTGACTCTATACCTGGAAATTAAATCGCAAGCTTGAAAATAATTGCTTTACCTGCTAAACTATCAAATGAAGTGAATGCACTAATAACCCAGGCTGAAGAAGAAAAAGAACAAAACTGGAATGTAGGTGATGCAACTTGTTGTGTGTGGACAGAAACACCCGTCCAGCCATTTCTCTCTCATCTGGACCTGGGATTATGCTGCTTCCTGGGGAGAAGGATATGGCTTATTGACACATTTGTGGTTAGTTTCCAGGGCAATGAGTAGAAACGGACTAGAGTACCTTCTACTACTTCAGTGTGTGTTCACGCACTCCCTCAACCCCCAGAGCTGCCTGGCTGTACGCAGCCTGGGAAGGTGAAGGAGGCTTTTGGAAAACACGGGAAGAGGGAAGGACTAACATTTTGAACACTTACTTTGTACTAGGTACGGTGCTCAACTTTTAAACACATTGTCTCTCTTAACCTTAGTCGTAACTGCCAGCTGTCCTTTAAAGCTTTGCCTTGGGGGGATCCATAGGATTTCAAGGGCATCTTGGAATTGGCAGTTTACCTTAGTGTTTTGTTAAGTAGTAACCTAATAAGCTATTTTGCAAGCTTGGCAGATTCCCAATGCTGATTCAATCTAACTGTGCTGAAAATATAAGACTGTAAGTGAAGATCGGGGTGAATTTTGTCCTCTCTCATTCTATCGTAACATGGCCGTGATCACACTGGCTGGATCCTGCCATCAACTGTGCTGTTGGTTGTTCTAGATGAGTGAAGCCGAGATCAACGGGCAGTTCGAGTCGGTGTGTGAATCGGTCTTTAGTGAGGTCGAATCTCAGGCCATGGACGCCCTGGACCTCCCCGGCTGCTTCCGGACGAGGAGTCACAGTTACCTTCGAGCCATTCAAGCTGGTTACTCCCAAGATGATGAATGCATTCCCGCGATGACGCCCTCCGACATCACCTCCACCATCAGATCCACAGCAGGTAAGGGAACGCCCCCTCTGACCTTCCCAGTGGAAAACGTGCAGGTGTGCGTGAATCTTCATCCTAGAAGGAGCGGGGCGCACCTTTACCACAGGTACAATTTACTCTCCAGACATTTGTAACTTTACCAAATTGTGTTTCTTACATTGTCATATTTTGCAGTGATGTTTTGAAACATTTCTTTCATAATCTTTCTTTTTCTTAGAATGAAATCTACTACTTATAAGTTTCTTTAAAATAATCAAGTATAACTTTTGTATAGGAAAAAAAATTTAAGTGCTGACATTGGAAAGGTGATTGTGTTTTAAATTATCCAAGTTTAGTAGATTGTGGTAAAGCTTCAGCTAGCTAGCATTGACGCTTAGGCTCCTTTGTAGCAGTGTCCAGCCTGACTCTGTGTTGCTTGGTAAGCAGATCCATAAACGTGATTCATTGCTGCAAAGCAGATCGATCGTTAAGGTAAATTCACTAATCATCTTCTCACTCTGCAGATTCAATGTCACAGCTTCCTTCAGTTCTTATGGAAAACCATATTCACCCCTTTGAAAATTTACCACCTAAACTAAATACCACTGCCTAATATATCAGTGCAACGTTATTATTTATGTAACACAGTGAATATACATGGTCTGGAGAAACCCATAAAACACAGCAAGCGATAAAAGCTGCCTAGCTCCGTAGAAGGGCAGAGCAGAGAAGCTTGGACACCAGCGCTGCTGAGCGAGGTGGTCTGAGTATTATCAAATTTGGATGCTGTGGACGTATCAGAGATATTAAGGGACCATTCTGAGAAGAAACAGAAAGAACGTGGTTCCTGATAAGTAGCACTTGGAACAGAAGGCGAGGAGAGACAGTGGACGTTCAGAGAGGAGTGCATCCCCATTCCATAGACAGAGCTTGGTTTGTTCGAAGCTAAAGCATTAGCAAGAATTTGGGGAGATTACAAGTAATTACAGGTTGCAGAACTCGTGTGCTGTCGTGGCACTCTGGGGGGAAAACATGTCATGGTGTAGCCCATAGATGTGAGAGGATGCGCTGGGTTCAAACCCTGATCCATCACGTCCACGCTTGAGATCTTAGCTGTGTTAACCTTCCTGATTCCCGGTTTTCTGAGGTGTTCAAAAGAAGCACTAGCTGTGAAACTGTGTCAAGGAAGCCTCGTGATTGGTTTCCAGAGAGAGCTGTGGGTCCTCGTGATCTTTTTCTGTTGCTTTGTGCACCCGGGCGGAGGTTCTTTGCTACTCTGGGGCTAAGCCTTGGTGGGGGGGCCTCGGGTGAAATGCCCCGGATCTGGGCACTCTGTTCTCAGCACAGTTCTGTGGGAGCAGAGAGGGCAGTGCTGCACCTGTTCCCTGGGACACCGCGGGGCTGCCAGTCTCATCCAGGTGCCACCGTGGGGCAGTTTGTGGGGGGCGGGCTCAGCCTCTGGCGCTCCCTTCAGCTGTCCTGTCTCGTTTGCTCCCTCCCCTCGGCGAAGTCATGGACCACCTCTCATGCTGTGCCCTTGGTGAAGAAGAAATGTGAAAAACGAGCAAATCTGAAACTTCAAGAAGTAACGAGCTTTACCATCATCGTGTTTTAAAAAACACTTTCAGAGATCATTGCTGATCAATTCTCCAACATTTGTTGAGTATCTCTTATGAGCGAGTGACAATTAAGCAGTTGCACAGGCTTCAGAAATGCTTCGGAACAATAATTACTTCGTAGAAAATGACTTTATTGTTTGTAGAGCTGTCATTATAGGGAGAATAAAAAGAAACGGAATTCATAGAGATAATACAAGAACCAGTGCCAAATTCAGACAACAGTTCTAATTTATGTACGTATTTTACCAAGCGCATTTTTGTATTCCCAAAACGTCTGCACCAAATAAATTACAAAAAATGTTTCTCTTCAAAGTTTCTACTGGATCTTGGCCTAGTTATTGAGGACAAATTTCCTCTAGACTATTGGGGGGGCAGACTTAGGGAACAGTCTGAGAGTCAGATGAGAGAAGAAATGGAGGACAGGGGTTACTCAGCCCTGTCGGGGGCAAGCGCCGTTTTGAAGAAATGCAAGTGCAGGTGGTTCATTAATTCCTCCCTTCCCCTGTTTCACTCTGAGCATCGCACATTAAACGTTTATAATCTTTGTTTCCTAAACAGAACTGAGATGTCATGCAGCAATAGTCTACTTGATAAGATCGTGAGAAATACCAAAGAGATGAAAAGCCTCTATCTGGAAAAATATAGAAAAAAACAAAAGTATGGAGAAAAACTCTCCACGTATCCGGGCTGTGAACGCCCACTTATTATCAGAGCTGACCTTCCCGTTCAATTCAGAGCCTCCTGTCGGTGAGGCAAAACGGGATTTTCATAATTTTGTATCAAAATACTTGGAAGATCATAAACTAACACTAACATTTAATAACTGTCCCTTGTTGATGTGTGTGTGTGCACGCGTGCACAGAGAGAGAGAGATGATTTTGACAAATCGATTTCCTTTCTGTTTCTAAAACTAGCTCTTGAAAATAATTCCAAAAAAGTTATTTTCAAAGACATTCACAGTGATGTGGAAGAATAAGATTTATTTAAATATGGGGATTTTTTTTGCATACTTGAAAAATAGAAGGTGGTGTTATTAAGTTGTCTCACCTTGTATAAATGCAAACATATAATTTTAATATTCATATAGTAATAATTAAATATCAAATAAATGCATGAAAGGTTTGTTAAGAATTTTAAGATATGTATTAGGCATTCTGGTTTAACCTGGACAGGTTGATGCTGCAGTGAAGGTTTTGCTTGTCTGGGGAACCTGAGCCCACTGGTTTTTCCCTCAGCCCTTAAAGGCATGTGGGGATTCAGCTGAAACAGGCCCTCTTACTCTAATCTCCAGGGAACTCAACAGGACGAGAATACACTGCCAGGCAGGATGACCCCCGACCATAAACGTTTCTCCCTCCCGCTGTTTCTTTCATTATGAGGAACACCACATATTGATTAGGGTCCTCTCCTCAAGTGAAGTGGTTCTGAAAACATCTAACTTTCATTTCACACATGGTTTCTTTCTCATCTGTGAAATGATTTATCGGATAGATTTACTTGTCTCAATATGCATTTCACCCGATTTTTCTAGGGAGGGAATGTTACTGATATCGTGGAGGAAAATGCTATAAAATTAGATTATAATGATTTTCCTCTGGGTCAAAAATTTTCTCAGCATATGTCACAACTGATTCTAGAAGTCATTAAAACAAAGGGAAAATCCATACAAACCCTGACAGAGGAAACAGCCATAAACTTATTTTTATTTTATTGTTCATATTTCTATAGTACCTTGTTTCTCAAGGGTACATAATAATTTCCAGTTCCCAAGATAGACTCAAGTTTCTAGAGTCTGGCTGCCTTCCTAAGCTCCCGGCCGCACGACTCTGACTGTTCCCCTCGTCACGTCTCCTCTGACTCTGACCCTCCTGCCTTTCTCATATGGGGACGCTGGTGCTTATACTGGGCCCACGTCATAATCCGGGGTAATGTCTGCATCTCAGGAATCTGGACTTAATTACACCTGCAAAGGGCCTTTTGCCATGCAGGATGACATAGTTACAGGTTCCAGGGATTAGGACATGGAAATTTGGGCGGGGGGGGGGGCATTATTCTGTCTACTGTAATCGGATTTCAATAAATACTGGCTGAGTGCATGAATGAATAAATGAGTGAGTGAAAGAATTAGGTCTTCTCTGAAACTGGGCCCAGTATAAACGTTGATATACTCTCAGACAGACAGAAGAACGGGGACCCTATTGCTCTTCCTGGCCTGTTAAGCTACTCCTTGTGGTAAATTCAAGTTAGTGCTGATGCTGTGAAACAAGTGCAGCGAGGCTGCCAGGCAGGAGTCTGGTGAGACCTCACCCTTGGCAGGGTGGGAGCCCGCATGAGAAAGTGGAGGGTTTCCTCCAAGCTTTCTCAGTATCAGACTTACTGCCAAAGGCGTGTCTCTGTCCTGCTCACCACATAAATCTATGCTGTGATTCAGGAAACCAGAAAATGATGACACCATGCGGCGGTCAGCCAGGAAGTGTTCTAGCGAATGTCCAAGCAGTCCAAGATGTCCCTGTGGTTGTCATGGTCACCTAGAGGACTTCTCAGAAAATGCCGACGACAGTGGTTTCCATGAGCCCCTGAGCAGCCTCCCCCAAAGCTATATATCCTGACATGGAGCCCAGGTCACATCTTCAAAGTACCCCATTCCCTGCATCTGAGGTTTAGAGAAATGTATTCAAAACTAGCGCATGTGCCTCTTTATGAGTCTGACTGCAGCGCCAAGCTTTCTGGAAGTTGGGAAGAGGTCTTTGCAGAAGTCCTCCTTGGTGATTCTCCTTTGCATGCAGACTTGCATTCTAGAAGAAGTCAATATATGCTGCCTAAACATCTAAAAGGTGAAAAATAGTGTGTGTGATTTTAATTGCCCATGATTTCTTTCAACTATAATCAAAGAATCATCTATTACTTTAGCCGTCTATGATATAGACCTTCAGGATAAGTGAATGAAAGACAGTCTCGGCCCTCAGGACCAGTGAGAGAAGCTACACAGAAAGTAACCTGAGCCTAGGGGAGCAAGACCTAAATTTACCTGGCTGGAGGCTGGAGCCCCAGGAGTGATGGGGCCAGTGTGGGGGCTGGGGCAGGAGACACCTGGACTGAGGGTAAAGAAGGAGTAGGAGTGAGCCAGTGTCCAGTGGCGATTTCCAAGGGTAAAATATATAATATATCCTTCTAGAACAAACATGATGGGATTAAACATGAGCTTCCCAATTCTCAGAGAGAACAAACTATGCAGAAAATAGTCATTTGTACAAAGAAATCCACATGTAAGATGGAATTGTCGGGTAAAAACAAATGTATTCAAAAGATTCTCCCCAGGTATGCAACCTGCCCTTTCCTTCAAAATCACCTGTTTTCATGTAATTCATGTCCCTCTCTTACATAGAATGGGAGAACAGTGTAAATGCTGGTATGAACTGCTACAGTCGTGAGGTTTCCAGTCTATTCTGTCGCTGTCCAGGTGAACTTGTCAAGATCAATTCATCATAATAGGATTGAAACTAGAACCACAGATTCCTGACTCATAGTCCAGGATTCTTGTGCTTGACAATTATCTGCAGCTTGTCCTGTAACTCGAGCTCTCACCTCAAATAGGAGTGCAGTTAGAGGATACAGGTGGGTGGAGATTTAGTCAGAGATCCATGCAGGAAATTCTGTATTGTCATCAAGAGAGCAGTGGTGATCGGTTACTATAAGAAATAATTGTTTAACTTATGGATAAGTAAACAAGTCAAATTGGTCATTTAACATCCTGTAACCTGAATAACCAGTGACTAAATAAACGCGTGCACGCGTGCATACATGAATGGATGAGGGAATGAGTCATCTCCCAGATTTTAAGATGCTGCAGAGATACAAGTCCTGTCGCATCTACCTTTCACGCCCCCTCAATCAGTCATCCCTCGCCTGCATCACCCCTCTTTGCTACAAACACAAGTCATCCTCACCTGGATCTCTGCTTGGCCTTGCAACTGGTCCCCTAACTGGACTTCTCATCCTTCAAAACCACTCTCCATCCCGCTCTACACAGCCTCCGAATTCCTTCCTAAAAATGCAGCCTGATCCAAACACTGCCCGCCGGGCACCCTCTCTCAGTTTCCTGTTACCAGTGAGACCAGCTGCATTGTCTGTGTGACTGTGCACACCCTAGATGACCTGACCCGGCGAGGGCTCCGCCGCCCTCTCACTGCCCCCACTGGCACTCACTATTCCGGAAATTCTCTCCCTTCTGTGCCGTTGCAGACGCTGTCTGCTCAGCCCAGAATTTGCTTCCTTGGGTTTCTTGCCTAATGCCTAGCTATCCTTTAAGACTCAGCTCAGGAATCATTTCTTCCAGGAAGCCTTCCCTGATTTGCTCTTCACCAATTAGTTTAGGTGCCAACATACATTCCTTCCCTCCCCACTCCCTGATCCGACAGATTCCAACAAAAGAACATATGTATTAAAACAAAAAAAAAAAATCCTAATTTTCATTTATTTTTAAAATGTACTTCCCTTTTAAAGACATAGAGATATGAGATGCCAAAAAATTTAAGCTACAGTAGAGAATTGTACTTACTATTTGTGTATAGCTACATTGTCTCATAAATATGTTTGAAAACCATTGACAGCATGGCTTTTATTCCTCACAATATGTTCGTTTAAAATGCATTAAATTAAAACAAGTTATTTAAATTCATGAAATTATAAAAATATTCTGAGAACATGGAAAAGAAAATACTTTTACTCTCAGAAAAAAAATACTGTAACAATGCTTTTAAATTCAGTCTCTCAATGTCAGGACTCAGTTTTCTTTCCTTGGAATGATGTGGAACGTGAATTAGCATTACAAATGAAAGGTATGTGACCATCCAGTCCTGGAGGTACATTTGAGTTTATTGATTATCTGGACTTAATAATTTCACATATACTGTCTTTAAAATGTACTAAAAAATTATAATTCATCTGTTACTTTTGTAACTTCCAATTTTCCTTCTTTGCTATGGGTTCCAAGAAACACTTAGACAATTTAATGTGCCAATATTTGACTTATACAGAATGGTTTATTTCTAAATTATTTAATTATTTGTAAATTATTTCTGAATTCTGGGGAATTAGCCTTTTTAAAAAATTACCTTTGAAGCATCATACAGAAATGGAAGAGAAGTAGACTTGTTGCTACCTGCACGTCTTATGCCTTCACTGTCTTTCCCGTCCTGTTTGCTGGTTGTCGGTTGATTTGTGCTTTGGACTGGTGGTTGAGGGCAAAGGTATTGCTACTCTGAGGACTGTTGGAAAATTATATATATGATAGCTGTGATGGTTAATTTTATGTGTTAGCTTGACTGGGCCAGATATTTGGTCAAACATTATCCTGGGTATTTCTGTGAGGGTGTTTTGATGAGTTCACATGTGACTCCGTAGACTGAGTAAAGGAGATTGCTCTCCCTAATGTGAGTGAGCCACATCCAAGCAATTGAAGGCCTGAATAGAACAAAAAGCTGACCCTCCCATGAATAGGAGGGAATGCCTCCTGCCTGACTGTCTTCAAATTGGGAAATCAGCTTTTTCCTGCCTTTTAACTTGAACTGAAATATTGGCTTTTCCTGGGTCTTGAGCCTGTCAACCTTCAGACTGGAACTACGTACAGCATCAGCTCCCCTGAGTCTCCAGCTTGCTGACTCTCCCTGCAGATCATGGGTCTTGTCAGCCTCCAGTATTGTGTGAGCCAAGTCCTTATAGTACATCTCTTTCTATGTGTATATATACGTTCTGTCGGTTCTGTTTCTTTGGACAGTCCTGATTATACACTATATTCAAAGAGTATTTCTTCAGGTTCTATATTTAAAATGGTCAGACTATTTACTCAGAGAATTTTCACCAGCAGCCCTTTACTCTGGCAAACAACTTGGACATTAAAAGGATAGATCAGAAACTTTAGTCCTTAAGGCTAGGGGTGAGGGAGAGTTCATTAAAATAAAAGATGTTGTCACTTTTGTAAAACAATCCATCAAGTATCTAAAAGTAAAAAAAAAAACACCATTATTTTCAGAAAGTGGTTGCCGAATATCCAAGTTACAGATCGTGTGCCCTCCAGGACAGTGGGCTCCCTGCAAGATGTGTGGCAGAGGCTCAGACCCAAGGCAGCAAATCCCACGTACCTTCCAGGGACCACGCCCTCCTCTCTGGGCCAGGGACATCAGAGAAGTGAAGCCAGCCTGACTGCTGGGATCAGTCCTTGAGATGGAGTCCCAGCTGGCGGGACTGGGTAGGCCCTGGATGGTGACCAGTTAACCTGGTCTGTGGAAAGTGAATGGAGGCAGAGAGCAAATGAAATTCTGGTCTAGAAAGGAGAACTAAGCGTGAGAGCTGGAAAAGCCAGCATCCATCACTGTGGAGACAAGCAAGAGGTCAAAAGCAAAAGCAACCTGAGAGGTAATTAGCTGGCTGAGGGAGGACCCGAGACCAGCAGGAACAGAGCTTCAGGGTTCGGAGCTCATCTTGATTGCTGGCTGTCAGGAGCAGGAAGGTCTGCTGGGGTCAGGGGTGTGTGGTCCAGGGACAAAGGTTCCGACCTCACCTGGACGGGCCCATGGCTGATGCCCTGCAGGAGACCGTAATGAGGAAAGTGGAGACATTCTCTCAGCAGAGGCACTTGCTCTAGAATTGAGGTCCCCATCCTGGACTCCACAGGCCCGTAGGGGAAGCTCAATATATTCAAGAGTTCAGGGTTTCGTGAACTTAGATGGGATAAAAAATGGATCTTTATTTTACTAACTTCTACCTTTAAAATTTCCTTCAGTTATGAACATAGACAACAAGACACATTCGCCTTAGCCATGTCCATGACTCATCAGATAGAACTCGGGATGGTTTCTCGTCCCTCTGAGGTTCTTGCCAAGGTTTCAAGACCGTGTTCATGCTCATCATCCATCGAAATTAGAGTAGTTATTAGTCCCACTGCCAGATCTCATTATTTACTGCATTGATATGCATATTTATCACAAAAATCTGTCACATTTTGATAACTGTATTTCAATATAATTTTTTTCATCGTCTGCGTTTTATTCTTTGGATTTAAACCATTATTTTGAGAAGGAGGTTGTAGGCGTCACCAAACTGCAAAAGGGGTCATCACACAAAAAGGGTTAAGAAGCCCTGCTCTGGGGTCACACAACCAGCCTCGGGCATCGCGGGAAGATTTCTCTCCCCTGGAGCAGCAAGGGAATACAGTATTCACATTGTTAGGTTTTCTCACAGATAGTTGATATCGGTGTCAGAAATTAGGCGAATTTACTTACCTGTTTATTGTCTTCCTCCACCAGAATGTAAGCGCCCTGAGAGCAGGCACCTGGTCGGAGTTGCTAACCATTCTATCGGAAACTTCTAGAACAGTGTCTGCACATAGTAGGGGCTTGAATTCCTCACACATGAATTGCCTTTTTGTCCTTTTGCTGAAGGGACTCAGGACTCACCAGTCATACTCAGGGAATAGCTTTATTAGCATCAAAGGACACAGTACATGATGGCAGGGGGACAAAGGCATCCAGAGGGGTCCAGAGGTCTCAGGGGCGGTTTCTTTGTCTCCCCACTGCCAGTCACACAGAATATGCCTGGTCTCCAGGTCTCGAATCTCCACCAGCATGCATGCCAAGCACCATGGTACCAGGAAGCCAAAGCCTGCTGGTGGAGGGAGTCTTTTATGGTGAGCTAGTCCATAGGCACCCTCAGCTACATGACCAGTCTGAACCCAGCAGGCTCCAGTGAAACCAGTCAGAAATCACAAATCTCATTACTATTACTAAACAATGCTGGTACTCACAGACAGGCACATCCTGCCCCAAAACAAGTCACAAACCCACAGGTACAGGACATCATTTATCTTCAGTTGATGTATTTCATAGTATTGACCTGGGGTCACAACTGTGCTCAAGGCACTTTCGGATATACTCCAGATGGGTTTAGGTTTGCCTAATCTCCTAATCTGTACACCCATACTCTACAGGACTCAACAAATATGTGTGTATGAATGATTGACTTGAGAACTTACAGTTATATAAAATATTTAAACCCATTTACATTAACAGTTTGCACGAGCTTAATATTTAAAATTCAATGTTTAAACTTCCACCGTGTTGGCCATTATCTCAAACATCTGGTTGAGTTTTTTCTCCTAGAGTTTCTTTCTTTGGACAGTTGCAATTCATGAGTACCCACTGCATTCTTTGTCAGGTCTTCTATGTGACATACGATTTGATCATCTACAACTTACATGCGCAAGAAATTACACGTTAATTTGTTTTCTTTAAGTCAATTTAGTTCCAATTCCGAATGCCCCATGCCTCCTGCTTGATATACTAGGAAATTCAGCCTCAGTCATTTGGGGTGAACCCGGGGCATGACCAACACCAGGACTCCCACATGGCATCAAAGGATCCAGGAACCTCCTGCTCTTGGACGTTGGCTGCCCTAAGGTCTCCGTGTCCCCTTCTGCACGGGCCCCTTCAAGTTTGTTGGGTCTTCACTGGGGCATTGTCAGGACTCCAGCTGCTCTGAGACCACAGATTCCTGTTCCTGGCTGCCGTGCTTCTCTGCAGGCTTCTGTTCCCTTCCCTCCGCCCTGACCTCCGGGCGATCTCTCACTCAAGTTCAGGCTTTCATGAAAGTCAAGTTGAGATTATCCTGGAGTTGGCTTCCCCCAACAAAATCTCTGAGGAGAGAAACCCCAGAGCTGGCTTGAAATGGGAAGGATTGTGAGAAAAATACAAATAATACCCCAAAGATTTATTCTGTGGCATAGGTCAGGTGCAGAGGTTTCCCACGGATGGTATCTGAATGCACTTCTGAAAAGGAGGTCCTTAGTGGCCCACTAATTGCAATACCATTGTGATCCTTCACAATTTAATTTTGATTCTCTGGGACGGTAAGGACTGTTCAGGCATATAAACTGAATTTGAGGGAGATGCTTTTCTCTAAAATTCAAGATGTCCAAAAGCTAAATATATGTATCTCAAAAATATTTCTTAAGTGAGGAAAAAACTCCGTCACTAACTTCCTTTTGCCTTTACAAAGACACCAGAGCTATTCAAAACCCAAACTTAGTTAGTAGGAGCTATTTAACACTTATCTTCAGTAGAGGTGTTAGGCTGAAACAGAATTTTGTTTAGTCCATTTAATGTTTGGAGGAAGAGATTGAATGAGATTAATTACTCTGAGACTCATCTTTCAACCCTTTTTCAAACACCAAAAATGTGGAGTGCTGGCTACACACATATATGATGAGCTGGGTCATGGTTTTAGGAGTATGGGTTGTAAATTTGTATCTCTGCTGAGACTCTCGAATGGCGAGTAGGTGGCAGTAAAATGTAGTGAGGAAATAGTGACATAGAATGGAAACTTATATTCCCACATGTAAAACATTTCTCTTTAAAATATTTAATTACAGTGGATTGATGCCATCCTAGCATAGCCATTAAGATATAGGACCTCACTGTGCTTTTTAAACACAAGTAATGGGAGAGCTTTGAAAATCCCAGTGGATTTATCATGGGGAATAATTATAGCTCGGTTTATCCATTTATTATTTTTTGGATGCCAAGGAGGAAAGAGAGAAGGAAGAATGAAATGACTGATCACATCAAATGTTACCGTGAGTGTAAGTAAGATAAAAAGGAAAAGATTCATTAGCTCAGGCAACTAAAAGCTCATTGTGGGCAGAGACAACTGCATGTTCACTGAATTCCTGGGGGGAAATCTCGCCTGGTAAATACGAGGCAAGGCTCCATTTTCAGTCCTGTAATCGTCTGTCTGTGCCTTCATCTCCTTCTCCAGTAGAAACTTGGTGTTTTCTTTATCAGTTTATTGGTTTATACCAGGTCATTCCTTCGCTACCATTCTGATCAATCACATAATCAATTGAATCAAATCCACAAATATTTATTTTGTGACTAATGTCTGTAAAATACTAGAGAGATGCTTCATAAAAATGAAAGGAAACAGAATTTGAAATAGATTTAGAAGCTCAGGACGTATATGCAAATAGATAAATAATCATCATGTTCACAAGTTCTCTACTAAGACTTGCTAGTTACCATTTAATCCCTTCTTCTAATTAACATTGAGTTTTTACAAAATGTTCTATGATTCATAAAATAGTCAAAGGGCTTTTTTCTTCTGAATATTTGCAGCATGCACTTAGGTCTTAGGTCTTAATTCTAAGGACACAGAAGTTTCTCCTACGTGTTCTTTCTTGCAGACTAGGTTTAATGGTCTCTGTGAGGATATTCTAAAAGACCTACTATCTGGAAAATGGTACTAAAGAAATTAATTACTTTGGCATTTTGGGTTATTCAGGGGCAGATACTGTGTGCTTTTCAAAAGACACTCAGAGAGTCTACATCTGCATTTCTTGGACTTAAAGGATAGAGGCATGGGAGCAGATTCTCTGAAGCGGAGATACTGGGGACAGTGTAGATACTGGAACTAGTACTGTTGCTTCAAATGTATGTCTCCAATATCCAAGACCAAAAAAATCCCACTCAGCATAATTTTGGTGGGGAGTATTTTAGGGAATAGTGCTAACAAAGAAATGCATTCACTTTCTCAAACTTGGAGCCGAGGTCCACGTTCTGAAGATAATAGCGTTGGCCAACTTGCTGCAAACACTCAGATCCCATCTTTTTCTTCCCCAACTTGCTCCACAGAAAGGCCAGAATTGAAGCCAGAGGTGCCCAGGACGCAAGTATGTGGCTGAAATACTTGGAACCTGTTAGTTTCTGTGTGACAGGTCTTCACTGGGCGGCCCTCAGGCCAACAGAAATGAGTAGGACCATGTCAGCAGAAGAGGGAGTCACTCGGCAGTTCAGAATCCTCGGCGTCAGGCCGAGAGCAGCTTTCAGCTCAGTTCGAGCTCTTGGTCAGGGAACCCAGCTCCCCAAGTTATCAGTCAGGCCTCAGCTCCGTCATCAGAGACAAGTGAAGCCCCAGTTTACAACGTAGGCTAGGAATCCCCCATGGGGCTGCTTATCCACCAGGTGGAGGCAGCAGAAGTAGCCACAACCCTTGGCAGGTGGGACATCCCTTCCCCTTGAAAATGGTCTGCCATGGCTGTTCCCCCTCCTGCCTCGGGGTTCCTGGCCTCCCGCTGCTTCGATGTGTAGCTTTCTTGTCTCCATTCACTGCATCCTTCTGCAGAGCTGTCAGGGGACGTGCAGCCTTCTACTAAGAGGTAACTAGTATGCAAAGATGCAGAAGAGTTTCTGTTTTATTCCCAGGATTTCTGCCCATCTGGATTTGTGCCCATCAGAAGCAGATTTGAAAAAAAATTGAAAAACAAAAGATGGACACTGTCTTCCATGTGTGAACACCCCACGACCATCTCCCACCTACACTCTGGGCAGACTTTGATTAGCCTCTAAACTTTGTATAAGAAGCATTTCCAGAATACCTGCTCACGGAACCCAGCCAAGCATTTAAAGGCCCCACCTTGCAGGTCCATCATACCAACGTTTGTTGTTAATTTTTTCAAGCCCCATTTGCCTAATAATTCTTTCTCTTTTCCCTTGAGGGTTAAGTTGGCCTTTTTTCCTAGGCCTACATTCATTAACATGCAGGTGTGAAATTTAGAGATATTTGTGTTTTGTTTTGTTTTTTAATAATTCCACTAACCTGGTGCTAACTGACCCTAGGAGTAGGCAGAAAAGCAGAGTGGGTCTTATACAGATTGTGGTACTTCTCAAAACATTTTAGTGAAGTTGCACTTGGAGTCTGTCTGAGCCTTCTCAGGTCTGTCCTCTTAGAATATAAGGTGCATTTTCATAGTTGATTTGGTTCAGTGTCTCTCTACCTGCCCAGGAGGAGACAAGCACCAGGCAGGCAGGGAGTTCTCACTGCCGAATCCTCGGTGCCTAGAATCGTGCTTGCTGTGTAGTAGACAGTAAATAAATACTTCTCAATTTTTTAAAATGAAAACAATAAAAAATGAATGAATTAATGAAAAGCATTTATCTCTCTCTCTCTCTCTGAACTACCATAAAATGTTAGTTCTGTTGCTAGCTTGTAGATGGTTTTAATTCTGTGGATGATTTGTCTGAGTTTAGAGGTGAGGAGAGAATAAAACTTTCTATGCAATGTCGATGACACCAAGCACGCTGCAGGAGATAGATGGACATTTGGGGACTCGTAAATTGATGAATCAGTCCTTTCTGTAGACTTATGGTAGAATTTCTTTGTAGTTCATTACAGAATTTGCATCATTCGTTTCTCTAACTCCAGAAGTCAGGGTCAGATTGTTTTTTAATAAAGAATAACATTCGAGGTAGGACACAGTAATGGGAGTCAGCTGGCAAACCAAAATGTTATGAGCAGTTTCTGAAAAGCACAGTAAATTGCCGCCTTGGTCCATGTATCATCTCTAACGTGTTCTGTCTCAAGGCCGAGCTACAGGATGATTCATCCTGCAATTTTCATGGCAACCTTTTCTCTCGATGTGCCCTTGGCCTCAGGCCAGCGAGGGACACAATTTCCTGGAGACTATAGGGGGCTGCAGGGAGCTGTTTCCATTGTGTTAGGAGCTCTTGGTCTTCAGGGTACCGTTACTAATGGGGAATTGGAGCAGATACATTTCAGTGGACAAAGCAGGCGTTTCCAGGTCGCCCCGTGTTTGCTTAGTATCTGTTCCCTGCGCCGCGTCTAGGAGTCGTGTTAGGAAGCGGTGATCTGCTGTTTTCTGCAGAAGGTCAAGGAGTGCCAGAAGCCCCTGGCTCCTCATGGTGGTGCCAGAATAGAGCCCAGGTCTCATGGCATCCAGGCACAGCCACCGCCCCAACCTCACTTCCCCAGTGGTCACCGGCTTTCTGGCCACACAAGTTGTTCATGCTCGGCTAGCTCACACTGTTGGTGCTCGTTGATTCAAGCAGGCTCTGAAAGTCCACCAGGAAGCCTCTGGTCGAGGGAGCACAGATTTATCACCATGACTGACATCAGCCATCTGACTGCTCACTCTCAACAAGATGCGCACAGAAGGCGATTCTAAATGCTGGGCCTCTGTTTCAGGGGATCAATGACTGTATTTTCCTTTCTATTACAGTCGCCTTGGGATTATGACTATGTCATCCATAGTATAGGTTTGGGGACCTTCCAACTTTCTCATGGAACTTTGTAGAGATGTAGACAGTGTTTAGGCTGATCCATTTGACTCTGAGCGTCAGTAAGTGTAAATAAGACAAGTTATGTATTGTTTTCACCCTTCCCACTAGCATTTGCCGTATCGTTTTATGAATTTTTCATGGAAGGTCACTTTCTTTTCCTTGAATAAAGAGAAGTAGTAACTCTAGATGTATTATTAATTTATGTGAGTCAACCACCATACCCTCCCGGTTTGCCATATGCAGAAGTGAAAAGCAATGATTTCATCATGCAACAAAACACCACCTAAGAATTACTCCCTCCTCCTCCAAATTTTGATAGTAAAAATACAATTCTGGTACAACTTTAACATACATAAACTTCATTCCCAATTACCTATCCCAAGTGAAACCAAGCACACACACACGTATCGATTGTGAAGACATTTGACAAGTGCCATCTGCTATACAATTTGCAACTTCTCAAAGAACAGATTAATCAGAGTCACCCGATTGTGTCTCTGTTATTGGTCTGTCAACTTTTCTACTGAAAAAATCATTCTTTTCAAAACTGTTTTTCATCTAAGTTTAAAGCTTCCTGTTCTCAAAGACTCGGGACATAATTGTGTCCTAAGTTACTCCGGGAGGGAAGCAGACTGTGCTGCTGATGCGATTGTGTTGTTTCATCTTGTTATCTGATCATCATAAGGTTCAGTGCGTGCCATCACTGTTAATAAATTCCCTGTTTGTGTTATCATTTTGTTTACTGCCTGGCCCTTTGAACCTTCAGAATTCTGTACTTAGAAACTTATGTGATGCACATCATTAAAAGTTGGTTCATTCTCAGTTTTTCTTCAGAAAATCCAAGTTCTTATTGTGTAATGTGATTTTTAAATATTTAAAATGAAAGCATAATGTGTCTTGAACAGTGAAACAGCTGTCATCACTTTATTTTATTGTCTATAAGATGTTAAATGCTGGTTAGACTATAATTTCTTGCTAATTAGCACATTTGAAATAGATGTCTCTGCTGCTAACCTGTCAGTGTTGCGCCAGAACTTGGTGGCCACATCATTTTTTGTAACTTTAGGGAGACCATTGTGTGCATGCCTGTGGGATGTGATTTCTGTGTTCTGTTTGATTTGCACTTGTGTCTGGAGACTAACATTAATTAAAGTGTCAAAATAGCTTTAATCTTTTACGTTGAGTCTTTTGCCTCCAAAGTTTGCTTTCTCCAATATCCAGACTCTCATTTAGACATTTGTGGCTTGATTACCGTAATTCCTTTTATGCTGTTATCTTTGAAGTTCTAATTAAGAGAGTGCAGTGAATTTAAGTGTGACTGTTACGTTCAAATAGAATGGCCATGCTTGCTGTTTGAAATATATTTTATCTTGATTATGTATTTGTGCTTTATACAATAAAATGCTAACTTTTAAATTTCCTTTTTGGCTTGCAAGTGACTTGCAAGGAATGTATTCAGAAATGGTGTCCAGATTTCTAGGTGTAGATGGATAATTAGGCGTGTATTTAAAGTAACGATGTGTTCACATTTAAGATTACTCAGAGTCATGTAAAAGTGTAGACTGGGCAGCAGTTTATTTCATCTCATTCAAGTTAGCTTCTCTCAAAATGTGTTTCTCCAAATTCTCTTTCAATCACTTTGCTAACCCAACACTTTGAAGACCCAAAGGAAAGTCCTTATGATCAATTTCTTGTGCTCTATGTCACCTATTGATGGATACTGACTTCGCATATTGGCTTCGCATGGCGAAAAATGTTCTAGACCAGCACTGTCCAGTATGAGAAGGTTCTATAACTGTGCTGTCCAGTTCAGGAGCCATTCACTATATGTGACTGTCGAGCAGTGGACATGCAGCTAGTGTTACAGAGGAAGTGATTTTTTATTGTAGTTTAGATATTTAGATATTTTAGAGTTTAAGTCATTTAAATTTGGCTAGTGGCTATGCTATCGGACAATGCAGTCTAGAACATAGCCTTTCTCATAGGATCAAGATGAGTCTATGAGTTTTGAGGGGCGGTTTTAGTGGGATGAGTCTGCCATCCCTCCCTTTTCTCTGCCAGCAGCATCAGCAGCTACAGCCTCCTCCCAGTTTCCCGCCTAACAGTCATTTGGACTCAGAGCTTTGAGCAATTTCTTCAGAAAGAGTTTCCAAATGAGATTAACTCAATCCCAGATATATCTGGGAAAGTGATTTTTACATGTCTCTTCTACGCCTCATTTATTCAGCTCTAGCAAGGAAGAACTAATCCACCTGAGCAAGATTTCCTTTCAGCATCACTACTCCTGGTTTAATACAATTTTTATAGAAATCTTGCTAGAATGTAATATACGCATGGCTCCTTCCATTTTAAATAGTGTAATTAACCTTTTCTCGATGGCACAAAGACTTACACTGGTGTCGATATTCTCACGAGAGAAGGCGCTTTACAGAGCTGCTCCTTTCCCTCACCCCCCTTATTTTCGGGGTGACTCTCACCAATTTATCTGATCTCTGAGACATAAGCAAAATCCACACTAACTCCGTAATTGGATTACAAAACACAGGTACATTTTAATCTTTCTCCCTCTAGTTTTGAAGCCACTTGAAAAACCACCAGGGATTTTCATAGTAGTATACCCATGGTAAAAGAAATCAGTGATGGGCTTTTAAAACCAGAAGGATGTTCCTGCCTGGACTCAATTAAAATGGAATAGTCAGGTCTTCAGACACCTTCAGATATTAAGTAATCATTTCATTGCTTTATTTCAAAATTCGTATTTGATCACTTATATGTAAATAAATCTTATGTGATTATTTAGAAATCTCTCTATTGACTCATCTGCTTTTTGAAGATATACATACTTCAATAGAATTATATTGCTAAATTAAATTTAAATTTTTAAGTTGTATTTAATGTTTGCCTGACTTGCATGTAGAAAATGAGAAATAACACAGCCTGTGACTAATAATTATTAGCTCTGATGAGTATATTCTAATTGTGTATTCACATACACAGAATTAAGACAGTTATTATTGCCCAAGCTATCCAACTGAAATCGAATGTTTTTCTTGAATGTGTAAAATAATTTATTTAATTGTTTATTTTAATTCATGGCAGCAAATTAACACAATCACATGATCAATTTAATTCTTTTCTATATTTCCAGCTTCTAATTCTAACTATAATGAGTCATTTGGGAACATACAATTCTATCCCACAGATGAGAAATTGTTTGATTTACCAAAAATATTTTATATACTATATAATGTCAAGACTGACAACTGATTCTTAGTTTTTAAATTGTAAAATTCAAAAAATGTTCAATTACCCAGGAATATAAAAGTGATTTCTTGTTCTTCTATATACAGCCCCATTCAGAAACATGTAAGGAATCGTATCATATGCATATAGGACAACCATGGTGAGAGTGGCCCAAGGGGCATTCAAAATACGTACTAGGGGGCCAGCCCGGTGGTGTAGCGGTTAAGTTTGCACACTCTGCTTTGGCGGCCGGGGTTTGCAGGTTCAGATTCCGGGCGCGGACCTTCGCACCACTTATCAAGCCATGCTGTGGCGGCGTCCCAGATATAAAATAGAGGAAGATGGGCACAGATGTTAGCTCAGGGCCAATCTTCCTCAGCAAAAAGAGGAGAACTGGCAACGGAGGTTAGCTCAGGGCTAATCTTCCTCACCAAAACAAAATATATACATATGTATTAGATGCTGTCCCACCTCTTCAGACACAAACCCCATTTTGTCTTCTATAATAACAAGAAAAAATAAGTCTGGTATCTGGGTACCTGGAAGTTTTTGTGTGTATTTCTAAATCTGTTTCTTTCCTTAGCTTGTATAAAATGTATTGTTTTCGAAACATTAGGTATCAATTATTTATTTCTATTAAATCTGTGTTGGATTTTCCATAGCCCCATTACAAAGGGAACCACACGGAAAAGTAACAAATATATTCATGGCTTAAAAATGTCCTACCAGGGGGCTGAGCTGGTGGCGTAGCAGTTAAGTTCACGAGCTCCACTTCGGCGGCCCGGGGTTCGAAGGTTCGGATCCCGGGCGCACACTGACGCACCACTTATCAAGCCATGCTGTGGCGGCGTCCCGTATAAAGTAGAGGAAGATAGACATAGATCTTAGCCCAGGGCCAGTCTTCCTCAGCAAAAAGAGGCGGATTGGCAACAGATATTAGCTCAGAGCTAATCTTCCTCACAAAAAAAAGTCTCGCCAGGGCAAATATTTCCCACCCTCAAGTTGTTGACAGGTTGGATCCTGTGGGTGGGAAATCCTCAAATGTTCTACCAGAACTTTCCCTGGGCCCCTTTGCTGAACATCCTGAATGTTCTCGAGAGCACCTGGAGGTCTGAGAGGGCGTCACAGTGGGAATTTCCCTAGAACAGGTCACAGGCACAGAGCAGGCACCGTCAGACCTCAGCTAAGAGTGCGACTTCAGCAGCAAGGTGCTGGGATCCACTTCTTTCACGCACTCAGTGTAGGACCGGGAGAAAACTGCTTAACCCGTTTCTCTTTCACAGGATTGGGGAAGAGTAAATGCAGTGATCCATGTCAAAAACAACACGGTGGTGGGCACTTGGCGTTCATCAAGTGTTAACTATTTCCAAGGAAACGTTGTATAAATAGAACTCCTTTTCATATTCATTCAAGAATTTTTTTCCCATTCAATTCGAGCACCAAGAGAACACCAGCGATCTGAGCTCGCTGGGCCTGGCACCTGCTGCCACAGCTGTGTAACTGGGTCACGTGCTAATAGAGTGACAGTGTCTCCTCTGCTCCCTTTTCTGTCTGCAGATGGCTGGTCAGTGCTGAGAAGGGATAGTGATTTAACATCACTCTTATTCAGCTAAAACAGAGAACAAAAACTTCCTATGCAAAGTTTTATAATTCAGGATGCAAAACTTGTGTGCTCTGCCAGAACGCTGATTGGCTGGGGGGAAGAAATACTTCCTATTCCTGTGCTTCTTCAGTATCGTAAAGTAGAATGCAGATGCTTTGAAAATCGCTGGATCCCATAGGAGCTTTCTATAAACCAGGGAATATATCATTCGGAGAGTAAGCAAGTATTAGAAGACCTTTTTCCTCAAAATAATTTTTATTGGTTTCTATCATTTAAGGAATTGAGAGTTAATTACAATTAATTTCCTCTTCTTGGTCTTAAGCCCATGAGTTAATAGTCCCTTCAAACAATTTGGGTCATCGAGTAAGAGCACAATCTAAAATTTTTTCTGCCACCAAATATATTTTGATTTCCTTTTTTTAGAAAACCTGGAACTGATAAAATTTAGAGGAAAGCCTTGCTAAAACAAGTGATTTTCCCATTTAACTTTGCGTCGGGCAAGGATCCCAATGTGCTTCTGATCACGGTTCTGGAACCTGTCTCTTACAAGAGAATAAAGTCAGATCAGGCTGTGAGCAGTAAGACTGAGCTACATACTGGTCTGAGAAAGAACAAAGGAATCACTGTAGTCAACACTGGACGGGAGCCTGAATCCCAGCCCTGCCACTGGTTTGCTGGCTGACCTCAGGAAAATGTGTAAACCCATTTGAACCTGCATATTCTCATCTGGAAAGTGGAAATACAAATGCTATCTACCTGGCAATGTTGTTCAGAATCTTACTTGAGGAATGAAGAAGAGAGTGTTCAGCATGGTGCCTGGCACACAGCACTCACCCAGTTGTGTCTGTGTGTGTGTGTGTGTGTGTGTGCTCCTGGGAGAATTTCTTTCTTGTAACTATATCTTATAAATATACATATGGTAACTTAGTAACAATCTCCAAAGAAATGAAGGGGTGGTGCCAAGTTTGTGGTTACTGTTGGTATTTGTTCTCTCTGTTCCTTGAGAATGGAGACAATGAGCCGTTTTAAATCACCAGCGTTGTGATGGGCACCCATCCTGAGCACTGGCTTCTGCTTGCCCCTTCATGTGCTTTATTCCCAATCCTCACGACAACAGATAAAGTGATATTATGAGTGTTTCCTTCTACAGATGAGCAAACTGAGACCGAGAGAAGATAATTTCTCTAAGATCACACAATTTCATCATTTTATGTCTAAAAGAAGGAAGATTTAGTTTAGCTCTAACAGAACCAGAAAAGAAACGTGTGAAATTTCTCTTTCTAAAGATTTTGGTGGAAGGGATCTAAGAGCATCCTTGTCTGCGAGTCCTAAGATGCTGTAATTATAGGTCAACTGTAGTGAGTTTAAGATATGGAACAATAAGCATCATGTTCAAGTTGAACAATTGCAATAACAGATCAAGATATTAAAGTACTAAAATGTATCAAAGCAAGAGTTTGAACATTAGAGCATATTTTTCCATTGTGGGGAAGAGAGAACAGTAGAATGGTAATTTGATGTTTCCCCCACAAAGTAAAAAATTTGAAGAAAATTCTTAACATTTATAAGGAAAGGAGGTGGTAGCCTGCATCCCTGAAAAACTAATGTAGCTAGTCAACTTAGCCCCCAAATGAGAGCTTCCAGACCACTGGGGAAAAGTCAAATTAAATTTTAGAGTATCTTTTAAATGAGAGAAGCGTCTTTTTATCAGTAACTGCTGACCCACTGACTCTGAATCCCTTTTCCACTCAGTGCCGTGTTTCTAGCATCAGGCACCGTGAGTGCACGCATACTTGGATCCACTCATGGAGTGGACAAGCTGTGTCTTTTGCACTTGTCCTTTCCCACAAGGCCGGCTGGGTCCATCCTCCAAGACTCAGCCCAAGGCCCGTCTCCTCCAGGAAGCCTCCCTTTAACTCCTATGTCATCCTTTTCTCAGGCTTTTCCTAGACTCCGATGCCTACTCGGTTACTTTGCCCACCTCTTCAATTTGATTGTGAGCACACTGGAGCCAGTCCCTTAGGCTCCAGATAAATGAGTACTGAAACCAAAGAATCTTACAATATTATAGCACCAAATGATGCCTGAAAGGCAAGTGACATTGGTCCCACATGGAAGAAGCTGCAAGATCTCTTTGGTCTCCATCAGCTGCAGGCTTTGGAATGTCCATAGTAACAGCATCCATAGCAACACCTCACATTGAACTATGTGTCTTTATAAAATCTCCATCAATGGTTGGACAGTGAAAATTAATGATTAGATGACTTCAATGCCAGTAAGCAGTTGATTTTTTTAAGCAGTAAAAAAGCATATATTTGCACGTACTTTCTAAAATGTTTGTTAGGAGAATACAGTAGCCTAGGTAACTACTTCAACATCTGGGCTTTGCTGAGATGGTAAAGAATATTACTCTTCCAGAAAAGTTCGGACTATAACTTTTACCAATTAAACCAATCAGTAATAGTCTCTATGAGCTGCTATGAAATTGGTTCCACCAACATTGTACCGTCCGTGCCGCTCTGGACAAACGGTACAGCAAATCCATCAAATCATGTTTCCATATAGTGGTCCCAAGAGCAGGCCTACTGGCATTTGGACACAGGTTTGAAAACAGCATAATCTCTCTCTCGTCACTCAGGGAAAATGCCTGTTTCACCTTCCCCGGCTTGGATAAAGTCAGTTCGAGAGACGATTGCCCCTTTTTAATTAATTTGTTATGAAAGTTTGTTGTCCAACTACATTTTTACAAGGAAATCAACTTAAAAATTCATATTATCACGCTATGGCAAACACATTATAAGGTGAGAAGATGTGATATTAGATTTCCTGTGATCGTGGAGATAAATCATAACACTGTATTTTTTTTTTTTTATTTACAAGATATCCATACAGGGAGAAAGTTTTAGTTGTTTTGTCAAGTTTTCTGACTCTTTAAATTGTACTAAATACATTTGGTAAGATTTATGGTTTTGAACGGGAGTGAAGGGAAACCTTTGAGAATAACCATGAAATAGTTAGTGAGCCAAACTGCGAATGAATTTTGCTGAGCGCGTTTGCTTCAATTTCCGGAGGGATCTTTCCATTGTGCGTGCCCGTGAGGTGGTGTCATGGTGCCCGTGCATATGTCATCATCGCTGGTGACATGAGCACAGCTGGGAAAACCAGCCAGTAGAGCAGGCTTATTATAACATTTCTTCTCATCTCAACACTGTAAAGAGAAACAGACTGAGATAGACATAGCTTTCTCGTCTACATTCCTGTATTTCTCTCGCCCTCTCTCTCATCATCATTACCACTGTTGCTGGGACATGAAATTTCTTCAGAATCGATGTTTCTGCTTAAGAGAACCAAAGCAGAATTAACTCTGTGGTGTGAGGTTTTATCAAGAGCGTCTAGACACGGTTATTCTGCAGAGCATGGAGGATGGCGGGGCTTCCTTTCTGCTGGATTGGTAGCATCTGGAGACATGTCGTTAAAGGATAAAGACTCTCTTTTCCATAAATGAACCACGACGATGGGTTGCCATGAAAACAACCACTTCGTTTCCAATGTTGTCATATGAAAAACTCTATTGACGAGCTTCCTTCCCACTTTACCTACCATTTCTCCTATTCATGTGTGTTGTAACACTTAATACCCTTGATATATCAACATTATGAGATATATTAAGGAACCCTTGATAAAAAGGAAATTTTCAGTGGACCACCACTGTCAAGGAGAGATTAATGCACTCTAACCAGTAATCCTTATACCAGATTGGGAAGAAGAGGGAATCACCAAAGCTGATAGCCAAACAGAAGGGAAGTTATGGGATGATCTGCCCACACATGTGTCCCTTTATTGCATACGGGCAAATGAGTCCCACCCAGAAAGATGAAATGATCTGTCTAACCTCAATTTCTCAGCCTTGGCGCTACTGACAGTTCTGAGCTGGATAGTTCTTCGTGGTGGAGGCTGACTGTGCTCTGGAGGATGGTTAGCAGCCTCGACCCACTAGATGCCAAGGTACCACCCACCCCAGTTGTGACAGCCAAGAACATCCCCAGACATTGCTAAGAGTCCCCTGGGAGAGAGAGGAGACAAGATCACCCCAGTGGAGCACTACTGGCTGACACTATAGGAGGATCTAATGGGAGAATGTGAGAGAGAGCTTAGCAGGGGAGGTGGAATTGTAGGTTTGTGAGGGGGAGGTGAAGAGGCTGACGACGCGTAGGGAAAAGGTTTAAAATTCAATAAAGGGTCTGGCTGTCTCTGAAGTTTAGTGAGAGGGAAGACATGGGAGTGAGAGAGGATGAGAAGGAAGAGATGAGGGCGGGAGAGCACAGCACGGCAGGAGTGAACATCTTCCTCAAATGAACTCAAGGCTCAGAGGGTGAACACGTTTGTGATCTACTGAAATCAGATGGAGACAAAGGTCTTCAACCGACCAAAATATTTTAGCCACTTTGACACCAAGGGTAGGATGGGTCCTGGATGAGGATGTTCAAGCCGCCCTGGTGAAGGCAGGAATTCAGGTAGAAGGGAGCTGGAGTTTGGATGGTGGTGGGGAGGAGAAGGATGAGAGAGGCATTCCAGGAGAGAAGGACCATGCCCGGGGGCTGGAGAAGGCCGCCTGTTCCTACTGGCCACAAGCAGCCTCCGGTCAAGGAGGCACCACATCTACATTTAAAATGTCAACCAGTTCATAAGCGTCAGAGGTTGAGAACCAGATCTTACATGTCTCTGAATCTCCTGGAATAATGCCTTGAATATAGTCAGTTTTCAATAATTTTCCTTTGGAGGTTGATTAACACTGGAAAAAAGTCTTTAAAATAAAAAAGAGGTGATTGTAGATGTTTCTCTGATGTAGACAGAGCTCTAAGCCCACTTCTCCAACAGCCATCTTCCTCCATCTGTTTTCTGCGAGTCTTTTTCTGATGCGTTCTTCTAAAAATTGTCCTAAGTTTTCACGTGCAATGTTTATTCCTTAAAACTCAGGTCGTCCTGACATGACAAGTTCATTTGTTGTTATTTGCTCGTGTTCATTTGGGATGGCATTTGAGGTTTTATTTATTAGGAAAGTCCATTCACACAGATTAAAAATAACTGGAGGCGAGGGTAAGCCGTAGGAGGTATGATGAAATCCCCCGGAACAGAACAGCAGAAACGACCAATTCCCACGAGCAGCCGCAGGTCAGTCATTCTCAGACACAGTTTCTGAAAGTCTTTAAAGGAAACTGTTGCTCAGTCTGTCCTCACAGATGTTGCTAAGGCCCCTCCAGGAGATGCTCGTGTGCATGTCTGGTCGCGGAGCGCACACCCTTCACACGTCTGCAGACTCTGCGGGCGCGGCTGCTTTGCGTGGTGATGAAGGGCACACGAGTTCCCTTCAGAAGCGCTTCTGTGGATTCTTCCCTTCCAGATAAAGAAAAATAGTCACCAGTAATGGAACACCCATCTGTATCCACATGGAGCACCGGGAATGGTTCATCCTTGCTGTAAAAATAAGTAACACCCTGAGCCCGGCAAATATGTCTAATGAGTTTTGGGTTGCTTCTAAGAGAAATTTAACCTAATTTCACGTCCAGATGCATTTATTTTTGTCGGGTGGATTTATGTATAGCCAGTGAGTGTAGAACTCAAGTGTGCCCTGCAGGGCTAGGAGGCAGTGCAGTGGCTGTAATGGGCAGAAAGGTGGAGGATCCTTGGGCCGGGAGAGACCTGGAGACCCGCTGCCCTTCTGCTTGACCCCTCCAGTTTAGACCCAGTAATGTGCAGCAAACAGTCTTCTGGTAGTGTGTGTTTTCTCCATTGTAAGCATTTTTAGAATGCACAGAGAAGTGGAAGAGAAAACAATCCCCCATATTGTCCTGAATGGTGACTGTGACTTACATTTTTACGTGCTTCTGATCTTTTTTCATACACAGGTTTTCTTTACAAATATATTACATCTTAGCCTGGATGTAATTTAGTATATCCTGCTTTTTAACTTAGCATTATAAAATGAGCGTTTCTCCATGATGCCGTGGCTGGCATGAAATTATGGTGTGGCTGCCTCTGTCCTGCTGAGTCAGAAATTACTTAATCCTGTCGCCATTGCTGGGTTTTTTGGTGCTTTTATAACTTTTCACTGTTATAAATGTACCCGTGTAGACTATCTCTGAGCACACAGCGCTTTCTCCTGTTTTGTGTTGTTTTCTGAGGCTGTCCGTCAGGAACAGACTTGCTTGATGGTCATAGGGAATGAACATGTGGATGTTGTAGACCAGATGTCCGTGCGGGGAAATATGCTTTTGTTGACCTGGGACATTGATTTTTCTTACAGCTGTCTCATATACAAATTATAAAAAAACACCGCCCCCCGTACCCCCTCGGACCACCTCCAAGCCTCTGATTTCGGTGACGGCGCAGAGCAGCACCGAGTCCACCCAGGATGCCTACCAGGACAGCCGCGCCCAGAGGATGTCCCCGTGGCC
Source organism: Ceratotherium simum simum (assembly GCF_057802395.1). Lineage (NCBI taxonomy): Eukaryota > Metazoa > Chordata > Mammalia > Perissodactyla > Rhinocerotidae > Ceratotherium > Ceratotherium simum. Next base: position 1,401,343 of record NC_141927.1, read on the forward strand.
CCAGGACAGCCGCGGCCTCTACAACTCCACAGACAGTCTGGACAGCAACAAGGCCATGAACCTCGCCCTAGAGACGGCCGCCGCCCAGCGCCTCGTCTCCGAGGGCCAGACCAGCTCCACGCGGACCAGCGACAAGGCCGTGCTCATGTCCAAGGCCGAGGAGTTCCTCAAGAGCCGGCGCTCCTCCATCGGGATCCAGGTACTCTCTCTGCCGCGGCCCTGGCGCTTGCTCCGCCCAGCTCTGCAAATAGCATAGACTAAGGCACAAGCGAGCCCTGGCCCTGGCTCCTTATCGGTAAGCGTGAGCCTCGCAGGCCGTGAGACGCCCAGGAAGGTCTTCAGTTCCCGTTGTCTGCAAGTGCAGCAGCTGGGCCACCGCCCAGGGCAGCTCAGGTCCCAGGCCTGGTGCCCATCCTGCCACCAGAAGTCCCCCACCCACCCCACCCCACCCCAGGGCATTTCTAGGGGCCACTAGCTACTTAGAGAGCATGGATGTAGGTTATTTTGATGCTTAAGAAGGATGGTTTTTTTGAAACCAGATTTTTCAAAAGGTTTTCAGTCTTGCAGCCAAACAGTTGAGTGGGGAGACAAGGGCATTGATAACAAAGAGGGGAAGAAAGACCTGTTTGGTACAAACAAGGGATGATGCTCACGGGTACCCAGGCGGGGCAGCCGGAAGGTGCTTCTGCACCAGCCGCAGGAGGCTCTTGGGTGGTAGCTGTGGTCACAGACGCCGCATCCATGGTTTCAGACCACCGAGGGCTAACCCACATCCCCTGAGGCCCCAGCATCTGCCCAAGATGCAGACCTGGCGGTGCCCTTCCTCCGGCTGTCCTCCCTCCTACCCTCTGCCCTGCGTCCACTCCTAACTCCGCTCAGCACGTCCACCCCGAGTGCAGGGAGGGGAAGGCTCTGAGCTGAGAAACAGGAGCCGCCTTCCAGCTCACTTCCCACCCAGGGACCGCACAGGACACTCCTCACACTGACGAATTCCCCTGTGACTTATCTGGTTGGCTCTCCCCTGAGGCTGTGTAGACGGGGCGAGGCAGGGTTCTTACCGGGTCCTTCACAGACACGGTTCACCTGGTGCTTCCTGTCGCTCCTCAATTCAGCCTGTGCCCAGCCAGCAGCTATAAAAATCAGAGGGCTTCATTGCTGCCAGGGAGGAGGGCGAGCGGCACTCTGGCTGAGAGCCATGGGTGCTTGGCACTGGTGTGAGCGGGGTAGCGCCATCCTGGGCGTCACGGGGACACGGGAGAGCAGGCTGGGGAGGCTGCCCGCTTGTCTAGGTCCTCTGAACCAGGTCTCCACACTGTGGCTTCATTGTTTTGTTTAGGATTCTGAATTCCCAGAGCATCAGCCATACCCAAGGTCAGATGTAAGTACCAAACATACTGCAAAGCCAAGTACGCATGAATTTCATTTTATCTCCCTTTTCGGGATTATCCATACAACTGCTCTTGTCACCTCTCTCTGTCCTGAGTCTATATGCCAGGCACTATGCTAGGTGCTCCCATAGGATCGCAGGGAAACTTGCACCCCCGATGATGTATAATTAGCCCCTCTTTGATGAGGACAATGATGGGGCACAAAACGGGCAAGCAACTTGCTGCAGTCAATGGTCGTGCTGGGGCCACAGGGCTGGGACATGGGACAGCCAGGTTCCTGCGCCCATCGCTCTGGCTCTGAAGTCATGTCTCCAGGGAAGACTTGTGAGGTGCCCAAATTAGGGAGGCCAACTTCACATCCTCTGGCTTTCGCACCTGCCCCCTTCCACAGGCTTTCTCTCAGCTGCCCACCCAAACAAGGGTGGGGGGGTGTCAATTTCTGAACACATGGAGCTGCTGACTTTATCTGAAAATAGTGGGAACAGGCTGCCAGAAACCCGTCAAATTAGATACCAGGCTGGTAAAGGATGCCACCACTTCCTGCCTCCACTCCACCCTCAGAAGCCCCTGACACCCCTGACTCACCTCGTAGCCCACTCTGCTTCTAGCAGCCATGCCTCTCCTTCTGCAAGAATGTCCTTCCTCTCTACTCCACCCCCTGCTCGCCTGCCTACACTCAGTTCACGTGTTAACTCCCCCGGAAGCCACTTCTGACACTGTCCCCCCAAACCACCTGTTCTGTGCAGGCTGAGGCTCTGCCTCCCGCCTCTTGATAACCCAGCACCCAGCACAGTGCCTGGCAGATAGCAAGTGCTCCGTAAGTGTTGGGTGCGCGAGTGGCGGGTGAGTCCACGGATGAGTGTTGGTGAAAATAAGTGTGAACACAAGGATGCACGTGTCTAACAGATCCAACTGTCGTTCACGGCGGTAAAAAAAATGCACAATGTTACATGAGCTTGTAGCCTTGCGGTTGTCAAATTGAAGTGAATTGAAAAGTCAAGAGAAAACATAGTCACAGAAACGCAAGTATTAAGATAAATAAGAGTCAAAAAAATGAAAGATGGGTGAGTGTAGGAAGCCCAGTCAAAGAGCCAAGAACGAAGGAACAGAAAGAAATGGCAATGTAAGCAGATGGAAAGACCGGGCGTAGATTCCCCGAAGGTGCTAGAAGAACAGCCGAGGACAGCGTCAATGTTGTCACAGCGTAAAGTAAAAATCATCATGGTAACGAGTAAAAGAGCAAGCTGTGGACACGTCGCCGTGCCCCCGGCTCTTCCCAAATGCTCGCTCGATCCTCGTAGTAACACTGGTGCCAGTTGGTCTCACGTCCAAATTACAGACGGGGAAACTGAGGCTGGGGGGTAAATGACTTGCCTACGGGTACATAGCAATAGTGTCAAAGCTGAGATTGAAGCCGAGTGGCTGGAATTCCAGAGCCCGCAGTCCGCCCTCCTTCCCGAAGAGGAGAAGTGAGAGGATGGGGATGCAGGGCCTCCCTGAGCCTAGTGCATCCACTGCCAGCCTGTGCAGAGGACAGCGGTCTGTCCCTGGCTCTGGACACTGAGAGTAGGGTCACTCTGTCCTGCCCCTTGTAGAGAAAGGTGCTGGCATTCTCCGCCCTCAACCGGCACTCAATGGGGTGGACTCCCCCCCTGACCGCTGCCTGACTGCCCAGAACCACAGCTGACCAGGGAAACGGGGGAGAGGATTTTCAGTTCACAAGCACTGTTCTCTCTGCTGACTTGAGTCATCCTGCTGCACGCACCTTCCGTGGCGCTCAGGCCCTCCAACCTCCCTGGGGTTCGGGCCCTGACTCCCTCGGCTCACAGGGCATTCTCCCAGCAGTTCCTGCAGGGTTGGGGTTGTGACCGTGGGCCTTTCTAATGATGTCCAGAGAGCGTCTGTCACCCGACCCGAATCCCTGACCCCGCCCGACTTCCCTTCTCCTCCTCACAATGGTGGCTTCTAACTGTTCTCTGTGTGTTCGTTTTTCTGTTTTTATGTGATTTGTCTATTATTGCAGAGTTTTCACTTTTCGTGTGTGTGTGTGTGTGTGTGTGTATGTGTGTGTGAACTCTGTTGAGAATGGTTCGTGTTCCAAGATGCTGTGGTCTGGTTAACACTCAGGAATAGCCCCATCTTTACAATGGGACAGTCTCCACGCTGTTATGTCACCGGTTGTGGGACTAAACGATGGCAACCCTGAAAACCTGTGTTCCTGTTCCATCGAAGTGTCCTCCCTAAACAACACTGGTTTACCCACAGACCCAGAGTCCCTCCTCGCCAGTCTGTGCCCTTCGACGTTCCAGCCGTGCCTTCCCCACCTGCTCTCACAACTGCTAACGCAAGAGCTGTAGGCATCTCAGGCAGCAGGGTTGGCAAATCGTCTTCAACTCTGGACTTATAATAGGTCCCCGAGGGAAATACAATGACTTTGTATCAGACGCAATGGATTTGCCTTGCTACGTGTGGAGTTTTGAAGGCAGAGCGTAAAATGACCTGAGTTTAGGGAGCAAACACTGGAGATCAGAGCTCCACCCGACTACTTCTGGTGATGGCTCCCAGCCCGGATTCCTTCTCCTGGGTCCTGGATCCCTTCCCCTGGGTCCCGGATCAGCCTTGATGTCCCACAAACCTGGCCACGTGCAAGATGGGGACCAGCACACGGGAGCCTGCCTCCTCCCCAGCTCACGCCTCTCAATATGCACGCTCACTCGCACACGTGCGGGCATACTCACACACACATATGCACACTCTCGCACGTGTGCACACTCTTACACATGTGCATACACTTGTGCTCAGTGCATGCTCACACATGTGCACACTTGCATGTCTGCACTCACATGGATGTGCACACTTACGGGTGCACGTTTGCATGCTCGCACTGTGAACACACTCACCTACTCATGCACACTCTCACATGTGTGTGCTCACATATGCATGTGTACTAAGGTGTGCACACTCATGCATGTGCACACTCGCACACGTGTGCATGCTCACACATATGCATACACTCGCACATGTGCACGATTACACACATGAATGCACACTCATACATGTGCACACTCACATGTGCATACTAACATGAGCATGCACAGTCACAGGTGCATGCTCACACATGTGCACACACTCACTCACACACACCAGCTGCACCAAACTCCTTGCTTCTTAAACAGATCACGTTTAGGAATGTCCTCCCTCTCCCCGTCATGGTGTGCAGCCCAGCATAAATCCCTCTGACATTGCCCAGGGACATGGTGGGCAGGGTTCTGGATTCCACAGGGCCAAATACTCTCCTGTGAAGGGCCCCGGCTCACTGCAGTGACTAGGTGGATGTCTGACCCCCGTTCATCAGCGAGCCCCTCAAATACAGCATATGCTTCAAACAGGGTTCACTCAAAATACAGTGTTTTGCTGATTCATCTTTCTCCTCAATACCTAGAACACAGTGGATCTTGTAAAAATGAACACATGCATATATTCCTCAAAAATTTTAAAATCCATTTACGCTTCTAGCCAGAGTGTCCTCTTGGGAAATGATTCCTTTGACTTCCCTTCCACCACACAAAATAGTAATTCCTTTTCTTTGTCCTAAATTTTCTGGGTTTTTTCTATCTGCATAAAGCTGTCTCCTCCCAGGATTTCTGAAATTGGCAAATATTTAGCTCATTCTGGCCGTATATGACTTTCTCAGATCCCCCTCGGCCTTTACCTGCTGAAAATAGAGATACCTTCATTCTTTTTAGAAAAGTTCTCATAACAACCACTGTAAAATCTGTTAAATCCATTACACATGTATTCCTTGAATTTAATATCCATATCCTCGTTTACCAGATGATCTTGAAAGTCGAGGGGAAAGGACAGAGCAATAATATTTGCAGTGGATGAACTTACCTGAACCTGACTTCATACGGAGTTTTACGTCAATCAGATGAGGTGGTCCATGTTCCCTCATTTTTGAGATTAATAAGAAAGGACTTAACAAAATTTGAGAGACTTGCCTGAGAGTCACACGGCCAGAAAGTCACAGAATCTGACTGGCTCCAAAAGCTCTCTTTTTCTCATTCACTATAGAAATAAGAGAATTATAGTAGAGAAAATGTGGAGACTGGAGAAAGGAAGAGGAAAACCCTTCTGCTGTATTTTGGTTGTATTTGTGAGTCATTGTGTAGTACGTTTATGTATCTGTGGGTACGTGTCTGTTTTACGTGTGTACACGCGTCCTGTGATTTTATTGTTCCTGCCACCAGCTGTTGTCCGTTCCCCAGTCCACGTTGTGTCGTAAGCACCTGTCGTGTTGTAATCCTTATACCACTGTCTGGTGACTGCATGGTGCTCTGTGTCTTGAATACATCATCTTTGACTGTGTGTTACCATCCTACCTCACTACCCTCGTTTTCCTCGTGTTTCACCTTATAAATGATGCTCTGATGAAGACCTCACACTCTGGTCAGAATTTAATGTAATTTCTTTAGACTAGAATCCTAAAAGTGGACTAAGTGAGGCAAATATTCTGAACATAATTATGATAAAAATTAGTACTCTTTCCATGACGAAAGTCTCTCTAAAAGTATACATATGAATTGATTTCACCCATATCGTGCATCTATCAAATTCAACAATATCTACCAAAGTTGTAATATCTAATACCTTTGACCCAGAGACCACATATGCTATGAATATGTTCACAAAAGTTTGCACATTTAGGGGCCAGCCCAGTGGCATAGTGGTTAAGTTCATGTGCTCTGCCTTGGCGGCACGGGGTTTGTAGGTTCGAATCCCAGGCGTGGATCTATGCACCGCTTATCAAGGCATGCTGTGGCAGGCGTCCCATATAAAGTAGAGGAAGATGGGCACGAATGTTAGGCCAGGGTCAATCTTCCTCAGCAAAAAGAGGAAGATTGGCAACAGATGTTAGCTCAGGGCTAATCTTCCTCACACAGAAAGGAAAAGTTCACAAATTTATACATGTGCAGACATATATTTACAATGGCAGAAAACTAGAAATAACCAAATTATCCCTCTGTTGAAGACTGATTAAATAAATTAGGTTATATGCATAAGATGAAATCGCATGCAGTTAAAACACAAGGCTGCCCTATTTGCAGGGACATGGGGCAACATTTTAAATATATTGATTTTTATGTGATCCTTTTGTGTAAAATAATAATAACAACAATCTCCATGTCTAGCAAGGTAAAATTTGATAAAACTGTGACCCACCTAAAACTAGAAGGAGAAATGGTGATTAACACCAAGGTTAGGATTTTCATTCAGGAATGTTCTTCCTCCTGTCATCAATTTCCTCTTCCAGCTGTCCAAACATACAACACAAATGAGGTACGACTTCTATGCATGTTTTCAGAATTATTCCAATAAAAAACGGGGTGTACCCGGCCATTCTGCACGGCTCAGTAACCAACCAGGAGCTCCAGGGTCTTCATGTGGCTATACTTATTCTGACCACAGAGGAGCAGTGCAGAGCATGGCTCTGCAGTCAGAGAGATTCCAGGCGTGAATCCTGGCTCTGCTCCCAACAAGCTGTGCACCCCTAGGCAAGTTACTCACCTTCTCTGATTCCTCATATGGTCAATGTGGCTAGAAACCATGGCAGGGGTATCGTGTAGACTATGTGCCATAATGCTTGTTATGCTGTAGCACAGCACCTGGTGCATGGTAAGCATAAAATAAATATCAGCTATTATTGTCATTACTTCTATTCACTGCAGATTGAGTCAGCCCTTGATGGCATAGGCTTCACTTAGGGCAATCACAAATTACAATCGCAGTTGTAAAGTACACCTTCTCTTTCGTAACTCACAGAAGAGTGTGTCATAATTATTTGTTTAATGGTTTATAGGTTACCCCTGTAGCGATCATTAATATTTTAAAGAAAAGATGTGTTTTACAACCTAGTTATGACATTTTGGATTGGGGTCAGAAGTCCTATTAATACAATAGATGATGTTTTTTGTGAAAAGGAAAGGGCTGGTTGAGCATCTGGGATAATATTTATGATGAAACTAACCTTTGGTTTCACAGCCTTTTTCTACTGAGAGTTGGGGGTTTTTTAGAAAATGTGCTGTGTTAGAATTCCCTCATGGGTTAACTTAACACTGCTGACGATCATGGAAGTGCTTCGTGGGTTTGGGGAGACCTTTTGGCAAATATGGCCCCAATAAGGATTCTGTGCAGAATACATGATACCTGTTCTGCTCGGACCTTGCCCAGCTGGGCACGGTCCTGTTAGCAAATGTGAGACAGCTCTGTGTAGGAACAGATGGAGAGGTTGCTTCAGTGTTCCTGGTAAACGCTTCAGTTCCTTTCTGTGTCTGTATGTGGATGCAGCCATCGGTATAATTCTATTAAATTGCTTATTTGTTGTCCTTAGCACTATCTGGTTCATGCTGTCCTTCCCTTCTTCACTGTAGGGTATGATAAGAGCTTTTCCGTCCTATAATAACACACTGCAACAAAGACTATTTTTTTCCTGAGCTGAACTAAGCAATTTTATTTGCACACATTTAAACGACTGAAGTGCAGCACTGAGTTCAAGTAGTTACACAAAACGGGATGAGACACAGTAGCAGCATCACGACAGCAATATGAATGCCTCCCCTCTTTGTGATTTTGCTGGGTCAAGTGCTTCTCGGCATTGATTACACAAATGCGTAGTTAATTACAGCAAATGAACACACAGGCACACAAATAGTCCCTTGCCCAGGTCCCATATCTCAGTTCTAAAATAAGATGTTCTGTGTTGAATTAGGTGGAAACAGCTACAGATTCCGACACGGAGAGCCGAGGCCTACGGGAGTACCACTCAGTTGGCGTGCAGGTGGAAGATGAAAAGCGGTAACTCAGCCCCCTGGAGATAGATGCTGTTTCCCTGGCTGGAGCTATTTGTTAAAACCTGATTGCAAGCTTCTAGATCATGCTGACCATCAATAATTCATGCCATTTGTGGAAACAGGGTCATATATTTATACTTTTCAATTTATATCGTTCAAGTATGAATTAACATCTGCCTGTGTCTTGTTTTTGCGAGAGGCGGGGGAATGATTCTTTCTAAAGTAATTTACCACCTATGAGAGCAGAGTGGCTGACAGCTCTGAAAGTCAAAGTCCTTTATCCAAAGGAAAAAAATAGGCTGAGGGTGAAGTCAATGCAGGTTTTCTCACCTTATAACGTTAAAAGTGGAAAGAGAGACGAGAGAGAGGGTGAAGGAAGTTTAAGACCTTAGCTGTACCATGATCGTTTCACTTCAAAAGAACTGACTCAAACTGTAAAATACAGGCATGTCCATTAGGGTAGTCTTGTTTTTGTAACAAGGGCAGGATGATTGTTTAATTTTATACTTAAAATAGCATATCTTGTAAATTTCATAAAGTCAAATTTTAATGAGCGCATTACATCTTGAACTTTCATTACATCTAGTTAGTAAATTCCTGGGTGACATCGCTCATAGCAGAGGGGTTTAGGACTCAACCTATACAGATTTTGATTGCAAAGAAATTCAGACCACAAACTATTGGCTTCCTCAGGTTCCCAGTATACCTCTTAGAACCTGGACACCTTCTGCTCCTGGGGATCTGGGCTGCATTTGGTCCCATTGGTGGCTCCTTCTCATCTCCTTTGCCTCTGGCAAAGGAAATAAGTGGCAAATTCATTAACGAGCTGCATTCACAGCTGTGTGCCATCTGTGGGTGCAGTTGATGAGGAGCCAAATGCACAATAGGGTAAAGTTTGGCTGTGCAGACACATGCACACACATTCACACACACACACACTCCTCATGCTGCAATATCTGGACTCCAATTATAAGTTCATTCCTGCCAATCATTTCAGTAATTGGCCGTGCAGAAATGGGTGACATTCAAACACATACAATGAAAATATTTTTAAAACGCCTGCTGATGTCAGAATTTGGATTCATTACTTTGCATAAAAGACTTCATGGGGATTGATATTAACGTTATTCAGATAGGAGAAGAAACTCATGCCCTGAAATGTGACATGAATAGTCACCAAAACTCAGGAGGATACAGATGTTATTTACAAACAAGAAGCAACACAGGGCTGGTTTTACATACATACAACATGTGGAAGTTGTGTAAACTTGTAGCATCTTTCTGAAAGGAAGGTAACAGTTCTGAGATAGCGGTTTCATGGGTACGTTAACCCTCATTGTATCTTAGTGGGCATGGTTTAGACATTGAGACTTAGGTAGATGTTAGAGGTTAATTATTTGCGAAACCAAATCTTCTTTCATAGATGAAACACCAAAATATTAATAATAAAGATGAAAACATTCATCCTTTCCTTGAGACGTTACATCGCTGTGGTCCAGGCGTGTTCTTTATAAGCTATGTTTAGGTTTTGTTGCACAAAGTCATCTCAGAAAGGCTTCCATCTGTCTTCCTTCCTCCTCTGCAGACACGGGCGTTTTAAGCGTTCGAACAGCGTGACGGCCGGCGTCCAGGCAGACCTGGAGCTCGAAGGCTTTCCGGGACACATCACCATGGAGGACAAAGGCCTCCAGTTCGGCTCGTCCTTCCAGCGGCATTCGGAACCGAGCACGCCCACCCAGTACGGGGCGGTGAGAACTGTCCGGACCCAGGGACTCTTCAGTTACAGAGAAGACTATAGGACCCCAGTGGACACTGCAAACCTGCCCCCGCCCGACCCCTGGCTGGAGCCGTCCATGGAGACGGTAGAAACGGGAAGGATGTCTCCGTGCCGCAGGGACGGCTCCTGGTTTTTGAAGCTGCTGCACACAGAGACCAAGAGGATGGAAGGCTGGTGTAAAGAGATGGAAAGGGAAGCAGAGGAAAACGACCTCTCAGAAGAAAGTAAGGGCGCAGGTCTCCCCTGCGGCTTTTAGACAAGCAAGTGGCAATATTAATGGGGGCAAGTTCTTTTATACTCGCGTAAATTAAGATAAATGTGCTTCCTACCACATCCCACTCAATTCTAAGAAAAGATGGAAGTAAATGGACAGAAAAGCCATCGCTAAAGCACTGAAGGGCATCCTTGCGTTTGCTTCCTTAGGTAGCGAGAGAGACTGGGCTAAGTGTTCTTGGTAGCATAGCTTATCCAGCAGTATTCCAGCAGTAACCAGATTTGGAGCATTTCAGCCATTTTCTAGAATCATTGCCATCCCATCTTTATAGGAGATTGCTTTGAAGGGCCAGCCCAGTGGCTTAGTGGTTAAGTTCACGTGCTCTACTTCGGTGGCCCAGGGTTCACAGGTTGGGATCCCGAGTGCCAACCTACACACCACTCATCCAGCCATGCTGTGGCAGCATCCCATATATAAAGTAGAGGAAGATGGGCATGGACGTTAGCCCAGGGCCAATCTTCCTCAGCAAAAAGAGGAGGGTTGGCAATGGATGTTAGTTTAGGGCTAATCTTCCTCACCAAAAAAAAAAGAAAAAAGGAATTGCTTTGGCTTTATGCCAAAGAAAAGTTGAAGAAAAGTAAAAGATTCACTGGTCAGCGATGTGACGGTGCGCTCCCAGCTCTCCCGTCACAGGGCTGAGTGGCGATCTGTGTGATTCCCTGACCACGTGTCAGTGGTGCAGATCTGCTCCAATCCTGGGTCCCTGCCTCCCTCTGTAGAGAGAGACAGCATCCCTTATTCTCCACCTGCCTCCCATTGACCTGAGGACCCCACCATGGGGCTTGTCCAGAAGCAGCATCCTTCATGAATTGCTGTATGTGCTTTCTAAACAAACACTACGTGTCCTTGTTTATAGACCAAGAATACCATGAGAATACTTGCAGCACCCTTAGAACTAACCCTTGTCTTTACCAAAATGCAATTTCACAAAGGAATTTCTGAATCTCTTGACTTGACAAATCATTCTCCCTTTAATGTCTTTTTTTCTTTTTCCATAAATTCCTTCGTACTTTGGCCAGATCACTATAAATTTTGAATTCAGGAGGATCGCTGATGTCCTTGGGAATTTCGCTCTGACCTTGGACTTCTGGATGACTGCTGTAATAGGATGTGTCAGGAATCCTAGAAGTGAAAGTGCAATGATACAGGGATATGGACCGTAACTTATAGCACAGTGGCCCTGGAATTGAAGAAGTCTGCTGAAATCATTGGTGTTGATCTTTAGTTGTTAGAACTTATGGTGTTAACCCATGAAGAAAGGGAGAGATGGGCTTTAACTTACTAATTATGTTCTCCTGCATCTCTCTCTTAGTCATGATCCCAGATATCCTTTTCTTGAGTTGATATTAGACAGAGTCTTTTGGAGGAAGTGTTGCCATGGTGAAGCGTTGACCCCCCCGCCCCCCCCCCGCTGCCTGTTCCTGTATTGCTGCCGTGCAGCATTGTGCTGCATTGTGGCTGACGAATGTCAGTGTAACAGTATCCAAACTGTTCCCATGCATTTGTCTAAATTTATCATCCGTTTAGGGTACATTTAATGGGATGATTGCTCACAATTCAGATATTTAAAAATCACTCGTTTCCTGCAGCATTTTTTCATTTGTTGGTCTGTGCTTCAACTTGGCAAGATTGTTTTAATTGTAACAGGGAGTTGTAATCTTTATCACAGAAAAGAAACACAGAAAAACTAAATTGCCTGGGTCGACACAAACCTCTAGTTAGAGTGTCAGCTCCAGGTGGGTGAGCACTGACCTGTACAGCCTGGGGTTGGTACACATCTGTCAGGGCTTGGAACTCGGGAGGTGAGTGTTGAGCAGTTAAGACGTATCTTCTATCTCCCGTGGCTCCTCAGTGAAACATCTCTGAAGAGGCGCAGATAGGAAGAAGTTCAGGAAGGGGTGATATTTGTCAGCTCTTAGCCCCATAATGTGTCTATGAAACTTTCTTCTACAATCACTTAAATTTACACCATTTCAGACCCATCTGCAAGTTCTGGTCTCCCTTTGTGTGTAGAAGAAAAGGAGATGTCAGTCATTGCTGCATTTGTAAGATAACGCAGAACAATTCTTACCTCATCATCATTTCCCATATTTATTCATTGTTTTTTCAAAGATTATAGTTGGAAAAAAAGATATATATTTTTTTTTAAAAGACATCTCTAAGCCGGCACGTTCTGAACATTTATGACCTGCCGACTCCTATGTTAAGTGGCTTACACACCTCGTTAGATGCTCACCGTACTGTGATGGGTAGATGGTAGTGTCACCATTAGCAAAATAAAGAAACCGAGGCTCAGAGAGGTTAATACCTTGCCCCAGATTCCATAGAGCGTAGCGATGGGATGAGGACTCAAAATTATAGCTGTCTGCTGTCGAAAGCACTGCTTTTCCACTACGCAGTCTGAAGTGATTACATCAAAATGTTCCTTTACTGGAAACTTCCTCCCGATGTTGCTTTCTTCCTCTTTGTATTCTTATGCACTGCCTCTTCTGCTATTTTAGAAAATGTGGAGTCCCTATTCCTGGCCATTTACTTCATTCTGATCCACGGTAGCTGTGACACCCATTATGGTCCAGAGAGAATCCCTGAGCCGATAAAATAGATACTGAGGTCATCGAGCCATAGCCATTGGAAATTCAGAGGTGCAAGTTTAAAGGAGGCACCTTCTTGCTCAAGCTAATCATGAAAGATCTAACAACAGGCTTCAGCGCTAAAGCATTGTCATTCTAAGTCATGATTTTCTTGTCACTGGGGGCATTCAAGAAAATTCTAAGAATAATGCCATAAGTGCTCTGTATATGAAATTCAATTTAATGACCTACAATGACCCAAATAAGATATACAGTATTTAATTCAATACAATAAGATATACAGTATTTAAATTTCAGTTGCCTTATTATTAGGCATCTGGAGAATAAGTTTTTCTTTGAGAGCAGAAAGTGATTTCTGCTGCCCCTCAATTGTATTTCCCTAAACAAGTTTTTTAAACCCTTTTTTGAACCTTTGGGATCTTCTTCTGGTCTCTTTCATTACTGTGAACATCCAACAGATACTTGTTGAATAGGTACCATGATCCAGCTACTGTCCAATAGACTGGAGATTGATGCAAAAATGAACAAGATACAGTCCAGACACTGACTGCAGTAACTAAGAGGGGTGAAGTAAGGCCAGAGCAAGACTGCGCGTGGCGAGTGGGAAATATGAAGCGTAATTAGAGAAGTGCAGCCAAAGTGCTTTAAAACCTCAGAGATGTGAGATGTGCTTTCAACGAGGAAAATTCGGAGAAGGCTTCGTGGTGAAGGCGGCGTTGTGCTGGCCCGTGAAGGGGAGCAGGATTTGGTCGGGCAGGTGGGGCAAGAGGAGAGAAAGGAGCTTCGAGGGCACAAGCCCAGGCAAAGAAGTGGAGCCCGGAGCCCCTGTCTAAGAGGACCCTCATTTAATCTGGACCTCCCGCTGGCCTCGGGGAGAGGCTGGGCTGCTGACCTCTCCGTCCCTTGGCTCTGCTGTCCTCCACTCCCTTAGGGATGTGCGTTTCTCAAAGGATGGGACAGCCTTGTGTTTTCTCAAAGCTCTGCCCCTCTGCTGTCATTTGAGATCTAGGATCCCTGAATGCAGGGGTGGCATTTGATGCACTTATGCCTGGTACAAAACCCTCTCCTCTGCATGGAGAATTAGGAGGAGGGAAGAGATGGGCAGTCTTAATAAACAGGGTATTCACACTCCTACTCACACCTACCTAAAAGCATAGCATTGAGAATCCCAGCAAATCCTTCACTCGCCCTCATTTAGGGGCTGGGAGTGTCCTGTGCCCTCCCCGTTCTGTAGATACCAGTTAAATAATTTTGATTTGACGTGGGTTTTGCCACCGCTATTTCATAACTATATGTTACTGCATTGCTGTGAGCCTTGGACATAAGGAACAGAGAATAGACCCCATTTGATCCTTTTGTGATTTTCCTCATTTCTTTTCTAAAGTTGCCCAGATATCTTGATCTTTTTGTGGACAAAGATGGCAAAACACTTAGTATGTATCTCCTCTGTGTGCCTCGCACCATATTAATCACATTTAGATTTTTCCCTAATAACTTTTAAAAGGTAAGGTAACCTTCTATTCTAGTCCTAATTTTAAGAACAGATATACAGGGTTATTGGCTTCAGCACTTTTAAAAGTAAAGATTAAATTAAATGGCTTGTTAAATCAAAGCTCTGAGCACAAATATTGAAATTTCCATTACGTAAAATTATTTTTTCCCAAACTGTAATTTTATAATAACAGTTCACTGAACTGATTGAAGGAATTTAGATTCATTCAATCCTCTGTGGTTAATAAAAACTGTTGTGAGCCCACATAAATACTGGTGTAGGTTAAGTCATATTAATATAGGCTTCCTATTGTTAGTACATAAATAGTTATATTCTGTAGGGATTGTAAACCATTACTAGACTAGTGTTTGGGGATTTTTGTATTAATTATGTTTAACCAAACAGGTAAATGGCATAGAGTGAAATGAAAAAATAGTATGTTTTCTGAAACAAAAGAAATTGTTCCAAAGCTACAAAGATCTTATTCAATAAGTTCATAGAGAATGAATCACATGATGAACTTGACAATGGGGTCTTTTGAAAGGTGTTGAGAAGTTCTCTTGCCCCAAAACAACTCTGCCCAAAATGGCTAATGTTAAATATCAGCTGGTCAGATACACCGAACCAGACTCACAGAGCCAGGGGGGCTTTAGGATTTCCTCGTCTAAGGGACTCCTTTTACACAGTGAGTGACGGACCCACAGGTTCACAGACCATACTACACAAGAGTTAGGATTAGATGTATGGCATTGGGTCTCCCAGACCTTCATCCATGCTGAGGTGCCATGATCTCCGGAGTAGGGAGATGTCTAGCTGCAGTCAGCACAGGGAAGAGGAAATGACAGATAGCTCAGAGTGACCTGAGAATGCATGGACCACATCCTAATGCAGGGGGATGAGGAGGTCATGACCAGAGAGAAGCTGCAGCTATGTCTGCAGTTTGCCCAGGATGTCTCAGATCAACAGAGCAGAGAACAAATTGGAGAATCAGAAATAATGACGATCATTCTGAGCAGAAGAGATGCTACGGGCACTTGGTTATAGGAGCCTCAGGGATCCAACGTATTGTATAGCTTGATAGAGCAGCCACTGCTTCCAGACTTCTGATAGCAGACACAAACCAGGGATTGTGCCCAGGTTCTTGCTAAATATGTGGTAAGTGCCCTATGGAGATGTCCCCACACGTCCCAACCACCAAATGACCATGGGGAAACAGGAGCATAAAAAGAAAAGTGTGCTCGATAAATAGGAAAATGGTCAAGCTTGAGATCTGGAAGGGAGGAGAGTCGTGGAAGCAGCAATTTCTCCACACCTGCTCTACGACATTAGTCACGAAGGAATCCTAGGAGATCAGGAGGTAATAAATATTCAAATGATCATTTCCAACGATCTGCAAAGTCTACAAAAATCCACTTCAAATTTTAGAAGAAAAGGATAGTGTAAATGTTGTCCTGGCGTTTCATAGCAAATTTAGGTAGAACTGGAAATTGTAGAAGACGTGTGAAGAATAAATTAAAGGAGCAAGTAAGTTAATCAAATTTCTTTGTACATCAAAGGCGAGGGTTGTATCAGGGTCTTTGTAAATCTGCATTCTGATGAGCATTAGTCCTTATCTGCAGCTCTTGAAAGAAAAAGTGTCTAAACTATGACAAAATTAGGGAGGTATAATGGAAAAAAATGAATTGAATTTTCACTTTGAATTCTTTGCAATTATCGGAAGCTGTTTACATGATAGGTTTCAGATAGAGTCATCCCCGTTCCGTGAACAGCAAAATCCTCCTGCCATTAGCCATCACATCATTAGCTACACTCTTCGACATTCATGATCTCTCCCAGCAATAATCAATTTCTACCCTTTATAATAACCCTTCACTACATTCAATCAACACCAAGATAGTGCCCATCTATCCGTGTGGTGCTAAAGATTATAAAGTGAAGGACTTTATGTGAATGTTTCCGTTGAATTACATTTTAAGAAGAATATGAAAATTAGGGATTAAAACTTCAAATTGTATAAAACTGATTGACTTTTTAATTGCCATTTGAGGAAGCATAGACTCGGTAAAAAGAAGCACATTT
Source organism: Ceratotherium simum simum (assembly GCF_057802395.1). Taxonomy (NCBI): domain Eukaryota; kingdom Metazoa; phylum Chordata; class Mammalia; order Perissodactyla; family Rhinocerotidae; genus Ceratotherium; species Ceratotherium simum. Next base: position 1,417,795 of record NC_141927.1, read on the forward strand.
ATTCGTCACTCCTATATATTCCTGCAGGGACAGCTTGATTAAGACGAGTCTCTTTACATGTTTTCATCAGTCATGCAGGTAATGGGGTTTACAATGGAAATTCAACATTTCAAAACCAAAGGTAGATCCTCCACACGGAGCAGTGAGACCAGAGCTGCAGAAACGTGTTCAGTTTAGGGATCAAAATGTGGACAAAGTTTGAAGGACTTTCACCCCTTCTAGGAAATGCTCCAATCCCACTGCCTTCCTCCACTGCATGTTAAATCCTGAACTGAGCCCATCCCTTACTCTGCACCCTGCGCCACCTTCAGGGGCTCCTGCTTCCTTCCTGTGTGTGTGTCACTCCCCTCCCCGCTGCCAGACGCTGACAAATCAGATCAAGGAGGTGGGCAGGATGGGTGGGGTGGGGTGGTGTGCAAGCCCCTCATGAAGTGGATTTGTAAAAGACAGAGGGCCAGGTATCACCATGCCTGACGATGTACCATTTTTTCTTTTTTTGAGTCTAAAAGGATGCCAAAGTATGATCTAACAGTCACTTTTATTAAAAGTTACATTTTTTAAACTCTTTTTTAATATCCTAGATGCCATCTAGAATTAGATGCTATTAGGGATTTATTAACTTCTTAGGCATGATAATGACGTTGGGCTTGTACAGGACGATGGCAGGGACGTGCTGGCTCCAGCTCATCTTCAGGTGGTTCAGAGAAATCAACCTGCTCGTGTGGCAGGGTGCTAACTGCTGATTCTAAGTGACAGGACAGAGGTGCTTGTGAGACTTTTCTCTCGAATTTTCTGTACGTGTGACATTTTTCGTAAGAAAACTTTGGGGAACAACAATCTGAGTTCATTACAGAAGATAAGAAAATACAGACAAATGAAGACGTTTCTAAGTCCATTATCTTACGCAGGAGAAGATCACTTTTCAGAACGCGTTATATGTAGTGCCAGACCCTCGTTTTTAGAAAATGAATGCTGTGCTGTACCTGCTGTTTTGGGATTGACTTATTTACATTACAGCTTGTCTTAAGCATCTTTTCACACTAGTAGGTTTATTTCTGGGACATCAGTTTCAATAGCCTCATAGCATTTCTTTATGTGGATATTAAGGCGCTTTCCAACCACCGTCTGTGATTATTCCTTTTCCCCCGGAGTGAGGCCAAGGAAAGGGAACACAGCGGCAGCGTGGCTTGGCTGTCAAGACATCAGAATCTTTAATGCCACATTCTAACACACATTGAATGAGCCTGACAAATAATTGGTTTGGAGACTGCCCGTTAAAATTACTAATGTTTGTGGAAATTATGGGAGAAAGCTCATGGAATTGAGTTTACTTCTCTGGACCTCAGTTTCCGCCTCTGTGGACAATCCCTACAGCTTCGATAGTCAAGGGTGCCCCGTGGACCAGCACGGGCAGCCCTGGTGCTTGTGAGAAATGCACAGTATCAGGCCACACCCCAGACCTACTGAGTCAGAATCGACCTCGTAACAAGACCCCCAGGAGACTCATGTGCTTGCTGTTTGGGTCTTTGAGCTCTACTCGCTGTCTTCTCTAGATGAAACCTTGAGTACGTGAATGTTCCACCCTGAAGTAGATAAACCATAAGCACACAAATATCATGTGAGTGGCGATGGTTCTCTCACCTCTGCTCTCGTGAACGACAGATCTCCTTAACCATTCCCGCCCAGCGTTGGCAGATACAAGCTGGCCATGGCTCTCTTCATGTGAAAGCCAGAGTCGATGGACTGAACTAGTCACTAGCAGGTATCTGAGTTTGAAAGTGGCTGGTCTGGTTAGTTGTTATCTGTGTGCTGCAAACAGTCTTGAGGGACCCCCAACAGAGAAGACGAAATTGAGCAGGTGGGAATAATCCACTTCTGGCTGTAAGAGCTAGATGTGGTGTCAAGTCTATGAATAACTTTTAAATTGTTGCTTAGGCAATAACACTTATCTGAGATAAACAGGCCCGGGGTATAGTGGTAAGCAATGTATTCCAACAGATTCCTAAGTGCTTTTGAGAATCACGTGAGTTGGGATCTACCAAAGCTATTATCGTGAATCAGGAATGAGCAGAGTGAAAGAAAATCCAGTCGTGGACGTGTCCCCACAATGAATGCAAAGCTGTGACCCCAGCAGAGGAGACGATAGCTGCACTCCCAGTGAAATGCTTATCTTTGGTTTTTTGACTGACCCAGTTTTAAACCTGTTTGTGTCTTTGCACAGTTCTCGGTAAGATCAGGAGTGCTGTGGGGAGTGCCCAGCTTCTGATGTCCCAGAAATTCCAGCAGTTTTATTGGCTTTGCCAACAGAATATGGTAAGTGAGTCCTCAGGTCACCTCAGGTCCTATAACCAAGCTGAACGCGCTCTCTTTACCTTCTCGCTCCTTTCCTGTTTAAGACGCCTGTAAGACTATTGAATGAAGAGAGGGTGCTTCTGGGTTCTGGGGACGCTTAAACATGGCCCCAGGCAAAGAGGCTGCAGGAGTGTTGGGGGAAGAGGGAGCAGGGCTGGGTGGGAAGACAGAAATGTCCCCTGTGCTGTGAGATGTTCTTGGCAGCTGGGTTTCCACTGAGAACTTAGCAAAGGAAATGAAAATTAAGGTCACAAATAAAGACAGTAATATGAAGTGGCTTGAATAAAACACAAACAACTACATTTACAGACATTTTAGAAATAATTTGTGCTTCATATTTTATAGTCAGGAGTGAAATGAGTATTCCATTAACTAGGTTATTAATATAGTTGGCATTAAGCTTGGTTCTGATCTTCCTGAAAATCAAAGGAAAGAAAACCATGTATATATAAACATATTTATATATATGTTCAATATACTTGCATATACATATGTGAACATATATATACACACACTATATCTATGTATGAATATGTGTGTGTTTGTATTTATCTTATCTTACTAAACAAAGTATTCACTTAATTTTATTCAGAGAAATTGCTAAATAGTATACATATTACTTTATAGGCTATTTTATAATCTATGCATTGATTTCCTTCAGACCAAACATTTTCATTAAAATGCAAATAGGTCCCTCTAGGCCTCGTGCACGTAGCAACAGTGCTGAGTGATTTGATTTTGTCTTGTTTTGCTTTTTAATTTGCGAGGAGACACGTGAACCTATAGGATGTTCTTCTACATCAAAGGAAGCACAGGACATCAGAGTTGCCAGTTCACCCCTTTTAATTGGGTTTGTTAAAAAGTATGTTTTCTCTAATATTCTCCAATTAACTCCATTAAAGTTCATCATGAAATTTAAAGAGTTACGAACATGTCCATATGACATGAAGTGATAATCATCATTTGAAAAGCGAGAACAGAAGGAGACATAGAGCTGTGGAGACATTCAGTTATCATGCTTACCAGGCGTGTTCTCCTCCGTAAATAGCCTCTTCCGTAATATCTATTTAATTATCATCTTTAAAGTACTGATTTAGGCCACTAAAGAGCTTGCGCCGTGTCTCACTGAGTCGGTAAGCACAGGTGGTCACCGTCTTTAGGAAATGGTCGTCTACAGTGCCCGTCCTGTGAGTAGCAGAGGTACGTCATTCAGGCCCACAAAATGTTCACATCCTCTCTGCCAGATGCAGCTAATATTAGACTTAAAGTTTATCCATCCCAATACTTTTGATGCCTCTTATATATGTCAGATTGCACTTCATGTTAACCTTAAAAAAAATGCTTTTGAATTTTGAAATATTTGACATGTCTACTTCCTTTTATTTTGGCTTCTATCTAGGATTAGACCAAAAAAAACTTTGAAGCATTTGTTGGAGAAGGGTGGGGGTTGTCTAAGACAGGCCTGGCAGGGGAGGGATGCTGGAAGGATAAGCAGATGTCTTGCTTATCAAAGCCAAATTGCCCACAATTAAAAGCAGCATTGCTGGTTGCTGGAAGCTTTAGGTTGGTAAATAAATTTCAAGTCAAAGGAATGACTCTGAAAAATAAGTCAGAACCTGCCTGGACATTTAAGGTAGACTTCACAGAGCAGACACTCTTCAAGGTAAGGACGTATGGGTGACTCATCACATAACCAGCATGCAGACGACACTGGAGAGGGTCTGCCCTTGAGCTTGTAGGTTGATGCTTGTGCTTCCTGGACCAGCAGTGCAGCATCCGCAGCAAGCTTAGTAGAAATGCAGAATCGCATTCGCTCCTGTGGGTCGACTCTGCGTTTGAACAAGATCCACAAGGCGTGTGTTCGGTCTTCTCAGCCATTCTCTGTATACCACCGGCATGCAAGGAAACGCTCCAGAGCCTGGGAGCATCAGGGGCCATATCACAGGGACCCTAGGTGTCGGAGCCAGGGTGCAAAGTGAATTCTACATGACCGCAGTTTAACAAGAATTTCGAGTGCTGTGTCACTTTGCTGGGAGAGCGTGGCATGATACACCAGTGACATTTAAGAAAAATTTATAAACATATCAGGGTATCTGAATGTCCAGTGGATACAGATGCAACCACCTCCCCCAGAAAAGAATAGAGGCCGTGGGACCAGCTCCTGGCTGTACTTCCAGGGGAGCCCAGAGGCCGCTCTGTCAGCCTCATGGAGTGACGGTGAGGACAAACGTCGACGGGAGCCTTGACCTCCGCCGCCCAGATGCTTCTTTAGATTTTCTCTTTGAGGACGTGACCAGACCCCAGCAGTCCGACCTTTGGGACTTGACAGGAGCAGCCACTCTGCTTCCTTCCCACACATCAGGCACCATGACGCCTGAACCTAAAAAAGAAAGTTCGCCATATTTGTGAAGTCTTCCAGAAGAAGGAAACACAAACCTCACTTAGAAACTCAAATTGGGACCCAACGATGCGTCCTTTGGTGTGAGAAGTCCTCTTCCCACCAACGTGACCCTGCCCCGACCGTGGAGCCCTCGGGCTCCTTGTTCTGTCCTCACGCAGGACGCGGCCCCAACACAAGAGTTTGTTTTCTTGTTCTTCACAAGCAGAGGTTGAGTTCAGATTCATACACAAAGTGAAAAACCCGAAGCCCAGTGGGCTCTCTTGTCTCTGGGCCAGAGCTGCCCGCTCGGCGTGGCCTGGTCCTGTGAAACCCTCGCTGGACCTGGGAGGCCTCTGCTCCTGGGGATCTGCACGGCTGAGGTGGCCCTCTTGTGGCTCAACAGAAGAACGAGCTTCAACAGAGCAGAAAGCCGCCCGGAATTGCAATTCTCACTTCTGAGGATGAGGAGGTGAGGGCGTTTTCTGCAATCGCTTCGGGTGGCAGTTCTTACCCTCCGACCCTTTCTGTTAGCACTGGCCACCATCTGGTTGCGTACTCAGAATGAGATTGGGATCAAAAGCAATCATTTTGATATGGATGTCAACCTGGGTTGCTATAGACTGAATGTGTGTGTCCCCCCAAAATCACATGTTGAAATCCTAACCTCCAAGGTGATGGTGTTAGGAGGGGGCACTCTGGGAGGAGATTGGGTCATGAGGGTGGAGTCCTCACGAATGGGATTAGTGCCTTTATAAAAGGACCCCAGAGAGCTCCCAGCCCCTTCCCCGATGTGAGGACACAGAGAAGATGTTGTCTATGAACCAGGAAGCGGGCCTCACCAGACACAGAATCTGCTGACACCTTGATCTTGGACTTCCAACCTCCAGAACCCTGAGAAGCAAATTTCTGTTGTTCACAAGCCCCCCAGTGATATTCTTGTCATAGCAGCCTGAATAGGCTAAGACATAGGTTAAAGGAAGCTTAAACCAAACCAAATAGAAGTTTGTGTTGTACTTAATGTGAACAACTTATGAGTAAACTGAAAATTGCACATTTTAAGCAAATTTAGATAAATGCTTATCCACCAGAAATGTCTCTGCCTGTTTAATCTGAGACAGCCTCCCACTGAATCAAAGGAACCACATGCAGAAAAATCCATACCCTTAACCCATGGTTGCAAACTCACATGCCTGCAGGCAGGTGAAGGGACGGAGAGAAGCCAGCCTGCATCAGACGGAGGACGTGGGGCTGAGGTACCAGAGAGGTGCCCGCCGGGCTGCGGTCACTCCGCCAGTGTTGTGTGATGTGGGAATGGGCTGGGCGGCCAGCGCTCTGATATTGTGATCACCCAACTTTAAATGCAGACAGCTCGTTGAAACTGTGCAATGTGCAGAGAAACAGAACACATCTTTGGGCCACATTTGGCCCACGAGCTGCCAGTCTGTGGCTCTGTGGCATCACCTGTACCTTCTGAGTTCGGGGAAGCTGTCTATGAGACTGTTTTGTTCCTTCATACGATGACGTGTCTATCCTCCCTCCACATGGGAGCAAAGCAAATACATGGTGCATGTGTAGGCTGTCCCTGACAGTCAGAATTAGAGCTGGGACCCATCAGAGAACAATCAGAAGGAAATAGGAGTAGTCCAAGCCCATTATCATCACAGCCCCACCACTGCCAACACCGCAGCAGACCCTCGTAATCCCTGTCCTGAGCACCAGGCTTCTGAATGATCCAACAGGTGATCAAAAACGCAGGCCCCTATTGCTTTTATGAACTGTGACGCTTTTAAAAACTTTAATATTTACCACCATTCCCAGGTTCTAAGAAAGCATTTTCAAAATGAAACAATGAATGAATGTACTACATATATATACATTTAATAGACTTTTTTTAGAGCAGTTTTAGCTTCACAGCAAAATTGAGCAGAAGGTACAGAGATTTCCCATATGCCCCCGGCCCCCAACACATGCACAGCCTCTCCCACTATCAACATCCCCACCAGCTGGTACATTTGTCACAACTGATGAACCTACATGGACATGTCATCATCACCCAGAGTCCCCAGTTTACATTAGGGTCACTCTGGGTGTTGTACACTCCATGGGTTTGGACAAATGGATAATGACATGTGTCCACCACTGTAGAATCATACAGAGTAGTTCCACTGCCCTAAAAATCCTCATGCTCTGCCTGTTCATCCCTCCCTCCCCCTTAATCCCCGGCAACAATTGGTCTTTTTACTGTCTCCATGGTTTTGCCTTTTCCAGAATGTCTTAAAGTTGGAATCATACAGGACATAGCCTTTTCATGTTTTTAAACTGTTAGCAAATACTTGTGTAAAGTAAACCGTTATTGAATCATCCTGGGCGCTCCTGAATATTTGCATCAGAATTGGGATTAGTCAGGCTTCTCCCTAATCCGATCCCTTGAAAGGCACATGTGGGAGAGAGCAGCCACCCCAAGCCCTCTCCCAGCTGGAGACTGTCGTGGCTCTAAATTCCATTCCACGTGTGTTCTCAGGACCCCAGCGCCATGCCGAGACCAACGTCCCAGGACCTTGCAGGGTACTGGGACATGCTGCAGCTTTCCATCGAGGACGTCAGCATGAAGTTCGATGAGCTGCACCAGCTGAAGCTCAACGACTGGAAGATCATAGAGTCTCCTGAAAGGAAGGTAATTATGCCCACGCCACGTGGTTTCCTGGCACGCCGCTGTAGTTGGCCTCCTGGGAGCTAATCCAGTTGCAGAAATGGTCTGCTCCAAACACTACATTATAAGGTGGTCCCCGGTCTTTGGTTAGCAATACAGGATCACATTTTCATATCTGTATATCTATGTGTGTTCATAAACTTGGATGGAGTTAAGTCATTGGCCATGTGGAGGAAATAGTTTCTCTATTGCTGTGTCTCTTGGCCATAGACAATTCAGAGAAGACACTACCCAAAAATCACATGTAAATCTCTAGTCTCACGTCTCTTAGGGATCTGTCCTCTGAATTATTTTCATCAAACCTCTGTTTGGATTGTAGGAAGATGATTTCCGACAGGGAAGTTTCAGGTCTGGGTACAATGACTGTCTTCCACTCAGGTCAACTTTCTAGTTGCATAGCTGCAGTTGAAGACAAGAAGACATTGTGAACTTTACTGAACAGTTTGATGATGTAAACTTCCTGTAGATCTGTCAGCCTTGGCCCTGAACATAGGTTTAAAATTTCCATTAAATTTGAACCCTATGATTTCACTTCTTCCCTGAAGATATCATCTTCATGGGGCTAACAGATAGGTCTGAATTAGCAATAAATGTCTTAATTTCCTAACACATTTTAGAGAAGTTCTAAGTAATTATAATCTGACTTTTCTAGACAGATGTTATCAATTAAAATAAAATGTTAAAGAAAATTAATCCAACATACTTTTGGGCAGTGGTGTTTAATATATAGCTGAGCATGTATACCTAGATCATTGGAATGAAAGCCACCATCGTTATCATCTACTCTTCCCCAAAAGGTGTCGTTGAAGGTCTTAGTGGAGTTCCAGGCTAGATGCCATAGATGCCATCGTGGATGACTGACAAAGTCCCTCTTACCACAGATAACAGGGGCAGGGGGTGTGCGAGTACATAGATTGTACGTGAGCCATAAATGGTACGTAAGCATGTCCAGGTGGTCTATGGTTTGGTTTTAAAGTGAAGGAGAGCCTAAGTAATGGTTCCGAATGAAACAGTTATTCTAATAAAATATTAAGCATAGAACTTACTAAACTAACCTAAAGATATGCAATAATCCTTCCTATTTTTCATTCTTCAGTAATTGATAGCTACCCTTCTACCTAAGCTATACGTAGAGAATGGTCCTCAAAATGAAACGGTTTCTTACTGAGGATATAGCCCCCCCAGTCCAGATAATGAGCAGCTCTTTAACACCACTGAGGCCCCATGCCGTATCCTTCAGACACACTTCTTGCCACTACTCCTTGGATCCACAAGACACCTGCTCAACTCTCTCCTACCGCAGGACGCCTGGAGGGTGTGAGCCCCCTTAAAAAGGAGACTCTCTCGAGGATTGTTAGTGTGCTTTTCTTACAGCCCCATATTTCAGAGGCCACCAAGAGAGGAGGAAAGAGGTAAATACAGTCATGTGCTAATGCAAGAATTAACTTTGGGAGGAGCTGAGAGGCTTAATGAATTACCTACCCCATTGTTGGGACGCATACCAGAAAGTCCAGAGAGACTCATTGCTTCTGGTCCAAGTCTTTTTAAAATAAGCCAGGGGAACAAAGTTGCAGACACCAAAACAATCTTCCTGCCAAAAACCATATTACACAACATTGGGATCTGCCTCATGTGTCCCCCCTGAACTCGCATGGCTGCTGCTTCCTTCCCCCAGCGTCCAAGCACCCCTGGCCCCCTTTGGATTTTTGTGGAAGCTGAAGGGAAAAAGACACAGTGGTGGGTTTGTGCCCCTCCTCCCCAACAGCTAGATATCTGCTTAGAAAAGGAAGGTTTCTGGCTCCTTACATAGTATACCCATTCCTGGGAAGGAGAGAATTGTCTCGGCAGAGTTCCTGCCCTCCATCCATTAGGAAGGAGGGTCGGTGGTAGGTCCTACTCTGTTAGTTTGGATGAACACGACATAACACAACACAGTTTGGGACACAGACCTTTCCCCAGAATGGTTGCAAGCATAATGTGTTGCATTTGCTGCCGAATTGTAGAATTTATCTTTCTGAAAACAGCATACACCTATTTTGGTGTGACTTGTTTGAGAACATGAGGTAAGGGTCAGAAATAATTATTTCCATCTTTTTACCAAGCAGGAGAAAACTCATTATATATATAAATATTGTTAATGTCAGAGGTTTTAGGCCCACAATAGAAAATTTGGCCAATGGTTCCCTAGGACACCCATGTACGATGGTTCTCATGAGCATCCTTGGAATTCCAGAGTTTGTTGAACAGACTATAGCCCATGACAGGGATGTCAAGGGGCATCTCAAGAGCTTGGAATTGTGGGTATTTGCCAATGCTCAGCGATGACATGGTAAGTGTTAATCTAGCAACAACGTCAAACTAAATCTAAGAAGAAGGAGATGTTAAATGTTAATGTGTGGAGTGTATTTCCTTGTTTGTAACCCCTTTGCCAGACTCCTCCCCTGACCTTGAAGAATTTGAGGGAAGTTACAGAAAGTATGTACCATGCAGAAGGCAAGCTGTGATTGTGGGAGTCGGGAGAAGGGCAGATTTGCGTAGATGGGTAATGTCAGGGCAGCTCACCCTCTGAGGGCACTCCCCACCCCGTGGGACCGAGTCTGTGCACTGGTGCTGCTCTCCTCTGACTCTCCCCCCAATTTTGGCTTGTGCTGCTTTTCAGGAAGAAAGAAAGGTCCCCCCTCCGATACCAAAGAAGCCCCCTAAAGGGAAATTTCCCATCACGAGAGAAAAGTCCCTGGACCTGCCCGACAGACAGCGTCAAGAGGCCCGACGACGGCTCATGGCTGCCAAGAGGGCCGCCTCCTTCCGACAGAATTCTGCCACGGAGCGGGCCGACAGCATCGAGATCTACATCCCGGAGGCCCAGACCCGGCTCTAGGGACCGACAGCGGCAACTCTCCCCTGCTGTCTTTTCTTCTGTTTTCCACAAAACGCTTGTACAGTTTCTCCCCACCTGGTCATTTCTGTGTCGTCTCTCCACCAAATACGCCCTCGCTGTCGTGTTCTTTGTGCCATAAACACACTGGAAGGCTTTTGATTTCCGCAGTTTGCCGAGCTCCCGGCCAGAACGACTCCTTTTTTCCCACCGGATGGTCTGACTTGCAGTCGGCGATGATGGATGGGCGTGGGGACACCTGACTTATCCGCTCTGTTCTCAGAGGATAACGAGAAACACCTCTTGAGATGGAACCCAGCTTACATTTTGTTATTTATATTTTTATAAATTGTGAGATAATTAGAGGCAAGAATAACAAATAACTATAAATGGGTGCATCTCACCACTCACTAGAGGCATTAGATACCCCAAGTGGAAGGTGCTACAGCGTGAAGTGCAGGAGAGAAAGACCCCCACCCCCTCTAACCAGGATTACTGTTCCCTGAATCCAGTCGACCTGTCACTAGGTTCCCTGTGCCAAGTTTATGGTGTGAGAAGGGAACTTACAGCCACCAAACTCCCCACCATGTGGTTGTCCTGAAACGCGGGGGTGTACAAGTCTGAACCCTTTAAAAAAAAAACCCAGAATCTGCACAATCAAAACTAAGCTGAATATTCATTCACACCAGGGAGTGACAGATGAGAGGAGATCGGAGCTTTCAGAAAAGCTAGCTCTTCTGTAGCAGGAGTAGAAAGAAAAAAAAAATGTGCTCACTCTGTTGAAAGAGTCATTGTATTTTTTATTCCTTTGTAACTTAAAACATCACACACGGTTTGTCTTTAAGTTTCACCATTCATGTGACACGTGGTTTTTTGTAGATGTATATATATTCTCAAACTGCTCTATCAGTTGACTTTCCAGGGTATCCTTAAAAAAAAAAAAAAAACTTTGCTTGTTTAAAACGACAGTTGTGATGTTGTAAAAAGTTTAAGAAATATGAATGTGAGTGGTAAGTATATCTCAGTTTAAATGGTAAAGAAGAAATGTAGTTTACATTTGTATTTTTCCAGAATTCTTTTGTCCTATGCAGTATTGCTCAAGTCAAGAATATATTTCTTGCCTGTTTTAGACATGACAAAAAAAAAAGGTCACATATTGTGATTTCCAGCTGCAGACTTTAAGTAATTAGTTTTCATGATTCTGATTGGCGCCAGAGAAAACCAGGAAGGACTCTAACGAGAAGGCTCTCCGTTTGTCTAATTAAATTTAGACGCAGGCAGTGACCATCGCTCCAACACGACTTGTGTATTGCTATGCAGACACGTCTTCAAAGGAAGAGCCTATCAAATTTATCCATTTGGTCCCAAATCAGAGTTCTCACTGTAACTCAAGGTCAAAGCAGGATTGCATGGAAGACAGATGTTTCCACCCAAACCCCAGGTCTTCCTCCCGCTGCTTCCGGAGTACCGTGTACTCGGCCACGGGCAGGAAGGCTGATGACCTGTAGCACTTTGTCCTCACCTGACTCGCACTTTAAAATGCACCCAGCTTCTCTGCAGCGTGATAATGTTATCAAGAGCATCCAGCACGGTAATTACACAATTGGGGCATTCTTTAAGCCCACCGTTTTTCGTTTTCCTCATATTCTCCATTCCATGAAGCATGGGGTTCATTGGAGCACAGTTGATATTAAAGCATGTTTAGCTTCAAAGTTTTAGTTTTTTAAAGCTGAATAGTTAAGAATTCCCTGTAAGAACAAAACCCTGTAAATTGAGCCTCATATCTGGTATATATTTTACCAAACAGCCTTAAAATATATTTGGAAGCAAAAATCAGTACGAATGTATATCCTTGAAAAATGCAAAAAAGAAAAATTTCCCTGAAATATTCTTCTATAAGTGAAACTTAGTTCCCCAGAGTGTTCAAAGCATTTTTTCTACCTAAATAAATACCTAAATCCTGAGTAGTGTACAATAATGATGCTTCTTCCTGTATTCACTGAAGTATGTTAAAAACAAATGTATTTGCAAATATTGGCATTTTAGACTTTACAAATGATGTATTATTTAAGATGAACTGCTCTTAGGATTAACCACAGGAAAGCAAAGTTGGTGTATACTCCTTGGGAAGAAGAGATGTGACACACACACGTGCACGCCAACCTATCACACGTGTATATCTACTGGCAGCTGATGTGTTCTATCCCATTTGCTTCAACTTGTGCAAAACATATAACAACAAATGATAAATTTGGACAATAATTATCCATTTCAGATCCCAGATTCTCTGATCCTGACATGAACAAAAGTATTCACTGGATTTGGATTAATTTTTCATATGTTTTGTATACTTATTTTTATCTTAAAACCCCCAAGAATCTTGGCCTAAACCATCCCTAGGTGAGCAAATTAACCCACACTGATTGGAAGTGGGAACAGTATGAACTCCTGTTTGGTCCTCCGTGTTCCAAAGAAGGTTCTGTCATGTGGAGCAGGTGCCTGCTGCTGGATCTGATGGAGTGTTACCTGTTTACGCTACATGACTAAGTGCAATATATTCAGTTTTCATGCAGATGACATTCCATCCCGAAATGCAGAAGACAAGCCATGTTTACATATTGTACATGTGAAGAAAAATAAAACGGTTTATAATACTTGTGTTAATCATGCTAACTTATTTCAGTCACTTCTAGCCAATACATAATACAGAGCTATAGTGCCATCATTTCACCACATTATGAATATAATTTTAATAAAAGATTATGTATAAATTTGAGAATATGGTTGAAAATGATAACGCACCATGTTCTATGAACATTATCATGAAAAACAGTACAATGTGGTCTATGATCGCCTACCTGTATTCCCGAAAGATCCAGCGATAGCTGTTGAAACTCAAGTGTTACTTTAGAAATTGTTTTCCTCCCAGCCAACAAGTTGATCTTGCCATGCTGAAGGCTTTAGTTAACTTTTGAAATCAAAACACAAGTATAATAAACGGGATCCTAATGTTGAACAAAACCCAGAAAAGGCGAATGTCCCTTGTGAATGAGAGTGCTTTCAATGTAATTCATCTCACACATCTTCATCGATCATTGTGTTTAATGTAAAAGTAGGTGTTAGTGACAATTGTTGCCATTTTTTTCCTCAGAAAATTTATATAATGACCCTAGAATGGTATATAGAGAATCAAACTGTTGTATGATACCAAAAAATTACATTTTTGTTTAAAAGGAAATGTTGTTGATGTTTTCACCTCAAGATCAATACTAAAGACTTCCAGCATTAAATAGAAAGTGTATTATTAGGAAAAAAACAAATTACATTTAAGGCTCCCTCTTTAAAAAAAGAAATAGCCACAAAATCAGTGACCCGAAAACTAGAAGGACTCTCCCTGCTGGCTCCTATGGAAGTGGCTGGATTATGACTGGAAGACAACACAGGCCCAGAGCACCCAGACGTGTTCAGTTTGACCATTTCTTTGGGGTCTCTGTTGCATTTGCCCTGTGTTGATTTCTGCCTTTCTCAGGACCACATTGAGCCGCCACTCTTTCCATCACTTTAATTGAAAGATCCTGCGTTGTGTGTTCGCTCATCTCCACTGCTTTGGGCCAGCCCTTAGAGGCTCTCCCCACCCCATCCCAATCCCAATCCCAGATGGAATCTCACTGGGAAGAACAGTCCTATTGCAGAGATTTGGTCAAAGGGCCTGTGGTGACCATGGAATTTGTGCTTTCAGAACAGCTCTCTGGTTTGGGCCAAACCTTTTGGTGGCAAGTAGGGAGTGGGAGAAAGGGATGATAGTCTTCACCAGGAAGTCTTTTTCCATTGGCAGTAACTCCATCAAATCAGACAGGACCTCATGTGGCCCTAGGGATGTGGCAGCCAGTGGAGCCTTTTCAGGGAGATGCAGACAATATTTGAGCTGCTTTTTGCTAGGAAGAGCGATCAGCCTCACTCAGAATTGTGACGGGTTCCCAGAACCTTCAAATGGACAGATGGTCCCATGTGCCATGTCTGAATAGCTTAGGAATATGTGAGTCCCCAGGCTGACCAGAGTCTCCAGCGCCATGGTTCATGGGTGGAGACCTCCGTGAATCTCCGTGGGGGAGGCAGCAGGAAACGAGGGCCACATGTCCCACCGTGAATGTAAAGGTGTTGTCCCAACAGTACCAGTTTGGGGAGTGCACCCAGATACTGCGTCTGGCCCACACTTCTCAAAAGTGGAGCATTCCTGCCCAAGAGCATAGAGTCAAGTCTCCCCGAAACAGGCCTAAATGGCTAAATTCTACATACCTCATGTGCACTCATTCCAGCCATCTCCTTTCTTCTCAAGCCTTGAACCTCCAAATTTTTTCTTTTTCCTGCAGATTTAATGTACTAATCAGGTAGCTGAAGACATGGTTTCAAACCTTACCCTTGGAACTTCCTGAGGGTTCAGTTGGTTTTTATCAGCATCTTGGTTTACGCTTGTGTGAAACTTTGGGTTGAATACAGGGTTCCAAAATTTGAAAATAAAATAGAAAACCACAAGTGTAAGAGATCCAGAATAGATTCAGCTGCTGATTAGTGAGCATGTGTAACCACGGGCTGGAGCAATGGAAATGGCTTCGCTCAGCACTCAGCACTCCTGCACCATTTGTCATAAAATGCATCACGTAAGTTCAAATCAGATCCCTGTGCCTTCACGGCAAGAGGCCCATCTTGTCACTTTTACTGTGTTGATAGTTGCAATAAATTGGGGGCAGTGAAGAGAATGCTGGAGGGAAGGTGCACTTTTACACGTTAAGCTAAATGTCTCTCAGCACAGAGTGGCTGCAGAATGTTTTGGAAACGAATGAGAAGCTCAGAAATCTCTAGCCGGCTTAGTCGGGCAACCAAGTTCACCTTAGCTTAACTTCACGTCTCAGTTTCTTCCCATCCTTTGTCTCCCGCACAGACACACCATGAAGATTAATGACTTGCTGGCTCTATAGTCCCGTGAGCTCCTTGGGAACAGGTGGTAAAAGTGTCAGTTATTGTCAAAGGTAAAGTGCCATGGTCCTCTTCTCAGTTGTCCTCCCAGCTGTGTGTGGGATGCTTGCAGAAGTCAAGTCAGATCATAAATATCTCAGAGTAGATCAGGACCACCAGACGCAGGGGTCCTTTCTTTGGAATACTGTCGTGGGTAGGCAGGAGACTGCCAACGAGCTTCTTGAAGGTTTGGAAATGGAGAAATAACTACAAGGGGGCATTTCTCTGTTTATTCTGGCTTTGATTTCAAGTGTTTCTACATGTTTCCATGAACAAAAACCAGGCACCCACCAGAATTAGGTGATATTTTCACCGTCACTTAAGCTCAGCTGCACCTGAGATAAAAGGAAGAGATACTAAACTAAATATTAAAGTGATGAAGAAAAAAATTATTTGGAAGCAGAAAACTAAGCACGTGAAAGAACGCCAAGAGCGGAATCAGACACACTGACCAAACTGCTAAAGCTCGTGAAGTCTACCCTCTAATTCCAGCTTTTTGTAATTGCTCTATTTCACACTTCAGAGAATGCAGAAGTGGTCCATGGGGACGCTCCAAGAAATAACCATCTTCTCATCCTTGCAACATTGAGAAATGTCCATAGTTTTATGAATTGCTGTCCTAACCCTGCCATTTTTATCCAGCGTTAAAAGAAATTGTTTCGAGTTTCACTCTAAACTCTTGACAGATGACTTCTTTGCAGAGGAAATGTTAGTTACCTACTATAAAACTACTTTTTAAAAGATTTTGTATATACGCAAACTAAGGTAACAGAGGTTTACCTCCCTACTTTCTTAGATTTTATGTGACTCTTCATCATGGGTGCTTATTCCGAACCTGAAGGTCTGGGAGTCCGGGCTTCCGTGGACTCGATGGAGGAGAGGCGAAGATGAAAGGAAAGATTTATGCCAGGCTTCATGTACAAATTTATCTCTTCCAAGTAGACCATAGAGAGTATATTGGGTTTTGTCTGCTAACATAGATGAAGGAAGCTCTAAGGCTGTTCGTAGAACCTTCTGGATGCCACTCACCCACTCTTTGATTGACCCCCTAACTCACCGCCATGACGCAGCCCCGGTCATTTCAATATTACAGTCATATCACTCTAAAAGGGCTCTCCCTCCACTTTGTAACTGGTTTGCTGAATTCAAAAGGGTTTCCCCTCATGAGTAGTAAATCCTAGGCTACTTTTGAACTCTTATTTCCAAATGCTAAACCACTTTCCTCTTGTACGGGTCCCTCCTGTGCTGAGACCGATCCATACACCCACCCCACCCCCCCATTACATACCAAAATACCCAGGTGTGGCCTGGGGACTGAATTAAATGCCTCCTATAGAAATTCAAGGAATGTTAGAACCAGGAAACTAGCTGTTTAGTTAAAGTTTTAAAAAAAAAGTATATAAATATATATATATATAAATATATATACATATGAAATCATATCAACAATGAGGATGAACAGAGTGCCAAATATTCTACATCTGTACAAAGTTACACCTCACTGGAATTCAACGATTTTATGTAATTCTCTTTCTCATGCTTTTATGGTTCTTTTGATAAATTCTCTTTAGTAGCATGCAGGATACCTACTCTGAATGTATAGTATGCTATTCGTCACCACAGTTCCTTGCTTCTTGTTAATAACTTCTTATCAGAATGTTGGTCATTACTTTAAGGCATTTAAGGATTGCGTTATTTGAGTTCTTGTCTTTCCATGACTTTTTTCCACTCTCTGCTGATTATAAGAAAAATGTGCTCACCATTTTCTCCATAACTCGTCCATGCTAATGCGTCTGATTTGATTTCTGTAATGCTGATGTTCACCTCTTGTAAATAGTTCTGCAATTAAATTTTTTGAGAAAAGTAATGTTTACTTTTTATTGGAGTGAATTCTCGCGTTATTTTAAACTCGGAAAAATTATATAGACCAAAGAGTTTTATCCAGAAAACAATCGCACCCTTCATCCCTTATGTATTTCATTGTTGAACTATCCTCAATTTCTCTATCTGCTAAGAAGAAATGGACATTTATTAAGGCTACAGATTTCCTGTGTGTGCAAAAATGGCATAGATGAAAATGAGTTAAAATGAATAAATACTGCGGTATTTAGTTAATGGTTGTTTTAGACTGTCTTGAGTGGTGATGAGAAGAGACACTTGTGAGGTCGCTGTTGAGTCTACAGACCCGGGCTGAAGTGGACAGGGGTGTGTGTAGTCTCAGCAGTCACACCAGGCCCCTCGTGGGGGAGGGGCTCCAGCTCCCACCGCCCCTGGAGCTGCAGCAGCACTGAGTCCCCTCCTGGGGTGGGCATGGGCTGTCCCTGCTCCGGTCAGGCCCTGATCCCTTGCTATCAATGTGGTCAGTTGTGCCTGCACCCCCTTCTCTTGCCTGTCGCCTTCCAGTCTTGCCACCTTAGTTGGGAACCTCCACGTTCCCGGGCCTCCACTGCCTTCTTTCCACCTGTCCCTTAGCTCTGGCAGGACGTCACTGTAGGTGGCTCCCTTTTTGAGTCTCTCTCCCTCCACCCCGCCAAGGAAGCGTGGGCAGAGGTCTTGAGGGAGGGCACCTTGTTCTCACAGCACCAGGTTCTCAGGCGTTGTGCTTCGTGCGTGTTCCCGATGCTTCCTTCCCTCCACCTGCTTCGGGCTCGGTGAGGTTTTGAGGTGCATTGACGGAGTGGCAAGGTGAAGGAAGAGTCTTGAGTGAATGTGAGCACTGGTGGGACTATTTCCTGATTTCTTCCCAGTGAGTTCTGTGCAGTCAGTTGAGAATTCCGCTGACGTTCACGAACACCAGCGTAATAGGACCGTTCAGGAAACTGAATCCGTGTGCAAATCCTTTCCATTTAACCCACATTATAACCGTCATGATGTATAAAAATGTTCAGTTAAGAGAAACCACTTCTAAATAAATTGAGAACATGTCTGCTATCTTAGTCTTCCGCTTAGCCCATTGCTTTCTACAACACACAACAAGCAGAGAAAGCTTTACGTATTTTCCTGGTTTTAATCCTATAATCCTTCAAAAAAAGTTTTAATTTACTTGGTATTTCATTGAAAACTTTATCCTTTTATCCACATATGGTCTAACACTATTTTCCCAGGGGTCAGTAAAAGTGCAAAGAAAGTTATAGGATATTCATTTTAAATGTGTTAATATTGGCTCATCAGCTGTAACAAATGTACCACAGTAATGCGAGATGTTAATAACAGGGTCACTGGGGTCGGGGGGAGAGGTATGTGGGAACTCAGTACTGTCGCGGCAAATAATCAATAGCCAATCTGTAGATAAGGGAGATATTTAATGAGCTAATGTGAGGACTAGCCCAGAAGTGTTCTCTTCCCCAGGGAAGAAAGCACCCGGGGAAGCGTGGTTTACAGCATAGTTATATATCATTTCAGAACAACATACATCAAGCATGACGAGAATACAACTTTTTTCCCAAAAGCACAGGGAGATGTTCTGCTGCAGTTTAGCACATACACAGCAGGTCAACTTGACCTTGGTTCTCCAGGAAGAGAAGCTTATCTTCAAAGAAGTACTGGTATCGGCATCAGAAAAACAGAGCCATTTCTCCCTGTCTTTAAAGAGCGTATTCTTTGCTTTGGGGAAATATTTGAAGCAGAGCTACAGGGCATGTTTGGTAGGCCATAAGTCAGGCTTCTCTGGGAAAAACAAGTTTTAGGCCAAATCAGGATTAGACAGGAATCGCTTCCCCATATACCTCAATATGTGAGAACTACTTATTATTCTTAGTATTTTCGTCAGTACTTTCTGCTCAATTTGTCTATAAACCAAAATGCTCCCCCAAAATAGTCTATTAATTAAAAACAACAACATTGAAACAAGAAGCAATGATTAGAAAAAGTCAGGTGCAACAATCTGGATGTTTTCAGCTTTCTTTTCATTATTTGAAATTTTAAATGAGTTGCCTTCTGAAAATTAGGACATTGGAAAGATTTCTGCTCCTTATTTTTGTTTATTTTTATTTTGCGAGCTCTGAAGTTAGCATCACTTAATCTGTTCCGAGAATTGTTGCTTCTTAATTAGGGCGAAGAGCAGCACACAGATGTCACGTCAGGGAAGAAGCAAGGATTTTAGAAGACACTACTTCAGGCCGGCCCCGTGGCTTAGCGGTTAAGTGCGCGCACTCCGCTGCTGGTGGCCCAGGTTCGGATCCCGGGCACGCACCAATGTACTGCTTCTCCAGCCATGCTGAGGCCACGTCCCACATACAGCAACTGGAAGGATGTGCAACTATGACATACAGGTATCTACAGGGGCTTTGGGGAGAAAAAAATAATAAATAAATAAAAAATAATTTAAAAAATAAAAAGAAGACACTACTTCAAGCCTTGACATCCAGCCAAATAACACCACCTTGAATTCTCGGGAGTGCGCCATACAACTTCCATTGTAGTTTAAAATTGGCTAGATGGATTTTCCCTGAAAAATTAGAGTCTAGTGCCAATGAAAATCCATTTCCAAATGATCTCATTACACCGCTATGGTCTTTTACAATTTAGAATGTGAAAAATTTAATTTTATACCAACAACACACTTTGCAAAGCCATGATTCAGTGATGATGCCGACCACGTTCAGAACACACACACCTCGGTGTGTTTTCTGGGCCGGGCTCTCGCCCCCTCCTCAGCCTTGGTGACAGACTCTGCAGGCTGCTGAGAAGCCCTGAGGGGAACAGTGCTGTTAGCAGCCACCTCCCCCGGAGGTCCCTTCAGTCCTTCCTGCCCCGTTCTCCAGCGTCCACCTGCTGCCCCTTCCTCCATCTCTCCACAACAAAGCCCCCTAGCCTGAAGTGCTGGGTCTCTTTGGGACCGAGACCCTGCCTTTGGTGTGGGCACTTGCAGCACTGGCAGCTAATGTCCATTCCTCTCTCTCCTGGTTATCTCCCTTGTCACAATCAATCATATGGTCCTCCAGGATCCTCTCTCCTTGTGCTCACAAAACATCAACTTTCCATTGGGCTTATCCCTATACTGCCAAAATGCCATTTCTAAAATTCAGATCCCCGAATGGCTGCTCCTGATTAAAATGTTCAATGGCTCCTCACTCATAAGACTCTTCGTCATCTGAACCCATTCCCGTCTCCAACTGAGTCTCCTTCCACACCTACTGTGCCCCAGAATTCCCAGCTGTAACAAATCAAATCACCAGCAGATCCCAAATTCATGCATTGTTCAGTCTCACAGCTCTGCCCTAGTACCTGCCACTCACTCGGATGGAAACGCCTTTCCCCTCACCTCACCACCACGCGCTTAGCAAACTCCTGCCAAGCTTTAAAGTTACCCCAACCATCACCTCCCTTGTCGTTCCCAAATGAACTGATCACTTTCTTCTTTCTTCTCCCAAAATGATGCTCAACTTGAAATCTATTACAATATGTCACACTAAGCAGAGTGTATTTGTTAACTGGTTTGGAATCAGATTGTGAGCTTTTTGAGCACCAGAAATATATTGAATTCCTCTTTATATCTCTGGTTCCCAATGAAGCGTGTGACACAATATACATTCACAATATTCTGGTCACCAACTGGATCAAGGAATGGATCCAACTCCTCTGTGTCTCTATCGGTCATTCAGTGATTCATTAAATACTGATTGAACAACACTTACGTACTGGGCACCGTGCTGGAGATACTGCAGTTAAAAAAAGAGAGCAAGTCATGGATCTTGCATTTATATTCAACAACCAGATAGAATATTTTCTCCAAAATAATGTTGGATCTGTGAAGGGTCACAGAATTTCTTTTACTTTACTTACGAGCTAATAAGCTAGCCTGTTACTGTTTCGTTGACGCTGGTCAAAGATGCGAAACCTGTGGATCAGGAAACCTTACCACTCACCACACAGGAAACGGCGTGAGCCTCAGCATGCGGTTTCCTTCCCTGACATCCGAGGGGACCGCGTGAGGGAGCAGGATGGATGCTGTGTCACAGCTGAGGAACACTGAATTTGGGGACCTGCTGTTTTGCAGTCAAAGGTAAGGAGGCCTGCTCTTGGTCCCAGAGGGAGACATGGCCTCACCCCTCAAGGTTACCGACAGCAAGCTCGGCCCTGAGAAATGGCACAGGGAATAGCAGCCAGGGCACGGCCTTCTTGACACACCTACCAAAGGATCGGGGACGATCCCAGAGGGCATCTTCCCCAGGAGCTGTAAGTTTTTGTTCTGAAACTGCAAAGGTATAGGTGCCCATGAGTGAGAGATCATCCGGGTGACAGTTTTTTTTAACCTCTGTCTCCACGCTGCTTTTTTCTGTTTCAAACCCCACTGCTCCTTGCGATTGTTTTACTGCAGTCACTGCCAGCTTCGAGTCCCTTGGTGCTACTCTGATCTGAGCCACACGGAGGAAGGCCTGACCTTTGGACGAAGCTGGGTCAGCTGGCCAGGAGCAGCAAGCCCCCCCACCGCCCCACCCCAGGAGAGAGAGGCTCCGGGGTGGAGCACCTGTTAGTGGCAGGTGATTCTCCTTGATTAACACTAGGATCTCCTCCTAATGAATCTTTGACCCTCTCCAGCGCTCCCTAAATTCTGCCCACTAGGCTTGCTAGTGATCTCGTGCTCACAAAAGATGTTTGACCTGTAATTTTGTGAAAACCTATGAAATAGTTCAAACGTTTAGCTCTAATAAGAGCTTGTTTTAACTGTATTCAAAGAAGTGGTTTCATAAGACACTCCAAACAAACCAAAATTCTGGAGACCTCTGCGTCCCTAATTTCGATTAAGCAATTTCCCTATGAAATGTCCTCAGGTCATCTCTATTTGAAACGTGACTAATTGAAGCTTCCAGAGATGAGATCAGATTTGGCTTTCGAGTTTAACAATTCCCTGCGCATCTTCAATTCTGAAGCGCCAGCCTGCTTTCACCATAATAACCATGAAGAAATTGAACAGGGAGTCTTCATTTGAATTAAGTAATTGACACCCAGCAAATCTGTTTTACGGATTTATGCATTAATAAGGCGCTGCCCCAACACACTTTGGAAACAACTTTGTTTCTAAAGTAAAACATATTTTATTATCGTTGCCTAGGGATATTTTTGGCTTCGGGCAAATGAAATTAGATTCACCAGCTTAGATGCAGCATGAAGAGCGTTGCAGCTTTAAAAGTCTTCCACCAGAGGGCAGCACGTTAGCATTCGAAAGTGGAGGTCTCTGCTCTCATGGGAAGTGACAACTATAAACACTCATTAAACGCTGAATTTTAAGTTAACAAACACATAAAGTCAATGTTATTTTTCATTCAAGTTTTGCTCAAGGATGTTGAATAAACAGGGATGGGTAAAACAACACTGTATTTCAAAGTATGAGCAATTTGATACAAGCTGTCACACAGTTACAGTTGCCCTGGTAAACAGGAAATAATTATTATATTCTGTAACTAGCAAGTCTCCTCTGAACTAACGGGACATGACTCAGAAAGTAAACTCTATGTTGGATTAATAAGGAAATTAACATGATACATAGAGTATGAAGTGACAAATCTTTTATTTCAATCTTTAGTCAAAATCAACCAATAACTGTTGCCTCTAACAGCTATTTCTCATGTGCAAAATACTCATCAACTGACACTGGCCAGTGGACAGATGAGTGTCTACCCACCACGGGGCCTCTCTGTGAACTGTCAACCCCAAGCAACGAGAAATGACAGAGCATCTCTGAGAAGGCTGTGTGTTGGGCAGTGTAGAACATAAAGATAACTCAGGCACGGATACTGTCCAAATCTAGCTGGGGAGCTTTCCACAATAGCTTATGGGTGATATAATTTACAGGTTTAATTCTTGTTTTAACTCATAAACTATTTCATTATTTGGAGTCTGATTTTATGTTTCAAACATTGTAATCATTCCACACATCAGGGAAGAAAGGAAAGAAAAAGAGAGAGAGAGAGGGAGACCGGAGGGAGAGAGGGAGGAAGACCAGTTTATGTAGGTGCTGTGCACAAAATGGAAAAAGTGGACCTAACTCTTATTTCCCATCTTACCCTAGCCCATGCTTGGTCTCCAGGCAGGAGATTAGCAAAGACTATTCCCCATTTTAATTTGGTCAGTGTGTCCTTGTAAAAGAAGAAAAAAATAAAACTCATAAGGAATTGTGCGGGGCCTTGAAATGACGTCTGTGACAAAGCTCCTTCCTGCAGGTCCTCCTCCCGGCCACGTCCCCCCCTCACCAAAACCTTCTTCACAGCCAAAGCCCCCTGCTGTCCCCAACCCAGGACTCGGACATCAGAGCTGGGGCTTATTTTTCACTGACTTATTTGCTGCTGTAGTTTGAGAATGTTAAGCTTTGAACTCACATTTCTCTAGTCAGGTTGAGCCAAGCAGTACAAAGTAATTTCTAATTCATGCTTCTAAACACAAAACATATTCACCATCTGATTTAGTAGCAGGTTAAAAAATACTCTGAAACCCAACCCCCAGTTGGCTCAGTCCTAGACTGGATTAAAATAGTTTGTCCCACCCACGTGCCAGCCAGGAGTAAAAGAAAACGCAGCGTGAAGATAAGACATGCAGATCCTCAAATTCTCTCTACAGTTCTTCATATGCAATAATCAACATTCAATCAAAAATTATCTGGTAGAGATAATATAAGAAAAAATTACCAAAAACCAAAAGATAAAAGCAGGCAATAGAAGCCGATCCGTGGGAATCCAGAGGTTATGAGATATGTTCTTTTAAAACATATGTGATTGCTCTATTCACGTACTGAATGAGCAGGTGGAGATTTCACCAGAAAAGTGAAAATTATAAATGCATATAAAATGAAGTGGAAGTTCCAGAAAGGAAAGTGTACTGACTGAAAATGAGACTCTGAAGCAGATCAGAGCAACCGAGAGCATGAGGGGCTGGGGCTCGGAAGAACTTACGTGGACTGAGACACAGAGAGAGGAGGCTATAAACAGAGTGGGGACCGTGAGAGACAGCTGGGCACACACGATGAGGTGAACAGGTCCAACACGCATGTCACTGGAGTCCCGGAAGAGGGGAAGGAGAAAATGGGGCAGGAAATCTTGGAGGAGATCATGGCCCATGACCACTCTTAAAAACCGTCAGAGACAGGATGCCATGCTGCCAGGAGCACCAAAAACACCGAGTGGGCAGATGGGGAAATCACACCTGGGCAACCTTAGCACAACCGCTGAACACGGAAGGCAAAGAGGAAAGCCCTAAATGCAGCCAGAGAAAAAGGGTGTGTGTTATCTTCCAGGGCACAAATAACAGGGTGGAGAGCTGTCTACACAGGAACAATGGAAGCCAGAGATATTTAAGGGGCAGGAGAGGAGGAGGCGGACCCCACTTATTTGTGCCTCCCTCCTCTCCTCCTCCCCTCCTCATCCCCTCTCCTGGGGCCCAGCTCCTGGTCCCCAAGTGTCCCTGCAGCATGGGGCCGTTGCATTAGTGGCGGAGCTGACACCAGAGCAGCCTGTCTGAGGGCCTCCGGACCTCTTTCCTGTCCCCTTGTCGGGATGAGCTCGGGCGGCTCTTCCAGCTGGGGAGGCTGGCAGGTGAGGGCCTGCTCGAGGCTGGCACGCCTGGTGGCAAGGCGGGAGTGGACGGCTTCTCAGCAGTGGCGCTTTCTGAATAAGTGGCCCTTCCTCCTTCCCTTCCACACAATTTTGCCTGGTGCTTCTGGCTGAGGGAGTGGGGAGGGGCGGCATGTCCAGCCGTTTGGTTACCTATAGGGGACTGAGCAGAAATACATTAAGTTTATTTGGTTAGCAGGGCCTGGGGTGGGCGTGGGGAGTTAGTCTTTCATGGGGACAGAGTTTCAGTTTGGGAAGATGAGAAAGTTCAGGAGATGGCGAGTGGTGATGGTTGCACAACAGTGTGAATGTACTTACTACCCCTGAACTTAAAAACAGTTAAAATGGTAAATTATATGTTATGTGTATTTTACCACAATAAAAAAATACACCTAGGTTAATGCGAGTCAGTTTTGTTACTGTTGAAGAAGAGAATTGCAAATATGGGGAAGGCTAGAAAAAAACCTGTGGTATTGGGTTGGAATGGAAGAAATCAGTGTCACCTTGTGGTAGATTAGATGGATGATGATAGATAGATGATGATGATGATGATGATGATGATGATGATGATGATGATGATAGATAGATAGATAGATAGGTAGATAGATGATGGAGAGTTGGATGGATGGGTAGATAGATGGGTAGGTAAACAGATTGATAGATGCTAGATAGATGGATGGACAGGTAGATGATAGATGGATTGATGGATGGATGCATGGATGGGTAGATAGATGGGTAGGTAAATAGATTGATAGATGATAGATAGATGGATGGACGGGTAGATGATAGACGGATGGATGGATGGATGCATGGATGGATGGACAGACGGATGGGTAGGTAAATAGCTAGATAGACAACTAGATTATGGATGGGTGAATGGATAAACAGATAGATAGATTGAGTTATCTAGACGTGCCTCTGCCGCCAAGAAGAGCCCACTGATCTGCAGTAGTTACGCACCAGCCATCCCAGGGCCTGGCAGCTACTCCGACCTACACAGTAGAGAAGATGGCTACCCCGGATGAGGCAAATAATCCCATTGTGGGAGGAAGATCCCACTGGACAAGAAATGGTTTTATGCAGCCTGGCCTTTGGGCTGGCACCTGCCCAGGACCCAATCTCCTTCTTCTATTTCTTACTATTTTCATAGCTTCTTCTCCTTCTCTGCTCTGAACCAACAGGCACCCTAAAAATGGAAACTGTAAAGCTCTTCCATAAAGGATCTCACAGCCGTGGCAGGCGTGGGGAGGGCTGTACATGGGAAAGGGATGAGTAGGGCTTGGTGTTCCCCAGTACGCGTGGTAATAATAGAGTCTGCCCAAAATGGGGGCTCTTTGGCTTCCGCCTTCCAAAGTTGATGCAAAGTTCCCTCCCCTCCAACAGGAACTTGGGACCAGCCAGGGAAGGGAGCTCTGAGAGACGAGGCTCCAGCTTAGCTAAGTTGACACAGTACAACGTCACCACAGAGAGAAAACAAATGAGTGAAATCATAATGAAGAACCACAAGTGATGTGGCCGAGAATGGAGAGCGGCCTAAAAGGGCCGTGAGAACCCCACTGAGGGAGGTGTGCCTGGCCGGATGGGGAAAGAGAGTGGTTCCTCAAGGATGACAGACAGCAAAAGTGGAAGTGGCAGCCCCGTACACTGGGTCTTGATGGTGAGCAGGGACCCTGGGAAAGACAGCAGCGTGAGCAAACGCCCACAGGGGAAGGTCAAACACAGGGGGGAAGGTCAACAGCGAGATCAGGAAACACAGGCCCACCTGGCGTGGCAGGAGCGGAGGTGTCGCGGGAGAAGGTGCAGGAGGCAGAAGCAGGGACACGGGGGAGGCTTGGAAACACTGTCAGCATTAAATTGTGTGTATGCCGAGTGACGCGTCCTTGTGATCCTCAGCACCTAACACAGGGCTCAGCACAAAATGAGCAAAGTGCAGACGTGCCCTGGAGCGTAAAAATCTTACCTGACGAGTCACAAGGAAAAATCTCAAAAGTCAAACAGCCTCACGTGTCACGTGCGCACAGGAAGCACCTGGTAAACACCGAATTAGGGACTTGATGGCTCAGAAAATGACGCTCACCCCTTCTTCCTCTCCAGGATGGAAACATTTCCCCATACAGACCTATGCATTGAGATGGGCAGGAGGGGATGGAAACATGTTCAAGCACTGAGTCTGATCCTTACATCTGAGGCTGCTTACACAGAGACACAACCACAAAGACACACAGCTGTTAGGAAATTAACGTGGTGGATGAAACTCTCCTTCCCCTGAATTCTTATTTTTTTATTGAGATATAGTTGACCTATAACATAATATTAGTTTCAGGTATACAATATAATGACTAGTACTTGTATATATTGTGAAATGATCACCACAATATTCCTAGTTAACATCTGTCACCTCACGTAGTTACAAATATTTTTTCTTGTGATGAGAATTTTCAAGATATTCTCTCTTAGAGACCTTCAAATATATAATACAGTGTTATTAACTCTAGTCTTCATGCTGTACGTGACATCCAGGACTCATTTATTTTATACCTGGAAGGTCGTAGCCTGAATTCTTAATATTGTTCACTTCTGAACGGTACGTTGTGTGACAGAACTCTGAGGCGGCGGTCGCAATGTGTAGCCTGTGGCTGCCTGTCCTTGCTCTGTTGTGCATTGTCTTGATGCAGGAAAATGTTTAAATCTTAAGTCTCTGGTGGTTTACATTTTGTAATGTGAGAACGTTACAAAGAACTCCCTCCAACCTGATGCTTTCTGCAAAACAAAACAAGGTCCGCCCTGCCTGGCTGCCGTATCTACAGGGGTGACTACTGACTGCGACCATAGTTGTGGCCTTAGCTGTCATCCTCAGAATTCTGGGTTGTCCCCACGGTCAGGCCGTGACTCGCTCCCTCCTTGATCTCAGTGTAGGCTGCCTTGCTATCTTAAGCTGAGTTCCCACGAGACTTTTGTCTTTGGTAGGCCTGTCACAGCACCAGAGGCCAATGAGTAATGAGGCACACCGCAGAGGACAGACTCCATCCGCTAGAATTTAAGCTTGACCAATGGGTAGCCTATGCCCTTCCTATACTGAGCTTCCTGTGACATCCCTAACGTTCTCGGCCGCCTGGGATAAGAGGCTCCTCTTACCTCCTAATCAAGTCCAAGCACCGCCTTAAACGACACGTCCTGAGGCCTGAGGTACTGATGTGACACTATTCCCATTAAAGTTCTATTCGTGCACTTTCTCTTCTCATTTTTGCTTTCACCGACCCTAACCTTTTCCCTCATGTTTCACCCCAAATGAAAAGAAATATCAAGAAAATAAGGCTATTCAGGCGAATATGGAGGCAAGCAGGACAGCTCAAAGACGCCTACTGTGTCCCCAAGGTTACTGGAGGTTGTACGAAGACAAGTTCTCTTGTCTCCCTTCCCGTGACTTATTATGAAGTCTCCCTGCCTGAACCTGTAGGAGCTACCAGCCGGCCCTCCCCTGCCCCCAGCAATAATTCCACGTACAGGGGATCCGAGAGGCCCTCACCATGTTCGGGCCCGGCACCAGAGCACCAGGTTCTCTCCAGAAGCACCACCCCAGGCTTGTGACCCTGAGTCATTCACCTCTGCTGACTCCATCTTATCATGTGGAGGGACCACCCACTTCCTGCCTGGCCCCGTCACAGAGCTGTCGCTGGACTTCGGTCCAGGAAAGCACGCTGAGAACCCTACCACGCCATGCGAACACCACATATTGCTGTATTGTAGGCCCTCGTGTCAGAACCACTATCAATGCATTACCTAGCAAATACATTTTATATAAAATATAAATTCCACAGATACTTGGAAGTTATTTAAATTTATGTAAATTCTGTTTATTCCAAGGATGGTGGTTAAACATCTTGAAGGTGAAATCACAAAATTGAAACACAGTCATGATGCTTCTAAAGTTTGCCGAATGTGTGCAACTCTGGAAATTCAGTGGGAAAGCTGCTGCCCTGGATGAGAATCCTTTGCTCTGGCATCCTCTAGTGACGAGTCAGTGGAATGAGGCATTAAGAGACGGATGTGGACTCAGAGGCATCCCTGGGTTTCAGTGATACGTTATAGGTTGAAGTGTGCCACACCCTCGGAAAATAGATATGTTGGAGTCCTAACCCCCAGCACCTCAGAATGAGACTGTTTCTGGAAACAGGGTCTTGACAGAGGTAATCAAGTTAAAATGAGGTCATTAGGGTGGGTCCAGGCCCATCAGATGGGCATCCTTATAAAGAGGGGAGTCTGGACACAGCACACGGGGAGACCCTGTGTGAAGACCGGGCTTCCGCTGACACAAGCCCGGAGCTGCAGAAGCTGGGAGCGAGCCCCAGAACAGACCCATCCCAGTGCCTTTGGAGGGTCACGGCCCTGCCGACCCCCTCATCTTGGACTTCTGGGCTCCAGAACCGTGAGAAACAAATTCCTGTTGTTCTAAGTCGCCCAGTGTGTGGTACTTTGTTACGGCAGCCCCAAAGGGAGACACCTGCAGAGACTTCATTCCAGCCGGACTCCTACTGGCTGTGTAAACACGTAACATCCCTGAGCTTATTTCCTTATTTAAATACATATATAATACATACACATTATAGGTATAAACATAGACACAGATACAGATATATGACTGGTGCACCTGAGTCTTAGTCCACTCGGGCTGCTGCAACAAACTACCACATGCAGACTGTGTGTCTTACACAACATGCATTGATTTCTCACAGTTCTGGAGGCTGGAAGTCCGAGACTGAGGTGCCACCAGACCTGATGTCTGGTGAGGCCCCTCTTCCTGGTTTGTACACAGCCGTCTTCTCGCTGTGTCCTCACAGGGCAGAGAGCAGAGAGAGGAAGCAAGCTCTCTCATGTCTTCTTGTAAGGGCACTAGCCCCATCATGGGGGCTCCACCCTCAGGACCTAATCACCTCCCAAAGGCCCCCCCTCCTAACACTGTCACCTTGGGGATTAGGTTTCAACATATGAATTTTAGGGGGATGCAAATATTTGGTCTATAGAAACCCACCTGGGATAACATGGGTAAAGGTGCCTCTTCTCTTTTCTCCTGGACTGGGAGCTCTCCGAGGGCAGCAAAGAAGATGTCACATCATTTCATATCTCCACTCCGGTGATGGCTTCACATAGGCGCATGTGGACACTCAGTGAGTGCTTGTTAAACAGACACATGGGGCCCCGGGACCTTGGCACACACCCTTTAATCCTCATGCTGGCTCCTCCAACCTCAGGCGTGGGCAAACCTTCCAGGAGCACCTCCACAGGCCCCAGGGATGCAGTGCCTTCAGGGACGGCCCCCATCGCACGGTGGTTCTCTGGCCCTCCAGACTTTTCTATATACAGACTTACAATTTAGCGTTTAAATTCTTCAGTGCTTGCCTCACATGATTGAGTTCAAAGTGATTAACCTCGAATAGAAGGAGTCCTCGACTATGAATCCCTGCAGTTCCCTCCTGCCCTCCCCTGACCACCCCCCAGACTCCCCGTGCTTCAGATGAGTCACGTCCCCCTCTCCTCTCCCAGCTGTACCCCAACTCCAGGTCCCCATCTTGTGCTCCACAAGTCTCCTAAGGGGTTCCTGCATAACACCCTTGATAATTTAATGCCTGTTACCAAAATCGTCACTAAGAAGTGGTGCCCGGATTTGAAATTGGTAGTGACAGCTTCTACTTAGCATCCATGTCCCAGATCCACTTGATTAACCTGTAGATCATTTGTATACAGGCTTTAATTTACAACAAGAACTTTCAAGGTAGCCCGACTTGAATCTACAAGTAATATTACAGCATGAGGCACAAAGACATGGACCTCTTGCAGACCTTATCTAGTCTTCTTTTCAATTAATTTTTCATTATGCACTTCAGTTTAGAACTTAATTACTTCCACATTAACCTTCAGTCTGCTCTTTTAACATAAAACAAACAAAGACTGTGCTTCCAATCTTCTGTAAAAATACAAGGCTTACTAATAATAGCAAACACTCATGGAGCACTCCTTAGGTGGCAGCCTCAGCTCTAAGTGCTTCTCTCATTGAATATATTAACTCGACGAATTCCTGCAAGAATCCTGTGAGATAAACAGGGGCAATACTCAAAATATTTAGCAACCAGTTCAGTTCAGCAACCTCCATTACTGGATCATGGGGACAGCTAGGGGATCCTGGGAACCAGCTCTTTACCAGCCAGTTTGGAAGTATTTAAATATTTAACACCCAAGATAGCCACACTGGCGTGTGCGGCCCAAATGCCAACCAGTGGCAGGTACAATTATTAGCCCTGTTTTCAAGAAAAGGAAACCGAGACACAGAGAAATTAAGTAACATCCCCAGGAGCTCACAGATGGCGTGAGCACACAGATGGAGCCGTGTAGCCTGGTTTCCCCAGCGGAGCCCATGACCTCTGCGCTGTGCTGTCTTTATTCTGGCACTGGAAATGGACTGGGTAGATGGGTCGGAATATTGTTTTGTGATCAAATACATTTTCCCACTTATTGTGAGCATTTTTAAATTCTCAGAAAATGTTTTTTTAAAAGCAAGATGAACGCTCATGTACCAAACACCAGATTCAACAATTATTCATGTTTAGTCACATTTACTTCATCACACACACACACCCACACACACATGCAGCCACACACACTCGCAGCACTCACACATATACACACATTCATACAATACACTCATATACTCACATACAACACTCACACCCAATTACACACATCCAGTCACACACACATACACGTTGACACACACTCACGCACACACACACTCACACACATTGCTGAGCTACCTCAAAGTAAACCCAGACGTCAGCACTCTTGACTCCAGCACTGCAGCACATTTCGCTTAAAAATAAGCGTAATCATCTCCATCATCATGACACCTTTTAGCCCGTTTAGGAAAATCGACAGTAATTCCCTAACGTTATCTAATACTCAATTCATATTGAAACTTCCCCATTGTCCCCAAAGATGCATCTCACACGTTTGTTTGAAACAGCCTCCAATCTGGGTTCATGTAGCACATTTGGTTGTTAAGTCTCTTCGGCTATTTTAACCCAGAATCGACCCTGGCACACGTACATTTTTTTTTTTTTTTTTAGTCTTAGCATGCTGAATTGTTGAGGAGACCAGGCCAGTCGTCCCACAGAACGTCCCACATTCTGGCTTTGTCTGGCTGTTTCTCTACGGCTTCATTTAAGTTGTTCTGTGGACTGTCCCTCTGCGGCCTGGATGGCCTGCAACACGGGCTGTTGGTCTACGGCCTCTACTGGCCAGATACTTCATAGGTGGTACCAAGACTTGCAGCCTCGAGTGGGACTGGGCGGGCAGGGGGAACAGCTTTGGGATTTGGGAGTTTGAATTCTTTCAGTGGGCCCTGGGTGTAGGGGCTGCCCCAGGACCCAACACCGGGTCCTGGGCAATTGTGGGAGGTTAGTGTCTCACAGTATAAGAGCCAGATAAGGCAGGTGGGTGGGGTGGGCTGTGGACTCTGGATGGTTTCCATGTGGTTGGCAACCCCTGACCATGGGGAGGGGGTGGGGAGGACTGCCCCTCCCCAGTCAGCCAGGCCCAAGATATCAAAGCATCATAAATATAGAAAATAAAAAACAAGCTTAATAAATAGACAAACATAACATAAACATAATGCTTTAAACCAAGATTTATTTTCTCAATTGACAATACATTCTATTTTACAGCAATATCTCTTCTCCTTTTGGAATGCACGAAGGTTAACTGAAGTGGCCACGTTTACCTAGTTACTGTAATATTCTTTGAGCACATACTGAAATAAAATAATGTTTATGAAACATACTTTATAAACTAAAGCATGATACACATGGGTTTCATTGTTTTCTACAACATAGTAACAACCTTAAGATTAATCTATCTCTTTTCTTGGTATTTGTAAACACAAGCACAAACCACTTTGTCACTTTCTTTAGGTAAACTGTGTACGAACAAAAATTTTGCTACTAGATGCCTGGAGGTCAGAAGCTAATTGATTTTCATGGTTATTGGTAGAAAAGAACAAAAGGACTTACTGCCAGTGTGCAGAAATAAAGCAACCCCGTTTGCGCTTTTGTTGATCAGCGTGATGGCAACGTCATCCCACTGTGGCCGGGTTTTACCTGGTTGACAGCTTGCTCATGCCAGAGCCTCAAGTGAGGCTGTACCCTAAGTCTTGTTGTCTCTCTTACCTTGCAACGACTTACACAATAACAGGTTTGCCAACACGGTGCCGTCTCACCCAGCCTCACATCAAGGCAATGACGGACGTCACAGAGCTCGTGGGGAGTTCTGTGGACATGGAGTTACGCCTTGCCTTCATGTCGAGTGACTCAGACCTCGTCTGGGATGCGCCGCGTGTCTGCCGAGTAATTATTAAGATCAGACCAAGCTCTGCCTTGCTCTTCCTGAGTGGTCGGGGTCATGAGGAGACTGGGATGGTCTGATTATTGGTGACCTTCCAACCGTGGCTGGCTGGAGAACCTTTGGAGTCCAGCTCCTTCACCGCTGTCTTGATGTGGTCACTTTAAAGAAGAGGGACAAAACGAGACTTGGAAGTGTGTTTCCTCATTACTGTTTGTGGTTTCTGGTCAGCTGATCTGAAGTCTCACATCCTTATCTCTACATCTACACGCGATGCAGCTGCTGCGGAGGAAAATTGGAAGAAAACTCTGAGGTAAGCTTTCATTGTTGGGCAGTTTCACAAATCTACCAGCTCAATGCGTGACTCTGGATTTGCCCACCTTGTAACATTCTACCTGACATTTTAAAAACACTAAATTTTATTTTCTTTCCTATGCCTATGTATTTGATTTATGTATCACGTTATACTTTGCATTGGGGGAGGAGGGTGAGTTTTGAGCCTGTAAATTTGTTCCTAAAATAGTAACTGAGGTGAAAAATCAGAGGCATTTTATCTCTGTGGATAGGTATTAGGCATTTCCCAAAGTTGCACCCAATTCTTCAGGTCACCTGAATAGCATCTGAGAGCACCCCAAGAGATGGAACTGGACAGGCCTGTTTGGGGTGGGGAGAGCCGACTTAGAACACAGCTCAGTTCTCTGCAGTTCTAGTTTGTAATTGGAGGCGTTTGCCTTTCATAGACGAGGGTTTTTCCTGGCAGTAGTGACATTTCTTTGCTGTGGGCACTGTACTGTGCATCGTAGGACATCTAGCAGCATCTTCAGCCCTTCCTCACTAGATGCCAGGAGCACCTCCGCCCCACCCCCACCAGCTGTGAAAACCAAGTGTCCAGACTTGGCCAGATTTCCCCTTGGAGGGGAAGGGGGTGTCCAGATGATGCTGTGCTTCAGCAACCCCCCAAGAACGACTGGCTTGGTAGCCCTCGAACCAACATAATTTTATCAAGGCATTTTTTAAATCACTGGTTGTTATGGTGATGGGTTTGACCAGCCGAGATTTAAGGATTCTTTGTTTGCAAGATAATTATAGCCATTAGCTTCAAGGTCACCCTTTTCTACAGAGAGGACCCTGCCCTAGTTTAGCTGACACTCATGTAGCAGAAGCCTTGATGTTGGGAGAGACTGTAGACCAATCTCATCGTCTTACATTTGTGGCTCAGAGGGGTGAATCCATCCTTCCCAGGTCACAAAGCCAGTGGAGGTAAAACCCTGGCAAGAGAGTGTCAAGACCCAAATTCAGAGCCCTTTACTGCAATCTGCGTGTTTTGGATCCAGGCCATAGGCACCATGGTCTGTGGCTCAAAAATACACTTTTCAGAAAAAGAAACGGACACAAATACTCATATAAGCAGGAATGATTCTAAGGTACATTTTTCTATGACAAATGTTTTTTTCGTTCTAAGAAGCTTTCATTTTGCCACAGTTGTTAAAGAAAATACTATTCATGACACTTGTTAAAGAAGGGTAAGCCAGATTCTATTCAGGGGACTGTCCTGATAAGCGTAGGGGCCACAGCAGTGGGGTTTTGGAGCTGGGGAGAGAGATTTATAGGCTCCACTCTGAACACAATAAGGACCAGTGGGGATTTATAGCCCAGGAGCAGGGCATGTTTTGGGTGGCCGTGGATGGGAAGTTACTGGGAGGAAACACAAGGCTGGGAGCATCCTTGCTGGACCAACTCAACGGGATTTCTGCTAAAGGCAGGCCAAGCTGACAACATCGAGGGTAGGGGATTTTTGCTAAAACTGAACAAAACATGCAGAGACAGATCCCGAATTTGGGGGCTTGAGGCTTAGATGGGCCCGACTAGAGCTGGGTCAGGGAGAGTCTTCATCACAGCTGGCCTGAGAACCTGGTCACCTGAATTGCAGAAATCTAGAGAATCACCTTGTTTCTGACCCATTGCCACAGATCGTGAACTTGGGTTCCGATGCTCTACAAGGTTGTCTGGAAGCATGCTATGTGGAATGTCTCTCCCACAGAGCTAACTGTGGTCTCTGGCGTGTAACGCTCGGATTTAACATGGGGGGCATTCTCTCCTCCCTCCCTTGTCCTCTGAGGACTCAGTCATTTCACTTAGTTCTTAGAAAGAAAGAGGCAGAAGAGGAGAAACTCTCACCACGCCTCTGCTAATGTCTTTTTTAAATTTTTTTATAATTTATTTATTTATTTATTTTCCCCCCAAAGCCCCAGTAGATAGTTGTATGTCATAGCTGCACATCCGTCTAGTTGCTGTACGTGGGACGCGGCATCAGCATGGCCGGCGAAGCAGTGTGTCGGTGCGCGCCCGGGATTCGAACCCGGGCCACCAGCAGCGGAGCGCGTGCACTTAACCGCTAAGCCATGGGGCCAGCCCTGCTAATGTCTTTTAAAAATTTCTTTTTCT
Source organism: Ceratotherium simum simum (assembly GCF_057802395.1). Classification (NCBI taxonomy): domain Eukaryota; kingdom Metazoa; phylum Chordata; class Mammalia; order Perissodactyla; family Rhinocerotidae; genus Ceratotherium; species Ceratotherium simum. The sequence continues at coordinate 1,453,503 of NC_141927.1, forward strand.
TAATTAAACAATGAGCATGTATTGCTTGTATGATCAGCCAGAAAAGGATAATGTTAAAACTGCCCCTTGCCACCTCCTCTAAAAAGTCCATTTTGATCTTCTCCAAAAACCTCGTGGTGTCATGTTTCAAAATATAGCTGCATCTTTGAGCAGTTGTGGGGAGCTGGACAAGTTACTTAACTTTGCCCTCAGTGAACCTTGGTTTTCTTGTCTACAAAATATGGATAAGAATGCCTGAAAATGTGCCAGACAAATGTGAGGTCTGATTGAGCCATTCGGCATCAGCGCTCAGCAAGGTGCCCGCCGCACACAGTAAACTTGCTGCTGTTGTTACGTCCAGAGGAGGGAGGAGACTAGCGACCGGGTTGGAGACACAGGTGTCTCATCTCAGACGAGAGTCACATGAGTCCTGTGTGAGCAGGAATCAGGCCACATTTCATTCCAAGTCATCGCAAGTCCACCTGAATATTTATCACCAGGTATACCTGTAATTTTTTTTAAACGATTGTATCTATCACTGTGCTTTAAAGATGGCAGGGAAGGGCCGGCCCCGTGGCTTAGTGGTTAAGTGCACGCGCTCCGCTACTGGCGGCCCAGGTTCGGATCCAGGGGGCGCACCGACACACCGCTTCTCCAGCCATGCTGAGGCCGCGTCCCACATACAGCAACTGGAAGGATGTGCAACTATGACATACAACCATCTACTGGGGCTTTGGGGAAAAAAAAAGGAAGAGGATTGGCAATAGATGTTAGCTCAGAGCTGGTTTTCCTCAGAAAAAAGAGGAGGATTAGCACGGATGTTAGCTCAGGGCTGATCTTCCTCACAAAAAAATAAAAAAATAAAAAAAATAAAGATGGCAGAGTGGAAAGACACCATCTTTGAACATTTAAATCCAAGCTGAGGAATTTACCGCCTATATGACTAGGCCAGTTATTACTTTGTCTTTCTCAGCCTCAGTTCCTTATTTGTAAGGCAGGCCTGATAATACCACCCACACGGAGGGTGACGAGAATGAATGGAAGGAATCCGGGAAGGCTGTGGCTGGGGATCCCACACACAGTCAGCATCCTGCAGATATTTTTCTACAATACTTAGGACTCAGGGTTTAACTTAAAGCTAGATGAGATATCAGAAAAATAGCTAATCTTGAATAAGAAGAATACCTTCTTCTTAATATGCTGTAGAGATATAATAATTTTATGATACTGTATTTTCAAAGAGCATTCATAATTTAAATGTATTTTACCCCCAAAAGTCCTGAGAGGTAGATAAGGCCGTGGTCATCTTGACCATGTCACAGCAAAGGGAAAACAACAGAACAAAAGCTTGTGTCACAGGGTCCATCATATTTTTAATTCAATTCAGTACATTTCTGAGTGCCTCTCATAGAGTCGGCCCAGGGGTGGTACCGGCAGGGTGGATAAAGATTACTTCACTTCAGATGCTTTTCATTGGTTACCTCATTTGTTCTCTTAACACACACGTATTGGTCACCAATATGTGCCAGGTACTTTTCCAAGTGCTGGGGATGAAAGACTGAACAAGGCCAAGACCTGTTCTCACGCAGCTGACATTATAGTCAGAAGACACAGAAAATGAACACATCACTAGAACAAACCCATAAAATAAAAAACGTCCAGTGGACAAGCGCAGAAAAGAAAAGGCTTCGGGTGAGATTCTTGGGACAGGGCTCTGCTGTGTGGTGACGTATGAGCAGTCCCAGGCCAGCGGGGCATCTGCACCCTGTCAGGGAAAAGGGAGAATTCCCCTCCACACTTTCCCTTAAGGTTCTTATGGCTGGCAAAATAATTAAAAGACAGGTTAGCAGGAGAAAATAATACCAAGTTTAATAACATGTATACATGGGAGAAAACCAGAGAAACTGAGTTTCTCAACACAATAGTGGCGATTCTTGTCTTAAATACCATCTTCAGCTAAAGACAAAGGAGGATGTTGGGGGTGGGGAGAGAGACAGAAGGGAGACAGAAATTACAGTAATCAAGGGTACGCAGAATTAAGGCCTTGTCCTCCACACTGATAAGTTTCTAGAGAGGCCATCCCCTCTTCCCCCCAGCACAGAGAGGGAGATACCTTTACAAATGGAGATTTCCCTTATAAATTTAAATGTTTGACTGGCAACTCCTTGCAGGGCCACCTAGAGAATGTGGCCTGGGAGAGACAGAATTTTTGATAAGAGGGACTTGTTGGTGCCTTTCCTATTGTAACATCTATTTTGCATTATATAACAGCCATTGTATGATAGTAACTCCTTCCTGGCACAGGTCTTCTATGTTAAATTCTTTTTTTTTTTTTTTGAAGATTTTCTTTATTTATTTTCCCCCCAAAGCCCCAGTAGATTGTTGTATGTCATAGCTGCACATCCTTCTAGTTGCTGCATGTGGGACGCGGCCTCAGCAGCGGTGCGTCGGTGCGCGCCCGGGATCCGAACCCGGGCCGCCAGCAGCAGAGCGCACGCACTTAACCGCTAAGCCACGGGGCCGGCCCTTCTATGTTAAATTCTTTAGGCAGTTTGGGGGAGGTCAAATGTCCGTCAGAGAAAATAATCAAGGTAAAGAGCTATATTTCAGGGTGGCCAATTTTGATCTCTCACAACCCCAATGGGTGAGCACCCCAGGAAATCTCAGAGCACCCTGCCAGGTGGTGCTTCCACATTTCACAACTGAGGCCGCACCGCGGAAGTCCAGCAGATGCACCCCAACTTCTCACGGCTGGTGGCTCTGGAGCCCAGGTCCATCTGACTTCAAAGCCACATTCTTCACGCAAGGCGAGGTTGTTCCTGGCTCTCCAAAGCCTGGCGATCTACGCTCAAAAACAGAACCCCCAGTTCTAGGTGACTCGGCTCCATCTTCTATGGGCCAGCCCATGGACAGGTCCTTCCACAGAATGCTCCCACTCCAGAGGCCTCCTCATCCGGAATGTGCACACAACACCACCTCACTCTTGAAACCCAGTTCACCGTTCACGAAGCTGATTCACAGGCATGATCTCACAATTACTTTGTTTATTCAGTAACGTGTGCTGAATGCTAATACAATGCCAGCTGCCGTTCCAGGTCATAACATCTAGTTCTCTCCGCAGTATTGAGTGGCACTGGATATTTTCCATCTTACAGATGCAGATCCTGAGGGCTAGGGGAGCAGGGTGGGCTGACTGCGTTGAATACAAAATGAGACCACCCACCCTGAAGTGCTCTGAAAGCCATACCCCAGTACAAATGTGTTTAACCTCCTTTTCCAGGGTCCTGGGAAGATTAAAGGGACTGCTTGAGAGAGAAGGACTCCCCAGGAAATATTAGTAACTGCTGTCTCTCCATCATTTTGCAGTGTTCAGGGAGCTTTACCCCATCAGGACTGACAGCCTGCTGACAGCTGGGTCGGAAAGATTTACTGGCTTTGCAGAACCAGAACCTAGAAACTGGGGGTGGGAGAAGTTAGGTCATTTGCCTAAGGCCCAGGGTAGTTTGGGAAGTGAAACTATACATTCGACACTCCGCATTTCCACAGCCTTGGCGACCTATCTTATTTTTACAAGGGGCTCGGGTTCGGAGAGCTGAGTCACCGTGATCGGTCACTGCGAGGGGCTGGGGCAGCCCGGCCTGCAGCTGGGCCTTCACAGGCTGGGCGTCCATGCGCTTCTGTGGGGTCTTAGCAGGGGCCCCTTGGGTCCTCCCTGGGATCTCATTGATCTGCATTGGTCCTCTGTGGGGTTTCAGTGGGGGCTCTACGGGGGCCCCCTGGGGTCTCATTGGGAGCTCCAAGGAGACTCCCTGGGGGCTCCGTGGGATCTCATTGGGAGCTCAGTGGGGGCTCATTGGGGGCTCCACAGGGGCTCCGTGGGGTCTCAGTGGGGACTCCATAAGATCTCCGTGGGGTCGTCTCCGCGGGGCTCGGGCCCTTGCTGGGGTCGGTGGCCACAGAGGCTTTGCGGGCCCCAGGACCCCTAGGACTCTGGGGTCCGCTCAGACGACCCCTTCCTTGCACAGCCTGGTATTCTCCAGGGGTCAGCTGGGGTGTGACGTGTGCGTCCCGGGCCGGCGCTCTTCGCAGAGAGCCGGAGGGGCGGGGTTGAAGCGGCAGACCTCGGGGTCCGCGGACACCCCGCCCCGCTTCCCTCCTGCTGGGCGCCGCCGTCCCGCCCGCAGCACCGCACCCGGCGCCGGTGGTTCCGCCCGCGCGCCTTCACCCCCGCGCCCGTGGTCCCGCCCGGCGGCCGCGCGCAGGCCCCGCCCACCGAAGGTGCGCATGCGCGGCGGCGTTTGCGGCGGGGTCGTGGCAGCTGACGTGCGGTGGGTGAGGGCTGGGCGGACGCGGGCTGGGGTGAGGGGTGAGGGGTGAGGGGTGAGGGGCCGGGCCGTGGCGGCAGCCATGCGTGGGCGACTGCCGGGAGGGGCGCGAGCGTCTGGCGGGGGCGGGGTCCGAGGTCCTGCCGGGCCTCCGGTCCCGCCCCGTGCGCCCCGGTGAGCGCCGGGCGCGGGCGGTGTGTGTGCGACGCCCGCGGCGTGGACCCCGGCGGACTGTGAGCCTCGGGGCCGGGGTGGGAGGCAGAGAGGCAGGGACGGGGACGGGCGCCCTCCGCACGGGCAGCAGGGAGCCGCCGGCCGGGCCGCCCCGCCTCCCCCGGACTGTGCGGGCCGCGGGGTCCCCCCGGGGCCCGAGCCCTGAGATGAGGGCCGCGGGGACAGGCCCCTGCAGCTCGGGGGACGGACGGCGGGCACCCTCTGCGGGTCAGGGCACGGGGACCTCGGGGAGGGGGGGAGGATGCACCGGGAGACGCAGGCCTGGACCGCGGGAGGAAGGAGCGGCCGCAGATGCCTGCGTCCCTTTTCACGCAAAAGTCAGTTTATATTTAGTAAAACGAGTGACCCGGCAGACACCCAGCGTGGTAATAGTGCTTAGAGCTCACGGGAGGATTACCGGGTTTGCTTCTGTGTGTTTATGCTTGTTTGTATTTTCTGAATTTTGCTCCTTGAGCCTGTATTTCTTTTGATTTTGGAAAAAAACGTTTTTGCAAACTGTCAAAGTATAATTCTCAAAATATGAGGAACATAATTTTCATGCAAGCAGTGAGCACACCCGAGGTTACATTTAACTCCTTGGTGAAGGACCCAGCAGGATGACAAAGCCGTTCAAAAGAGAGCTGTGAAAGGAATGCGGAGATAAGATAGGTTCTAGGTTAGATACAACATTGGGGAACATCCTGCCTTGCAATGAAACCACAGCTTTTTGGATTCTCTCTTCTCCCGGGTGGCAAGGAAAATTATTGCTCCTTATCAGTGTTGTATAGGTTAACCTTGAACTTCACAGAGGGTGAAAGCCTGGGCCCCTATCCCTGGTAAAGAGTAACTCCCAGTTATCTGCCCTAGAAAGTCAAGTGATCCACAGGGGGCTGTTAAGCAGTAATGCAGCATGACATAAAAAAGCATGCGAGCTTTTTTCCTCTTTTTGACTTCATTTCCAAGTTTTGGATCCTTTATCTTATCCAAACACAAAAATGCTGGTCTCTGGAGCAGTTTAGCCCCCAGTGAACAGAAGGAACTCATAGATGCATGTCAGGCAGAGCTGAAAGGGTCCTGGGCGCCACTGAGTCCCATCCTGGAGACATGGCAGCCTGGTCGCACTGCAGCACTGGAACTAACACTCTTGTTAATGTTTTTAAAATACCTGGTCCAGTGCAGTAGAACAGCATAAACCACCAAATCTTATAAAGGAAAGAACAAGATGAGGTTTGTAGATGGATTTTTCCCCAAAAATATGAAGGCTTGCAAAGAGTCAGAGATGAGACTTTCGGCCCCTGCAGGAGTCGCTTTCCTCCTGGCTGCAGTTCCTGGACCGCTGAGATGAAGGGCTGGTGTGCGTGGGCTTCGAAGCCTTCTGGATTGAAAGAACAGGATGAGTCCGTGCTATCGGCCTCTGGTTGTACGGAGGGAAAGGAGCAGAGACTTGCATTTAGGCTTCAGGCAACGTGAAGAAGCCCTTAAGTTGGGCTTGAGGAGAGGCAGGCACAAGGCAGTGGCACGGCAGTGACCCCAGTGTCCCATCTAAGGTAAGAGGGATGTGGTCAGGGCGAGCAGGCCAGCGAGAGGCAGAAGGAGAACTGGAGCTCCCCCCAACCCACGTTTGCACTGCCTTTCCAGAACGGGGCCTGGCTGTCCTGCTGTGGGATGTGGACTGGCACAAAGGGTGAGCCTTAGCGCTGTAGCCGTTCCCGTGTGGTGTGGGTTCAGGTAACGCTGTGACGTCATAGAGCGGCAGCATTGCCTCTGTGGGGTTCCAGGGAAGGCTGCGTGGCTGCCCGGACTGGGTCCCTGCAGATGCCCACAACCCAGGACCTGGCCTTGTTCCCTCCTGGTGGTTCACCTCATTCATGCATTCCTGAGCGGGGATGCTGATTGGTGCTAACCACACCCCGAGAAACCCAGGGTGGCAGGTTAGACCGGCCCAGCCCCAGCGTACCCGGAAATGCTGTGCACGTAGCCCTGTGGGAACAGGTGTAATGAAGAGGTTTTGAGCAAGGATCAGGCGGGGGAGTGGTCATGGGATTTGAAGGGGAACAGGTACTGGGTTTTTATAGTGAGTTGCTTCCATTTCTCTAATTGACACCAGCCCTGTGACTGCTGAGAGAGTTTGCCCAGACTCAGCCCTGCGTCTCCTGTTTCTTTGTTTCAGTGTCCACCTTAGCCTGTCTGCAGTTCCTTCTTTACCTATGACACTTTAGCTATTCTTCAGAAAGGTTGTCTAGAAGCCTTGAGGACCTGGAAGCCAGTCTCAGGTTTGAAAGGACAGTGTTTTTTTCTGGATGTCTGGGTCCTTGGAGCCAGTTTCCTGTTACCCACCTGGAGTGCTTGCACCATCCCTTGCCCACCGTCATGGGCCCTTTTTACTTGCGCCTCATCGCTGTACCTTTGCCTCCCATCCTCCCCTCAAGTCGTCTCACTGTCAGGCTGTCAGGCACATGGTTCAGAAACATGCAGAGCCGGAAACTGGGGTCCGTGTTCTAGCCTCTTCCCAACTGGTGAGTGGCTCCTGGTCTTGTAGCCTCCGCTTTTCCATTTTCCCTCATCCGGGCCATCCACGGCTCAACCCTGGAGGCACACTTAGGCCTTCCCCTCCCAGACCTCCGCTCCACCCCTCAGGACCCCACTTCTCCTTGTGCTGCTTGATGGGGAGCAGGGACGTTGGAGGAGAAGGAGGGATTCATGGCGGTGCATTTTCAGGGTTTCTCTCCAGGATAATGTATCTAGCTCACATTTAAAACCACCTAAAGCACGCAGGAAGACCCTTCCATGCTGTCTTTCAGTAATACTAGCCTGGTTTGGAAGAAGGAAGACACTAAGCCATCCCACCTCAGAGCCATAGGATTTGACAACCAGGAGAGGACTGGAGACCATGCCAGGTCAATGGTTTTGCATCTGCCCTAGGGCACCTAGGCACCTAAAAGATACCCCAGCCTGGCCGCCACTCCAGGGCAATGAAGTCAGATTCTCTAGGGGTGGGCCCAGGTGTGGGCGTACTCCATAGATATGAAACAAAAACAACATCAAAGCTCTGCAGGGGATTTAATGTGTCCCAGGGCCAGAAGTCTGAGGTCCTCCCCATCAGGGTCCAGTCGGATTTGAAGCCAATAACAGCCTGGGCTCTTTTATGTAAATTGGAAACATACTATTACCTATTTAGAAAGATTAAGTGACCTAGTTGAATGTGCCTGGCACATGGTAGATGCTTCATGTTAGTAACGAATATGCTGCGCTCTTGTATTGACGTGAATTTTTTATTCCCATAGTCAGACCCTGGGTCCAATGTGGTTAAGGAACTGGACCACAGTTTCAGCTTCTCTAGTTCCTTTTGCTTAACTCCTCAATAGCTGAACCAAGATCAGAACCCACTAAGCCTGACTGTTCTTGATTGTTTGGTCCTAGTGCCCTGGAGGCCCTCACAGCCCGACCCGGACCCTCCTGGGATAGCACCTGCGCTAACCACTTCCACGGGGGTGAACTTGAGTCGTTGCTTTAGTCAGAGCTTTGCAGAGTCACGGGGACCCTCCCATTTCAAGCAAAGGTTCCTCAGAAGTTGGGTGGCTTGGCCGAGAGCATGGTGATGCAATCGTGGGAAATGGGAACTGTAACCCGGATCTCATGACTGACTTGCCGAAGAATACAGGAAGAAATTTTAGGAGGAGCTCGTATTTAGCAGAGTTTACAGTTTTGTGCAGGGCAACCCTTGTGATGGGTTATCATTAAGTTCTTGATAGTGAGGCTTCCTTTTTACCCGGCACTGAAGATCTGTCTCCCTTCCCAGCGTTAACTTCACTAGTTGATCTGTACCTGTAAACTCCATACTGCCCCACCCTGTGGGGTTAGAAAGTGACTTGCTGCAGAGCTAGATTGTTTTGGATTCTTTTATGAGACAGTCAGTCAGGTAGACTGCAAGAGGAGACACAGGAGAGGCTCAGGAAAAAACAGTTTGTTGTGCTCACTATCCCAGAGCCAGGACCACACTGGGCCGCATGAGGAAGCACCCAGGTGGGGCGGGGGGGCCGTTGGGAGACAGAAGACAGGAGGGAGGGGAAGAATTAGGCCATGGCCTTTCCTGGGGTTTCCACAGGAAAGTCAGGTAGGGTGGAGTAAACACTTAGGACTGGCTGGTTTGAATGATTTCCTTGGGCTTTGGGCAAAAGGCATGGTCCTAGTTGAAGGCAGAGGAATCTCGCCTCCCGGGTGCAGGGCAGATGGAGGAGGCCTGGCTCTGGGTGGTTGGTGGGCGTATCGAAGGTGCGCTCCTGCTCTGCTGTCCCTGAGGACTGGCCAGCTGGGAGGGGCAGGCTCTCCCAGCCAGGAAGAGTTTTTTAAGATGTCAGAACATCATAATGCACAGAAAAAAATGAACACAGCTGCACTCATAGCTACTCAACGCAAGTGCTCTTGCCAGCCCTAATCTCGTGTTAAACTTGATCTGTGTGCAGACTGACTCTTCAGTGTGCTTTGAGATGTGTAAGTAAACTGGAGTCTTGGCATGACTCGCGCAGAGAACCCGTCCATGTCATGGTCAGAGCAGCTCCTCGGGTCAGAGCACTCCTGTGTGCAGAACACGCAGCGGGGGCGAAACCACAGGAGCTGTGAGAATTCTAGGTAGAAACGGGGGGAAATTCTTGTCTCGCCTGACAGATTCCTGTTCACACAGAGCTAGCCCGTGTAGAGCTGGAGATTTAACTGAGAAACAGAGAGCAAACAACCACTTCTGTGAAGTGTGTCCTGAGCGTCTCCTCTGCGCCAGGCCCTGCGTCAAGTGTTGGGGTACGGTGATGGGGATGGACGGCTGCCTGTCAGAGAGCTGCTGGTCCAGTGGAGGTCAGGATTAATTAGCAGCTGGAGCGTGTTCTTAGAGACTATGATGGAGAAAGCAGGGTGCAGTATGAGCAGGTAGCAATCGTACCTGACCTCGCTGGTGGCACATCCTCTGGTCTGGGAGGATCTCTGGAGAGAGTGACGTTGAATCCAGGACCCAAGCGTCAGAGGGGCTAACGCGTGGGTCGGGGTGAGGAAGGACTCCTGTAGGTGGAGGGCCCACGGGAACAGAGGCCCAGAGGTGCGGGAGGCTGTGCTGCAGCATGGAGTGAGCTGAGGGGTGGTGAGAGCTGACCCTAAGGAGGTGGACGGGTCGGATCCCAAGGGGCTTCGAGTTCAGGCTTTAACATGGATGCACGTGGACACTGGGAGCACGGGTAAATTTTATGACCTTCTTGTGGAGGTAACTCCACTGCGTTCTGTAGTGCTAACTAGTGTGAAACAAGCACATGACAGGAAGGGAAGTTCTTAAGTATATTGGAAATAAAACTTGAAACCTATTTTACATGACCTCCAAGTTTTGTCAAGCCTAAATTAGAATAAGAAATGGGTTGGTTGTGAATAGCAGAAATGTAAAAAGGGCAATGAAAGAATGACAACGTTGTACATTGTTGCAGAGAAAAGTTACTGACTTACTTTAATTGAACTTATTTCTTGAATAGGTAAATATGCTCACAATATTTTCCCTGCCTGTAGGCAACCACCATTAGTAAGAGAAATGAATTTTTGAAACAGGGTACTGATAAATGATAAACTATACCCATGACCCTTGGTTAAGTCATCGTTTCTGTACTTAGTTTAGGGGATTTTTTTCATGGTTAGAATTAGAAGAATTACCACCTTGAATCTGAGAGCTAGAGAGTGCCGTTAAGATGATCTAGTCCAGGGTGGGAAATGGGTTTCCTTCGGCAGAGCCTTGCCATAGGCTAGTGAGAGCTGTTTGGAGCTGGTGGGGGAAAGGAGCTCAGTGCATCTGACAAACGAGCCCTTGAGTGACTCATGGGGTCTGTCCTCCTTGTCTGAAGGTGGGCACGGCGGGGCACGCATGGCCTCACCCTTCTCAGGTCTAATCCAGTGCGCTGGATCCTGTCAATCAGGTGGGACACTGAGGACAGAGAGCTTGCACTGTTTGCAAGTTAACAGACTAGAACTGAGGACTGATTTTTTCCTACTGTTTGTAAAGGCGTCTGAATGGCAGTAAGTGGTGATAATGGTAATATAAAACATATGAATACCTAGACATTGCTTTAGTTCCTTTGCATCCATCGCCTCCTCTAGTCCCACAGCAGTGCTTTCTGTGTGAGCTGAGCCTCAGTGGAGTCCGAAGCCAGGACGTGGTACAGCAGGGATTTGAACTCAGGCGTGCCCAGCCCCGTGTCTGTGTTCTGTGGACTGTGGTTGAAATGTGGTAACGTTCATAGACAGCTTTGCCACAGAGATTGTGTAGCGCTGGGGCAATGTTCTTGTCTGGGGCTCTAGAAGTAAAATGCTTTAACAAAGTGTCTTCTGGTGTAATTATCTCAGTGTGTTTTATCCTGTGGACTCTGAATTGTGTGACTGACTAACAGACCTGGTGAAGGCTGGAGCCTGGTTTGTGGCGTATCTGTAGGAAGAGTCTAGGACTGTGTGTTCCTGTTAGCAGTGTTCCTGCCTCCTGTTCATGGCTGATCTCTCCAGCTTTAATTTTATTTTCTTTTGTTCTCCCATACTGCCAGTGGATATTTTCCTACTGAGTTTATATATCTTCAAACATGCATAAGAATAAGATAAAGAATTTTTTAAAATATTTTTTATTATGTTTTTGTGGTACCGGAGTAATGTTGTGTCCTAGCTTCTGTTTAGTCAACGTGAAGTGAATTACCTCTTCTTTCTTCAGATTGAAGACGGATACATGAGGATCCTAGAGACCATTGCACTGACTTCATTTTCTTGGACAAGACGCAGTGTGGGGCCCCAGTGCCCTGTGTTGGCCCCGGGACGCATTTGATAGAAAATTTAGGACCATGAATCTCGAGAGTGATGGAGGGACATCTGAGAGCATCTTTGACCTGGACTACGCGTCGTGGAAGATTCGCTCAACGCTGGCTGTCGCAGGCTTTGTCTTTTACCTGGGCGTCTTTGTGGTCTGCCACCAGCTGTCGTCCTCCCTGAACGCCACCTACCGCTCTCTGATGGCCAAAGAGAAGGTCTTCTGGAACCTGGCGGCCACTCGCGCCGTCTTTGGTGTTCAGAGCACGACTGCGGGTCTGTGGGCGTTGCTGGTGGACCCTGTACTTCAAGCTGATAAAGCGCGTGGCCAGCAGAACTGGTGCTGGTTTCACGTGGCAACGGCAACTGGATTCTTCTTCTTTGAAAATGTAGCCGTTCACCTGTCCAACTTGTTCTTCCGGACCTTCGACTTGTTCTTAGTTGTCCACCACCTCTTTGCCTTCCTTGGATTTCTTGGCTCAGTGGTCAATCTCGAAGCTGGCCACTATCTAGCCATGACCACGTTGCTCCTGGAGATGAGCACCCCCTTCACCTGCATTTCCTGGATGCTCTTGAAGGTGAGTGTTTCCTGTAAGATGAGGGTCGGTCTGCAGCTCCTGCACTCTGCGCAGGAGCTGAAGAGCTGAGACGAGCACCTTACCATAGATGCCTGTGCTCCTGGTTCATTGTTGACCGTGCTGTACGATCATCAGCACACTAAATTATAGCACACAAAATCAGTCATAAGCTCGTTTTGGTTGAATTCCGTTTCATTAATTTTAAACAAACCTTTCAGGCTTCCAGCTCCCTAACAAAAGAAGACTCAGTGGATCTTAAGACCCAATAGATAGTATTTGTGACGTGATTTTTTCGTTTTTTTCAAGTGCTTTTTTTAAAAATTGAAGTAATATATGTCTACATACAAATCTTTTAAAAACTGTATTTCATGTGATGTTATTTTATGCTTAACGTGAGACCTACCCTCTTTAGATATTTTTGAGTGTGCAATACAGTCTTGCTAACTGTAGGTATAACATTGTCCAGCAGGCTCTGGGACTTGTTCATCTTGTCTCCGTGATTAGTAACCCACTGTTTCCCTCTGCCTCTGGCCCCTGGCAACCACCGTCCCACACTTATTTCACCTGGCATAACGTCCCCAAGGTTCATGTGTTGTTGCATATTGAAGAATTTCCTCCTTTGTTCGGGCTGAATAGTTTTCCGTGATTGGTATACACCACATTTTCTTTGTCCATTCAGCTGTCTCTGGACACTTAGGTAGTTTATACATCTTAGCTGTTGTAAATAGTGCTGCAGTGAACATGGGAGTGCTAATAATTCTTCAAGATCCTGATGTCAGTTCTTTTGGATGAATACCCAGAAATGGGATTACTGGATCATATGGTAGTTCTGTTGTTAGAAAATAAAACCTGCATACTCTTTTCCATAGCGGCTGCACTGTTGTGTTCTCACCAACTGTGTGCAGGGATTCCAGTTTCTCCCCATCCTCGCCAACACTTATCATCTTGTGTTTTTTTGGTACTAGGCATTCTGACAGGTGTGAGGTGAGAGCTCATTGTGCTTTTGACTTGCATTTCCCTAATGACTAGTGACAGTAAACATCTTTTCATATATCTGTTGGCTGTTTGTATGTCTTCTTTAGAAAACTGTCTATTCAAGTCCGTAGCCCATTTTTTAATCAGATTGTTTGTTTTTTGACTATTGAGTTGTTGTTCTTCATGTATGTTGGAGATAGTCTCTTGTTAGATGGATGGTCTGCAGATATTTTCTCCTGTGTTATAGGTTGCCTTTTCATTCTATTGTTTCCTTTCCTGTGCAGAAGCTTTTTGGTTTGATGTTGTCTCAGTTGTTTATTTTTATTTCTGTTGCCTGTGTTCTTGGTGTCATATCTGTGAAATCATTGCCAAATCCAATACCATGAGGCTTTTTCCCTATGTTTTCTTCTTGGTTTTTTATAGTTTTGGGTCTTACATTTAAGCCTTCAATCCATTCTGAGTTGATTTTTGTGTGTGGTATAAGATAAGGGTTCGGTTTTATTCTTTGTATGTAGACATCCAGTTTTCCCAGTACCATTAATTGAAGAGACTGTCCTTTCCCTACCCTGTATTCTTCGCACCCTTGTTGAAGATCAGTTGTGCATGGGTGTGTTTCTGGGCCCTCAGTTCTGTCCCATTGGTCTATATGTCTCTCTATGTCAGTATCACACTGTTTTGACTACTCTAGCTTTGTGATACAGTTTGAAATCAGGAAGTGATGCCTCCAGCTTTGTTCTTCTTTCTCGAGATTGCTTTGGCTATTTGTGGTCTTTTGTGGTTTCATATGAATTTTAGAATTGTTTTTTCTATTTCTGTAAAAAGTGCTGTAGGGATTTTGATAGGGATTGCATTGAATCTGTAGCTCACTTTGGTGACCCTTTGTAGTGAATTTTTCAGTTCAGTTATTGTGTTCTTCAGCTCCTTGAATTCCGTTTGGTACTTTTTTCACTTTTTTTGTCTCTCTATTGAAATTCTCACTTTGTTCATGCTTTGTACTCTTGACTTCAATGAGCATCTTTATGACAGTTATTTTTAACTGTCTATCGGGTAAATCATGTAATTTTATTTCATTAGGATCTGTTTCTAGAGATTTATTTTGTTCCTTTCTTGGAATGTCTTTGCCTGATTCTTCATTTACCTTGACTCTGTGTTGGTGCCCTGCATTAGACAAAGCTGACACCCCTCCCAGTCTTCACCGACTGACCTCGCACAGGAGAAGATCTCACCAGTCAACCCAGCCAGAGATTCTGGAGGTCTCTGTCAACTTTTGGATCCCCAGGGAAAAGCAGGCCGCTGTGGCTTTTTTCTGCTCACTGTATGCTGAGCAGGGATGGGGGCAGGAGCTGTGGTGTCCACCAGCCCGAGCCACTACCTCCATTCTCCCTTGGTCAGCTAGACTCTGTCTGACCCGTCAGAGCTCCAGGACTGCCAAGACAGAAGCCAGTCCTCTGGGAGCCCCTCAGAAAGTTGGGGTGCTGGACATGTAAACCAGTGCCTCCCTCTTCTGTGTGGAGCTGGGAGCTGGGAGTTCTGTTCCAGATCCTATGGTGCTGCACTGGGGCAGAGACTCGGCCAGAGAGTGCTGCAGATCTCCCCACCAGCTTCAGGGAGTCTGGCTGCACACTCTCCTTGGTGCAGGAGCCTTTCGATTAGTTTCTGATTTTGCACAAAGAGAATTTGTATGTGAATTGTTGCTGAATCAGTGTGTTTGTGGGAGAAGAGGATCCAGGCTTCCTGCCCTGCCGTCTTGCTGATGTCTGTCACTCATCATGTTTGCATTTTTATTTTTTGTTTTTGGATAGGTTTTACTAGTGATTAGAAGTGTTGGGACCAGCATTATTAGTTGTTTCCTTTTTGTTTTTAAAAGTGTATTTTTTTTAAATGTATGTCTTCTGTATACAATCTTGATTCTCATTTTGATGTCAAAGTGTTCTTCATGTTAAACTCTTTAAAATTATTTTTTAGCACAGATTCTTGCCATTTTTTGTGACACATTGTCCCCATTTTATATGAAACTTGAAATACTGCTTTTGTTGTTGTACTTAATGTGGTCACCACAATGGGTCATATATTGAGTGCTTCTGTTGTGCAAAACGCTGTGTGAGCTTTGGGAGGAAACAGATAAGTATAAATATATTCCTGCCTTCAGGGTGCAGTTGGATAGATGGTGTAAGTACATCAGAAGTGAATTCCCCATATAAATGGTGCCGACTCTTCACCCAGAGCAAACCTCTGTCGACTCTAACTGCAACACTAGTCGTGTGTCAGGTACTGTGCTAGGACCTGGCAGGTCAAAGAGAAGCGTTCCTGCTGTCCCCAGGGGTGCCCCCGTCTGATGCCAGATAGGACGTGTGAGCACAGGGACAGATTTGTGCTGAGAGCAGCGAGGCCCATGTGGCCCTGGAGGAGCAGGGCGAAGGTGACGTGAGTCCTGGCCGATGAACAAGGGCGAGCTGGCTCAGTCGTCACCCGTAAAAGGCCTCCCAGCAACCCTAGACGCCATCACGGATGTGGGGTGTGAGGTCCTGGAGTGGGAGGGATTTGGGAAGGAGGCTGGGAACGTGTTGTTTAACCCCGTTGAGCTCTGAGTGACGGCTGAAGCTGCTGGTCTAGGTGAGGGTCACTTTAGAGAAGATGCTGTGACTTGGGAGCCCGTCGGCATCTTGTGTGCATCTCGTGGACTGCCCATGCCACACGCTCTTTCGGTGCTCTCCTCTGGGTATCCCTCACAACGGCGGAGGCTTCCTGAGGACGGAGGGCAGGGGCTGAGTTCCCTTTGTTCTCAGCTGTGAGCAGAGACGCAGTGTTGTTGGAGCCTGTGTGGAGTGGAGTGTGTGCTGAGAGGCGGGCTGTGGCCCGGCTTCCCTGTCTTGTCTGTTCCTCTTACACGTGAGAGCAGTAGGCTTTGACAATAGCATGGCTGTGGCAGAAAATAATAATTCTGAAGGGAAAGCAGGGGAGCCCGCCCACTTCAGTGTGCTAAACAGCCGTGGTTGACAGTGACCTAGACCAGCACCCACAATATGGATGTGCTCGGGCTGTGATTCATGTGTTTTGAGGAAATAAGTTGTTAGTTATCTTGAACTTTTGTAGGAAGCTTTTTAGAAAAAAGAAATGAAAATGTTTCGTGTCTCTCTTTCCAGTCCTCAGGGGTGATCGGGGTTGAATAGCTCCACGTGTATTTTTGCAGACTCTTGTCTGTGCTCCTCCTGGGGCCAGGCGTGGGGACAGCGCCTCCTGCAGGGCCCGCCGACTCCGAGTAGGAGGAGCAGGGCTGTGGGTGTCTCCAGAAGCTCTTCTTCCTTAGGTGTGGTGCTGAGGCCAGCCTCCTCGAGTCCTCAGCACCCTAAGGAAGGAGACAGACTCCAGCAGTGGGGTGACCTCCAGAGAGAGACTTGTTTGGGGTTTTTCTGTTTCCTCTGAAGTCTGTTAGGATGCCGTTTGTGCAGGATGGAAAAAGAGTTATCCACGTATTTGCTTATTGCACCACTCATTATATTGTGAGCCAGCACATGCCACCATCAAATTGGACCCTAAATTAACATAGCTTAGAGTCAATATGTCGGGATACTTTTATTTCTTGTTTTAATTCACATACTTCTAAATGTTGTAAGTAAATGCTGCCTAAAACATTTAAATCCTTTTAAGCTTTAATAAAGCTGCCAGGTTCTTGCATAGTTGGACATCAGGATCCAATAGTCATCCCACCATCGAGGTCTGATGTGATGAGATACCAAAGGATATAAATCAAGACAAAACATTACCACTAATTTAAGATAGGTTTATGCCTCAGAAACAGTGCTTGTTCTTAGCATTTTCTTCTTGAGTCTGATTCTGAAAGGTTGTTTAGAATTAATAATAAATGAATTACACAGGACTCCAACATCTAAATATGCACAAGAAGACTAGTCCATAATGTAAATGAGATGAAATAAAAGTGAATTTACATACGTATACTATTATGTATATATACTATTATATATATATGATCTTATATATACACTACTATTGCATATATATATGCTGTGCGCACTAATCACTGGGGTCCAGAGCTGTTCAGGGTAATCTTTGCATGTGTTGTGTCACAGATTTTGTCACTGTACCCCAGCTTTTCTCAAAGCATTTGGTAACATTGAATATAAAAATTTTAGTGCCTGAGGGAGACCACAGAATGCTCGATTCTCAAGATTTAAGTTATCTAAACTTAATATAATTACTCTGTGAGTAAAAATTTGTTTCTGATGTGAATATTAATAACTTAAGAAGACCACTTTTAGTAAGTGAAGAAAAGAATGGAGAGACTCCTTTGTTTTGTGAATTTTGGAGGGAATGGCAAAGAGAAATGCAGACTAAGCTTGTTAGCATTGGTGCCTGTTCAATTGAACAAGATGGAGAGGTGGTGGTGGGGAGTGTCCCCAAGGCACGCTGAGCTGACTTCAGACTCTTAGTTTCATTTAGGCTAGTACAAAGGGCGAATCTTTCCCATGAGGAATCTGATGTTGAAAACTTCAAACCTTACAAATTTTGGGGGTTGAGAAACATTTTTTTTTTGTCTAATTGTACAGTTCAATAAATGATAATGCTCCTCTGAGTAGTAATTGAGCTGTGTCACCTAGCTACTGGCTGGCATCTTGGAACTAAACTTGGATGAAGGACTGTCCTCTGGAAGCTGGAATCTGGTGGGGGGCAGATAGGTGTGAGGCCGTGCTCCAGTACACAGCATGGTGACAGAGGATTCTGGAAGCTGGAATCTGGTAGGGGCAGATGCGCCGTGGGGTATTGCTCAGGTACACAGCATGGTGACAGAAGGTTCTGGAAGCCGGAATCTGGTAGGGGCAGATGCGCCGTGGGGTATTGCTCAGGTACACAGCATGGTGACAGAGGGTTCTGGAAGCTGGAATCGGGTGGGGGCAGATGCGCTGTGGGGTATTGCTCAGGTACACAGCATGGTGACAGAGGGTTCTGGAAGCTAGAATTGGGTCAGGGCAGATGCACAGTGGAGTATTGCTCAGGTACACAGCATGGTGACAGAGGGTTCTGGAAGCTAGAATTGGGTCGGGGCAGATGCGCAGTGGGGTATTGCTCAGGTACACAGCATGGTGACAGAGGGTTCTAGAAGCTGGAATCTGATGGGACAGATGCGTTGTATGGTATTACTCAGGTACACAGCATGGTGACAGGAAGCTGGAATCTGATGGGACAGATGCACGGTATGGTATTGCTCAGGTACACAGCATGGTGACAGCTAGCACTGCCTTTTTGCCGGTTTTTCTTGGCTGTTTGGTTTATTGAATAAATGTTTGAGTCCTTCAATTTGGTCACAGTGGAGAATAAAACACGCTCACCAGAAGTAGGTGTGTACCTGCCGGGAATATGCCCACATGTTCATTGGAACACGCCATTGCTGCCCCGTTCGTGTGGCCCCAGACTGGAATCTGCCCAGGGACGCGTCAGCAGTGAGGAGCATGTGGGCTGCGGTTCATCCACACGGTGGAGGGATGGGCAGCAGCTGGGATGGTTTCCACAAACACGTTGTTAAGTGAAAGGAGCCAGACACACAAGAGTGCACACTGTGTGAGTCCTCTTGGTATCCGGTGCACAGACAGGCAGAGCTAATCTGTTCTCTTCAAGCCAGGGGAGTGGTCACCCTCGTGTCAGGGTGAGTGTAGATGGCTAGTCCTGGAGAGGAGCACACTTCTGCATGTATGTTCTACTTCAATGAGAGAGAAAACAGACCAGGACAGTCAGTCAGCCCCTGCTAGCGTGGAGCTCGTGGCTGCTGACATGGGGACGTGTGTCTCAAATGATTACCGATTTGATGAGTGGCTTGAGGGAAGTATACACCATATTATGTGAATATGTAATGCAGACATTACTTGATACGGAGGCTAAATTCGTCCTTGAAGTTACTCATCATTTCTGCTGAGTCCATTTCGGGCATGTAGTGGATCATCTTGTGACTGAATCATTGACCCTTAGTTAACTAAGAGTCAGTTAACTGAGACTCGGTCAACTGGCCCTTAGTCGGTTAACTAAGAGTGTGGTGCTTTCTTTGGAAGAAATGAGCTGTGTGCGCTGGGGTGACGGCAGAGGCCTCAGTGGATCTGTGGTCGGGTCCCAGTCCACCCTGCCTGCTGTGTGATCTCAGGCAAGTTACCTAATAGCCTGGTCTGTGTCTCCCTGTCAGAAATTGGCAGTGTTGTGAAGAGTAAATGAGTCATGTGCACACATGTGTAAGCACAGGGGCTTAGCCATGCTGCTCCAAATTAAAAAAAAAACAAAACACTGTTTGTACTTTCTTTTTTTTCTTCTCTCTCTTTTTTTTTTTTTTGCTGACAAAGATTTGCCCTGAGCTAACATCTGCTGCCAGTGTTCCTCTTTTTGTATGTGGGCCCCCACCACAGCATGGCCATTGGCAGACAAGTGGTGTGGGTCCGCGTCCAGAGAGCTGAACCCAGGCCACCAAACCACAGCGCGCTGAACTTAACCACTAGGCCACCAGGGCTGGCCCTGTACTGTTCTCTTGATTCAAGCATGCTGTTGATCGCGTGGTGGTACTAACCGTGATGACAGCTTTGTGAGGAAGGAGAGTGCACTGCCCAGTGTGGGAGAGGGGCACCCACCTGCGGTGATAATGGTGTGACGTTGGCTCTCTTGGTTTCCCGGGCTCCTGGAGGTGAGGCCCGGTGCTGGGTCAGGAGTTCACTGCCTCGGTCCTCAGGGAGAGCCTGCAACTGACAACCGAATTCGGAGATAAATTGTGGTTCCAATTAAAAAGTACTGTTAACTTTCTATTTTTATAATGAATGTTTTCTCCATAAGAAAATAATGTTTAAATGATAACTGCTTTGTTAACCTACACTTATTGGGAAAAAGGTAAATAGTACGGCGTGCAGAGTAGTAAGGAAAAGTCAGATTCCCCCCCCCCCGCACCCCCCAACGATGACCATGCACGTGCTATTATCAAGCTTTTTAATTGTTGCCAACCTAAGTCAAACAGCGAATTTTGAATTTTCATCTGTTTGATCGCTGGTGAGCCTCTCCTGTTTCACGTTCATGTCTGTTTTATAAGTTGCTTTGCTTGTGCTTGACTCCTTGACTTTCACCCATTTTTTTTTTCTATTGGAGGTTGGCTTTTTTTTTTTGGATTATTTGTAAAAACGTCAGAAATAGTCTTTGTCACATATTTTGCCATGCATTCTTTTAACTTTTTTTTTTTTTTATCATTCAGACATTGTTTACGTAGTCAGATCTATCAGTTTTTACTTGCAGGAGTCATGATTCTAACATCATGTTTAGAAACCCCTTTCCCACACAATTATTATAAAACGATGTCCCTGTGTTTTTTCCTAGTACTTTTATGGTTTTCTTTTTCCTTTAAACATTGGTATTTAATCCCTTTGAAAATTATTTTTATGTGAGATAGGAAGTCAGGTCCAACTCGATATCCCCCAACCCCAGGGCTGGCCAAGTGTCCTAATGTAATTGCATTATCCATCCTTCAACTAGTGATTTGAGATGCCGCCCAGTATCAATTTTCCATATGTTTTCACTTATTTCTGCATTTTGTATTATTTATCTATTTTTGCAATGGCACCGCTTCTTTTCTTTCTGAAGCTTTAAATCTTTCATTATTTAGGGAGGCACGTTCAGGCCTCCTGCTCTTCAAACCTTTCTGGACTGTTCATGCACATTTACTCCACCAGGTGAGCTTTCAAATTACTTTCTTAAGTTGGTAAAAATACTAATGTATTGGACTAAATCTTGATAGATCCGAGGAGGGGAGATGGAGTGTCTTTTTCATGTTTTCCCATTCGAGAACATACTCTGCTCTTTTTAGTCAGGACTTCCTTCAAGTTCCTCTGCGTTAGAGATGTCGCTCACACAAGCACTAGAAGTGCATATAACAAGACTGAGGAAGTGAAACACCCCGGCATTACTTGCTCCCTTGCCTTGTGGACCTCCGGCTCGCTCTTATATAACACCAGGGCATGCAGAGCTTAAACCTCACCGCATCAGTGACTGCGTTCCACGGGGACTCGGAGCCCGCCCGGTGCTGGGGTTCAGCTGCCGAGACAACTGTCGCTCGGTCCAGAGGAGCCTGCACGAAGGAGCAGAGCCCAGCGCAGCTGGAGATGCAGTTGTCTTCGGTCCGCTAGTCCAGGCGTCGCCTGTGCTGCGGGGGTGTGTCTGGGGGAGGGGAGATGGAGAGTGTGCATGGCCCGGGGCTCCGGACTCGCCATCGCCACCATTGGACCTGGTGACTGGGGCCAGCTGGCAGTGAACATCTACTTGTCACCCAACCTGGGGCGCTTCTGAGGGTGGAAGGGGACACCAGGGACCATGGCAGGCTGACTGGGGTATACGGTCCCCAATGAGCACTGACTGCATTTGTGACGTGACTTGAGACGCCCGAGACCTTCCTGACCTCTGATTCTCTAGGTGAGGAGACAGTCACAGCACGGCTCCTCACATTTGGTTTGAATCTCCCGTGACCACACCATCAGATGACAAGTGCACATTCTGCTCCCCCATGTCTCTGCCCCCTCTCCTTTGGGGGAGCTGTGCTGGTATGGCTCTGCCTCCTGGGCTCTCACTGCTGTGTTGATCCACGTCAGCAGTGGGGGGTCCCCGAGAAGCGTGTGCTTACCATCTACCTTGAGTTGGCACCAAACACAGGCTTGTAGTGTTTTATTTGCACCCGGATTGGGGCACACGAAGTGCTTGATGTCTTTGTGAAAAGCCACCCAAGTGATGTGAAGGTGGCGTGTGTGAGAAAGAGCAGTTGCTTGAAGGCTGTAGGCCTAGTGTGGCGCCGTTGCCTGCAGGAGCCCGAGGGCCACGCGGAGGCCTCAACATCACTTGCCGCAGAGCTGTGGTCCACCCCCGGGCCTCTGCACCCCGCTGCTCTGTCAGTCTTGCCCTGTTCTCTTGCTTCTACTTCTCTTCACATTCGTTTTCTCCTCCAGGTTTAGTGAGAGCTAGTAGAACTGGAATTTGTAATATTTAAAACTGTGCCAGAATAAAGAGTTAAAGTTAGAATGTTTCTTTTGGGTATTATTTACAAATAACTTAATTATCACTAGTACTAGACAGGGGCATGGATGTCTGTGATCTAAAAATGGTAGGCAATTCAAAGGTTTTATGAAGTTGTTTTTGGGCAAGTTCACAGTATTTCAAACAACAGGTCAGTTCCTTGGTTTTCTGTCCATTTTTCATGTACATTTTTAAGGCAGTCCCTAAGTCATTGATTCTCATTTTTCCTGGTCAGAGCTGTGTGGAGACATTCTTATGACATCAGGAGGTTAGGATTCCTTTCTTTCTTTTTTAAATTTAGTCACTCTCCGAGGTTGGTTTGCTGGGTCCCCTTAAGGGTTCTTCAAGGTTGGTCAGGTGTAGCTGGATGAAGCCCGTCCCCTTTCCTGGGATCTCGGTCGGCCTGCTGCCTGACGTGCACCAGCCCCACCCTTCGCCTTCCTGACCTCGGGGCTGCCCCTGCGTTCCTGTGCCTCTCTCCCTAACTACTGGGTTTCTTCCTGCAAATGCGAGACAGTGTCCCCATCCCAGGAATGGGGTGCCCTGGCATGGACTGCTGAGGGAGATTCTGCAGCTTGGGTTTGGCAGAGAGGAGGTGAGAGAGGCTGGTGTGTGGAAGCTCACTGGTCTGAGGTGTGCTGGACTGTCCTGGCCCTGGACTGTGTCCTGGTGCCCACTGTCCAGGTGCTGACGAGGTCTCGCCATGAGGTCCCACCCTCGTTTCCACTGTCTGATGCGTGCCATCTTCAAGTTCCCTGTTCAGTTTTAGCTACAACTCTTAGAAACCAGTTTTAGTGTACATTTGGAATGATTTTAAGGCAAGTCCATTCTGGCTTGTCTCCAAGGGCTACTGGGGTCAAAGTATCAAAAACAGCTAACCAGTAAAGATACCTCACCCCAAACTCACCTCCTCTGAGAGGTCGTCCTCCCAGGTCTGGGGCTTGGTCTAACAAGGCTGCCTGTGTCTTCGGATTTTACCAAACAAGTGTTGCTCATTTACTCAATACTTGCGAATTCAAGGTAAAAAAAAAAAGATTGAATCTGCTCTGGGGAGCAAAAAATCAAGAAGAGCAGACGGTCAAGTGAGCAAGAGGCAAGGCTCAGGCCTCCTGCTGGCCGGGCACCCTACGGAGAGGAGGGCTCCTTCCAGAATTAAGCCCAAGGAGAGAGAGCCTTGGCCAGAAGACTGTTGTTTTGAACATGGTGTGCTCAGTGAAATGAGGCCGCCGGTACCTTTGACACGCGGAGAGTGAGTTGTGACAGGTGTGTGCTGACTCCTGCGTTTGCTTTGTCCCCGCAGGCTGGCTGGTCCGACTCTGTGCTCTGGAAGCTGAACCAGTGGCTGATGATCCACATGTTCCACTGCCGCATGGTTCTGACCTACCACATGTGGTGGGTGTGCTTCTGGTACTGGGACAGCCTGCTCAGCAGCCTCTCCCTGCCTCACTTCACCCTCTTCCTCGTTGGACTGAGCCTCCTCACACTAGTACTTAATCCGTATTGGACCCATAAGAAGACGCAGCAGCTTCTCAATCCAGTGGATTGGAACTTTGCACAGCCGGAACCCAAGAGCAGGGCCAATGGCCAGGTCCTCCAGAAGAAGGCGCGGTAGCTGCTGGGAACCCGGGGACCCGGGGAAGCAGCGGCTGGCGGGTGGACCTGAGGGTCCTGCAGTAGTGACTGTGTTGCAGTGAAGTAGCAAGGCTCTGCGTCTAGTGCTGTTTCTACGTGAGACTAACTCGTGTTTCTTTAGCATTAATTTCCAAGTAGCCACAAAGTATTTTTAAAACCTTGATTTGCTTTCAGGAGCAGATTTTTGCATCGTAATTTCGTTGCCTGTTATGAGTGTACCATGTGGGGCCGTGTTTATCCTCAAGGAAGGGTCCGTGGCTAGAGGGTGGGCTTTGTTTGAACACGTGAGGAGACTTCATACTAGAAGTGGCATGTGGTAGGGGGTCAGGTCAGCGTCGATTCTTTCTAGTCACATGTTCCACGCTGTGTGTTTCTTACTCAAAAGTCGTGTTCTGCTTAGTTGGAAAGAATTGCCCTAAAATAGAAAATAACACCATTTGTTACCCTTGTTAAAATTTCCCGGGGAATGTGTGCGGCAGTGCCATCTAGTGGCAGAACGGTGTACAGAGCCCGGCCTCGTGTGTACCCACCTGATGTGAATGTGGGCAGTGAGATGACGTCGTGAGATTTTCTTTTTTTATCAAGGACGCTACATTAAAACAAGAATTTTGTATTCACATTGTATTGCACAATTGACAAAATAAGGTAGATATTGAGTAATCAGACTCGTCTAGATTTCAGGCTGTTTTTAGTTGACCAACAGGTGCCCCAACAAGACTGTAACTCCTTGGTTGGTGTTTCTCTGTAGATTTCCAGACAGGGTAGTGGTCACTTTTCCCTGCGAGCTGTCGGGTCGACCTTGCCCGCAGAGATGCTTGGCTGCAGGGTCTGAGGTCCCAGAACGTCGGAGGCAGACCTCCAGGCAGGCGTCAGAGCCGCCTTCCTCAGCTGTCTGAGGATGGTCCCCAGGTACCTTGTTTCACTGTGTTCACAGTGCCGGGATAGAATTCATACCCAACCTGGCAATTTTACTGGCAGATATACAGACATTCTTGCTGTAAGTGTACATTAAAATTAAAAGTTTATTTTTATCGAAAGCACCTTTGAAGTGTTTATGAAAAATGCATCATGTTTATTGGTTGTAAAAATCGTGTGACTTGTGCTTGTTATGTAACACAGAACTCGCAGAATACTGTATTTTGATTACTGGTACTTTGACTATATCAATTATGCTTGGGTCATATGTATTACCTATTTATCTCATTTTAAAAAGTAATGTAAATCTCAGAAATGTCCAGCAAATCGTGTCTCTGCTAGACTACTAACTGAGAGCCCGTGGCTCCCTGCCGGCCTGCACTCGTGCCCCTTCTCGTGGAAGCAGACGGGGCTGTCTTCCAACCACGTAGAAGTTTAATAAAGCGACTGATGTTTACAGAGCCTAGAGGATGTCAATTCTTGTTTCCCAACACTGTTCGTATCGCTGTGAATGTTTTCTGTCTCAGAGATACAAAGTGTGATGATAAATCTTTGTGTGTTCAAAATTCAGTTTAAGGTTTGAAATATTTAGCTTAATTTTTATCTCACCTTCGCTAGGCCTTTGACCTCCCCAGGGTTTACCATTTACATCTCATATCTCGATGAAGATGCAGTTTGGAGATGTACCATAGAACACATGAGCTGGCCTCCACCCACATGTTGGTGCTCCATTCTGACCGGGGACTCCTCGTGCAGAACACGGAGGCAAGGGTGTTTGGGTGGAAAAGGCTTTTTGAACCCTTATGATCCAGGACCCGTGCACCTTTATCACCCAGGGACTGGTAATGCCTTCCAGTTTGTACAGTGCTTTCCAGACTCTTCACCAGGCCCAGGGCACCCCACCCCAGCCATGTGTGTGGATGAGGGCTACGGATGAGGGGATAGCGACACCAGCACATTGAAGTGACGCTTTAGAGCCACAGCTCGTACGTGCAGAGTTGGGGCGTGCGCCTGCCCGGCCAGCCCGGGTGCCGGCACTGCAGCCTGCCAGCTGCACGTGCTCTGTGTGCCTCACGCATTGTCTGTCAAGAGTTATAGCAGATGCTGAACTGGGAGAGTTCACATAACAATCAGAAATTCTGGAGTCTCTTGAAAAACGGGAAGATCTGGGGTGTCAGCTTGAGTCTCCTCTGGATTACAGGTGTCCGAGGTGGAGACCAGCTCTGCCCTTGCCAGCCGTGCGCTCTCCAGCTTGACCTTGACGTGGAGGTTAGAGGTCATCATTATCACTTGGCACTGCACCATCGTTTTGGTAGAGAAATATTTCTCTCTTTTTTTCTTTCTCAAAATGGGAAAACAAAACAGGCCAAGGAGGTAGAGCGAGTCAGGGAAGGGGCAGAGTGCACTTTGTGGAGGGGAGGACCACTTCTACCCCGCTCCTCTGCGTTCCTGTGGACCCTGGAGGCGGTGGACGGAGCCTGGGCCCCCTTCGGGTCTCAGATCCCACGGTCACCTCACAGTCCTCCTGGACTCTAGGCACTGTGCTAAATAACCTACGATTTCTCGTGTTCTTCACACAGACGACCTCTGAGGTAGGCTCCGTTGATTCCATTCCCAGTTAGGACCCTGAGGCTCAGAGAGGTGGAGACTGGCTAGTAGGTGGCACGGCTGGAGCGAGGCCAGACTTGTATTTGGACTTGCTCTTGGGTTTCAAAACAGGCTCGTAGATGTGCGTCTAGCCCAGAATGCGGTAGAGCCCTGACTGATCATTGCCAGCTGGCAGAGCTGCTTCCTGTGCATGTGGACTCCAGGCTCTGTGAGAGGAGGGGCTCATGTCTGTCTGTCTGTCCGCCGGCTCACCCATGTCCTGGCAGTCCTGGCTTGGCGCAGCTGCAGCAACAACTGGTGGGTGAATGAATGAACAAATGAAAGGCCGCCCTGTGTCCCTCGAGCAGGCTCCATCAGAGAACAGGTGGCAGACTCACGGGGTTCTTGAAGAACTTGTACTGCACGGTATTTACGAAGAGATGGGCAGGGTTGTATAGGAAGCAGCCCCACCCTCGCTCAAGGGCATCCGGCAAGGTGTTGGCCGTAGGTGACCTTGGTGGAGAACTGGAGTCACTGCAGACTGGTCGGGAGAGTCTCCAGCCTCCGGCAGCAGGCGGGAGGTAGGGTGGCGTCTGTCAGGATCCGCGAGCCTCTTCTTTGCACCATAGGTGTCGACATCGGTGTGTCTGTCGGGTTATTGATGGTGCACTGAGATTTCCCTTAGTCGTGTCTGAGTGCTTCACAAAGAGAGACCTTCCTTTTCCTCTCATGTGAACACCCACAGACAGACAGACGCAAAATGCAGGAACCCGTCTTATTCTGCCTCTGTGCAGTCGACCGTGAGGACGCCCACTGCCTCAGACTGCCAGGTGTGCCCTTGGGTCCTTTTCCTCCTTGGTCAGCACAGCGGCGCAGGGTGTAGCTCGCAACCTCCTGCTCAGACAGCGCCCAGGGTAGGTAGCACCAGTTAGGATGCTTCCAGATGCACACATCCCCCCCGCCCCCCACTGTGGCTTCAGCAATAAGGACCTAGAATGCTTTCAGGGAGCTAGAGCTGCTGGTGGTGGGACCGGCTTGGCCCAGCCCCCGAGGGGGGATCTACCCTCTGGGGTCAGAATAGAGGGAGGTCAGCTGCAGCTGTCGCCCCTGCGGGGTCCTCCACCCTTGGGGTCCCCAAACCAGGCTGCCAGCTTCAGGCTCGCACCCTCATCTGTCCCTTCAGAAGTGAGTTCACTTGAGCTTGTGTGACGGACATGGGCTCTGGGAAGGAGGAAGAGGATGGGGTGCTGTGAGCCGGTGCGCCGCACTGCGCAGACACATTTCTAGTCTGAGAGTGAGGGTTTCAACTCACGTACAAGGACATCAACATAAGTGATCCCCAAACTTCCGTGGGTGCCTATTGACGCTTTCAGTGCACCTCTGTACTCAAGTTCCTTCTGTTTGCTCTGATGGGAGAGCTTATTCATTCAATATTTCTCTTTTTAAGTGAATCTTCCCTTTTTTCAGTAACTGTAATATACTATGGTAGGTATTGTCTTGCCTGATCATGTTTAGAATACAGTGATGTGAAAAGTTCAGAAATCTCCATTTTCTTTCTCCTGATGACTCAGAACCCAAGTGTTCTGGAATGGACTGCAGCGTGTGCAGGGCCTGGTGATCTTCCCTGAGCACCGCCTGTGCGCCAGCCGTGGGGAGGAACAAGAAACCACACCCTTCCTTCCCAGGACACAGCCAAGAGTCCTGGACACAGGCGCCCGCTTCCCAGGGACACAGTCCTACGTGACACACACGGGGACAGAACTCTCAACTTTCTACGCCGGGAGCCGTACCACGTGAACCCACTCCTTTCTCACTGTATACATGTTCCTTTTACTCCCGTGTTATTTTACATTTGACATTTTCAGTGTTACGCTCCTTTCTGTGGAAAGCCTTGCTGTCATGGACTGCGTGTCTGTGTCCCCCCGAAATTCACATGTTGAATCCTAACCCCCCGTGTGATGGTGTTGGGGGGGGCCACTGGGAGGAGATGAGGTCATGAGAGTGGAGCCCCCATGATGGGATTAGTGTCCTTGTAAGAAGAGACAGGAGGGCTTCCTCCCTTCCCCCGCCCCCCTCCCCCTCTCTCCCCCCTCCCCCTCTCCCCCTCCCCCTCTTCCCCCTCTCCTCTCCCCTCTTCCCCCCTCTCCCCCTCCCCTCTTCCCCCTCTCCCCTCCCCTCTTCCCCCTCTCCCCTCCCCCTCTTCCCCCTCTCCCCTCCCCTCTTCCCCCTCTCCCCCTCCCCTCTTCCCCCTCTCCCCTCCCCTCTTCCCCTCTCCCTCCCCCTCTTCCCCCTCTCCCCTCCCCCTCTTCCCCCTCCCCCTCCCCCTCCCCCTCCCCTCCCCTCTTCCCCCTCCCCTCTCCCCCCTCTCCCTCCTGTCTCTCCCCCTCCCTCTTCCCTCCTTCCCTCTCCCCAGGTGAGGCTACAAGGTGAGGCTACAAGGAGAGGACAGCCATCTACAAACCAGAAAGCGGCCTCGTCGGACACCGAATCTGCTGGCACCTTGATCTTGGACTCCAGCCTCTCAATTATGGTAACTCGTTAAACCAGCCAGAGCTAGGACACCTGGCTTTCCCATTACTTCAGTGTTTTATACCTTCAGCCCCAAACCAGTCCAAAGACTCCAAAAATTAACCCAGAGTTAGAATCCTCAAGAAAGTTATTAAATATCAGCTCTTTCAATCTGAAAATTCCCTATTGATTTGAATTAAAATTTTTGAATTTGCATTGAAATTTTACATAGAAGGCTTTTACTTTGTAACTTTTACTTTGTGACTTTCACAATGCTCACCTTGTTGAGTTTCAAAAATAATACATAAACTACAAAACCACAATTGGAAGACGGCACATTTCAGCCACAATTTCTTTTGTTTATGCTGAGATAACCCTTGGTTCCTTCCCAAGAAATTCCCAAGCCTATTTGGTCCACTCCAGAGATTTTATTTCTGCACAAAGCACACATAGCACAGAATGTTAGAGCCGTAGAAACTTTTTGTGCAGGTAGCCAAGGTTTAGAAAGTTCAAGACCTGCCATGACAATACTTCTGTTTTGCATCTTCTGGTAATTACATGATTATCTCAAATATAAAACATGTAGTCACTTAAGAAAGTAAAGCTCAGAAAAATACCTCACTCACGAAAAATGATCTTCTACATTGTAATTTGGAGCCAGTTACCAGGACTGTGGGTTGGCCCAGTCAACGTGACATTCATCGGTTCATCCTTTATCCTTTGCCAGCTTGGTCCTATGTCTCCCTTGCCCCTCGGGGTGCCCAGGTATCACAGTGCTGTCTGATGAGCACAGGGTAGGGTAGGCGGGTGGGGGCGGGCACAGTCCCTTTGCAGGAGAAGACAAGCCCAGAGAGCAGAAGACCTTTGCCTTTCCTGCCTGCTTTCTACCTGAGATGCAGTCCTGGTGCCTGCAGGTGCAGCTGCTCTCGCCACCCAGGGGACAGGCATGGGGGCCTGGATGTCAGGGAGCAGACAGGCCCTGGGGGCATCACCGAGCTGCCACACAGCCCTGGGCCAGCCCCCTGATCTTCCTGATCCGTTGTCAGGTGAGAGAAACAAGCTGTGTTCCAGCGCTGGAGTTGCCATCCTGAGAGCTCCCTTAGAGAAATGCTCAGTTAAAAAGGTTAACATTTAGCGTTTTCATCCCATGTGTGTTTACCATCTTGCACTTGGGGGTCAAGTGAACAGGTTGTAACAATTAGCTCTCAATAGAACAACGGAAGAGTCACTTTCAACTCCTTTAACTGTTTCTCCTGACACAATCCCTCCTTTTATCAAAGTAACTTTACTGGAGTTGCCTTCTCTGCATCTGTTATGGGTCGTGAGTCTTGGGTTTGCAGCACCCCCTCTGCCCGAGCTCCCAGCGGAGCTGATCCCAGTTCCGGGTAGCCGAGGAGTCCGTATGGACCACGTTCTGCCCTGTGAGCCACAGGACACTGCCGTCACCTCGCCCCCGAAAGCTCCTCTCTCTCCTGCAGTTCACAGGATGCTCTGTGCTCTCCCTCTCCCTCCGGAAGGAACTGATGAATTTTCTATGGCCCCATCACTCCTCCGACCCCCAATTCCCCACAGGAGTATAGAGCCCTCCTCCACACCTTCAAACACCGAGTCCCATCTCCGTACTTCACCTCTTGTGAGAGCAGTCCTCTGGGCCCCCTAGGGCCAGTCCTCCGGGCTCCTCTGGGCTCCGGGTGGGGCAGTGGCCTGCGCTTCTGGGTGTGAGAGGTCTGTGGCTGATACACTGTCAAGAACCAGGCCGTCTTCAGCCTCGCCTGCCCCCAGGTACCTGGGGCCTCGGGTTCCGGAGCCTGTAGGGTATCCCATGGGCCTGAGCTTCCCCCGGAGTCCTTCCCTGGGGGCTCCTCCTAGCCTTCCTCTGTCCATCGGTCTGTCCGTGTGCTTCCCAGCTCCCAGACTTTGCTCTTGCCCTCCTCTCACTCTTTGTCTGGAACGTTTATCCTCTCTCCCCACTTTAAACAAAGAAGTCATTTTAGCTGGGTTTTAAGGGGAAGTGGAAGTAAATTGGCGTTCAGTCTGCCGTATTTAACCAGAACTCCTTGAATCCCTCTGTTAGTCTTTCTGCTGTATTTTATCTTATTGATTAAACTGACATCGCAACTCCAACATCTGGTATTCTCGTCACAGATAACTGTGATGGCTTCACTACAGAATTACCTAACTGTTCTGAGCAGTGCCTGTATTTGTAACCCCAGTTTGTCAATAAAATATGATTTTTTAGGAGCTGGATTGATGGGCTTATGAGGAAACTTCTGCTGGATTAAGTCAAGAACAGACCTGGAAAATAAGTTAAGTCATCTCAGCAACGGAAAACATTTTGAATTTGGGCTGTAAAGAATTTCCTATAAAAATAGTTGAGCAGATCAGTCTCCTCTCTTTCTGGGGCTTTCTCGGAATAGGAGGCAAGGTTGTGGGTTAGCTTGCAAATAAAACTAGTTTCCAGGGGGGGAGAAGGGGGCTGGGATCAGAATGGGACCCCCGGCGACTTCTGCGTTGCCGCCAATGTTCTAATTTTTGATCTGGTTACACAGGTGTTTCATGATTTATGAATTTTTCTGTATGTATGTTTTATTTCACAATAAAATGTCAATTTTTTAAAATAGCTAAGCAAAAGTAAGAACAATACAGTGTAATTTCCTTGGAAAATTTTTCAAGCGTTCTTTATGTAGGCCAGTAGAAAATTGTTATTTTTTATTCATACTGTTTCTGAATATCATAAAAATGCTGTGTGCTGGATCATGCAGTAAATGAAAGTGTTTAGCTAGGGGCTGCCATTTATTTCCCCTGATAAGGCATATTCTCCCCAGATCTGGAAGCAGCCTGGCACACCTAACGACTGGTGTTTCGGTGAATTAATGGTATTTACATGCCTAAAATGGGCAAGTGTAAAACCACAAAAATCACAGGTTTAAAAAATACTTTGACTTCAGGTCTTAAAGATAATTCAGTGTTTAGTCTCTGCATTTTGCGTCCAGCTGTTTTGCGTGTGGTGCTTGTCTTCTGTCTCTCATGGCAGAGTTTATGGAGGAACTGGGGACAGAAACACAAGACGAAGAAAAAGCGCTGGTCTGGAACGGCTCCAGCGTTTGCTGCTCTGAGCAGATTAATCCTTTTAGCCGCATGTGTAAGATTCCACAAGAGCAAGACTTGTTTCTAGCAAATTGGAAATGGGGGGAAATCACTGTAATAGCGTTGGGCACCGAGGCTGATGTCTGGAGGAGTGCTGGGGCGGGCGGGAGTCAGGACTGGACGGTCTGGGCCACACAGTGCTTCCCTCCCTGGGAAAGGGGCTGGGAGAACCCCAGCAGTGGTTCCCAGCCTTCCCTGTGTGTCAGAGAATATCACCGCAGAGAATACCAGAGTACACCTACTGGGGCCCTCTGGGCCGGCACACCCTGTGGGAACACTGTGTGAACAACACTTTGAATGAGAAGCACCACGTGAGTAAACAACCTGGCCTGTAGGAGTTCTGAGAAAGAAGAAAGCGCTAGGCTGAGGGAAGGCTACAAAGAGGAGATAAGACCCAAGTCAGGTGGGAGCGCTGAGGGGCACAGCTCTCCCATGTCTGGATGTGTGGGTTGTTGACTCCACTAGGGGACTTGTGGGGCTAAAATCCAAGAGCTCTACTCACCAAGCCCCCTGCTCCCACTTTGTGCACTTGAGAGAGAAGGACAGTGATAGCCTGCTCAGGGGAGAAAAATCTGTTAGTGTGGGGTTAGGAAAGGACTGAAACACCTCCCAAGAAACTGAGACTTCATGGAGGGGAGGAGTGAGAAGATGGAGAAGTAGATGGGGGGCCAGTTTCAGCAAGAGGGGAAGTAAGAGTCTGCCTGCTTCCGTGGAACATCATCTCAGCGTCCCTGGATGCAATTAACAGTAATGCAAGTAGTCATCGCCACCCCCACTTTTCCCCCGTGTCATAAAAGGCTTTATTACATTTACAAGGAAATTTGGACTTGACCATTACCCGATTTTTTCCCAGTTTTATTGTGATACGAGTAACATAGAACATTGTCTTAGTTTTAGATGTACAACATGATGATTTGATATATGTATATATTATGAAATGGTCACCACAGTAAATTTGGTTAACACTCATCATCACACATTGTTACAAAGTTTTTTCGTGAGATAAGATCTTTTAAGATCGATTCTCTTAGCAACTTTCAAATATACAATACAGTATTGTTAACTTTAGTCCCTGTGCTGTACATAACATGCCAGGACTTATAACTAGTGGTTTGTACCTTTTCACCACCTTCACCCATTTTACCCACCCTCCACCTCCTCTGGCAACCACCAATCTGTTCTCTGATTCTATGAGTTTAGTTTTTTTTAGATTCCACATGTAAGTGAGATCATATAGTATTTGTCTTTCTCTGTTTGACGTATTTCACTTAGCGTAATGCCTTCAAGGTCCATCCAGTTATTGCAAATGGCGAGATTTCCTTTCTTGTGGCTGAATAATATTCCATTGTATATGTACACCACATCTTCTTCATCCATTCATCTGTCAGTGGACGCTTAGATTGTTTCCATATCTTGGCTGTTGTGAATAATGCTGCAGTGAACATGTGGTGCAGACATCATTTTTGAGATAGTGATTTTGTTTTCTCTGGATAAATACTGAGAAGTGGAATTGGTAGGTCATATGGCAGTAGTATTTTTAATCTTTTGAGGAACCTCCATACTGTTTTCCAAAGTGGCTGCACCAATTTACACTCCCACCAACAGTGCATAAGGGTTCCCTTTTCTCCACATCCTCACCAACACTTATTTATTGGCTTTTTTATGGTAACCATTCTAACAGGTGTGAGGTGACATCTTGTTGTGGCTTTGATTTGCATTTCCCTGATGATTAGTGATGTCGAGCACCTTTTCCTGTACCTGTTGGCCATCTGAATGTCTTCTTTGGAAAAATGTCTGTTCAGATCCTCTGCCCATTTTTAAATCAGATTTTTTTTTTTGCATTGAATTGTATGAATTGATGAGCAGTGCATAGGTCCACCCCCGGGATCCGAACCTGTGAACTCCGGGCCGCCAGAAGCAGAGTGCGCAAACTCAACCACTAAGCCACCAGGCCGGCCCCTGCAGAAGCTTTTTAGTTTGATGTAGTCCCCCTTGTCTATTTTTGCTTTTATTGCCTTTCTTTTGGTGTCACATCCAAAAAATCATCACCAAGACCCATGTTAAGGAGCTTACCACCTATGTTTTCTTCTAGGAATTTTATGGTTTCAGGTCTTTCATCCACTTTGAGTTAATTTTTGTGTATGGCATAAGATAGTGGTCCAGTTTCATTCTTTTGCCTGTGGCTGTTCAGTTTTCCCAACACCATTTATTGAAGAGACTGTCCTTTCCCCATTGTGTATTCTTGGCTCCTTAGTCATAAATTAATTGACCATATATACGTGGGTTTATTTCTGGCCTCTCTATTCTGTTCCATTGAGCTATGTGCCTGTTTTAATGCCAGTACCGTACTGTTTTATTACTCTACATTTGTAATATAGCTTGAAATCAGGGAGCATGATGCCTCCAGCCTTGTTCTTCTTTCTCAAGATTGCTTTGGGTATTTGGGGTCTTTTGTGGTTCCATACAAATTTTAGGATTGTTTTTTCTATTTCTGTGAAAAATGCCATTGGAATTCTGATAGAGCTTGCATTGAATCTGTAGATTGCTTTGGGTAGTTTGGACATTTTGACAATAAGTAATTCTTCTAATCCATGAGCATGGAATATCTTTTCATTTATGTGTGTCATCTTCAATTTCTTTCATCAGTGTCTTATAGTTTTCAGTGGATAGATCTTTCTCCTTCTTGGTTAAATTTATTCCTAGGTATTTTATTCTTTTTGACACAATTGTAAATAGGATTGTTTTCTTCATTTCTCTTTCTGAGAATGAAACACTTTAAAAGCATTTTAAACATCTATTGACATAATGTACCATAAAGCAAATATCAGAGAAAATGTTTTATATCATCATATTCTCTGAGTGTGCATCAATTAACTTAGAAATCGTCAAAGGTAATTTTAAAAAACATGTTTATAGAAATATTAAAAATATAGTTGTCGGGGGGCCAGCCCGGTGGCGCAAGCTGTTAAGTGTGTGTGCTCCGCTGCGGCGGCCCGGGGTTCGCCGGTTCGCATCCCAGGCGGGCACCGACGCACTGCTTGTCAAGCCATGCTGTGGCGGCGTCCCACATAAAGTGGAGGAAGATGGGCACGGATGTTAGCCCAGAGCCAGTCGTCCTCAGCAAAAAGAGGAGGATTGGCAGATGTTAGCTCAGGACCGATCTTCCTCACACACACACACACAAAAATAGTTGTCAAGGGCCGGCCCGGTGGCATAATGGTTAAGTTCGTGTGCTCTGCTTCAGCAGCCTGGGATTCACAGGTTCGGGTCCCAGGTGCAGACCTATGCACTGCTCAGCAAGCCATGCTGTGGCGGCATTCCGTATACAAAATAGAGGAAGATGGGCACAGGTGTTAGCTCAGCAACAATCTTCCTCACCAAAAAAAAATATATATAGTTGTTAAAAATAGTCGAAGAAAAAAAATGGCCACAGGTCAAAGAATAAATCATTCTTTGAAATTAGATTATCCTTAGAAGTGAAGGCTAATAAAAAGAGTGTGAAATGCAGTTAAAGCAGTACTTCAGGGACATTTATAAGTTTACATGCTATTATTAGAAAAGAAAACTGGCTCAGGATCATTGGGTCTACACCTTAGGAAATTAGAAATAGAAAAAGAGCAAACCAAAAGTAGATAGAAGGGAGAAAATAAAAATGATAAGGGCAGAAATTAGTAAAGTGGAAAATAATAATACCATAGAGACAAAATACTAAATGGATTTTGCAAAGACTGAAAAATTGAAACTCTCTGGCAAAATTCATCAAAGGAAAAAAGAAAGAGAGAGAGAGGGCATAAATAAATAATGTTAGACATTGTGGCCACAAAATAATGGTCCCCCCCAGTGTCTACGCCTTAATCCCAGAACCGGTGAACCTGTGACCTTCCCTGGCAAAAGGGACTCTGCAGATGTGATGAGGGCAGGACAATGAGACGGAGCGATATCCTGGATTCTTCACGTGGGTCCAGTGTATTCACAAGTCCGTAAAAGTGGACAAGGGAGGCAGGAGAGTTAAGAGTTAGGTGATGTGATAAGGGCGCTCTCCACTGTGGTTGGCTGTACAAACAAAGGAAGGGGCCACAGCCAAGGAATGTGGACGGCCTCTAAACCTGCAAAATGTGAGGAGTGGATTCTCCCTGGAGCCTCTGGAAAGGAGTACAGCCCTGCCAACATGTTGGTTTTAGCTCAGGGAGACCATGTTGGACTCTGACCTGCAGAACTAAAGATAATAAATTTTTATTGTTTCAGGTAAGTTTGTGGTTTGTCACGGGAGCTGTAGGAGGGTCATACAGGCATGGAAGGGGCTTATGCCTATGCACGCAGCAGGGGTTCCAACAGGAATGGGATCATCCCACGGAAAGCATGTGGCAATAAGCTGCACCTTAGGCTTAGTGGAGAAATTTCGAGAAAAATGTAACTTATCAATACTGACTGAAGAAAACTGAAGACCTGAAAGTCCATTAACATTATAAAAATCAAGTAAATAAAAATTTCCCAACAAGAAACAAGAAGCTCCAGGTGGTTTTGTGGACTAGTTCTACCACAAGTTCAAGGAGGAGGGCACTGAACACTTAAACTGACCCTCCCACAGGGGGGAAAGAACTCTACACATTTGGTGAGGTTGCGTAGGGCGGATAAGAACGGTGTGAGACAAGGAAATTGCAGACAATCTCACTCATGAACACAGATGAAAGAAATCCTTCAAAAAATTAGCCGATCAAATCCAGCAGTGCTTTAAAAGGATGAGAGATCTTAGCAAGCCAGGATTGTGTAAATTTAGGAAATCTATTACTTTTGAATCCCCACAGTACCATCTAAGGTAGAAATGTTCACTCAGTAACTGCAGAAAAGGGGTTTGATACAATGCAAACCCGTTAATAGTACAACCTCCCAGCACACTGTAAATGGAAGAGAACTTCCTTAATCTGATAAAGGGTATTTACACTCGTATCAGGGAGGCAAAAACATTAACTCGGAATGCTCATCACGGCTGGTAGGAGTTGAACTGTTCCACTCTTTGGAAAGCAGTTGGTGTCATCTAGTGAACGTGGAGATGTTCGAACCCCATGCCCTGGCAATCCCACCCCTGGAGGTTCACCTTGTGGAATGCAGAGGTCCCTATGAATCATACATGAGAGCGTTCACAGAAGTGTGTTATAGCAGCACCGACCTGGAAGTGACCTACAGTCCATGAGCCAGAGAAGGTATAAGTAATGCTTGGTCTATCCATAACTTCATTACTACAGGGAAGTGGCAATGAGTGAACTGAACGTTGAACAGCAGAGAAGGTCACAGAAAAATACATATGGCATGATACCATTTATATAAAGTATCAGGAACATGCAGATCTAAACATTATATGAGAGGTGGAGATGGAGAAGGAGCGAGATGGGGAGATTGAGAGCCAGCAAGTGAGAAGGGGGCCGAGTAAGCAATAAACTAAAGCAGAGGATGATAAACACAGGATGCCTGATATCCCAGTTACCACAGGGGATGGAGGAAGGGGATACAAATGGGAATGTTGGTGGATTCTCCTGACATTCTGTTTCTTAACCGGGTGGGAGGTAAATGGGTGTTGGTTATATTATTGTTCATGTCCATGTATGCACTACATGTATTATTTTGAGGTGTGGAATATGTCATAAATTCTCATGAAATGCTGACACAACGTGAGAGGAGACACTGGATGGTGGGGAGGTTGAGTCAACTGCGTGGTGCCTCATGTGGATGAATGAGAACCCAGCAGCACGTCTTCTCTGAGATAAAGCCTTGCCTTCCTGCGTAACTGTGTGCTGGGTGCAGTCATCTCTCCCAGCTCACAGGCTGGGGAAGTTAAATACTTATCCAGTCACTCAACGAGTTGAAGTGTTGCTGAGATGGAGACATTCATCTTTTTATTTTCAGCCAAATGCACTTTTTATTACCACAGGACGTGGCTTCCCATGAATAGTATTTCCTTGGCCTGTCGTTTCAATCAAGATACCCAGGCCTGTTTTCAGAAGAGGAAATGCTTAGGAGAGTTTAGAAGATGGCGCCATTTCCCCCTCAAATTCGTTTATTGCTGTTGTTCATCTTCCGCAACATAGAATTGTCCACGTTTTCTTTGGGAAGGAAAGGAGAGGGATTTAAACAACAGTCTTGTGAACAGTCTGAGTCATGGCCGACCTACAGCTGCATTCAGATCTGGGCTGGGTCCAGCCCTGCAGGGCCAACTTTCTAGAACCAGCAAGGGCGGGGCTGCCTGGTTTAGAGAAGAGCTTCTTGATACTAGTCTGCTTGTTAATTACAGTAATTCAATCAGAATTAAGTTTGGGGACAATTAGGTGAAAATTGAAAAAAGTGAAAAGTGATACAAGTTAATTAAAATGTCTAATTTTGGATGTAATTGGAAAACTGAATATATTGATACTAAGAGCCTGTTCATAGTAGTGGGGCCTTATGGGGCAAGGTCCAGTGCACTGAACGCCCCTAACCTGAAGGTGGCTTGTGACACAGGACTTCACACTTTGATTGTTAGCGTGCAGTTAGTGTCCCATGACAATATTGCTGCAATTGTTGTTCTGTACCCAGACAAACACACAAAACCTGATAAAGCTGCCGGACTGTGCATTTGGAATGATGAGTGATGTAAAACAATACTGTTGCTATACACATAAGTAAACCATAGAGAAAAATAATAGAAAATAATAGATTTGAACATGAAATTATTTAAAATTTATATTAAATGTTGATGCTTAAAAAGAAGTAAGTTTAATTAGAGAGGAGTGGAGGAGAAAGACGTGAGAATCTGAAAGCAGGAACGATAAAGAAACCTTAAAACTCAAACTGTTTCTTAATTATATTAAAATTCACTTCAAATTCTACCTCTTCTCTTTACCTTGATATCCAACTCACTTTAAAAAATTAACTCTTTTGGGCCGGCCCGGTGGCTTAGCGGTTAAGTGCGCGCGCTCCGCTACTAGCAGCCTGGGTTCAGATCCTGGGCGCGCACCAACGCACCGCTTCTCCAGCCATGCTGAGGCCGAGTCCCACATACAGCAACTAGAAGGATGTGCAACTGTGACATACAACTATCTACTGGGGCTTTGGGGAAAAAAAAGGAGGAGGACTGGCAATAGATGCTAGCTCAGAGCCCGTCTTGCTCAGCAAAAAGAGGAGGATTGGCGTGGATGTTAGCTCAGGGCTGATCTCCCTCACAAAAAAAAAAAAAAAATTAACTCTTTTGAGGTACAATCTACATACTATAAAATGAATGTACCCATTTTCAATGAACAGTTAGATGAGTCCATTGTGTAACCAGCACCCCAGCTGAAATGTACAACATCCCCACCACCCCAGCATTTCCTTGTCCCCTCCCAGGCAATGTACTCACCCTAGGCAACCATGTAGATAATTTTTTGCCTGTTCTAGAACTTCATATAAGTGGGAATACATAGTCCTGTGTGTCTGACTTTTTCTACTTGGCATAATGTTTGGAGATTTCTCAATATTGTTCTTTTTTGTTACTGAGTGGCATCCCACTGTATGACTATAGCAGGATTTGCTAATCTATTCACTTACTGGTGGGTTGTCTCCAGTAAGTGGGGGCTATTTTAAGTAAAGCTGCTGAGAACATTCTTGTACCAGTCTTTTTGTGGACAGGCATTTAGTTGGGGTAAATACCTAGGAGTGGAATTGCTGGCTCAGATGGTAAGTATCTGCTTATAATTAAGACTGCAGGCTTTTTCCAGGTAGAACGTCCTATTTTACACTCCCACGAGCAGCGTATGAGAACTCCAGTTGCCCCACAGCCTTGCCAGCACTTAGTATTGTCAGACTTTTCAGCTTTCTCATTCTAGTGGATGAACACCTCATTTTAAATAAATTAAGAGTAGGGTCATTTTTGGAGGATCACAAACAGAATGAAGAGAGGGACACACAAAATTAGACAGTCCTTGAGGTAACTGGGGAAAAATAAGAGATGCTCGAGGAAAATTACGCTCCTCATGGACACGTTGTCCCTTTGGGGGAAGCTGTGAGGTGGTGGTCACATGGTCCTTTACTGTCCCTTTGCCATCATTGTAGGTAGGAGCGTTGGCCCCGGGGAGCTGGAACTCTGTGGAGCCAGTGAGATGAGAGAACTGAGGGAGAGAGTGACATGCTGACCAGTTGTGTGGGAATCCACTGGGATGTGGGGCCTCATTTAATTAACCACTGGCCTTTCTACTCTGTAATTGCCCACATTCTAGAAATCTGAGGGAAATACATATTTTTACGTAAAATCTTTGAGTAATTACAACCCTTAAAATATAGTGTGATGTGCTCCCAGGATCTAGTGGAGAAGGTAGAAATAAATGATTATGTAACTCAGGTTTTCCTTGTTCTCTGCAGATGCAGGAAAATCTGGAGACGGAGGGGCAGCAACAAGCCCCCCCACTTGTCTCTGCACTGTCTGCTCCCCTAACCTCGCGTTTCTATGAGGTAGAGTCTCGGGCCTGGTCCTGCGGGAGGTAGGGAGGTTTCTGAGATCCCAGTGACCTTCGGATTTGCTTTTTGTGGAGTCCAGCAGCAGGTGTAGAGGCTGGACTGAGGAGGGGGACACCTAAAAAGGGGAGCAGACTCCTGAGGTGGTCCAGGCACGTGCTCTTAAGGGCAGGAGGGAGCACGGGGTGAGTAGGAAAGGACAGATCTAAGAACACGACACTGTCCCGGCTAAGGGACAAGCGGCCCCAAGCAGAGGAGCTTCATGGTGTGAGGTGCAGAGCCAGGGAGGCAGGCCCTGACCACTGCCTGCTGGCAGTGCCTCTGGCCTCCAGCAATGTCCTTAGCGAGATGTCCCAGCAGAGAGATGGTGAAAGAAGAAACTTCCTACTCCACTCTGCTCACAGCACTGACACCAGATGTGTGGGTTTCTTCCCGCACCAACCAAGTCTCTGACACCAGCTGGCCGTCCTGCAGTCAATCAGTTCTGATGCCACCTGCCAGGAGTTAGCGTCACATCCCACAGGCTCAGGGCAGTGCCACAGACTGCCCACTCCACATGCCAGTTGCACGTCCAGGCCTCTCGGGCTTCTGACCAACGGGGCTGTGAATCGGGATTCCCACAACCCCCTCCTCGTGATCAGTAGTTTGCTCTAGCGGCTCACAGAACTCAGGGAAACGCTCCTCACGTTTACCGGTTTATTATACAGTAAAGGTTGTGGTAAAGGATACAGATGGACAGCCAGGTGAAGAGGTGCACAGGGCAAGGCCCGGGGGTGGGGGGTCCTGAGCACAGGAGCCTCTGTCCTGTGGAGTTGGGGTGCATCACCCTCCTGGAAGCCCTCAGAGCCCCTCAGTGTATGGATGTTTATGGAGGCTGCATCACATGGGCACACCGTCGACCATTAACTCAATCACCAGCCCCTCTCTCCTCCTCGGAGGATGGGTTGGGGCTGAAAGTTCCTAGCTTCTGATTCCAGCTCCTTCTTTCTGGCGAACAGCCCCATCCAGGAGCCTCCTCATTAGGACAAACATGATCCTATCATGCAGGAAATTCCAAGGGATTGAGGGGCTCAGCGTCAGGAACTGGGAGCAGATAAATAGGTGTTCTTATTATGTCACAGAAGGCAGGTGGGGAAGGTGCAGGAGCAGACAGGGAGGTTGGAATTAGAGTGTGAGCATCTCTGGTGGGGTTCTGCAGACACAGAATTCACGTGGGGGGTCCTCGGGAATGGAGGCGGCGCCTCGCCTTCACTCACGGCAGTGGGGGTCTGCAAGCGTGAGTGGGGGCCTGCGGGGGCTCGGGAGGAGCCAGCTTTGGCTCTTGAAATACAGACAGACTGGAAGGCTGCACTGTGGAGTAGT
The DNA here is from genome assembly GCF_057802395.1 of Ceratotherium simum simum. Taxonomy (NCBI): domain Eukaryota; kingdom Metazoa; phylum Chordata; class Mammalia; order Perissodactyla; family Rhinocerotidae; genus Ceratotherium; species Ceratotherium simum. Next base: position 1,495,033 of record NC_141927.1, read on the forward strand.
CAGACGGCCTTGAGCAGGAGCGGGGTCACTTCGTCCCCAGATCGGCGCAAAGGACCGCTTGTTGGTCTGGGTGCGGACGGGGAGTGGACAGAGCAAGGCCAGCCTACAGCCTTGGCCTCGGCATTTCTGGATACAATGGGAGCCAGTGTAGTGCTGAGAAGGAGAGGGAAGTTGCTGACATCAGCCCCCGTGGGACTGGTCAAGGTCAGAATAATCACCGAGGGGAGTGAAAATGAACCTGAGCAGGGGAACACTGTGGATTGGTGGGTGGCGCAGCTACAGAAACGGGCAGTGAAGTGCAGGCAGAATCGTTGCTCAGGGAGTGGACTGCCACAGTCGCCACTGGTCTTGGCCTGTCTGCTCACTTGTAACCTCCTCTCTCTCCGCTGCTCGGACCTCCTGGATTCCCAGAATTCCCAGAGCCCACCCTGTGTGCCCCCATCCACATCTCCCCCTTCCCTCAGGTCCCCTGGAGCCCCCCTCTCCCATGCTCCTCCAGTGGTCCTCAGAGGGTCAGGGATCGTGGTTGACAGCTGAATTGTTGGGTGTCTAGACTCCAACATCATGGCTGGGGCTCAGACGCCCTACTTCTCACTAACGGAGAACCTCAGGCCAAGGGGACAGAAAAACATGTGTCTACACCGCGGGTTTGGGGTGCGGGGCGCTCCCTCCGTGTTCCTCCAGTCCTGGCACGTTCCTGGCTGTGAGTCTTGCTGGGCATTGATGACTCCCATGCTGGCCAGCACGGAGAATCAGAGCTTGTTCTGGGCAGACCAGGGCTCTCCAAGCAGGAAAGAACCTTCTAGATCACCCACAAGAGTCCTGTCCGTCTGTCTCTTCTCCGACATCCCTTCCCAGCTCCAGCCACACAAACTTTGAACTGTTCTGCCAGAGGCTTGTATAGAGAGGAGGAGGGGAGGAAGGTGGAGGGGTGGGAGGAGGGAAGGAGGACAAAGGGAGGAGGGACGGTGGAGGAGGGTGGGGAGGAGGAATGGAGGAGGGAGGGAGGGAGAGGGAAAGGAGATGGCTGTGCGGTCCTGCCTGTGTGAAGAGGGATGCAGCCCTTCTGACAGCCCTCATGACCTCTGACCTCCACGTGTCAGCCTGCTGGACCCCAAAGGAGCCTCCATGCAAATCCGAGGCATTTAAATGGAGGCATTTCCTCCATCCTCCCTCCCCTGCGTTTGCGAGGCTGGTCCTTGGGAGCCGCTTTCCCTTCTTAGAACTCCACCCCCCACCTCTCCCCCCACTGGAGATGGAGCAAAGCAAGAAAACAGCTTTGTCGTTGTTACAAGTGCTCTGGAAACAAAAAGCCCCTGTTTCCCGCCTGGAACAATGCCTCCTTCTCCGCCCCCAGACTCGAGCTCCATCTGAAATGGCAGCAGGGTCACCGCTTTATCTTCACCTGGTCCCTGGTCCTCCTCCCTGGCTCCTCTCTGTTCTGCTGTCCCTGTGGCCCATCGAGGGGGCATGGACGGGGTGGGTGGGAGAGGAAACGTCCCAGGCGAGCAGTGGCAAGGGCTGTGTGGGAGAGCGGGCCCTCTGTGCGGGGGCACCGGGGGAATGATTGCCTCTCACTGCTTTCCCGGGATCGTCTTCCACTGGCCAGCAGCATTTCTCGCTCAGTGGCTGGATCTTGGGCCGAGGTGACTCGTCCACAGACACACCGCCCTGGTCACTTATGGAGAGAAGGACACACAGTTGGGGGCCCAGACTTGCCATCAGGTCTTCTTCTGCTGAGATGCAGTGCCCGTGGGCACCAGCGCTAGGGGAAATTATCCCAGGAGGCTCATGATGGGCTAGATGTCCCTTAGCTTGGAATCAAAGCGGGGTGACTGTCACATTTTACCAGCCTCTCCATTTTCCCACCTTTCACGTCTGTCTTCCTGGTGGTACCTGCCCACTGTTTTCTCCACTGAAATTTTTGCAAACATGTTCTAAAGGCAGCGGAAATGCGACGTCAGTTCATGAGGCTGGGAAAATCAGCACCCACGAGGTAGCTTCCTTGAGCAAAAGCAGAAGTTCCCAGTAGGAACTCAAGTCCCCACCAGGGAGGACTGTGGAAGGTGGTGGTGGATGTCCTGCTATCAACATGGAGCATTTCGCAGGTAGAGGCCAGGGATGCTCCACTTCCTGCAATACATGGACTCATGGCGTGTCCTGGCTGGTGGGCACTTGTCCACACCCTGCACTGCTGACCACTGTCCCACTGGACAGTCACGTAACTGTCAGACCCTGGAACCTCACTCTGTCTCGCACATGAGCACGTGAACCAGCGTTCCCTGAGCACAACCGGGGAAATCAAGAGCAGACTGCTTTACGTTCTGTGTGAAACCATCCCAGGTGGCTCACCAGTGGTTTCAGAAGTTACTGCCCCATGGGCCGGCTGCTCGTGGCCTCCGTTTATTCATTTTTAACAGCTTTGTTGAGGTATAATTGACATACGATAAAGTACGTGTAGTTGAAGGGTACGGTTTAGTGAGCTTGGACGTCTGTATACACTTGTGAAACATCACCACAGTCAAGAGAGTGCGCACACCTCCCTCCCCCACTTAGGACCGCCCAGCCCTTCAGAAGCCAGTCCTGACTGGTTCCTGGACGGCGTTTATGTCAACGTAGCTGCTTGCTTTTGTTTTATTTTAGAACTTCATAAAGACACACAATGATCAGGTGAGTAGGAAGGCGCTCACACCACGAAATGAAGTGTGAGTGGTTTGCAAAGTGGTCGGCCTCAGTGTGTGTCTGGAACCTTCTGTCCTCAGGCAGCAGATGTGCTTCGCCAGGCATGGCTGTCCCAAGTCCGCCTGCAGCGTCCTCTTGTCAGCCGAGCGCAGCCCTTGCTGGCCCACACCTGGCGCACTGTCCCCTGGTGAGTGCCGTGGCCCCACCGTGTGCCAGGCCTGGCAGCAAAGCTGTGGTGAGTGTGGGCCGCTGTGGGGGCCGTGTTCACCCTGCAGGCTGCGGGGGCGCAGGGCCTGCTGGGGAGAGGGCGGTCAGGGGCAACCTGCTGAGGAAGGCTGGTGGGCCTGCCAGCACGAGGGAGGGAGGTGGGGCTGCAGGAGGACAGGACCTGAGGCAGATAAGACATTAGTTATTGTTCCGCCCTCACCCAGCACCTTCCGTCTGTCTGGCCCCACATTCGGGGTTGGACAGGTGCAGACGAAGCTTTGGGGCCCCACGGCTGAGAGCTTGGGGAAGCAAGAGCTGAACACATGAGCAGTGTGGCCCCGCTGATTCCGGAGTTCTAGAAGCACAACAAGGGGCACCTGAGGGAGATTTACAGCTTCCTTAAACCAGCATATACGCCCTTGTGTTTGCCCAAGTCCTCTGCCTCTCCACCTGAAGCCCGGGCACTCTGTTGTGACTTCCCTGGAGCAATGTCCCCCCAGCTCCAGGCTTCACTTGGGCACTGAAGTGAGATCCCCCTTGTTGACTGTTCTCTCATCACAACACCTTGACAGTCACTTGACCGCTGACATAATATTTAGCAAACACTAGAACTGTTAGCTCTGGGCAGAGTGCTAGGCAGGTGTGTGCCCACGGGCACATTAGTCCTCCACCAAGGACCTCCTGAGCTGAGGCCCGTACATAACCCTGCTTACATGTGAGAACACGAGGCTTAGTGAAATCAGGTCACTTGTCCAAGGTCGCCCAGCTGGGAGGTTAGCAGAGACCGGAACCCCGAGGACCCGTTCCAAAGCCTGTTCTGACCTCCCGCTTGGAACAATACCTACTGATGTCTGTGGAGTTTACACATTAATGTGCCAGTGCTCTACGTCTAGGCTGTGAGGAAGGCGGGCTGTAAGGAAGGGAGGCTGTGAGGAATGTGAGCTTTGAGGAAGGGCTGGCAGAGGGAAGACAAGCAGTGAGGAAGGCGAGGCTGTGAAGAAGGGGGGCTGTCAGGATGGGGGTGCGTGAGGAAGTGCAGGCTGTGAGGAAGGGGGCTGTGAGGAAGGGGGCTTTGAGGAAAGGGGGCTGTGAGGAAGGGGGTGTAAGGAAGGGGGCTGTGTGGAAGGCGGGCTATGAGGAAGGGGAGCTATGAGAAAGGGCTGTGAGGAAGGGAGGCTGTGAGGAAGAGGGGTTATGAGGAAGGGATGCTATGATGAAGGGGGGCTGTAAGGAATGTGGGCTTTGAGGAAGGGCAGGCTCTCTGCAATGGGGACTGTGAGGACGGGGGCTCTGAGGAAAGGAGGTTGCAAAGAATGCAGGCTGTGAGGAAGGCAGGCTGTGAGGAAGAGCAGGCTATGAGGAATGCTGGCTATGAGGAAGGGAGGCTGTGAGTAAGGTGGGCTGTGAGGAAGGGAGCCTGTGAGGAAGTAGGGCTGTGAGGATGGCAGGCTGTGAGGAAAGGAGGCTGTGAGGAAGGGGGACTGTGAGGAGGGTGGGCTGTGAGGAAGGTGGGCTGTAACGATGGGGGTCTGTGAGGAAGGGCTGGCAGAGGGAAGACGGGCAGTGAGGAAGGGAGGCTGTGAAAAAGGGGGCTGTCAGGAAGGGGATTGTGAGGAAGGGTGGCTGTGAGGAAGGGAGCCTGTGAGGAAGGTGGGCTGTGAGGAGGGTGGGCTGTGAAGAAAGTGGGCTGAGGAAAGGGGACTTTGAGGAAGTAGGGCTGTGAGGATGGCGGACAGTGAGGCAGGGCAGGCTGTGAGGAATGTGGACTGTGAGGAAGGAAGGCTGTGAAGAAGGTGGGCTGTGAGAAAGAGGGTCTGTGAGGAAGAGCCAGCTGAGAGAAAGCGGGGCTGTGAGGGAGAGCAGGCTATGTGGAAGGGTGGCTGTGAGGAGAGTGGGCTGTGAGTAAAGTGGGCTGTGAGGAAGGGGAACTGGAAGGAAGTAGGGCTGTGAGGATGGCGGGCTGTGAGGATGGTGGGCTGTGAGGAAGGGAGGCGGTGAGGAAAGGAGGCTGTGAGGAAGGGGGACTGCGAGGAGGGTGAGCTGTGAGGAAAGGGGGCTGTGAGGAAGGTGGGATGTGAGGAAGGGCTGCTATGAGGAATGGGGTCTTTGAGGAAGAGGGCTGTGAGGAAGGGAGGCTGTGAGGAAGGGGGGCTGTCAGGAAGGGAGGCTGTCGGGAAGGTGGGTTCTGAGGAAAGGAAGCTGTGAGGAAGAGGTCTGTGAGGAAGGGTGGCTGTGAGGAAGGGGGCTGTCAGGAAGGGAGGCTGTCAGGAAGGCGTGTTGTGAGGAAAGGAGGCTGTGAGGAAGAGGTCTGTGAGGAAGGAGGGCTGCGAGGAAGGGTGGCTGTGAGGAAGGGGGGCTGTGAGGAAAGGGGGCTGTGAGGAAGGGCGGCTGTGAGGAAGAGGTCTGTGAGGAAGGAGGGATGCGAGGAAGGGGGGCTGTGAGGAAAGAGGGCTGTGAGGAAGGGCGGCTGTGAGGAAGAGGTCTGTGAGGAAGGAGGGCTGCGAGGAAGGGCGGCTGTGAGGAAGAGGTCTGTGAGGAAGGAGGGATGCGAGGAAGGGGGGCTGTGAGGAAAGGAGGCTGTGAGGAAGAGCGGCTCTGAGGAAAGGAAGCATTGAGGAAGGGCGGCTGTGAGGAAGGGCGGCTGTGAGGAAGGGCTGTGAGGATGGGAGGCTGTCAGGAAGGCGGGGTCTGAGGAAAGGAGGCTGTGAGGAAGAGGTCTGTGAGGAAGGAGGGCTGTGAGGAAGGGTAGCTGTGAGGAAGAGGTCTGTGAGGAAGGGTGGCTGTGAGGAAGGGGGCTGTGAGGATGGGAGGCTGTGAGGAAGGGGGGCTGTGAGGAAGGGCAGCTGTGAGGAAGGGGGGCTGTGAGGAAAGTGGGCTGTGAGAGGGTGGGCTGTGAGGAGGGTAGGCTGTGAGTAAAGTGGGCTGTGAGGAATGGGAACTGGAAGGAAGTAGGGCTGTGAGGATGGCGGGCTGTGAGGAAGGGAGGCTGTGAGGAAAGGAGGCTGTGAGGAAGGCTGACTGTGAGGAAGGGAGGCTGTGAGGAAAGGGGGCTGTGAGGAAGGTGGGATGTGAGGAAGGGCTGCTATGAGGAATGGGGTCTTTGAGGAAGAGGGCTGTGAGGAAGGGAGGCTGTCAGGAAGGCGTGTTCTGAGGAAAGGAGGCTGTGAGGAAGGGAGACTGTGGGGCAGGGGGGCTGGCAGGAAGCGGGGCTGTGAGGAAGGGAGGCTGTGTTGAAGGCAGCCTAGACCTCTCAGTCACGAGTGAAGCTGCCTTCCACAAGCAAAGTTCTTTTTCAACTAAAACGTGTTTTTTGAGGGGTTGAATCAGATGTACCCAGGTTACCTAGAGTAATCTCCTTTACTTAAAGTCCATTGGTGATAGGCTTTAACCACATCTACAACATCCTTCCACAGCAACGCCTAGGTTCAGGTTTGATTGAGTAACTGGGAATGATAGCCTAGCCAAGTGATGTATAAACGTGACCATGGCAGGAGGTACTAATGTCACCCTGTTTTTATGGGAAGAAACTGAGGCACAGCAATTAGAACTGCTGCAGATCAACGTGTAGCCAATACGTGAGGTCCTGGGATCAGAGCCCCAAGTGCGCCCAGACCAATACAGCCCCGTCCTTAGGTCATGCCTCTGGCTCCTCCCAGTGTCCTTAGCTTCAGGCACCCTGATAACGGTCTGCACCCGCTAAAGCATTTGTCTTCAGCACTGCCTCAGGGGTAGCTCTCACTCCTGTTGTCAGTGAGGAAATTGGGGTGTGGGACATTAAATAACCAGCCTAAGTTCACTCAGCCAGTGGCAGAAGAGGCAGAAATGACCCCAGGTCTGTCTGATTACAGAGCCCAAGCCCTTAGCCCCCAGCCACTGCCCTCCTCACCTTCTCTGGCCCAGAGTGGATCTCATGTCTCTCCTCTGCCTGGGGGCAAGGAGATGCCCGTAGAGTGGAGGCCAGATCCAGAGCCAGCGAGACTGCCCTCATCATTTCTCTCCTTCTCAATGCTGTGCACGGAGTGTCTGTGCCCCCCTAAATTCATACGTTGCTGTCTTAACCCTGAGGTGATGGTATTTGCAGAGAGGAGCCTTTGGGAGGTGATTAGGTCCTGAGGATGGAGCACTCATGAATGGGTTAATGCCCTTATTAAAAAGACCCCAGAGAGCTCCCTCGCCCCTTCCCCATGTGAGGACACAGGGAGAAGATGTGGTCTGTGAAACAGGAAGAGGTTCTCAGCAGACACCAAATCTGGCAGTGCCAAGATCCTCGACTTCCAGCCTCCAGAACTGTGAGAAATATATTTCTATTGTTTAAGCCACCCAGTTTGCGGTATTTGTTATAGCAGCCCAAACAGACTAAGACACGGAGTATGCTAAATAGGGTATAAATTACCTCCTGCCCTGTGCATGGATCTTGGAATTTACTTAATTTGCAATTAATAAGGGTATATTTTATATCCAATTAATAAAGGGAATAGTTATATTTTTTAAAAGACTTTATTTTTGTAGAGCAGTTTTAGGTTCACAATAAAATTGGGGGGAAGGTGCAGAGATTTCCCATATACCCCCTGCCCTCACACATACACAGCCTTCTCCACTATCAACATCCCCACCAGATGGTACATTTGTCACTATTGATGAACCTACATTGACACGTCATCATCACCCAGAGTCCACAGTTTACATTAGGGTCACTCTGGGTATTGTACATTCTATGAGTTTGGACAAATGTATAATGACATGTATCCACCATTATAGAATCATACAGAGTAGTTTCACTGCCCTAAAAATCCTCTGTGCTCCACCTGTTATCCCTCCCGCCCCATCATTTCTTTAAAAAGTGTCAGTGAGCCTTTAATACCTTTTTTCTTGACATATAACATATATTCCATTAAGTACATTAATCTTGTGTTCAGTTTGGTAAAATTTTACAAGGTGAACACATCCATATGTCTACGTCTCCAATCAAGACACATTCAACATTTTCATCCACCCCAAGTTCCTTTATGTCCTTTCCCAGTCTATCCCCGCAAAAGCACCCACTGTTCTGATTCCCATCGTCATAGATTAGCCTTTCTTGAATTTCATAAGAAGGGAATCATACTGTATTTAGCCTTCTGTCTGATTTTTCATACCACATACCATTTTTGAGATTCATCTCTGCTACTGAGCGCACCATCAGTTTATTCCTTTTCGTGGCTGAGTAGTGTTCTATTGTATGAGTATACCATACTTTGTTTATACAGTCACTCTTGGATGGAATTTGTGTTGTTTCCAGTTTTGAACTATTTGTACTGTTTTGAACAGTTCAAAGTGTTATGAACAAAGAATTCTTGTAAAAGTCTTTTTAGGGGCTATATTTTCATTTACCTCGGATAAATCCCTAAGAGTGGGATTGCTATGGCTATCCCCCGAGAAACTGCAAAACTATTTTTCTAAGTGGTTGTGCCATTTTGCACTCCCATGAACAATGTAGAGTTGTGATGGTTAACGTTAATGTTCAACTGGTGCTCATATTGAACACTATTTCTGGGTGTGTTTGAGGGTGTTTCTGGACGAGGTGAGCATTTGAATCAGTAGACTCAATAAAGCAGATGGCCCTCCCCAGTGTGGGTGGGTATCATCCAGTCCACTGAGGGCCTGAATAGGACCAAAGGTGGAGGAAGGAGGAATTCACCCCTTCTTTCTGCTTCACCAGTGAGCTGGGACATCACACTCATCTTCTCTCTCCTCAGATGGGATTTACACCATTGGCTCCATGGTTCTCAGACTGAATGTCACCACCAGCTTTCTTGGGTCAGACCATGGGACTTCTCAGCCTCCATAATTGTGTGAGCCAATTCCTCATAAGAAGTCAGTCTCTCTCTCTCTCTCTCTCCATATATATATATATATATATATATATATATATATATATATATCTCCTATTGGTTCTGTTTCTATGGAGAACTTGGGCTAATATAATAGTAGTTCCAGTTGCTCCACATCCTTACCAACACTTGTTATTGTCAGTCTTTAATTTTAGCCATTCATGTATGGATATAATGGTATCTTATTGTGGTTTTAATTTTGATTTTCTTGAAAGTAATAATATTGAGCACTCTTCTTATTGGGCATCAGTAAATCTTTTGTAAAGTATTTAAGTCTTTGCTCATTTTTAAATGGACCTTTTATAGTTGATTTCTAGGAGTTCTTTATTTACAAGTATTTGGCCAGATATATGTATTGCAAATATTTACTCCCAGTCTGTGGCTTGCCTTTTCATTTTCTTAATGGTGTCATGAGATAAGCAGAAATTTAAAATTTTGATGAAGTCCAATTTAATCATTTTAAATGGTTAGTACATTTTGTACTAAAAGTTAGTACATTCCTACCCCAAGATCAATATTCTCCTATATTTTCTTCTAGAAACTTTATAAAGTTTATGATCCATCTCAAATTCCTAAATTCCATTTTTAATTCTAATAGTTTATTTGTAGATTATTTTGTATTTTCTATCTACACAATCATGTTGTCTGTGAATAATCACAGTTTTTTTTTTCTAAATCCTTATACTTTTTGTTTTTCTTGCCTTGTAACACTAGTTAGATGCTCCAGTACAATGTCGAATAGAGTAGCAATGTTTGAAGATTTTAATACACCTTTTTCAGTATCTGATAGAACAAGCAGACAAAAAAAATTGGAAACAAATATGACCTAATTGACATATATAGAACATCACATCCACAGGTGCAGAATTTTCAAGTGCTCATGGAACATTTACCCAAGTAGACAGTATCTTGGCCCAGGAAGCAAGTCTCTACAAATTTTAAAAGATTGAAATCATATAGATTATATTCTTAGACGATAGGAGAATTAAGCCTTAGTCGTAATGAAAAGAAAACCAGAAAGTCCCTAAGCGTTTGAAAAATTAAACCTAATTTTTCTAACTATCCCATGGGTCAAAGAGGGGATCACAATGGCAATTCCCAACATTTTCCACAGCAGGGTTTACAGAAAGTGGTGATGTATCTCTGAAGAACACCAGAATAAATTAGACAGAATTCCAGCCTTAAATCAGAGTTTTTTCTGCCCAGACCCACCTCGTGGCATTGCCCTGTGGTCCTACCCTACTGCCCTCCCTGGTGGCCCTGAGCGCTTAGGGCATCCGTACAGCTGTTGCGGAACTGTGGAAGCTCTACTCTACACTTCTAGTAATGGTGGCGCTCCTGTGTTGTCCCCACAGGTCCACAAAGCACGATTTCTGAGTGAAAAATGATGACACAACAGCAGCTTCTTGAATTTGCTTAAGTTTTCGAAAACAACTCGTGAGCCATTTATTACAAATATTGATTTAATATGTTTTGTTTCTTCTGGGGAAAAAAAAAAGGTGGACCTAAATAATTATTATGGGTAACCAGGCACCTAGTCTTGCCAGACCTCACACTGGGTTCTTTGTACAGTTCTCCCTTTCAGATGTCTTATCTATGATGTAGACACTATTAGTCACATTTTCTGGATGGTTAGACAGAAGCTCAGAGATTGTATAATTCACACAGGATTTTATACTGGGATCCCCGAATGAACTCCGAATCCCTTGTTCATTCCATACATGTACTATTTTCCTTTGATCTCTGGTCTACTTGATCAGAAAACATAAGAGGTGTCAGGGTTTTCTTGTTGTGTGGCAAACTAGAACTAATTCACTTGCCCCTTTACCTCTGTTGACCATGACCATTATGATAATTATCTGGGTAGAAGACCTTAGAATAAGATAGTCAAAGAACCCTGGGAATAGAGACCTGAAATAATTTTCCTGATATTAAAGTCACTGAGAGGAAAAATCTTTTTCAATTGATTCAGGCTCTTGTATCTTCACAGTGTGCTGTAAGATATGGCTGAAATAGTATTTAAAAATAACTCAGTCTATTTCCATAAAATTAGCAAATGCTAGTGACAAACATTGCTAAAGTATTTCCTTACCTAGTATTATTTATTTCCTAACCATTGTAGTCTATGTTAGCCATGATTTACGTTAGTCAAAATTCGCAGGGAAAGAACTTTTACAGAGCATCTATGAAGGTGTCTTAAGTCACCCTTAAGGGACTTAATGTTTAAATTAGTTTTATGACATTTAGCTACTTTGTATTTATTCTTTAAGCCAAGTGAATGGGACTAGAGCTCTCTAAGATGTCGGGCAATTCTGAAATTCTGGTTTTTAAATTACTTCTGAGATTCAGAGATTTGGGCAGAAGGGAGAGGAGTCTAGCTTCTGTTAACACACCTGTTGACTGTGTTGACCAGGTAACAGGTAACATTCTTCAGGTGTCATTTTGGTTTTTCGTATTTTTGTTAAAGATTTCTGTCTCACGTTTCTCCCTTTAGTAGTACTTGTAACAATAATTTTTCTCTTTTAAATGATAGAAGAGGGCCGGCCCTGTGGCTTGGTGGTTAAGTGCGCGCGCTGCGATGCTGGCGGCCCAGGTTCGGATCCCGGGTGCGCATCGAGGCACCACTTCTCTGCCCATCCTGGGGCCGAGTCCCACATACAGCAACTAGAAGGGTGTGCAGCAGTGACATACAACTATCTACTGGGGCTTTGGGGGCAAAAAATAAAATAAATAAAATCTTTAAAAAAAAAATGATAGAAGAAACAAATGCTCCCGGTAAACAATCCCAACAGCTTGCAAGAGCCACACTCTTGCCGATGCTAGGACGATGCCGTGCAGAACCAAACATACGCATATATTTTTAACCACAAAGGCGCTCGTAGTATGATGATGTCTTTAAGGCTAAGAAGCACCATCCATTTCAAGGGTGAACTCAGGTGAAGCTCTGCCCTCTTACATAAGACATCACTTTTTGGCTCTCACAAGATACGGAATTCCAGAACTAGGAACCACGGAAAGGTACTTGGGAAAAGTGAGCGCTTCTCGGGAAGAGGCAAGCTTTCAAACGTGCGTCGGAGCCGTGTGGAGCCCGGCCCCTGCACACGCCCGGGACCCGGCGGGTCCGAGCTCAGCTGACCTCGCGCGGGGCCCGGAACGCCCTGCTCAGGGCCGGCTCCCGGGGGAGGGGAGGGGCGGACGCTCGGGGGTGGTCCGCAGCCCGAGGGGCCGCAGGAAGGGAGCGTGCAGGGGCTGGGGGAGGTCTGCGCTCGCCCTGCCCACGCGCGCGCATCCGGGCGGGGCGTTGGGCCGAGGGCCGGGGGACTTGGGCGGCCACGTGGCCTCGCAGGAATGCGCGGGCGCGAGGGCGGGGCGCGGCCGAGGAACGGGCAGGCAGGCCAGCCAATGGGTTCCTGGATAGGCCCCGGGCCGGCCAATCAGGGCGTGGGGGTGGAGCGGCCCCCCCCGTGGGCGGGGCCAGGGTGCATCCCCGGGCGGCGGACGCGGGGCGGGAAGAGGGGCGCTTGGAGGGACGGCGGGCGGGGTCCGGGCAAGGTGAGTGGGGTCCGGGGTCGGGGGTCCGGGCGGGGTGAGTGGGTCCGGGGTGGGGCGGGGGTCGTTGAAGGGCGCGTCCCGCGAGCCTTTCGCCCGGGGACTCGGAGTTTTCCTTTTCTTTGAAAGTTGCTCTTTCAAAAGTTTCCCCCAACTAAGCAAATCCCACCGCTCGGTGGACTCCGGCGCCCGCCCACCCCGGAGGCTTTGCCGCGCCGGGCGAGGACAACTCGGGGTGGCTTCTGTCCCCGGGCACAGACGGTGCATGTAACGGCCGCGAGGAGCCCCCCAACTTCAGGGGGTGGTCCCTGTCCCCCCAGACAGTGCAGGTAAAGGGCTGTGAGCAGCACCGCCCAACTTCAGCGGGGTGGCCCTGTCCCCCAGACAGTGCAGATAAAGGCCCATGAGCAGCCCCCCAACTTCAGCGGGGTGGCCCTGTCCCCCAGACAGTGCAGGTAAAAGGCCCATGAGCAGCCCCCCCCCACTTCAGTGGGGTTGTCCCTGTCCCCCCAGACAGTGCAGGTAAAGGCCCATGAGCAGCCCTCCAACTTCAGCGGGGTGCCCCCTGATCCCCGCAATGGTAATGAGCCTCAGGAATGTGCAGGAGGGACCCCCCTGCCCCTGGCCTGGAGTAAACCGGACCCCGCTGAATTTGCCTGAGGAATGAAGAGTTGAGGTGTTCGCGTGGGGAACAGTAGTTTATATTTTCACCTGGGGGCCCACTTTAGGGTGAAGGTAGTTACTACTTAAAAGCCTGTCTGTTCCCCTCGCCCCGTCTACCACTGCTCTGGAAGCTGAAGTTGGGGTGCACACGTGGTCCGCAGGTGCCTCCTGATCCCCACCTGGCAACACTCCTCCCCTCTGTGAGACCCTAAGTTTTGAGAGTGAAAACCTGGGTAAATGTCTCAGCTTTTAGTAGGACGTCTGTGTTCCGAGAAAGCAGCAGCATATTTGGTGCCATGTCACGTTCATTTCAGTTACTAATTTTCAGAGAGGTAAAAATTCTCGTTAACTCAAAATGCAGTGGGCTGTTATCTTCTCTCTAGTTGAGCCACAAAGTAGAAGTTAAGTAGCTCTCAATATTCTGGATTTTGTGCAAGAGTTACTTAATTTCCCTCCAGGTAGAACATTGCAAGGATAGCATTTTCACTGTTCATTTATTGCTTAAGAGATGTATTTTCAACACCTGTTTTATAGGAAATAACTTTCATTAGAAGGGAAGATGAGATCTTCTCTTTGTGTAATTTTCCCTTAAGCCCTCACAGCGTTTACTCGATTGGCCCTAGGGTCTGATTTCATGGTCAACGCCTGGTGTTAGGTCCACAGTGACTTTATGGTCAGAAGCAGACTTGCATGGTTTCCTGTCAGTAAGAAAAGTTGTTTGTTGAAGGTGCTGTTTCATGATTGATGAGTCTCTCCATACAGGCCAGGTATCATCAAAGGAGTTACAGACAATTAGGGAATGGTAAAATTCAAAGTTACTCTAAGTGGGTTTTTTGATGTGCAGCATTTTCTCTGTGCTTTTTTGTGGTGAAGTTAGAAGAAAACTCTTTGGGAATTCTAGGTGGAGGCATTCTGGAGGCGTGAAGGGGCTTGGCTTTAGGCACCCTGGGTTGAGTTCTGGGCTGCTCACCTGACCCTGGGTGAGTCGGGTCACCCACAGAACTTAACTCACGTATGAAATTGCTGGAAGCCAGTCATATGAAGATGCTTTTTAAACAAAAAATGTTCTGCATAAGTTAGAGCAGAAGAAAAATGGGATGATTTTGGCTGTATTACTCTGTAAATGATAGTTTAAAAAAACCCTGTCATGGGACGTTATTCTTTTATTGCACAAGGGGTAACAGAAAGATGGCAATGCAAAATTCAGATCTCGAGATGCTCAGAGCGTATTAATGTTTAATTCGTACGCTCTTCATAGTGTTTGCAGGTAGAAAGGAAGGTGGAGGGGGGTGAGACAGAAGGGAGTGTGGGTGTCAGACGTTTGTGAGGTAGGATTACAGCTCTCAGTTAAGCCTCTGGGAAGTGTGATTTTGGAAGAATGAGGGGGACCTTCTGGGAGCCTTGCAGTGGAGGATGGGGGTCCAAGCACTTGAGCGGGGCTGGGAGATGAGGCCAGGCTTGTGTTCTGCAGGAGTGCGTGGGGCAGGGCCAGCTCTAGGGGGTGGCTGCGGGTCTCCCGTGTGACAGGTGAGGCACAGGTGCAGAGCTGGCAGAGTCCCCCACCCTCCATTATCTCTCCTTCCCAACCCCCAGTCAGGCTTTGCAAAGCTGCCCGGCCTAGAAGGTTTTTGCTTCTTCCTTTGGTTTTGTGTGTGAGTTTTCAAAACTTTGATCGTAAAAAGGACCTGTCATTGGCAGGAGCGTTGTTCTTCCATCTCCTGCCCTTCTTCATCTGCCAGTAGAACGGGCTGTCTGGGGGTTGTTGATGTGTTCTAGTCTTACTAGACAGTGTTACAAAGATTTTTAAAAATATGTAAAAAATGTTTTTCTTTTGGTGAGGAAGATCAGCCCTGAGCTAACATCTGTCGCCAATCCTCCTCTTTTTGCTGAGGAAGACTGGCCCTGGGCTAACATCCATGCCCATCTTCCTCCACTTTATATGGGACGCCGCCATAGCAGCATGGCCTGACAAGCAGTGCGTTGGTGCGCCCAGGATCCGAGCCGGCGAACCCTGGGCCCTGCAGCGGAGCGCGCGCACTTAACCGCTGCACTACCGGGCCAGCCCCTAAAAGAAGTTTTTAAATGTTTTTCTCTTCCATGAGCCACCTTCTGATACTAGAAATTATTTGTTCAAGTAAGGTAAGTGTCAAAGCTGTAACCGCCTTGTGGTGCCCCTTGTGAAAGGCGTGTACGAAATCGTTCAGAGTGCAGTCGGCTGCATCGCGCTCCCTCGTGGAATCCAGCTGCGCTGAGTTCGCTTTCCGCAAGGGGCCTGGTACCTGGTGGCGCATTCCAGGCTCCAAAATCGTGACTCGTCACTTGGGACTCCTCATTTGAGGAATTTATGAGGAAAACAGGGAATGTTTGAGGGTGCCTGAATACTCCACTGAGCACTGCACGAGGAAAGAACTTGTCACACGCGGAGCACGTGGGAGCCGTGAGGGCGTGGGCTCTGCTCTTTCTTCTGATCCTGGACGGAGGCGTGCTGTCGGGCTGTGGGGACAGACCGTCACCCCTGTGCGTCTTTATTTTTTTTTTAAGAATGCAACGTGGATGTTCAAACTCCAAAGTCAAATATATACATGGTTTTCAAACCTCTCTTCTCCCTCATTCGTTTGGACCATGAAGAGCTGACCAAACAAGATGGGCCAAGGAATTGTATTTTGATAAAACCATGCTATGCACACTTGGTATTCTAGTCTCTTATTTTTTTTATTTTTCTGGAAAGGAGCTAGAGTGGTGGCTTCAGCTTGGTTTCTGGTTTTAAGGAACATGAGACAAGTGAATTGAAAGAGCACTATTTCTGCCAATGCGTGCTCAATGCCCGTTTGAGCATAAGTTTCCAGCTGGGGGTTGGAAGGCCTTAGTCTTTGGGAAGGGAATAGTCAAGCCCCTTGGCTGGTCTGCCTGATTGGGCAGGGCTCTGCCTCCTTCGGTGTAGCTTGAAAGTGGCTTGAAACCGTAGGGTGTTGGCCGAGCGGTTGGATGGGATCCCTATGTGGGCCAGTGTAGACACGGCCCGGGGAGTCCCAGAGTTCGGGATGATCACGCTCCCGAGGCTAGAGTAGGCTTCTGTGTGAGAAGCGCCGAGCGCTGGCGGAATTTGGTGTGTCTTTTACCTGTTGTGCGTGAGCCTGGTGGGTCGGCCGGATCACACAGCTGGGATGTTGTGAGGCCGTGCATGGGCTGTCGCTCTGTGTGGGGCAGGCTGCCTGCTGCCTCCCGAGCACACGACTCCCTCGGCTTCTCGCCCTGCAGAAGTGATGAGAAGACTGATTCACGTTTTGTTCTCCAGCGCTTGACTCAGCAGGCGGTGGGAAGCAGCCCACGCGGGCAGCATCGTTTCACGTCCAGCCTGCCGCCTGCTCCGTCAGAGAAGCTTTGGCCCAGTGTCGTTTGCATGGGTTCTGTGAATTCAGCCACAGAAGCTTCTGTAACAGACCCGTGTTGGAGGGAAATTCCTCTTTCTAAAAGTTGCTGCCCTGTGTGACGTAGAGTAGGTCGCTTTTCAGTTGGCACTAAAATCGGAACACATGCCCTTAGGTTCCAGGGACTGTGAAGGACGTGGTTCTCCGTTCCTGGTCCAGCGTTCAGGGCTGCAGCGGGAGGCTGAGGCGGAGCTGGAAGCCTGCTGCAGGCCCTCCGTGCCTTGAGAAATGTTCAGACCTGCACTCAATGATTTAATAGGAAAGAATGAAAGGTGCAGCGTTTGCCAGATGACACAGATATTTCGGAGACAAATCATAGGTAGTTGTACAAGGAGGAGAGACTTGTGTGTCTCAGAGTGCGCCGTCTCTGCGGTCCCTGCCCCCGGGAGGAGGTTTGGAACTGGGAATGCGATTTTCACTTGCTCTGAAGAGCCGCTTCTCTTCCGTCCTGCATTATGTTTTGTAGAAGAAAGAATGAGAACCCCCGGGGAAGGAGGGGACGTTGTGTGGCTTACCTGTAACCGAGGAAGGTGTCTTGTTTCAGACACAAGCGTATTTCTCGGGTGGCTCGTTCTGATGGTGCTCAGGGGTGAGTTGGTGGGCATCTCTTCCCTGGGTGCCTGCTGTGGAAAGGCCCCTGGCACCTGTTCTCAAAGCTTTGGGCCAGAGAGCCTGATGGGCTCAACTGTGAATCCATCGTTTTAGGCCTCAGTTTCTCCTCTGCTGTAATGGATTTAGTGTCGTTTTGTTCTCATATGTTATTTTATTTTATTTTTTTTTGGTGAGGAAGAGCACCCTTGAGCTAACATCCGTCGCCAATCCTCCTTTTTTTGCCGAGAAAGATTGGCCATGGGCTAACACCCTTGCCCATCTTCCTCTACTTTATATGGGACCCTGCCAGAGCATGGCTTGATGAGTAGTGCATAGGTCTGTGCCCGGGATCTGAGCCTGCAAATCCTGGGCCACTGACGCGGAGTGTGTGAACTTAACCACCACCCCACTGGGCCAGCCCCTCTCATATGTTTTTTAAATCAAGTTCTCATACTTCTAAAAAAAGGACCAACCTCGTTACAGATGGGAAACTATATATGTGGTCCCGTGTGACAAGCAGTGATATGGCGCTGACAGATCTGTAAATGACTGATTCCATGGATGTTTAGTGAGCACCTGCTGGGTGCTAAGTACTAAGTACTAAGCACTCTGAGAGCCAGGACCAGGCAGCGAACAGTGTAGACTGAGTCTTGTTCTTGCAGACCCGCATCCTGGGGTCTGGGAGAGATGATGGATGAGAACAACAGACAAACCTCAGATGATGCTCAGTGCAGGGGCCGGGGGTCCTAGGGTGCTGTTCACACAGGGGGCCTGGGGAGGCCTCGCTGAGGGGATATTTGAGTGAAGACCTAAAGAGGGGAGTGATGTCTGGGCAACAGCCTTCGGGGCAGAGTGGACAGCAGGTGCGGAGGCCCTGGGGCAGCAGCAGCCTGTGGGCAGTCCAGGAGCAGAAGGCTGGGTCTGGAGAGCTGGGTGTGAAGGGGGCTGGGGAGTGACAGGAAGCCATTGCCCTCTCCCGGAGTGAGCAGATCCGTGAGCAGATCCGACTCCTTTAATCGGGCTAGTCCAGGCTTCTGTTTAGAACAGACTGTGGAGGGGGCAGGGTCAGAGGGAGGGAGGCCAGGCACCGGGGTGTGGACCAGGCAGGTGGCCGGGGAGGGAGGGAGAGATGGTTGATGCGGTTCTGGATATGTTTTGAAGGTGGAGCTGACAGGCTTTGCTGAGGGTTAGACATTGGGACTGAGAGAGGGGAGGAGTTGAGGACGACTCCCCTGTCGTCATTTTGCCCTGGGCTAGTGGAAGGAGGAGGTTTCTGGCGGGATGACTACTCAGTCCCATGTGTTGCCTGTGAGGTGCCTCGCGGCTGAGCTGGTGATGGGAAGCAGGCAGCGGATAGGAGTGGAGCCTTCCAGGAGCTTCACAGGTGTCCAGGGCACATTAAAGGCTGCGAGGCTGGATGAGGTCGCCAGGGGAGGAGCAGAGCCAGGCCTGGGGTGTGGGCAGCCTGGAGAGTGGACAGCAGGAGGGCTGTGTCCCGGGAGCCAGCGAAGAAAGCGGCTGCAGGAGCGGGAATCATGCTGGTGAAGGTTGAACCGAGGCTGCGCAAACGGCCCTCTGGATGTGGCTTCCTGTGAGGCAGGGGAGGGGACATGGGTGGGAAGGCTCGGGGGCTGCCCCTTCCCTTCTCTGAGTCTGCTTTCTGCTCAGCACCCAGCTGCCGCAGGCCTAGGCTGACAGCTCCTTGTCCCTGCCCGAGCCACCGTCTGAGGCCCAAGGAGGCCTGGTGACCAGCATGCGGCCTGGGGAACGTCACCGAAGACCAGGGCTCCTTCCTCCCTGAAGGAGGTGAACAGCGGTGGCTGGGCCTCCACGGGCCGCAGAGCCTGGTACCTGCTGCCTACAGACGATGGGCTGGCTTGGAAAGGCCGGTGGAGGCACCAGCCTGGCGTGGGGGCTGGCCTCCAGGGCCGGCCGTGTGCCGTCTCGCTCACGGTCACTCTCTGGCATTTGTGCTGTCACCCCTGCAGCCTTGGGCCGTTCCCACAGTCTGGTGACCAGGTGTGGAAGGAGGGATGTGTGCCCAGGGGACCCCACAGGGAGGGCCCCAGAGCAGAGGCTGTGCGTGCCACCACCTGGTCAGGCTGGTCGGGTCACGCCAACGGGCTGAGGGGGCGTGGCGGGCGTTTCATCCGGGCGGGCTGACCGATTGCCCCGTGTGGGCAGAGGGGCCTGGGGGACTCACTGGGGCCTCCCCTGGAGCTGCTTTGTCCGGTGGTCACTATGTGTGGACAGCTGTAGAAACCTGGATCCAAACAGGGCAGAGCAGCCAAGGGCCCAGCTGGCCGCGGCTGGTAGATGGAAACCATGTGTGTGCGTCTAAAGACGCGCGTGAGTTAGTGCAGGAGCTGCGGACAAGGACACGTGGCACAACTTAGAAATAACACGGACGGCAAGCTGCTGTGGAGTCCGCACGGCCGGCTGGCTCCGCAGAGGGCTTTGGTTGATTTCTTGCCCAGCTGCCGGGTGTGGACCCGTCTGTGGTTGCCGCTCAACCTGATTTGACGAGAGGAGTTAGGTCCCGATCTGCTTCCCGCAAGAAGATTTGTGGTCGTTTAACCCCGTATGTGATCTGCTGTTTGACTAGTTCTCATTTGTAATTAGATGGACTTCCTGACGTTCATAGTGGTGAGTCTGATGCCTGGGCTGTCTGCAGGGCAGGATGGGCACACCTCAGCCATGGGGACGAAGGTCTGCCTGAGGGACACCTGGGCGGGGGAGGGACGTGCCATGGTCGGTTATGGCGATGAGATGGTCACAGCTGTAGGGACCTCGCTTGTTCCGTCTGCTGTTGTGTGTCTGCCATTGTGCCCTCCTCCTTGTCGGAGTTGCGCGGCTTACCCCTTGGGGGCTGTGTTGGGCTGGACTCCACGTATATCTGAAATCAGGGAGAAGTGTGGTGGGGCGCTCCCGGGAGGATGGCCAGAGGCTGACACCGCCAAGGGATGCGGCGGTCGCCGGGAATGGATGTGCGGAGATTGGGGGGGAGGCAGGGAGAAATGAGAAGACCCCTACTCTACCTTAAGACTCAGCAGGCTTGGGAGAGGATGCCCTCCACGTTGGAGGGCTGCAGGAAGCAGCCCTTAGGGGCGGACTGGAACCAGAACGCAAAGGAAGGGTTGAGATAGAAGGTTGGGTGTATGGGCACAGAGGAGGGTCTTGTGGGGGGGCATGGTTAACGGTCGTTAGAAATGCTGAGTCCTGTTGTGCAGGCTGTGCGCTGCACACTCCTGGCACCATTCACCCTGTGGTCCTGGTGGATTTGTATTTTATTGTGACCGCTGTCTAACAGGTGGCGGGCTGGCCTTTTCTAATTCCGACACAGGTGCCATATGGGCTAGCGGCCCCGGGTCAGAAACCAGGATGTACAGCCCATGGGATCAGAATCGGGGCTTCCTGTGGGAGCTAACATAGGCGGGGATGAAGGATGTGGTGAGCTTCGTTCAGTGGTTGATGGTCCCAAGGACCCTGTTGAGTGTTGGGGTGGGTGGAGTAGGGGTGTCTTCCCAGTAGCCTGCAGAGTTGGGGGCTCCCTCCTAACTTTGTTGTTAGGAGGAGTGGAGACTGGGAGGGAGTGGCCTCAACCCAGGCAGGAGGGTCCCACTGGACCCTTGATGGCGGCCTCCAGAGGGGCAGCGTGGGGGTGACCCTGCGTGTCGATTCACATGGACACTGACCGAGAGCAGGGGAAAGGAGGGCGGTAGCCCCTTGTCCTGGGCTGTGGTGAGGACGGCTCTGGGAGCCCGAGGGCCAGCCCAGCCCTGGCACGGAGGCCGCAGTGACCACTGCGCCTTCTCCACCTCCTCCTCTTCATCACCACCGTGGGCACCTCCTGGGGCCACCCTCCTCCCCTGATGCCGGAACACCTTTTAAAAAGGCAGCTCTTGGGCTGGCCTGGTGGTGTAGCGGTTAAGTGTGTGCCCTCCGCTTCGGCAGCTTGGGGTTCGCAGGTTCGGCTCCTGGGCAAGGACCTATGCACCACTTGTCAAGCCATGCTGTGGCAGCATCCTCTATAAAGTGGAGGAAGATGGGCATGGATGTTAGCCCAGGGCCAGTCTTCCTCAGCAAAAACAGGAGGATAGGCAATGTTACCTCAGGGCTAATCTTCCTCACCAAAAAAAAAAACCAAAAAAAAAGGCAGCTCTGGCCACGTCAGCGCCCTGATCAGGCACCTTGCTGGATCTGCTCTGAGCCCAGGACAGGCCCCTGCCCTGGACGCCGCCTCTGTCCAGCCTGGCCCACCCTCCCCTCCCTCTCCCTCCCTCAGTCTTCCCCAGGAAAGCGCTCCCTGCTCCTGAAGCGGAGGCTGTCCTCCTCCTCCCGTCCTGGGCTGTCTTAGCGGCCCACCTCCGCCCCCCTGCAGCAGGAGCAGCTGTGGGGGAGAAGTGACTGCCTGTATCATGTGGACACCACCCTCCTCCTCCCCTGTGGTCGAGCCCTCCGGCCCAGCACCTGACCATATCCATGGCTTCCCTCTCCTGTGAGCTGAGGCTCCGTTCCCTCAGACCGTCAACCTAACCAAAGCCCCTAGCAGCTGTCTCTCCTCCGCTTATACAGCTGTGATCTTACCGTGTCATTCTCAGCCCTGCCCCGCCCCCCCCGATCCCCCAGGGTCCACCTCCCCTTGTCCCTGCTGGCTGCCTTGTGGCTGCCCCTCCATCCCAGGATGCCCCAGGATTCTGCCTCCTTGGGCCCACCAGTTGTGGCCTGTTCTTGTTCAGGATTTTTTCGTGGTGATATTCGTGGTGATAGTTCATTTCACCAAGCCCGGGCATTGTTGTTTTCATAGGGACAGGCTTTTGAGGAAGAGGGACATCTTTTTCTTATGGCGGGAGCAGAAAGGGAGCATGTGCAGAGGGCAGGCAGTCATGAGAGGGAGGTAGAGAGACAGAGAGAGGGAGAGAAGGGGGAGACAGGCACAGAGAGAGGGAGAGAAGGGGGAGACAGAGAGACACAGAGAGGGAGAGACGGGGAGAGGGAGACAGAGAGGACACAGGAGTGGTTTGCAGGTGCAAAAGTTCCGGAAGGGGTGTCTGTGGGAGAGAGTGGTTTATACAGATTTGCAGCAAAGGCTTGGGGCTAAGTAAGTGGCTGGTGTGAAGACTGTGGGGTGTGAGGTGCTAAGAGCAGATGGGACGCGCCATCCTGGGCTCGGTCAAGGCGAGTGCACCTGACTCCCTCCCTCCGTGGTTCTGGTGGATTCCGTGACGGTGGGCTGTTGGAAGAGAGCTGGTTAACAGCTGGTGGCTGACTTTTTTCCTAATAGCTGGTTGTTAGTTGGAGTAAACTTGCTTCTCTTAGTTTTCTTCTTTTGGGGAGGGTGAGGGGAGGGGGTTTCATGGGGTTGGCCTCAGTCTGACATGAATGGTATCGTGCAGTCAGAACTATGAGGCCAGTGACACACACAGCGTGGCCTTAGAGAAATGATCGCTTGGCCGCCCCTGATCCTTGGTGGAAAATCCAGACATGAGGGGGCCAGCCTTGCGGCTCCTTGGCTCTGTTGGGTCTCACGTGGAGTCCTGAGCCAGCCTCTTGTGCTGGTGCTTGCAGGTTGTTGGTTCTGGCACAGTCTCTGGTGCAGGACTGGACGCGTGGAGCTGGGCCTGGCTCAGCCCGCCGCCTCCCCACCCTTATGAGACCCTAACACCGTGGAGGCTGGCGGGGCGGATGTGGGAGAACCTGCCTCCCTCCATGCCCGCTGTGCGTGAGGTGTCGTGCTCAGCAGACTGAGCGATGAGGAAGCAGAGCGTGGACCGGCTGTGCCCAGCCTCACTCGGAGCTCCCATGGTCATGAATATAGGCTCTGAGAGGCACCCGCTCTCCCATCCCTCAGGGCGTTCTGCGTATCTCCTTTGGCGCCGTCCTTGCAAATCTGCACAGATGGCCAGGAAGGTGAAAATGTCACTGGAGTAAAGATGCGGGTCTGTTCCATGGTGTTGCAAAAAGGAAAGTGACCTGTGGAGTTGGTAGCCGCCCTGGCCCCCGAAACCCTTCTGTGACATGGAGCCGCATGGCCCCCAGACGCCGCCCTCGGACCGTCCTGCAGTGCTGTCTCTGGGCTGCTGCTTGGGCTGGATGTGTCATCTTTTTGTTTAAAACCACAATCCGAGGGCTCGATGAAATCTTTCATTAGGAAGCTTAAATTGGAAAATGACGGCAACAATACACACGGACCCACTGCCTGGACTGGAATTATCTCGTGCTGCTCGTCCGTCGGAGGAGGAGAGTGTTGTGGGAGAGAGCATCGTCCTTTGTCCCGGGGTCAGTCTTGGGGAGAGCGGGCTCCACCCAGCCCCGCCCCGCAGAACGCTGTCTGCAGACCCAGGCTGACCAGGGAGGGCGTCAGGTGTCAGGTGCACAGGTGGTGCCGCCAGGAGACGGTGCAGAGAAGGACCAGGTTCTGAACCCGCCTGGCTCCAGGGGAAGGAGGGTTTTCTGGTGTCACCTGAAGGTCTCAGGGTGCAGAACACTTTGGTGGTGGGTGAGCAAGCTGTAGGAGGGGGTGTACACGTGTGTGCAGAATGTGGCGCTTGGACACACACCCGTGGACTCGTGTGTTTGCGAGTCAGCATGTTAGAAAGGTTCCTTTCCAGGAACGCAGTTCCTCTGGATGCTGATTTTGGAGGAAGACAGTCCCAGAGCATGGTATCATGTGCCTGAGATCATATATGGTCAGGCGCACAGGCCAGGGTGCCAGAGGCCTGGGTTCCCATCCCAGCCTTGCCACGTGGGGAGGTGAGCTCTGAGCCTGCCCGGAACCTCCCTGGGCCTGCTCATCCGTCGGGTAGGACTCGCCTATGTGTGGATCGGTTCACAGAGCGGCCCTGGCCCACAGCAGGTGCTCTGAGTGTCTGTGGATGTTTAGTAGGATCGGGCCTCGGCAAAGAAACCTCGAGCAAATTCTTACATCTTGTCCCAGTATTGTCAGTGTGGAACTGACTTCTGGTCAGTTTGACTATTTTTATGCATTTTAAGTAGAAACAAATAGCGTTAATGAGGCGCGTACAGTGTAGTTGAAAAGAAGGTTTGAGGGGGCCAGCCCAGTGGCATAGTGGTTGAGCTCACGCGCTCTGCTTTGGCAGCCCAGGGTTCACAGGTTCGCATCCCAGGTGCGGACCAATGCCCCGCTCATCAAGCCGTGTTGTGGTGGCATCCCATATGAAGTGGAGGAAGATGGGCACACACGCAAAAATAAATAAGGAAGGTTTGAAAATGCGTAAATGATAGGATCGAACAAACAGAATTCTGTTTAGACACAAAAAGCCATGTGGCTGTCAGATCAGCGTGCCGCTATGTCTAAGCTTATTCTGGACAAATTCCAGGCAGACATGTGCCCAGCAGTGTCTCCTGACAGGAAGGATATCTTTTTCTGGCTGTGCCTCCAGCCCACCCTGCGTGCAAGCAGGACGTGGTCATCCTGAGCGAGCGCAGGGGTAAGGTTGGCTTTGCCCAAAGCCCAGAACCCGTCTGGCTGCTCCGGGTCTGTTCCTTACTGGCCCTTGCCTCTTCACAGCCGAGGGAATGCAGTGTCTGTGTCACGGCCGTGCTCAGGATCTGAGGTCATAGGGACACTGCTGCTCACCTCTCGAGATGGCCATGAGGATCAGCTTCCTTTCTTCTCTTCACTTCCTCTCAGGACTGTGGGACTCCATTGTTTTCTCTCCTTCCTGCGGATATGGTTGTCTCTCCTGGGGGGTCTTGGCACACAGGGAGGGCCGGAGAGCGCTGAGACCCTGAGACCGGAAGAATGCCCACTAGCCCCGTCGGTGTTTCCTTCTCTGACTGGCGTCAACATTATTGGTATGTTAAGCGTATTTTTCGATGTGTCACTGCTTGCCTGGCTCCAGGTGAAATGGACGTAAACGCTCACGGGGTGTATAAATACGCACTCGAGCGTTTTGGTTCACTTCCTTGGGAGATGACACAGCAGCAGGAGGCGCCCCCTGTCAGAGTACTTCTGAGGCCCCTGGACTGCTCCAGCGCGGCTCACATCCCATCCCTCCTGCTGCCTCCCCACGCCTCACCCCATGCCCCCCTGCCCTGGGAGAAGCTGGAGGATCTGTCCTTCCTGTGTCTGCACCATGGCAGTCCATAGCTCATTAAGCACAGTGTGTGCATATATGTGTGCGCATGTTCGTGTGTGTGTGCACGGGCTCCTCCATCTTGACTTCCTTCAGACCAGGGCATGTGTGTTTCCTCACGGGAAGAACCTGCAGCTTGTGGGCAGGCACACGTTGGTTGAATATTTGTCGACTGAATGGGAGCAGTTGTTGGTTTCATTGTTGGCTCTGTGGAGCTGGGCTCCCTCCTCCCGTCGGGTCAGGTGGTTGGAAGCGTTGGCGCCTGCTCATGCCGTGTGTACCTGCTCTTTGGGCTCGCTCGCCTGCCTCGCGTCCTCCGTGGACCGCTGTAGTCTGGGCACGTCTGCCTTAAATTCTGTGGGAATGAACCTGCGGTTTTCTGTCCAAGAGGTTAAACTGCTCCACCCTGTGTGGACACCGCTGAGGGTCCCTCCTCTGATGTTTCTGTGGAGGGTGGGCTGGGGTGACCACAGTGATGGCTCCTGCTGCCACCTGAGTGTTTACTGTGTGCAGGGCCCATTCAGATCACCTCTGCTCAGATGTGTCCCGCCTGCGAAGCCCTGAGACAGAGACTGGTACCGTCCACGTGTCCCAGGGCAGGGAACAGGGCAGAGACACGAAATGTGCTGGATCTCCAGCCGGCTGGCTGCAGAGGCATGGAGACTCCAAGCAAGCCCAAGTGTGCATCCAGTGTGGGGGCCTCAACCTCTGGCAGGACAGCTGCCCTGGGGGCTCAGCCGGGGTGGGTTTCTTAAGGCCTCTGAGCCCTAGTTCTTCATTTGGAAATGAGGAGTGCCTGCCTCACAGGGTTGTGATGGAGATGCTGAGGTTGTGATGGAGATGATGATGTGAGCGGATGAGGCAGCACACAGGTGAGGCAGCATGCAGCAGACCTGGGGCACAGCGGCTGCTCAAGGCAAATACCCAGGTCTTTGTGAGCTGTTTGTGCATGTGGGGCCGACGTCAGTGTGAAACTTAGGAACTGAGAGGACAAGGTGCTCAATGACAGGGGCCAGGTGAGTGGCCCAGCACGGTGAGTGGGAGGTTCTGTACTGACGGGTGCACCGGGGATTCACTGCGATGGGTTGGCTGAGGAGAGACGGTGGAGACTTGGCACTCTTGCCCCGGGCAAGGGGCCCGTGGAGGATGAGGGCCACGGCGTCCTTGTTTCTCTGCCGTCCTTTTGTGCTTTTCCTTGACGTGTGGGAGTCTGAAATGTTCCAGGCAGAGCCTCCCGGGGCCTGTGGGATCACTGGGGAAGTGGGAGGGTTGCTTCTGCAAAGTGCGGCTTGTCACCGGATCGTTCCGGTCGAAGTGGGCGGGCGTCTGATGGGTAAACCCTCATAAACAGGGATGTGGCTAAGAGGACGGCCTCCAGGTGATTTAGCTGCTATCGTGCTGATTCTCACATTCAGTCTTTCGGATAACAAGTAGGGAACAGGAAAGGCAGAAGAGAAAAAGAAAATAAAACCAGAGGTGCAGAGATCTGGCCTGGACCCGTGAGTTTGTGGCGTGCTCACTGTGAAGGGCTTACAGAAATGTCGGCCTGGTCCTCAATCCTGGGCGGTGAATTCTTCATTCAAAACTGTTAACGGTTCAGTTGGAGGAAGAGGAGGGAAGAAGCATTTGACTTCGTGTTCGTTTCCTCCCCAGAGCGCTGTGTGAAATTAGGCAGAGAGGATCAGGGGGCGTTGGGCCCGGAGGGTCCAGCTGCTGAATCCCAGCTGCAAGAATAACGTCCTGGCTGCGTCTCGCGGTGAAGTCAGGCACATGGGATGAGACCTGCTTTATTTTCTCTGGTGTTATTTCGGGGAGATTTACAAGTCCTTTTGACCAGTAGGCTGTGGACGGACATCCGCCTTTTCCTCGTTGTGGGGTTCTTAGAGCCCTGTGGAGCTGAGGGACGTCCCTCCGCCTGCACCCTGACCGCACTGTCTCCCTTCTTGCAGGGTCCTGGGAGTGAGGCCTCTGCAGCTGCAGCATGGACCAGCGAGGGCCGCCTGCTCCCGCTCCGGAAGGTGAGGGGACCGCGCTGCAGGGCGGGCATCTGAGGGGTCCTGGTGGATTGGGGCTCTCACGAGGACGCCGTACTCTGGGAATCACTGAATTGCTGGTGACTGGGTGTGACGTGGGCTGGGCACTCCTCGGGGAGAGAGAGGGGTCTGAGCATAGACACTGAGGGGTGGAGCCTGGAGCCCCCATCCAGTGCCCATCCTCCCCGGGGGTCCTGGCTGAACGCCCCACCCCTCAGGGTGCCCCTGCAGTGTGCACACCAGCACTAGAATCCTGGGAGATTCCTCAGCCTGATCCATTGGAACCCCAATTGGGGGGATGATAAGGAGTGGAGGACTGGCTGTTTTGGAGACTGAATTTGGGCTGAGCCCCAGCTGGCCTGACATTGGTGCCCTGCGGCCTCTCCAGTCACCTGCAGCTCGAACTTTCCCTCTGTGCTCCCTCCGGTGTGGGCTCGCTCAGGGAAGACGTGGACCTTCCTTGTCCAGCTGCCCCCTGAGTAATGACTGTGGGGGAGGGGCTGCAAATTAGCATTTCCCTCTGCTGTCCCCTCCCCAGAGGGTCACTCTCAGTGAGTCACCGAGAGCCCGAGGTGGGGCCACAGGCACAGGCTGGTGGAAACAAGGGCTGGGTGTGTGGTCACTGCCCAGGGCCTCACAGCAGGGCCTCCTCAGGGTCTGCTGCCACCCGAGGCAGACAGGCCACCGTCCCCTGCAGACCTGGAGGCTGTGGGAGGGAGGGGCTGAGTCATGAGGTGATGAGGCCACAGAAGCCTAGAATGAACCCACGCATCCCGTCTCTGCAAGTGTGGGCCCGCGAGGAGTCCACTCCGGGTTGGTCCTGCCTGTTCTGTTCCCTCTTCTCCCCCTGAGTGTGCCCTGGGCCCTCGGAGGTGATATCTGGGACAGACAGAAGGCAGCCGGTGAGGAGAGCTGTTCCTCAGGTACATCAGGGGCCGGGAGACGCCATCTCCTGCTGGGAGGTGAGTCCCCAGGGATGATGGACTGTAGGGTGAGGACCCTGTGCTCAGGGGCCGTTCCAGGAAGAGCTAGGGACACTGGATCTGTGTTCAGAAGGGTCTCCTGCACGTCATGGACCCGAGTCTGTGTCTGGTGTGAGATGAGATGCAGACGTCCACCCTCCAGAGTCTCCTGGAGCCCTAGACGCGGGGTGAGTGTGGCATGCTGCAGCAACCCCAGAATCGCGAGTCTAGGGCTCTGCGTCCGTTTCTGCTTCTGCAGGCGCCTTCCGGCCGCTCAGCTCACCCTTTGGGGTCATGGCCTGCGGGAATGGCCGGGAGGGTCCAGGGCGCGTTCTCATCAGGTTCATCCACGTATAAGGTGCTGGCTTTTCGGGTCTTCCAGGCTAGGTACTCCTTTGATTGTTTTAATTGAACGCAAGACAGAGACCAGTCACCCCTCTGCGTCCCCATCAAACAGGGTGACCCCCAGGCAACACCTGGGGAGCGTGTCCTCCTGTGGCCTCGCCGGGTGGGGGGACTTCCCCAAACCGCAGCTCTGTGTTCGGGGCCTGCCTTGCCCTTTATGAGTGAGCTCGCGCACCTGTGGGCTTCTCAGAACGTGTGGGGTGAAGGCCGCAGTGCTGTCGGGGCAGCCGTCGTGAAGGGTGGTGTTTCAGTTCTGCATCGGGGGCCTCTGTGCTGGGTACAGTCCTGTGCTGTCTGCCCTCCGTATAATACTTGCGGAGTGAGTGCTCCGTGGCTCCAGAGATGAGGAGGAGATGCTCCCTGCTCCAGAGCCAGCTGGCTGGGGACGGAGAGTACCATCCCCCTGACGGGTCTGGGGCCGTGACGGAGGACGCTGCATGGAGCATGGACGGGGCGCCCTGGGTATGGGCTCTGCTGGAGCCAGCTGTCTCCTAGGGCGCCCTCCTGCCCTCTTCCTTTCTGGCATTTCACTAAAAAAAGCAGTCGGCTGTACTATTTTCCTGTTCTGGGTGGTGGGGGAGGGGGGACCAGTCATGTGACCTTACAGTGTCTTCGTCTCGCCCCCACCCCCACCCCCGCACACACAGAGGATGGGGCGCTGTGGTGCTCTGAGCGCCAGCAGGTCATTAATCACTGGGGAGAAATCAAAAAATAAAAGAGGGCCCTAGAAGCCCTATCTGCTCCTGAGTTTCAGGACCGTGGGTGATGCGCGACTACTCAAACTCCGATGGAGATGCATGTTCTTCCACCACGCTTTGTCTCTTGTTCTCAAAGGTGGTTAGAACCTGCCATTCTTGATTAAACGTGTCCCGGCGTTTGCTGACAGCGTTGTCTAGTGTGCCCGCCTCCTGTCCCTGAGTGACTCGGCCGTAACACCGACTCCGCCTGGATCTGCCGAGATGCCCGTCGCCCTCAGCCCTCACCGGCAGATGCGCCTCTGCGCTTGGTCTCGGGAAGGAAAGGGACCAGCAGGCAGCGCTGCGTTTTAGGGGGTGTTCTCGTGAGCCCCAGGGGAAAGACTGTAGGAGTGGCGGTCATTGCGGGCGCCCAGGACACCAGGAGTCGGAGCCGGCCCGCGCACAGGTCTGCTCAGCAGGAGGGGGGCGTCCGAGGTCTCGCAGGCAGCAGTGTGACTGCGGTTAGTGATAAATGCCGTCTGCTTTGCGTTTGCTAAGAGATAGATGTTACATGTTCTCACCCCAAAATAGAGAAGAGAGAGGGAGGAGCCGTGCGGGCATGGGTGTTACCTCGCTGATCGTTGTGGTCGTTTAACAGTGTGCACATGGACCAGGTGATTGAGTCTGCACCTTCAATACACACAGTTCTTGTCGCTCATATCTCAGTGAAGACGGAAAACAAGAACACGTGCAGAGAATGAAGGGTCCCTCGGAGACGGGGCTGGAGGCTGGTTAAGGTCCCAGCAGAGGTCGTTGCGTTTCCCTGCGGGCAAGCCCTGTTCCTGTTCCTCTTTGCCTCGGCGGCCCGCTTCCCCGCCGTCCACCCATTCCTCCTCTGACACCCAGCGCCGATCTCGCCTTGCCTGCGTTTGCATTCACAGGCAGGTCTGACCAGCTGGCCCATCGCTCTTGGGACGCAGCTGGTCTCGCCAGGCCGTCCACGGACCAGATGTCCCAGTCCGGTCCCCAGGCAGGGCCCTCCTAGCTGGGACCTGACCCTGGGCAACAAGAACGTGGAAGCCCTCCGTGGGACCAGCACTCTGAATTCCCTGGAAGCATCTCTGGGGAGTCTGGGAGCGTTGAGGAT
Organism: Ceratotherium simum simum; assembly: GCF_057802395.1. Lineage (NCBI taxonomy): Eukaryota > Metazoa > Chordata > Mammalia > Perissodactyla > Rhinocerotidae > Ceratotherium > Ceratotherium simum. The sequence continues at coordinate 1,525,346 of NC_141927.1, forward strand.
GCCGCTGCGGGCCGTCCTCGCAGGATGGAGACCGGTCTCCGTTCCCTGGGGCAGATGGCTCTTCCTTGACGACCATGGCATGGCTTTTGACTTTGGTGTGGGTTGAAGACCACGATTTGAAAAGGATAACACCACACTTCAAAAATTCTAACGCTACACTTACATGATCTTCTAGGTAAGCACCTTTTGTGACAATTAGCTTTGGGGATAATGGCCTGGCGTCATTTTTGATGATTCAGTGATGCTTTAATTAGAATTTCCCCCGTTATTAAACTAAAACTATCCGCTTACAAATGCCCTTGCGCGCAGCGAGGGACGGCTCCCCCAGGCCGTCCTCGGCGCTGCTGGGACAGCGTTGGAGCTTGTGCATGCTCGCCAGTTCTCTGCTGTCTGCCTTTTACGTCTTTTCTGCGTAATCGCAGATATTGAATATACATTTTTTTTTCTCGTTGAGTATACATTTTTATGTCGTGCTTTGAAATTTTTACTTTACAAGTATATTCTATGTTACCACCTAGTTTCCACAACTATCGTTTTGACGACTCTACGATATTCTGTGCACCATGCCATTACGTGTTCAGGTGATGTGACTATCCCATGTCCGTCCCTTACTTTTCGTCAGGCACCTGTGCCTTTCTGGAATCTTCCTTGGCAGCAGGTCAGATCTTCCCCAGGTAGAGTGGTATCAGGGAGGCAGGGTGGTGTAGCAGAGAGGCGAGTGGGCTCCGTAGCTCTGCTGCTGGGGTTTCAGTGTTGACCCGCTGTGTCTGGGTGACGGCCGAGAACAGGTGTGTGCCCTCTCAGGCCTTGGTTTCCATTGTCTGTAGGATAACAGACCCAGGGCACCTCAGTCTCACCAGCTTGTGTGAGGACTTGATGAGTTAACCTTGTGGCTGGCCTGGAGGCACTTAGTGAGTCAATTTAGAAGGTGTGCTGGGACTTCAAAAGCACATTGGAAGATGCCCCGGGATATTTGAGTGTAAAACTCAACAGTTTTATGATTTTAAAGTCATACCACCAGCAAAAGCCTTTCTGTAATTAATAGCCAAATTCTAACGTGAGTTGTGTTAGGGAAGAAGAATTCAGTAGTGTCGCCACATTAACATCAATTCACGAGCAGTCAGTCGTCAAATGCCTGCAAACCACGTAGTGAGCGCAGACAAACGCGAAGAGAGCGGTGGGCCAGCCCTGGAGGTGTGCGCAGCGCGGAGCGGGGAGCTGGCCTCTGAGGGGGCGTTGTTCTGGGGGACTCCGCTGTTGGGCACATGCAGCTGTGGCCACAGTGACGTCTAGAGCTAAGAGGAGGCCGGGGAGGCTGTGAATAGCCCCTTGTTGGTGGAGCTGTTTGCAGCCTGCTGCTTCTTAGAGCACTCTCTTCTTCTTCTTCTTCTTCTTCTTCTTCTTCTTCTTCTTCTTCTTCTTCTTCTAACAACATAAAGAATTAAAAAACAAGTAGACTTCATTTGAAGTAAGAGAAACATCATATCTTGGGTTAAGCTTTCATGTTATAATCAAATATGGTCTTTCAAGCCCCAGGAAAAAAAATGCATAGCTTTTATCTCTGAACTTAAAAATAAATAGTCCTTTATTGTTTTTCTGAACACGCTAATCCGAGGCCTGTCTTTAAAAGCTGTTAATGGGTTTTCAGCAGTCCTGGAGGGTTGTCTGCTCACAGAGGGAGGGATGACCCCGGAGCGGACAGCCTTCCTCCCTGCTTCCTCATCCCTCGTCCCTGAGGCCTGCCGCCGGCTCTCTCCCCCCAGGAGCTGAGGGACGAGAGCCAGCCCGTCTGGTTCCCAGGGCCCTGGGTCAATGGTGTGGACGGTGGGCTTTTGGTCCTAACGCCTGCCAGGAGCTGTGCGCAGCTGGGACGGGCTGGGGGCAGATGGATTTCTCCCTCCCTCCCCTGCACTGGCGTCCTCCCCCTCTGCCTCCTCCTCCTCCATCCCTCTGCCTTAGCCTGGAGTTCTAACAGACATTTGCATTGGTGGGACCGGGACACATAACATTTTAACTTGTAGTCACTTATGTTGTACTGGCAGTAGACTGAGAAGCTAAAACTTTTTTATCACTAAGGTATCTGACACAAATTCTCTTTTCCTTGGCGACCATGCTGGCCATGCCGGCTTGATAGCAGCAGTGTGGTTGTTGCTAGACTAACGCGGCGCTGTCCTTGAGTGTCGAAAGGGAGTGTGGAGTGCAGCCCGAGGAGGCAGGAGGCCCTCGGGTGAGGCTGCAGCCCTGGTACCCTGTTTGGTGGACGAGATCAGGTTTTAGTGGGCCTTGATAGACCGAGCGTGTCCAGAAAAGAGCAGTAGTTTGGCGAGGGGTCTGGATCATATGGCCGGGGCTCCTTTATGCTGAGGACCAGGCGTGTGGCTGTGTATGGAGTCGTGGGCACACTCGCCAACAGACGGGTGGCGGCGTCCCCTCCTTTGTGGGAGACAGACCACGACCAAGCAGGTGCAGGGCTGGGAAGGGGAGCTCCAGGGAGCTCGGGGACACGGGGCCACCCTGTCCAGGCTCGGGGGCTCTCCAGGGGGTCAGCGACGCCCTTACCTGAGGTCTCAAGGCGGCGGAAGGACTGAGAGCAGTCGGGCCCGGAGCTCGAGCTGAGAGTCTGTGAGACCGGAGCATGCAGCATGTAAACCCGCGGACGCAGTGGCTGATTCGTGCTGCAGGAATGTCGCCCTCGTCCTGGTGTGGATGACGGCTGGGGCGAGCCAGACGGGGAGCAGGGCGCAGAGCTGGTGGGTGCAGCAGCACTGCAGGCTGCGAGGCGATCCCCAGGAACACTGCCGAGGAGAAATGGGGAGAGTCTCGGGTGTTTGAAGAAGGGGACTTGGTGGAGGGCTGGATTCCTGGTGAGGGGGGCAGCGGAGTCCAGGAGTCCCCAGGTTCCTGACTGAGGGACTGAACACCCTTGTACCCTGAGAGAATAGACTGGACTGGGAGGGCTGCAGACAGGGCTGGTTTGGGGTGAGCTGAATGGGAAGGACCCCGTGGAGCCTTTGTGGAGGGTGTTGGATGTGAGTCCTCAGCTCCCGAGGGAGGTCGGGGTTTAAACTGACGGGACTTTGTGTGGATGAGGACCGAGGCCTTGGGCATGCTTGGCCTCTTGAGGGGAGATTGTCTGGACTGGAACTAACTTTATGGGGGCAGAGGCACAGGGGCCCGTCAAGGTGACCGTCAGCCAGCTCAGTCTGCTGTAAAAAGTACCATGGACGGGAGCTTTAAACCACAGACGTTTATCCTCTCACAGTCCTGGAGGCTGGACGTCCGGCATCAAGGTGTGGGCAAGGCTGGTTCTCCTGAGGCCTCTCTCCTTGGCTGGTAGACGCTGTCCTCTCCCTCTGTCCTCACCTGGCCGTCCTCTGTGTGTGTGTCCTGATCTCCTCTTGTCATAAGGACATCAGTCCTATTGGATAGAGCCCACTCTAATGACCTCATTATAGTTTAATCACCCCTTTAAAGGCCCCATCTCCAAACCCAGACACATTCTGAGGTCCTGGGGGGTCAGGGCTTCAACCTATGATTTTGGGGGACACACTCCAGCCCACAGCAGGTACTGAAAGGAGCAGCCAGCTGGGTGGGAGGAAGCCAGGAGAGATCGTTGTCAGCAGTGCCGGGGAAACTGTCCAGGAAGGGACAGTGAGGGGCAGGCCAGTCTGCAGGGATGATGTTGGCATTGGGACAAGTCACCCATGACCCGTGAAGCCAGTTCACCAGCTGGTGGGGGGCACCAGGTGGAGACAGCGTGTGATGACTGTGAAGGTGCCCCTCCCCCACGGATGCTGGCCGGGTGGAGCGACTCCGGGAGGGTCTCTGAGAGGGTGGGAGGGCTCAGCCTTCCACCCCGGGGGATGCTTCAACGCCATCGCCGTCTCCCAAGAGGGAACAGAGAGGGAGGCTTCTCCTTGGTGACGGGACGTTGAGGGCATTTCTTCAGGCAGCATCTTGGTCACGAGGGAGGTGAGGGGAAGTGGGGTGCTGAAGGTTGGGGGGAGGAGAGAAGGTTTGAAATAGCTGTGTGGACGGGGCTGGGGCTGACTGGCCCCCGGCCCCCATGAGGACAGCTGAGCAGCACGGAGGACCCGGTGGAGGTGGGGGGCGGACAGGGTGGGTCCCGCTGGCCCTCGGGGTTCTGATTCATTCTCCTGCGGCGGGGCCTCGTAGCCCATGGTGCTCATTCAAAGCTGGTGGGAATGCAAAATGGTGCAGCCACTTGGGAAGGCAACGTGGGGGTTTCTTACAAAACTAAACACACTCTTACCATACAATCTAGCAGTTGCGTCTCTTGATATTTACGCAAAGGAGTTGAGAACTTAGGTCCACACAGAAACCTGCACATGGATGTTTATAGCAGCTTTATTCATAATTGCCAAAACTTGGAAGCAACCAAGATGCCCTTCAGTAGGTGGATGGATAAATAAACTGTGGTCCATCCAGACAAAATAATATTATGCAGTGCTAAAAATAAAGGAGGTATCAAGTCATGAAACATGGAGGAATCTTAAATGCCTATTACTAAGAGAAAGAAGCCAATCGGAAAAGGCCACATACTGTGTGATTCCAACTATGTGACATTCTGGAAAAGACAAAAGTATGGGGACAGCAGAAAGATCAGTGGTTGCCAGGGGTTAGGGAAGGAGGGATGAATAGGTGGAGCACAGAGGATTTTTAGGACAGGGAAACTACTCTGTGTGGTTCTACAATGGTGGACACATGTCATTATCCATTTGTCCAAACACACAGAATGTACAACACACAGAGTGACTCTAGTGTAAACTGTGGACTCTGGGTGATGATGGTGTGTCAGTGTAGGTTGATCGATTGTGACAAATGCACCATCTGGTGGGGGATGTTGATAATGGGGGAGGCTGTGTGTGTGGGGGCATATGGGAAATCTCTGTACCTTCTCAATTTTGCTATGAATCTAAAACTGCTCTAAAAAATAAAGTCCATTGAAAAAAAAGAACAGCTAAATTTGAGTCTCACCTCCGGACCCTGTCAACACAGGCACGGCTGGGAGAGCCTCGTGGAGCATGTGGACCATTCACGGGGTCAGCTTCCCTCTTCAGTAGCCGGCGATTCAGGCCTGCGTCGTCCAGTGTGGAAGCCTCTAGGCACAGGAGTCTGTGTAAACGAGAATTAATTTAAATTAAATAGCAGGAACTAGTCAGCTCCTTGGTCACAGTGGCCACTCTCAAGTGCTTGGAGCTGCATGTGGCTCATGGCTGTTGCACTGGGCAGCACAGAACGTTTCTGTCATCCCGGAAAGTTCTACCGGACACTCCTGTTGCCAACAAAAGTATCTTAACAACTGGATTCTCAGGTAATTTACTCTTTCCTTCTTGCATATAGGCATAGACTAAAATGTGCATGGTCATATTGTTGTGATAAATAGAAATGTAACAGTTCTTAAAATGTTCTGTCTCATAAGTTGTTCTAGACATTTGTGCTTAAATTGGTGATCACGCAGACTACCGCTTACTGACCAGTGTAAAGGGTCAGATTGGTTAGCAATCAGGTGGTTCAGCCAAGGGGTCCTGCCCGTAAAGGACCCTCAGCCTGAGCCCTGAGAGCACGTGGCGTCTGTAGAGGGAGGGTTGGGGGCATCCTGCTGATGACTGGTTAGCTGCGGTGACTAACAGGGGGTGGCTCTTGAGTGCAGTGGAGTCTGAGTGGGTTTTCCTGGTAAGCGTGGGCCGTGGCCAATGGGACAGTCTCCTGAGAGGCTCCTCGGCCCTGGGCAGGTGCAGGGGGAGGGCTGTGCTCATGAGCTGGACACCAGCTTTGATTTGGGCTGAGCGCCAGAGTGAGCGGCAGGGCGGGTAGTGAACCTGGGTGCTCTGTGGCCTTTGTGCTTGGCCATCTGGGCTGGTCGGCCCCGGAGGTGGCGCCGAGCAGCCTCCACGCCCCACAGCCCCGATTCTGTGGTCTGTTCCTCCCGTGCTCAGGTGGTGACCTTGGTGGTTTGCCTGTGGCTGCCTCCTCCCACAGCTGGCTCCCAGCCCAGCTCCTGGATCGAGGCAGGGCCTTCCCCTTGTCTGTGCATCATCTCCTTTGTGTCACACGCTGTGCCTAGCCACTTCTGCTCTTTCATACGTGTGATTGGGAGGCAAGCCAATTCACAGAGGATCCATTTGCCAGATCACCGGTCCAGCTAGTGACCATTGAATTACAGATTTTCCAAAAGCTTTTTGAAAGAAATTAACGTCATCTATAATTTATAGTAGCCAGCCCTCATGGTAAGATTTGAAGCTCTCACTGCCCAGACCCAGGTTCATTTCCCGGGCAGGGAACCACACCACCCGCCTGTCGGTCGTCATACTGTAGCGGCTGCGTGTTGCTGTGATGCTGAAAGCTATGCCACAGGTATTTCAAATACCAGCAGGGTCACCCGTGCTGGACAGGTGTCAGCAGAGCTTCCAGACTAGACAGACTAGGAAGAAGGACCTGGCCACCCCTTGCGGAAAAACCCCGGCCATGAAAACCCTGTGAATAGCAGCCAAGCATTGTCTGATATGGCACCAGAAGGTGAGAGGATGGCACAAAAAGACCGGGCAGGGTTCCACTCTGCTGTGCACGGGGTCGCTAGGAGTGGAATCCCGTCCGGGGCACTAACAACATAATTTATAGCAGAGGCCATGCTCCCGCTGTGACTCTGGGTGGACTCCCTCCTTGCCTCTCCCGTCTGTGATGGGGCTGTCACCCTGGGTGTTCCTTGGCTGTGGAAGCATCGTCTCTGCCTCTGTCATCATGCGATGTTCTCCTCTGTGTGTTTTTTCTCCTTCTCGCAAGGACACAGTCATGTGGAATTAGGGCCCACCACTCCAGTATGACCTCATCTTAACGAATTACATCTGCGGTGAAATAGTTCCAGATAAGGTTACATTCTGGAGTACCGGGGTCAGGACATAGGAATTGTGGAGGACACAGTTCAGCCTGTCACAGCTGGTGTGGGAGCTAAACTCAAGGCCCTGAAGTTCAAGTTTCTCAAACACACTCCACATCCCTCTTCACCAAGGGGCCCTGCCCTGGCCGCACTGGACCGGAAGGTTCCACAGGGCAGTCTGTAGGCTCCACGGGGTCAGGGATTTCCAGGACTCCCCACGGACCCAGAACAGCATCTGGGACAGAGGAAGTGCTCAGTACACACTTGCTGTATAAAGTTCAGGGTCACGACGCTGTGTGAGAGCAGTGACGTCTGGGTGTCTCATTGAGGCGCACACGGAGACCTGTGGGGACTCCCGGCCGGGGGAGCAGGGGCGGCCCTGCTCAGGGGAGAGGGCCCCTTGTGCTGACGGATCCAGGGGCGGTCACCGTGGAGCACTGCTTACTCTGGGTTCTTGCCGCCAGGACAGAAATGCAGACAGGCCATTTCTTCCCCTACGACTAAGTTCTGGGAGGAAGCTGTGGTGTCCATCACTCTGTGAGGTATTTAACATGCGGTGGAAATACTTTCGTCGCAACGTTGGGAGAAGATGGAGGAGGCGCTCTCACAGCGATTTCGCGTGTTTCTCTCCATGGACACGGGTCAATCATCCAGCATCTCAGGGTGTCTGAGTTTTCAGAGGTGCTGCAAGTGATATAGGGTTTTAGATTAAGAAGCTTTAAACCCGCGGAGGAATTTCTTTGTTGCTTTTATTCCATTTCGTTGACTGGGATTCTACTTACAGTTTTGTTAGGGAAAAAGGAGTGTTTTTGGCAAAAAAAGAGGAAACGCACTCATCTGTCCATCACTCGTTCATTCATTCCCACAAGCACGCATTGAACAGTTAGGGTGGCAGGTTTTGTGCTGAGGGCCGTGCAGTGATGGTGAGCAGGACACCAGGCCTGTCCTCAAGGAGCCTGTGGCTTGTCCCGGTGTGTGTTAGGCAAGCGAAGATGTGCATTCTCTCGGAGATTCCCACACGCCTGTAGGAATGGGCATCATCACCCCATTCTGCAGCCCAGGGAGCCCAGTGTGGTAGGGTCTCACTGCACAGACCATGCTCCTTGCTGCCTGAAGACGTTCAACAGGAATGACTTTCCTCCTTTACGGGGCAGAGCCTATGTTTCAGGTCCATGGTTTGTGTTGTAAGTGTTTTGTTCCTTAAGAAAATATTTAAGAGCCTGTTTTGTGCCAGACAGTGTCAAGCTTTTTTTTAAATAATTTTTATAAAATCACTCTTAGGTGCATTTTATCTAATTCTCAAAGTTCAGCAGTAGTAAAGTAAAATTTCCAAAGAGGAGTGTTGACAAAAGAAAAAGCTGGCCTGTGCTGAGTCCCTGCCCCGATGGACCTGGACGTGTGCCTGGCGTGGTTTATTACGTTGCTGAGTCAGAGCAAGGGCTGTTTTTCCCCATTATTTTTGTCAGGGTGTTTAATTGGCATCACTTCCCTGTCATATTTATCTGGCAAAAAATAATTTAAGGAGGTGATAACAATTGTATTTGGAAAACGTTCTGGAAATTTTAGTTTTTCTGTGAAAGAGATTTATTGCTCGATGATGTGTTCACCAGTTTATTTCAGTGAATAAACTGACCACTTGAGGATACAGCAAAGAAACCTCCTGAAACACGCATTGTTTTCCTATCTATTGGGACGCGATTGGAGCTGGTACAGACCGAAGGGATGGAGACAGTGGTTCCCCCACTTCCAGTTCTCGTCCACGGTTCATTGTCTTACTGGGTTAGAAATCCACTCTTCTAACTTCTAGGAAATGGGCGAGTTTTACATTTAAGTATGAACGTCATAGCATTAACATGCTTCACAAGGATTAGACTACCGAGTGGAAACGTGCTCTTAAACCAAAACCACAGCAGTGAAACAGGCAAGAAGTGTATTTGTCGTAGAACATTTGCCAACTGTTGGAAAGCACACAGAAGAAAACACCGCTCATTTGCCGCAGCCCAGAGATAGCTGCTGTTAATATTTGGTCTGTGTGTGTGTGAAGAGAGGGATTAAATGAGCAATGACAAGGTTTTGTTTTTATTGCAGTAAAATATACATAACATGACGTTTACCCTCCTAACCATATTAAAGTTTGGAGTTAGTAACATTAAGCACATTCACATTGTTGTGCAGCCACCACCGTCAGCACCACCCATCTCCAGAACTCCTCAACTTCCCAGACTGAAACTCTGTCCCCATTAAACGTACACCCCCCACCCCCTGCACCCACCATCTACTTCCTGACTCTGTGCAGTGGACTCTTCTAGGGACCTCATATGAGTGGAATCTACAGTGTTGGTCCTTTTGTGTGGGACGGCCACTGCCTAGCCTCACCCCACGCCCACCCTGACCGGCAGGGAGGCGACCCCCTTCCTGCCCTCTCCCGTGGCCCCACGCTGCCTCTGCTGCCTCCCCACAGGGGCCGGTGTAGGGGGGCGGGGTCCCCGATCTCTCCACCACAAAGCACCACCTCCCCCAAGGCCGGCCTCTGATCCAGCGTTTATTCAGTTCTGAGATAACTGCGTTTCAAATGCACACGTTCCCCAAAGGCTCCTCGTAACGTACGGAAGGCACGCGTGACTTGGTTGTTTTTGCTGGTGTGTCTGGTGGAGTGGTCGTGAAGGGAGCAGGCGTGGATGCAGTGGGCGCCTGTCTCAGCAGGTCCCTCCACAGCCTCAGAGCTGGAGCTTCTGTGACTGCGGGGATGCCAGCTGCCCCCTCGCAGGTAGAGCAGATGCACCTCTGAAACAGTGGGGGAGTCGCTGCCCCCGCGTCACCCTGGAGCAGGCTGGTGAGGGCATCCGTCTTCAGGAGGTCGTTTCCCCTTCTCTCTCCCTGTGCTCACACCTTCGTCTCTTCCTGAGGAAGTCTCTGTGGACACCCCCTGAGGGTCCGGGCTTTCTGTGTTCTGCGAGAGAGAGAGACCGTTCTGTGAGGGCAGGAACGTGACTCGGCTCACACAGAGCTTCTCCTTGGGAACATGACCAATCTCCTGTGGTTTGTCTGGAGCGCCCATTCAGCGTGGCGCTGGAGATACAGGGGAGTTGTCCAAGTTCCAGTCTTTCTGCCGCCAGCGTTAGGGACGTGAAGCAGAAGGGGCTCCCTGCCCGCTGCTGCCCCTCGCAGCTGGGCTCTGCCACCTGCCTGCAGCACGCTGGCCTCGGGTGTCACCTGGGCGCTGTGAGTGTGCCAGGGGGCGGCATCCTGTCCCCCAGGACGGTACACGGCGTCCGTCCGTCTGCCCTTGGTGGGCAGAGGATTTGAGGGTGCGGGATCTGTCCCTGTGGATAAGTCCCCAAGATGGCCCGTCTCAAATGCCCTCTGAATGCCGACCTGAAGTCACTCCGGTAGTGTGCTCCCCTCTCAGAGCACTCTTCACCTGCGCTGCACCGGTTCTCACCCAGGAAAGCGGGGACAGGACGGGGTGGTTCCAGGGACGGACTGGGGACGGGACCGGGAGGTTCCGGGAGAAAGGGCCTGGCTTGGACAGGGGTTGGTTGGGTCCCCCCACGCTCTGGGTGGGGAAGTATTTTGCAGGTGACACAGAGGAATGAACCCCAGGGAGGTGGGGTTGCTAGGGGCTTGAGCAAAAGACATTAAGTGTTTAAGTTGATTGAACTCCTTTCTCCTGCAGGCTCCTTTTTTCTTAATTTTTCCTTTCCCTTTTATCCCTGGCCACCCAGATATTCTTCGACCCTAAGCGAGCATTTCTCCCGTTCATCCAGTGAGAAGTTTCAGGTCCCTGTAATGTTTCACGGTGACTTCTTTTCATAGACTCACAGGGCATGTGCATCTCTCTGACAGAGGTACCCACCACAGCTCTCACTTCATATTTTTTATTTATTTATTGTCCAGTGTAATATTACAGAGGAAGAAATAGAGTAAAATTGTTTTTTTGTTTGTTGTCTTCCTGAGGAAGATTGGCCCTGAGCTAACATCTGTTGCCAATCTTCCTCTTTTTGCTTGAGGAAGATTCTCCCTGAGCTAACATCTGTGCCAGTCTTCCTCTTATTTTGTATGTGGGTTGCTGCCACAGCATGGCCACCAACGAGTGGTGTAGGTCCACGCCTGGAAACTGAACCCAGGCCGCTGAAGCAGAGTGTGCCAAACTTAACCACTAGGCCGCTGGACCGGCCCCAAAATTGTTTTTTTTTTTTTTAACGGCGTCACCATGCTGCGCACTGCATCCCAGGACTTATAACTGTAAGTTGGTACCTTTTGACCATCTTCACCCATGTATTTTTAAACAAAATATTTATAAACATAATTTATTTAGTGTTTCTATATATAATATACACAAAACACAGGTAGACATAGAGGATTTTAATGCCATTTCACAACATTTTAATTTCAGTTTTGTTTTTCCCTGAAAAAATTTTTTAAAGAAAGTCACTGTCTGTTGACTTGAGGTGACAGCAAATACAGAATTCTGGTCCTTAAAAAGTGAATTCAGCTGACTTTTTTTTTCTTTTAGAAGTCTGCATGAAAAATCTTATTGTTTGTGATGTGAAAGCCCTCATGTCAGCGAATCTTTGTGTCCCCTCCCTCCCTTCCCAGAGAAGAGCAGTCTGAGAAGGAATTCTCATGACTGGGTGACATGGGGAACTCACAGCCTAGATTGTACGTAGGGTCGGCCTGCGGCCTGCCAGGTGGGTAGTAATGTGGATGAAGCCATTATATGAACGAACAGGGACGGCCGTGTACGTGTCCCCCCTCTCCCAGGGGTCAGACTCACCACCACACGTTGATTTTTCCTGGTGGATTTCTGAGTCGGTGGTGGAAGTATTTAAGATGTGGACAGCACTGCTTTTTCCTTCCTTCCCTTTCCAGACTGAGTTGTAGGCCCTGTAGAAGGAAACCAAAGCCACTGACCCAAAAGCCTGACGACATGCATTATTTTTTCCCAGAACAAAGGCCCACTGGCCGCACAGTAGAGGCGACTCGGTCAGCGTCCAGCTGCCCAGCCTTGGCCTTTCACGGCTTCTGTCCAGGGATGTGAAGATCGTTTTGCTGGTAGTAAACATTAACACTGTAATTTGTGTTATCTTAACTTCTAGAAAGTGAGGTAAAATACGACACTAACAACAATGAAGAGGAGGAAGGTGAACAATTCGATTTTGACAGTGGAGATGAAATTCCAGAAGCAGACAGACGAGCCCCAGATGCCCCCGTGGAGAGTAACGCAGGAGCCACCCCCGACGCCACTGCCGCTGCCGACCCCACTGCCACTGCCGAGGCCACTGCCACAGCTGACCCCAAGGCCACTGCCGAGGCCACTGCCACTGCTGACCCCAAGGCCACTGCTGAGGCCACTGCCGACGCCAGTGTCACTGCTGAGGCCAGTGCCACCACCGACGCCGGCTCAGGTGAGTCCTCGGGTCGCCACCCGGGGCCCAGGCAGCTCCCTGAATTCCTGCCTCTCACTGGTTGGACCATCCTGGGGAGAGTGGGTGTCCAGGAGCGAGAGATCTGTGATGTTTCTGTGATGCCCTGTGAACTGAAGTGACCTATTTAAATTGGACCAAATTTCTTTGTACTATTTTCCATGATCTTCGGTCTCGTCGACCTGCCTTTCTGTTTATGTTTTGGAGGGAACAGGTATTGCTATTTTCTAATAAAAATGGCCTCATCAGTGTATCACTATATTACATGAAATACTGGTTAAAATAATGCTGTTTGAGGTGAATTAAAGTTTGGAGATGGAGTTGGCTGCTTTCATTCACTGACCAGATGAGCTGGTGTGGACCAACCCTGCATTTCTTTGTCTATAACATAAGCCTTTCCGCATAACGATTCCTCTACTTCTGGTGGCTTCTACCCCAACTTGTCTCATTGGCCAAGCTGTCCTGGGAGCTGCCGATCCATGTGCACCACCTGCCCCTAGAGGTCGCACTGACCGCAGCCGTGCCCCAAAGTTTCTCCATCCCCCAAAGGAAGGTGCTCCCAGCACAGCACACCCACTCCAGGGCCCACGGGATCTGGCGTGTCTGGGAAGCCCTGGTGTTGCACAGGGCCTGGGGGGCTCACCACTTTCTTGTTGGCTCTGCCCCAGGAGAGCACGTGGGCCACCCCTTGATAGCGTGTGTTTGCCTCCAGGAGGTGAAAACAGGTCAGGAGCAGACACGGCTGCACCGGCGGAACCCACTAAACTTGTGGCCCCAACCAGAGTCAACCCCTACTCTGTCATCGACATCACGCCCTTCCAGGAAGACCAGCCCCTGCCCCCAGACCCGGAGGCCGAGGAGGAGGGTGTGAGCCTGCACGTGCCCAGCGGGTACTCGGTGCCCGTCCCCTGCGGCTACGCGGTGCCCTGCAGCCTGCCCCTGCTCCTGCCGGCCTACTCCAGCCCCGTCATCATCCGTGCCACGTCGCTGGATGAAGAAGGTAGTGCTCCTCGTCTCTCCGCACCATGGCGAGTGCCCCCTTGGCCTCGTCAAGACTGTGCCTCCTCTCTTCTCCTGTCCTCCCCAGGTCATTAGATGTTTGTTTTCAAAGTTGGAAAATGAACCCCAAATTCATTTTCTTCTGTGACAGGAGCTCAACTAAGAAAAGTATCAGAGTTTTTTGTTTGCAGTGATGTCTGGTGTGGAATGTGTTATCACATCTTGTCAGGAAGATATGTGTGAATGTCACCCCAAAGCCCAGCCTCCCGACCCCCAAGTGTTCCCAAACCTTGTGTGTTTTGGGAGAGGGCATTTGTCACACTTTGTTCTAAATCATAGTTATGTGTGTATCTGCTCCTGCGTTGTTCACTGGTCCACGAGCTGCAGGCTCTTTGAGGTCGGCCTGTCTATCTGGGGTCTTCGTTCACGGGAACAGGGGACGCAACCAGAAGGCTCTCCCTCTCTCCCGTGATGCTTTTCCTCCTTGAGAGCAGAGACCTGGGAGATGTGTATTGAGGACATTGAGAAACCGTGCGTGGAGGCAGAAGTCCACGAGAATCAGGAGATTTTTCGGGAAACCAGCTGCACGTGGTGGGGGGAGGTGCAGGGAGTTTTGTTGGCCTCACGACACGATAGCATGTCCCCCCACTGCTGCCCTGCCCCTGCGAGGGCATCAGAAGGAGCTCCTGTCCTGGAGCCGGGAGCACCAAGGGCGCTCTGAGCCTGGACCCTGGTGCCCTTGGCTGCGTCTGCGGCCTTGTGACGGGCTATGGCCCTAACGAGTCACTGCCTTCCCTCTGCTTAGTGAGAAAGGGGCCGACGTGCAGCTTAGAACCACATGGTTTAGAAAGCCTGCTCTCTGTCATCTTTACGGATGACACTTGGCTGAATTTTCAGTGTCAGCTATTTTTGCAAAACTTATATTTTTTTTAGGTTTGAAAGGAGAGTGCTGTGGTCTGAATGTGTGTGTCCCCCAAATTCCTATGTTGAAACCTAACCCCCAACATGCTAAGAGAGGGGCCCTTTGGGAGGAGATGAGGTCATGAGGGTGGAGCCCCCACGATGGGATTAGTGCCCCCATAAGTGGAGACTCGCCGCTGTTCCCCCATGTGAGGACACAGCGAGAAGACGCTGTCCATGAACCAGGAATAGGGCCTCAATGGAAGGTGACCGCGCTGGCACCTTGATCTCAGATCTCAAGCCTCCAGAACTCTGAGCGATACGTGTCTGTGGTTTCCTGTTAGAGCAGCTGGCATGGACGAAGACAGAGTGTGCAAGTCCAGTGTTCTCCAGGGTCAGGCCGTGGGCACCTGCCAGCACCCCCTGCAGGTCCCAGTGCCAAGAGGGGGACCGACAGTATGAGCCAGTCCCTCCCTTGGCAGAGTATAGTGGGTCCTGTTCCTAGTGGGCCCAGTGAAGGCCTCTTGGCTGAGTTTGTCCTGCTCTCCCCTAAATCTGTTTCTCTGTCCCAGGACACCCGGTACGAGATGTTCTCGTGGACCAGAGTCGCACCTGAGGGCACAGCTCTCAGATACAGCATCCTAATTTATATTTGCATGAGATTTCAGTAAAAGGGTCTCTCCTTCCCAGTTAATAACAATTGAGAAAAAGAATCTTCTTTAAAGAAAAACTTGGTTTTATATTTTGGAAACCACAGAGGTTTTTAGGGCAGATGTTTTCCTGTCGTAATTGGCAGTGATCCTGGGAATTTACCGTGATCAACAATACTGTTCTTATTCTGTAGCTGTAAAGAGTGAGGACAATCAAAACTAAGGAAGTGTGGATTAAGGAGATTGTGTGCTTAGGAAAATATAATGATTTTAAAATAATTTGGTTATTTTAAAATAACCAAATAATTGAACTTTATTTGAGTCATTTATTTAAGAATAATTTAGCATTATTTTAAAATCATTTGCTTGTTTTTGTGCCATCAACCCAGATAAGACTCTGTCATACTAAACCCTATTGTATGTCCCCAGATCAGGAACAAGTGTGTCTGCGATTGTCTTTGATCCTTTAAAGAGAGGCGAGGGTACCGACTCTTTCCCGAGGCCGTGGGGAAAAGCATGGGTTTTGGCGGGAGGCCAGGTGCAGAGCCTGGACCTGCCCTGCGGCCTGCACACAGGGCTGCGGGCCGTGGTGGGCACACATCCCAGCACAGGCTCCCCCACAGAGGGCACCCCTCGCAAACACGAGCCTGGACATATGGGAGCAGTCGGAACCTGTTATTCTCCCCACTGCCCAAAACCAATTCTGAAAAATGGCTTCTGAGGTCCTGCTTCTTTTCACTATAACGGAATGTCCAATGGCTGGAAACCCAGGGTGCTCTGCTTTTAATTGGGGGAGCTTCCGGTTCCTTCTAGAACAATGAGAGATGAGCAGTTTATGTGGCCGGTGGGAGCACTTCCTAGCGAGTATGCCCATCTTGTGACCTCTCCTTGTCAAAGGTCTCATGTGTTAGCAGACAGTAGATCCAGGCCCAGGGTGGGCGGGCGGCGTGAGAAGGCGTGTGTGGTGTGCATTTGGGGACGGGAGGCCCTTGACACGGGTCCAGGGAGAACAGTTCACTGTGTGAAGTGTGCTTGCTGCCAATCAGCAGGTCCCTTCTTCATCGACTTGGTGCAATATTCTCGTCTTTTGGGGTCATGCGAGTTTTCTGTGGGGCAGTGTAGTATGGTGGAACAGCAGTCTGTGGAGCGGGCAGGTGTTAGTTCAGATCCCGGTGCTGCCTCTGACCTGACTCGGTCCTTGGGCAGATCCCTAACTCACAGGGCCCCTGAGAACTACACAGGTCAATGCGGGTACAGTTCCTGGTGTGCTGTCTGCCGATCCCGGCTTCTGAGCCACCTGTGTCTGTTATGATCTGGAGACCGTTCCTATGGGTGAAATCTCCAAGCTAATTACACTGAGTCCAGTTTTCCTTAACCTTGAGTTAACCGTTGAGTAGTTGGAAAGTGGTCAAGAACGGTTGCTTGACATAAAATAAATTCTCTAAGAGGCTTCTTATGGACAGCTTTGCCAGTGTAGCAGTCACAGCCAGTCATTGAAGAGCACTTTTGTCCTGAGCTCATCACTCCTCTTGGTCAAGCACACCCAGAGGTGGGAGAGCAGCAACCAGACTGGACGTGAGACATGGACTCTGTGTGTGTGTGCATATATGTGTGTGTGTCTAAGTGTGCGTGCATTTGTGTGTGCGTGTGAGTGGGCAGAAGTTTGGTTGTCAAATATCACAAACTTAACTGTTTCTCCTTTGAAAATCTTTTGAGATTACCACATAGACACACTTTCAAATAAATCACAATTGTAAATTTGTATGAAAATTTAAGAAACAGGCGAGAATGTGATGTTTCTTTTTAACTCTAACTTGATGTGTTTGGGGACCGTTTTATTTCTGGCTGTTTCTTAAGACCTTTGGATTTTACTCCTTATTGTGATCCTGTTTTGAATACGTTTTATCTAAAAGCTAAAATCCCTTAAATCTACCAGTTAATCATCTTTATGCTAAGATAAGCCTGTCCTTGATAAGAAAGGAAAATGTGAAACCATTTTAAGGATAAAAATCAGGTTCCTAACCACTTTAACAGGCATCAAACAGTATGAATTTTTTCTCTTTCCCAGCAGAGACACAGGAAGCAGCAGAAGACAGCCAGTTTAATTCTTTAAGTTCCGAGGACCCTCCAAACAGGTATCTTTATTGATTTTACATTCTACTCTGAACTCGTGACTTTTCCCTGAAGTATCGAGTGTGGTGATTCCTCGGTGCTCTCCTGCCCTCCCTCACTGCTCTGAGCTGTTACTGCCCAGGCCTGTCCCTGGCCTCACGCCCCTCCCGGCCCCTTGGCCTTTCTGTGTTCCGTGCACTCTGCCCTCTCAACCAGGGCCCCGAAAATCGGGTTCTCCCCAACACTAGGACTCTGCAAGGCATTAACATTGTTCTGTGTGGGCAAAGAGAAGCTGTGAGTTCACGATCAGACAGAAATGGAAGATGCGTCTCCCTCCTGGAGACACTCATTATGCCTTAGCATCGAAAACATTCTCAGGATCCTTCCGTTGGATAAAAAAAAGATTTTTAATTTCATCTAACCCAGCTTTCATCCAGAGTCCCCCAACTAATTTGATCATCGGCCTTTCTTTCGTGCTTCTTGCCTTCACAAATGCTATTTCATCTGCCTGACATGCCCAGGAAAATCCCATTCCCCAGGCAAACTCCTACTTACCCTTCAAAATCCAGCTTAAATGTCTCATTCCATAAAATCTGCTCATTCGTGCTTCTGGAGCTGTGTGCGCGCCTGTGTTATAACTGATTGCTTTGTGCTCTCACCCTGCTTTCCTGTGTCCCTTTCTGCTACTAGACTAAGAATTCTTCAAAGACAGAGACCAGGTTTTACCAAGTCTTAGAGCATCTGCCACCTGCCATGGCAGTGGGCTCGGTGCCTGGGAGTGTGTTTCTTTTTGTTTGTAAGCAGCCTTATTGAGATGTAATTCACATATCATACATTTCACGTATTTAAAGTGTACTGTTTTATGGTTTTTGGTATATTGCATTATTCATTTTAAAATTGTAAAAAATGTATAAGTAAAATTTGCCATTTTAACCATTTTTAAGTGTAAAATTCAGTGACGTTAAATACATTTACAGTGTTGTGCAACCATCACCACTATCTGTGTTTGAAACTTTTTCATCTTCCCAATAGAAACTCTACCCGTTATCTAGTCACCCACCATTCCCCCTCCCCCAGGCCCTGGTCATCTCTATTATGCATTCTGTCTCTATGATTGCCTCTTCTAGGCAACTCATATAACTGGAATCATACAATATTTGTCCTTTTGTGACTGGCTTAATTAACTTAGCCTAATGTCCTCAGGGTTCATCCATGTTGTATAGCATGTGTCAGAATTTCCTTCCTTTTTAAGGCTGAATAATATTCCATTGTATGTGTATACCACATTATTTATCCATTCATCTGTTTATGTACACGTGGATGGTTTCTGCCTTTTGGCTGTCATGAATAATGCTACTTTGAACATTGGTGTACAAGTATCTGTTCAAGTCCATGCTCTCAGTTCCTTTAGCTGTATACGTAGGAGTGGAATTGCTGGGTCATATGATAGTTCTATGTTTAACTTTTTGAGGAACAGACAAACTTTTCGACAGTGACAGCACCGTTTACATTCCCACCAGTAATGGGAATGTAAATGGGTTCCAGTTTCTCCACAAGCTCGCCAAACTTATTTTTGGTTTTTGAAAATCACTGTAGCCGTCCTAGTGAGTGTGGAACGGTATCTCCTGGTGGTTTGATTTGCTTTTCCTTGATGACTAATGATGTTGAGCACCTTTCCTGTGCTTGTTGGTGGTTTGTATATCTTCTTCGGAGAAATGTTTCTCAAGTCCTTTGCCCATTTTTGAATTGGGTTTTTTTTGTTGTTGTTGTTGAGTTGTAGGCGTTCTTTATCTAGTCTCAATATTAATTTCTTATCAGATACCTGAGTTGTGAATATTTTCTTCCATTCTGTGGGTTGTCTTTTTACTCTCTTGATAGTGTCCTTTGACGCACAAAAGATTTTAATTTTGATGAAGTCCAGTTTATCTGTTTTTTTCTTTCATTGCCTTTGCTTTTGGTGTCATATCCAATAAATCATTGACAAATCCAGTGTCATGAAGCTTTTTTGCTGTGTTCTTCTAAGAGTTTTATGGTTTTAGCTCTTAGGTTGGGTGGCGTGTCCTGTGTGTCTCTTAGGTCTAGTTGGTCTACAGTGCGTTCAGGTCCTTGGCTTCCTCATTAATCTCTGCCTGCTTATTCTGTCCATTGTTGAAAGTACTATATTGAAGTCTGCAACTATTTGTGGAAAGCTGTCTATTTCTCTTTTCGATTCTGTCCATTTTTGCTTTATCTGTTTTAGGGCCTCTGTTAGTTGCATGTATGTTTATAAGTGTTATATCTTCCTGCTGCGTTGAACCTTTTATCAATATATAATGTTGTTCTTTGTGTTTTGTAACCTTTTTTGATTTAAAGTCTATTTTGTCTGACTGAGTGTTACCAGGTCTTAGAATATTTACCACCCAGCATGGCAGTGCATTACTGCATGGCGGGTGTGTTTATTATTTTTTTTCATTTACCTAACATTTATTGAGTGCCTACCACATGCTGGACGTGAGGAATAGGATAGTGAGTCAGCCAGTCTTGGTTCCATATTCTTCTGACAGCACCAGTGGGGCAGAGAGAGATTCATCAGATGGGTGATCACCTCCAGGGATTATTATTCTGAAAGAAGGGAATGTGGTTCCATGAGCGCCTGTAACGAAAAGACCTGCCCTAGGCTGAAAGGTCAGGTTATCTCAGTTTCTCAGGAATAAATGAATGAGTGAATGGATTTACCTAGAACGTTAATTTATCGTCCTTTTTCTTACCACTCTCCCTGAGCAAACCTTCCTGTCTGGCCTCCCCTCCTGTGCCTCCCTCGCAAGGGTCCCCTGGCCCTGAGCGCTCTTTGCCGCTGCTCTTCTATCTGTCCAGATTGACATCTCCCTAATCTGTCACCTGTGGTATTTCAAAGCAGGACCCAGATTCTCCCCCAGGTGTGGGATCCTGTCTGTGCAGTACAGACAGAGGCGGTGACCCTGCCGCTCTGCAGGAGGGAGGTGCTAGCTTTCCTGTGCGCAGTGTGGCTGCAGGACTGATGGCATTGCCCCTGCAGCCTCGATGAAGACCTCAGCCGGGGTGGTGTGGGCCGTGTCGCCCTGAGGGCTCACGCCAGCTCCTGCACATCCGAGAGAGCCTGCATCCTCCCCAGCGCGGTGGTAGCGGTGTTCCCCTTCATACGCGGCCGTCAGCCAGAGCAGCTTGTGAGGATGAGGACCAAGTCCTCAATCAGGCACTGGGATTGCCGGCCACGAGTCCTTGCCCGGCTGTTGCTTCCACGCTCACTCAGCTTTCCCCTTCAGTCGTTAAGGCCGGCCTGTGACAGTGTTATCATCCCCTTATGTGCACTCCTCTAAGAAACGTGCAGGCTCTCTGGGGAAAAGGCACTCAGCAGGCCTTTTCTACCTGTTTACCTACAGAATGATGTCACAAAGTAGATGTACCCGAGACCCCTTATTAGAAATCAAAAGTCTGTCTGTAATTAAAGATGAGTGGGCGGCATGTTATATCATTGGTAATTCAAACTTATTGTGAAAAATATATCCTTCGAAAGGATGATTTTTTTTTTTAGAAGAAAAACAATACGGAATGAAGTGAGGACCCAGATGGTAACCTCAAATGATTTGATGGTAACCTCAAATGATTTCCAAAAATATGACATTTTTTTAAACATTTGGAAACATTCAGGAATAATTTAGAATACTATTCCTATTTGCTTCAGATTTTCTCTTCCTTTTTTGGGTAACTTTTAATTTTGATATAATTTCCGACTTAAAAAGTGCAACAATATACTTTTCTTTAACATGATAAATTCCTTCACTAAGTAAAGAGACTAACTAGCTTGTTTTGTTATGCACATGGGAAACATAGCATGTCCTGTAGCACATCCTTGAATAGCAGAAGTGTCTGAAATCTGGACGGTTTCAAGACCTTTGCTCTCCCTGAAATCTTGCAGATATTTCACTGCTCATGAGAACTTTTAGCAAAAAAAAAAATAATAATAGAGAGAGACCGTCCACTGCCATGACACCCTCTATCTGTATCACTTACTCTGAAATGTTGCCTTGTGCTGCCACATAACTTGATATTAATGATTCTTTTTTTTAATATGTGCATCTTCCCGTGTGTATCTCTAGATGCTTACCCAATTCCTGTCTCTTCCTTCCAATTAAGTTTTTTACACTGCTGCTCAGTTTTTCCTTATAAAGTGCTCCCTTAGATGGCCCACCTCCTGAGGTCTTACTCACCTCTGTTCATGTTGTCAGCAGCTGTGCCTCTCACAGAGGCAATGCTCCGTTTGTTGAATGAATCTGATTTCGTCATTCTTCCCAGTAAGCATTCTGGTGGCTGCCCCTTGCCTGCAGGGAACATCCAGATCCCCGTTTGGGGCAATTCTGTGACTTGGCCCCCTGGTGGTCGCACTGTGAGCATACTCACAGTTAGCCGGTTGAGTCATGAGCACTTTTATTTCAGGTGGTCTTATGTCTCTCCCACTACCTGTCACTGGAGGCCGAGAAGGCCCGTCTCTCACTCGGGTGTGTCTCTGCAGCGCGGCATCGTGTGGCACATAATAGGCCCTGAACAAGGTCTGGTGAAAAATGGGAAGACCGGTCAGGCCTTTGGAGCAGGGACTGGGTGTCTCTACTTTCCTCTTGTGACAGATACAGTGCTGTGCATATGGTGGGCGTTCAAAAGCACTTCTTTATGATTAGTTATGAATGAAAATTTGGACTTGATATGTGTTGAGAAGCTGGAGCTGGTGTATTGAAGTAACAATATACAGATCATGACCTGAATGAGGGGGCACACCCCACCCACATGGGGTCTGCAGGTAGTCCCTCGGCATCTGAGCGCCCACTTTGGGGAAGTGAAGCCCACAGGGTTGTTTGATTGAAGGCGCAGTTTCAATACAGTCACAGAAAGGAAGTGGAGCCACCAGATTCATTACTTACAGATCCCAGAAGGAGGGGTGGTGACAGTGAGCCGGGGGAAGGGCAGTCCTCCATCCCAGGTCACCAGCAAGCAGGAGAGAGAGCAGGGGAGCCCGCACCTGTTACTTATGAGGTGGTTGGGGCTGAGGTCACTCACTTGTTAGAGGCTTGGCTCTCACAGGTGATTTTTACAAGGTGTGGCGGGAACGTGGGGCAGGCATCCTCAGCTCAGGTCCTTATCTCCGTGTCCAGACTCTAGGTGTGAGCAGGGTTGTCACGCTGTGAGATGCTGAGGCAGCAACTCAGAAAACGAAAGTTGTTTTTCTCATCGCAATATCCGGAAAAATGCAGTATTTGAACGCGTAGCAGCATATATACACTTTGGGGGCATTCAGCAACCTAGTGACTGGAAGGATTCTCCATGTTCTGATGTTATGGTTTGTTTTCTTAAAGTGAAGATCGAGTCCACAAAGAAGACAGTGCCCTCGCCCGGTGGGTTGCAGATCCAGCCAATACAGCGTGGATGGAGAGTACGTACCACGGACCGCCAGGACCTGGCGAGCCGGTCCCCGGGTCCTCGCCGAGCTCAGTGCAGCCATCGTCCCCAGAGGGACAGCGTGTTTTTCTCAGGCTCTGCTAATTATTCCTATGTCCTGTATCAGATCTATAACTTTTACAATATGTTCATTTACCTGGAGGATTAACCAGAGCTGACCGTGGAGGTACTGCCCCGAGGCTCCCTCCCCATCTCTCAGGTTATTTCAGCTCCCTGTATCCCAGGACATACCTCTTCCTGATGGGTTCTTTCTAGTACAGATTCTGGGTGTTGTCGTATCAGTTGTAGATTTGGGGAACTGATACTTTGACCCCAGCCCACCATCAGCAGGTCACCGCTGAGGTGATGACAGAGTGTTCTTCCTTGTGGTTCCCCAGGGAGATGCTTCTTCCTGGCACCATTTTTGAAGAGGGAGTGAGTGAGTGGTTAAGGCGACCCACTCATCAGGTGGCATGCCAGACCTTCTATTCCACGTGTGGTTTAGAAAGCTGGACTAGTTCTACCTAGACTTGTTTTTTTTTTTTAATTTTTAAAGGAAAAGTAAAGATTGCTTCTCTAATTATCTCTTTATTATCCACTGGCTCACTAATTTCCGTGTAATTGTTTTATATGATTGACTTACAAGGTAGAACCACCTTAGCTATCTCCTGATTATTAAATTATCTCCTGGAGTGTTTCATTCTGGTTGTAATTATGACATTGTCAAAAAAAGAACTTAGCATAATTAGATGATTCTGCTAGGGGGCATTAAATCAGGATCATTACAGGATTAAATTATTGTCTTGCTGTTCTCTAGCAATTTTATTTCCAAGGTAGAATCTGTCTGAATTTCTCCCATTACTCATCTTTATTACCCAGGTGACAGTTAATTAGAATAACTGTATTTGAAAGTAAGCTCTGTAAACTAGCAGCCCTTCAACGTTATCTACAGGGGTAGAAATACTGTGGTTGCAGTTAATACATATTATTACAAAGAAGCAAGCATGTGTCATGTGAGAGCTTGACAGCAGCAAGAGTAGAAGACTCTCCCTGAATGTGCATTTCCCCTGGGGGAGGGTGGTGGTGACCATGGCTCATGTCAGAGGAGGAGTGAGCTGTGTTTGTCTCCCTTTCTCTGTCGTGTTGCCTGGTGACCGGCCACCTTTGTGGTTTTCGTGGTAGGACTTGTAGTTCGGTTGACTCCATGTAAAGCGGGGACTCGCACACGTTTAAGTGAATTTCGTTTTGGTTGCCGCCCTCCCACACCGTCTCCTAACACAGTGTGCTCAAGGGTTTTGCCTGTGGAGGACTCCCCACTTTTTTTTAGTAAAACTTGTTACAATTTCATAGGACACTCGTGTTCCACATAATACAGAGAGTTGTCCTAGAGGTTCAAGGTCTTTATGCTTGCATGTGCCTGCTTTCCATACCCAGTGGTGAGAACATTCCAGAGTCATCAGTTCAATGGTTTCCCACTTACGTAGCACCAGCTGAGCCATCCCTTTATTTCTGAAATGTTGTGCACCACCTTTGTATTTCTTGTATATCGGAATACATTAACTTTATACACTTAAAAATGTTTGTAAACGAGCGGTATAGAGATGTATAAGTGAACACAAAATAATGGAATAAATTGGCCTGGAAACCATCAGGCGTCCCGTTGGAGATAATTCACAGCTGGTCCGTTTAGGGTGACAGCCTCCAATCCCAGGAAAATGACTGGCCTAAAAATAATGCTTGTGCTTTGGTAAGGTGCCATTAATCCCCCTTATGACTAACTGTTTGAATAATTGTAACATTGTAGGAGACTGTGGCCCTATAAGATGGAAATTGCACTCTCTTGGTCTTGGTCAGTTTTTAAAGTTTCTCCTCCTTTTATTCCAGATCCGGAAGAAGCTATTTATGACGATGTGCCAAGAGAGAATTCAGACTCTGAACCAGGTTTGATTTTGTCTGGAATTGAGGTTTGGGAGATTTCTGTTTAGTGTTCTTCCTTCTGGATGTAAAAATGACTAGTTTCTGAAGACATAATCCCTAGATACACAGCACACTTTTTTTTTTTTTTTTTTAAATGGGTAATTTTTACTTTATTCCTTTATCTATTTTCTAGGGTTTCTACCATGAACAGGAATTGTTATTATAATAAGAAAAAGGTACAAAAGAACAAAGGAAAAATAAAAATGAACAAAAACACATTTTGGGGTCTTACGTATCCCCAAGCCTCACCCAGTTATGTTTTAAAATTCAGAGCAGCTTGATGTGTAGAGATCACCATGATACGCTTGAGAAATGGAATCATGAGATTGTTTTATTTCCCTGTTTTATGATTAAGCCCATATGTTTTTGTATGTTTTATGGTGTCTCACTGATAGTATGTGGTAGAACACTGGTGCGTGCACATACGTGTGTGCACTTATGTGACAACACTTGAAATAGGGTAATTTAAAGAAGCAGAAAGACTTAGAGATAGGAAAAGATAAGAAGCATGGAGGCTAGGAGTGCCAGTGTATAGCTAATAAATGATATAAATGAGAACTCAGAAGAAGGAATTACTAAGAATTTTCTAGAGTTAAAGAAAAACTTCAGTTCTCGGGTTGTAGAACCACAAATTCAGAGCAGGGTCGACCCTGGGTCCACACCCAGGCGTGTACAGTGGAAACTGCTGAGCACCAGATCCACAGTGAATGTCTTAAAAGCAACAGGAGAGAAAGCACGACTATCCACTAAGACACCGTAATTTGGAAAGAACAGCAGACTTCTCAGTGGGCTGGGAGACAGCAGGAAATATTCCTAAAGTGCTGACCGGCTATTTTGATCTAGATTTCCATATCCAGCCAAAGAATAATCCTTTAAAAAGAGAGACACAAAGGCAATATCAGACAAAGATTGGGGATTTACCACTCATAGACTCTAAAGAAATATTTCATGTGTACCAGGGAGAAGGATACTGAACCTACTGGGAAGCAAGAAGGAATAGTGAGCACACAAATGATGAATGTGTGAGTGAATCTAAAAAGCGTCAATTAGGACAGCTCTGGAAGTGTTGTTTTGTGCTGAGAGCATACCTACAGGAGTAGCTGAAGCACGAGGCAATGGTGACTGCGAATTTACAATTTGGGGCGGGGGTGGCTGACCCTGAGCATTCTGAAGTCTGTGCATTTTTCAGGAGGAGGGTATAGATAGTAATTTTTTTTCTTGCTGTGGTAGGTCAGGTCTGCATTTTATGGGAAACCAGTAAGAGAAAAGAAATAGACTATTTAACTTCCAAACCAGTAGAGCAAAATGTAATCTGGTAGAAAGAAAGAAAATGTAAAATAAAAAAGCATGGCAAAGTGTGTGAAAAAGATGGCAAAATTAGTTCAAATGTATTGGTACTTACAGTAGGTATAAATTGGATCCAGTTGCCACTAAAAGAAATTCTCAGGTTGGATAAAATAGCAAAGCTATCCCTGTATTCTAATGAGAGATGAAGAAGGATACAGAACACTTGTAAATAAGTGGATGGAAAAAGATATACAAGGCCGATTCCAACCAAAATATAGCCAGCCTAAGTATAATAATATATTAAATGTTAGGCCATAAAATTTTATCGGGTGTAGAGTCCTTCATAAAAGAGATATATAATAGTTCTAAACTTGCATGGACCTAACAACATAGCCTCAAAACATATAAAGCAAATTATAGCCAAGATATAATCAGAAGTAGTTAAATACGTCATTGGACTGGGAGATTTTAAGAAAGCTCTCCCCACTATTATGGATCCTGGGTACAAAATTAGTCCACTAATTATATGGTGAACCTAAAGGACACATAGAACCCTGAAGCTAAGAGTTTCAGAATGCACATTTTTTTCAAACACATGGAATATTTCTAAAAATTATATAGTATTCCCCAAAGCAAATATTAACAAATGCCAAAGAATCGGTATTTAGGCCTCATTTCTTGATTAAAAAAAAATAAAATCAATAAAAATATTAATACAAACATTTTAAAATTAAAAATAATACTGCTGGGCCGGCCCCGTGGCTTAGCGGTTAAGTGCGCGCGCTGCACTACTGGCGGTCCGGGTTCGGATCCCGGGCGCGCACCCACGCACCACTTCTCCGGCCATACTGAGGCCGTGTCCCACTTACAGCAACGAGAAGGATGTGCAACTATGACATACAACTATCTACTGGGGCTTTGGGGAAAAAAAAGGAGGAGGATTGGCAATAAATGTTAGCTCAGAGCTGGTCTTCCTCAGCAAAAAGAGGAGGATTAGCATGGATGTTAGCTCAGGGCTGATCTTCCTCACCAAAAAAAAAAAATAATAACACTGCTACCTAACTCATGGCCAAGGATAAAAACAAAATGGAAATTAGAAAACATTCTGATTTGAATAATAAAACATTACATAAAAACTTATGGGGTAGATTTAAAATAATAAAGATTTACAGACATAACATCTGTTAAAAAAAAAAGATTGAAAAATAATGAACTCAGCGTCCAACTCAGTTTTATAAAAGACGAGCAGAGTAAATGCAGAGAAGGCAGGGGAAGTAAATGATAAGAGCAAACATGGCAAAACAGAAAATAAACAATAGAAGGAATCAGCAAAACCAAAGAACAGTTCTCTGAAAAGAATACAGCAATAGAAAAAAGAATACAAAAATTTCCTCTGGTACTATGAGGAAGAAAGAATACTGTTAGAGACAGGGAAGATTGATCAGGAGGATGTAACTGCCTTAAGAAGGTTCTGTGAACAGCTTTATATCAATAAAACAGACAAAATTTAAAATTTCCTTTACAAGTCTACTGTGTCTGAGATAGAAAAAAAGCGTTAACAAATCTATAATGATTCAAGGTATTGAATTAGTTGCTTAACTGATCTTCCCAGCAGCCCGCTAGGACCAGTGTCGTCATATCAGAGACACTAAACTGCCTGGGAAGACACAGTTGAAGAGAGGTGCTCTGCAGCCCACTTTAGGATGTCAGTATAAACTTATAACCTCCTTCGCTTGAAAGGTGTGATGCTCAAGATCCCAAATAAAATGTTAGGAAACCAAATCCAGCAACATCCCGATGAACAAGCAAAAGCTCATCTTAACCCTTAGATTCATCTCAGGAGTTCATGGATCCTTCAACATGAGTAGGTTCTTTTAGTGTGGTTTCCACAGAAACAGACTGAGGGCCGTAAACCATGTGCTTAAAACGCACTTGTGGAAATTCAGTGGCCACTCAGTGTTAAAAACTCATAGTAGAAGAAAACTTTCTCAGCCTAATGAAGGGCTTGTTCTTCAGATCCACAGTAAACTTACTAAATGGTGAAGAGTTAAAAGCATGTATTAATTAATTCATTCCACAAACACTTTTGGATGCGGTGACGTCCTGAGCACTGGGCTCAGCTGACGGGGTCATCCTGCTCTCAGCATTCCTGCACTGGGGGAGCAAACACTTACATTTGGGCCTCTTTATAAATAAAGCTCCCAGGTGCCTATGAATAACATGCTCCTAGGTAGTTATTTAAATATATGTCGCAAATGAACTGAGGACTAAGGCTAGTTTCCATAAAAACAAGGTTGAAATTCATGTTCGGGTAATTTATCCTACCAGGTAGGCCTTTCCCAACACACAAGGGATGATCTGGGGCCTCAGAAACCAAACACCAGTGGAAGGTCTACCAGTAGTCCACCTGGCAACAGGGACAGCAGTTCTGTAAGGACCCCACCTTTGTCATTGTATTTGGTGGCATAAACATGATGTGTTCTTCGTGTGTGTGAAGCCATTTAAATACAGTAATAGATAGTTCATAAGTTTTTTTAGGCCATTTTTAGTGCAAAAGCAAAATTTATAGTTTATGGTGAGCTTCACTTGTGTTCATATTTGAATATCTCTATCATCTCTCTATCATCTCTCTCTATATATCTATATCTCCTCTCTGTCTATCTATCTGTCTATCATCTGTCTGTCTTTCCATCTAATCTGTTTATATTCCATACATTTATCTCAAGAAAAATTTTCCTTCATGGAAAGTTCTCAATGGCCAAAAAGTTATTTGGAATAATTTTGATAGATCCTTATAGACCAGTGGTCCTCAGGATACAGATGGGCTGAGGATTTATTAGAGCTTTGTCAGACCCTGCACCTCACTGCCAGCATCCTGGAGGTTCTACCTAACGCCTTTCCAGAGGGCACGCCGGAGGCTGCACTGTGCTGCCACCACCCAGCTGTTGACAATATGGTGAAATGACCAACAAGCCTAAAACAGTAGCTGGTGAATTCTCTGTTTTTAATTTCATTTTGGCATTTATGCATTCAGATGAATTGATTTATGATGATGTTGAGAATGGAGATGAAGGTGGAAACAGCTCTTTGGAATACGGATGGAGTTCAAGTGAATTTGAGAGTTACGAAGAGCAGAGTGACTCGGAGTGCAAGAACGGGGTTCCCAGGTCCTTCTTGCGCAGCAACCACAAAAAGCAAGTATGTATCCAGTCTGTTTGTTCAAGAGACAGAATGTTCTTACGTTAACATGTGAACGGGACTGTAAAATAGAATTTTCATTCACATAGTGTTCACATAATTATTTTTTAAGATGTTAATACCTAGTTTGAGGAAAGCATAAGATACTGGCAAAAGAAAAAGCATCCCATATTTCAGATAGTAAAATCACGGAAGTATGGGAAATTAAATTTTTATAGATGAAATCACTCCAAAGGTCCTAAGCAAGCTTGCTATCTTGAATATTTTAAAAAAGTAAATATTCTTAGAATTATTTGTGTTGTGTGCACATAATACTGTTTGTGCACAACAGTTACTGCTTGCTCTGGACACTGACTCGATTGAATTGGGTCTACCTAAGACACGGTACAACCCTGCTTTCCCTTAAGGGGTGTTTTGAACTTCACCGCTTTCAACACGAACAGGAAGATATAAAACAGAATATGTTAGAAAATGATGTTAAAGAACAAAAGATCCAAAGCTGCCCCACGATGATCCTTCGTTAAAGGGAATTTGTGTGTGTGTGTGTGTGTGTGTGTGTGTGTGTGAAACACGCAGATGAGGGTGTGAGGAGAAATGTCAGAGATGGAAAGCGTGAATTCTAGAATTTAGTGGTTGCAAGGTGAGGGCCTGGGAGCTGTTTGTTGAGGCGAATCAGCCAGGTGAGGTTTCTGGTTCTCGGTGGTGCCTGGCTGTGCCACGTGCTCTTTTTATTGTTGGCTTTTGACTGATTGTAAAAGGTTGATTTGCAGTCATGTCTACGCCACGTCAGTGTACTTGGGTACTTTCTGTGTGAGGTTGAGATGCCACATGCAGATGGAGGCTGCTGGTCTGACTTTGCCATCGATGTAGACTGTGACCTGATGCCTCACCATCACGACAGAATTGGTAAATAAACAGCTCTACTCTGCCCACACCCGATAACCAGACCAATGCGCTCTTGGATGTAGCCCCCATGTACATATGGCTTAGAGGTTATTACGGGTTGTTTACATTTCTCATATTCTGTACACTTAGTTCATGAAATTCAAGAAGAATCTGCCAGTTTGTGGTGGTCAGCTCAATTACTCAATATTATTACACGCTTTTTCCAGAATTTCTGGAATATTCATCAGAATTGTTACAACTGAGACTTAGCCAATGAATGAAGCTTCAGTTGTACTTGACCTGATACATACAGCCAAGGAGAAATGTCAGAGGTTGAAAGCGTGAATTCTAGAATTGAGTCTCTAGAATTCTAGATGCTCTGGGTTTAAATTGAGATTTAAAAGGAATGTGTTGGAGTCCAGTTTCAGCAGGATGGAGTGTCCAGTGGGTGCCTTGGAAGAGTGGTTAAAACACCCTTAAATTTCATTTCAGTCAGTCTGGTTGGTTATAGTATAAACTGGGCTAGGTCAGGGTTGGACCCCCTATGAGCCGTTAGCCTAATTATTGAACAAAGACTCTGCCTCCTTGCCGTCCGAATGGACCTGAGTTCCCAGACAAACCCTCTGAAATGCCAAGTGAGAAATTCGGGTGGTTCAGCAGCCTCTCACTGCCAGGAGAAGGAGCGAATGGAAGGCCAGCACGCGCTGGCTCGTGAGTGCAGAATGATTACTAACTTGCATGTTGCCAGGGCAACACCCTGGGTCAGGGATGGGAATACCAGGTGGTGAAGATGGAAGTCTCAAGAAGTACAAAGTTTTCTAGTTTAAGGAGTCGTATTTTAAAAACTGCCAAAATAATACTAAGTTGATGAAGAGTTGTCTCAAAAACGTTCTCAGATTTTTATCAAAAATTGCTTCAAGTGTCCTTGTCTCAGTGGGCATGGCAGTCATTCACTAGAGGAGCAGTGGGGCCTCGGTCTGCATATCTGAGATGTTTGTGATCATGTGAAGAATGATTTACAAGATTCACCCCATCTCTACCAGTTGGAGAAAAGTTACGTCAGTTTGGAGACTATTAAAAATCTATGCTGGGCGTCCCTAAATTATGCCACCCTTCAAGACAACCTTGAACTCAAGTATCTTTTGCTTTGGTGACAGAAAAGAATTATATACATATTTTATCGTTTTAATTTCATCAAAATGTTAAATGAATGATCTTATGCATATTTTTTTGGTGCATTTATTTGCTCTTGCTTGGCATAGAAAAGTCTCCAGTCTGGCTCATCTGAAATCACGTCTCTTTGATGATTTGTTTTACTTACGTATTTATTTCTCAAGAGTTGGTGGGCTAGGGCTAGGGTGCCCCGGGGTGTGTGGTTCCCGGGAGCCCCTCACAGGAGGAGCTTGGCACGTGAGCCCCGATCACCAGATGCTGCCGAAGTCTTTTCAATGTAAGATTGTCTCAAAGTACCAAAAAGAGCGTTTTTGTGAAAGATTGTATCTCTTTATGCTGTAGCTTTCCCATGACCTAGGCCGTTTAAAGGAGCACTATGAAAAAAAGATGAGAGATTTGATGGCAAACACGGTGGGAGCCGTAGAGATCCAGCAGCTAAAGCAAAAACATGAACTGAAGGTAGTGTGGTTCACTTCTCGACCAGCTACGCCGAACGCGCTTATTCAAAAACAGACCATACTTGCCAAAGAAACATGATGGCAACTAAGTCGGACATTTTTGTTGAAACAGTGGTTCTCAAAGTGTGGTCTGGGGGTTCCAGGCGTCAGCAGGGCACTCTTAGCAGGTTCGTGTTAGTTCTGAGAGGTTATTTACCTCTTGCCTCTCCTTTCCCGTGTACACGGAGGAATTGTCCAGAGGCCCCGCCACATGCGTGGTGTCACGTCTGACTGAAGGCAGCATCCGTCTGTCTCCAAGCCAGACGCTAGAGAGATTGCCAAAATGAAAAACAGTGCCACCAATTTTTTTGTTTTGGAAAATGAGTCATTTTATAAACCTATTATCTAAGATAACATGTAATGAGTTTATCATTTTTAAATGAATATTAGTAAAATACGGTTAAAATTTTTCTCAGGTTTAACTCCTCATCCAGTAAATACAGGTAAATAAAACCCAGATAACCAAAGTTCATTGGGGTTCTTGATAATTTTTACACGTGTGAAGGGCTCCTGAGACCAACAAGTTTGAGAACTGCTGGGTTTGAATACAGTGATGGTCAGTTCTTTGAGATGAGTTTTAAAAGGGCACTGTCAAGTAATTGTACTTCAATTTTTTGTGTATTTGTGATTTTTTGTGATTTGTTCATGTGTGTTGAATGCACTTAACTGAAAATAGATACTCACTTAGAAATGCCTTTTCTATGAGTCAACTGCTTTATCTCAGAGCATTTTTGTGCTGCAGGCTTTTCAATTAGGAGCAAGGCCCTAGGAATCCTGTCGTTTGTCCAGTTCAGGGTCTGGCGGGTTCCCGTGCAGGCAGTGGGTCAGTCACATGTGTGATCTAGGGTCTCCTGGGATTCTCCAGGGGACCCAGAGCTCAGTCATCCAGGGGAGATGTGTGGAGGCGGCCAGCTTAGCTGGGGGAGTTTGGAAACATGCGCAGATGTAGGGAGCGACAGGGAGAGGCACGTGTTGGAAGCAGTGAGAAATATGATGGGAAAATAATTCAGGACTGGCCCCAGCAGGCTCCCTTCATCTCGTAAGAAATAGAACTGTGGGAAGAGTCAGGAGACCTGGCTTCTGTCACCTGCCCAGCAGTGTGATCTTGGGCAGTCGCTCCACCTTCCTGGAACCCAGTGTCTTCATGGCTTCACATGGAGACGGGCTTTTGTGACCGTGCAGGCTCTCTTCCATCCGTCTGTTCGCAATTCTCTGATTCTCATTGGAGGGAACGTGAACGGGGTCAGGCTGAAGACCGCGGCTGAGCAGTCCAGCTCCGGGATAAGGAAGTGGGATCTGGAAGGACTGTGTCAGGAAGGAAACAAGCCAGAGGTGCCTTGTAGCCCAACAAGCACAGGGCCTACGGGGCAGAGTGCAGGCCAGCCGTGGTAGGGGAGGGGAGATGGCGGGTGTTGAGAAGGAGTGTCCACAGGATGAGGTTGGCTTGGGTTGAAGGGATATGGGAGCCGGAGGAGCCAAGAGTGGCTTTGACGCGTTTGACGTGGTAGAATAGACTGGTGGTGCGGCTGATGGGAACCAGAGTTGGGGTCCTGGCTAGGGAGCAAGACCGTGGTGTGGTTTCAGTGATGTGCCCCAAGGCTGTGGAAATAAAGGACTCGCAGAGATGGTTGGGCTGGAGTTACAAGTGTCAGACGTCAGGCTGGAAGCTGCTCGAGTCTGGATGCTCCCGAGGGGAGTGATGGAGAGGGAATAGTGGACAGCCCGAGCCCGCAGGGCACAGCGACAGCATTTGGGGCTGAGTGTGAATTTGGAGCCGAGTTTCCAGCCGACTGCACGTCAGGCTGGACTACTTGGCCGGCAGAGCGCGGCCGAGCTTCAGCACCTGCTGCCCCTCAGCCGGGCGACGCTTTGTCCAAATGCACAGTCGGACTGCATCCCTCAAGGGCTGGTCCTGAGGTGCACTGCGGGAGAAAGCAGGCCCGAGGAGGGAGGTGAAGACGAAGGTGAGCACACAGTGGTGTTGAAATCTTTGCTCTGTCAGAATTTTCAGGAGGATGAGGATGGCAAGCAGTGTAGACAGGTCACTTTGAAAGGATGTTGGTTTGTCTGTAAGACACCATCGGGGTTTTCTCTAAAAGAAGAATCCCTTCGTGTCCAACGGCCAATACATCAGATGTTAGATTTTTAAAGAATAAGAAATGTAAATGAAATACCAAAGCATGTCGCTGGACGCTTGTGAGCGCTCATGGCCGATGTATTACGTCAGGACTCAGGCGTGAGGGAGTCACTGAACTCCTCTCCGACGGGAAGTGGTGGTTGTGACTTAAATCTCTGCAGAGGAGTGGAGGCCCACTCAGTCCTCACATGGGCTGTCCGTCTGCCCACTCACTTCACTCCATCTTGCCATTCGAGTGGGCGCACGTGGCTCTCCATGTTGTGGGTGGGGCCCGTGTGACACTGGACTGCCCCTGGAGCTGAGGAAGGCCGGTGGGGAGTCCCCGATGTCTCCGGGTAGTTGTCCTGCTGTTTCCTGTGATGTGCATGGTCACCTGGGCCAGCTGTTTAATGCCTGTGGGCCTCGCTTCTCCACCTACGACTTCCACAAAGCTCTTTGTGTTTGTAAGTGGTTGTAATAAAAATAAGGATGGACTCTTGAACATAGCAGGAAACTTTTTAACCGAGTCAGGGAAGGGCTCTGTCTTTAAAGTTTGCTTTTCCTTTTTGTTTTAAAAACCAAAACCAAAACCAAACAGCCCCAAACCAGAGACACGCTCACAGCAACCATGAGAGCTCTCCCATATCAAGAAGCCAATTTCAGATGAAGTTTCAAGACCAAACTACTTGACAGTATTCTTTTAAAATAAATCAAAAGCAGCAAGTAGATTCTCACTCCCCTGTCCCACCTCTCACACGTCCTCCCTTCTTTCCCAGATGCAAAAGCTCGTGAAGGCTGCAAGGGAGGGCACCAAAGATGGGCTCGAGAAGACCAGAGCCGCCGTGAAGAGAGGCCGCTCCTTCATCAGGACCAAGTCTTTCATTTCTCAAGGTCGGTGGCCCCGGGTGGCAGGCGGATGACCCAGCTTTGTGGGTGCCCCTGTCACAGAGCGTGTTCTGGTGCAGCCGGAGCAGTTCCTGCTCATCCTCCGGAGCGTCATTGGTCCGTCGCTAGGGTTTGCCCGCTGGCCCGGTTTCTCCATCCACGGGAGGGTTGGCTCTCTTAGGCTGAGGGCACGTGAGCTGTGGACTGGGTGGCAGACTTTGTCAAGGGGCACACACAACAAGCAGCAGCAGATGACTTGCATTCTCGTAGGTGGTGGACTTCCCTTCTCTTGTCATTGTCTCCTCCAGCAGGTGCCCCCCTGCCTTGAGGGGGGCTTCATTCTCCCTTCTCCCTCCTGACATCCCCTCGGGAATCCAGGGACCTCCATGACTCTGGATTCTCAGCGAGTTTGTTCATAACAAAACAACAATGAGCGATGTGGATGACGTGTTTACAGTGCTTTAGCTCTCGTAGGTCTGTTTACTGTCCTGCAAGGACTGAAGTCCTAAACTAAGAAGGTTATGTTCTAAGCAGGGATCTTAGGAACTCTTTTGGTGGTGTGGGAGGATTTGGGATAATTCCAGAATTTTCAGGTTTTCTGAAAAATCTCACTAAGGGGGTAGTAGCCTGTGCTATTTGTATGTCAAAAAGACAGATGGCGTCTTGGCATGTTCCATGTTGGCAGCAGGGTACAGCCGAGGATGATTCGATGTTTGAGAACGTGTCCATGCACGGATTTATTACAGAATATCTAGTTATGTGGGAGGATAGTGGAGAGTTTACTTTTCCAGCATGGGCATTGTGACTCCGACTTGCTTCTTTTAAGAACACGTTTCTTTGTTGTTTCTACGGGCATTCTAATATGCGAATCCACTGCTGGGTGGAGTGTAGCATTTGCTAATAACTGTATTTGGAAAGGACTTTAAAATCATGTGTTTCCTCAAGGAAAGGCCTAGGAAGACTGTATGTAATTGGAGTTAAAACTAACTAGACTTTTTAAAAAAATTTTAGTTCTGATGAAGTCTTCACCATCTCAAAACAAGACAGAGAAAAGATGTTAGGATCCCCAAGGGGTTAACTTGACGAAGGAGATGGGTATTGAATTCTAATAAAATGTGTGCCCTGATGAAGAGCTGGCAGCATGCTGGGAGCCCCAGAGGAGGACCACCTTCATGGGGAGACCACGCACATTGCTCCCTAAAGCATGGGCAGACTCGGAGAGGCGCAGAGCTGGGCTTGGGGCCCAGGTTCTGGGAGCTGGTCAGAAATGCCGACTCCGGCCCTATTGCAGACCTGTGAGTCGGGATCTGCAGGCTAACGAGGTCCCCCAGAACCGCACACACAGAGCAGGCTGGAAGCCCCAATCGAGGCCAGGGCGAGAGGAGAGGAGTCTAACATGGTTGTCTCTGGGTTAGGGGAGGAGCCCTGTGGGGGATCAGTTGGGGGATGTAGCAGTTCCTTGGGTGCATCCTTAAGCCCTCCGACCTCAGTTTCCTAAGCTGTAAAATGGGGCTAAATTAGTATTTTACAGTCTTGGAGGTACAAAAGAATGAACTGGGAGCTTTTAAGAAATACCATGTGCCCAGGCCCACTGCCCTTTGGACCCATCCATGAGTCTCCCAGGGAGGGGTCTGGAAGGTTCTGTTCTGTTTTTTTTTAAGAGAAGCTTTAGTTTATGACAAAATTGAGCAGAAAGTGCAGAGATTTCCCCATATACTCCTTGCCCCTACTTGTGCCCGTTATCAACATCCCCACCAAATGGTGCATTTGTCATAACTGTTGAACCTACATTGACACGTCATCATCACCCAGAGTCCACAGTTTACGTTAGGGTTCATTCTTGGTGGTGTACATTCTCTGGGTTTGGACAAATGTAGAATGACATGTATCCACCATTATAGAATCACACAGAGTAGTTTCACTGTCCTAAAAATCCTCTGTGCTCCATCTATTCATCCCTCTCTCCCTCCCTAACCCGCTAACCACCACTGATCTCTTTACTGTCTCCATAGTTTTCCCTTTCCCAGAATGTCATATAGTTGGAATCACACAGTATGTGGCCATTTCAGATTGAATTCTTTCACTTAGTCATGTACATTTAAGGTTCCTCCAGGTCTTCATGGCTTGACAGCTCATTTCCTGTTAGCACTGAATAACCTTCCATTGTCTGGATGGACCACAGTTTATTTATCCATCCATCTACTGAAGGGCATCTTGGTTACTCCCATGTTTTGGCAATTATGAATAATGCTGCTATAAACATTTGAGTGAAGATTTTTGTGTGGAAATAAGTTTTTAACTCCTTTTAGTAAATACCAAGGAGCGTGATTGCTAGAATGTATAGTAAGAGGATGTTTAGTGTTGTAAGAAACTGCCAAACTGTCTTCCAAAGTGGCTGCACCATTTTGCATTCCCACCGGCAGTGACGAGAGTTCCTGTTGCTCCGCACCCTCGCCAGCATGTGGTGTTCTGGATTTCGGCCGTTCTCATAGGTGTGCAGACACTGGTAGGTTTTTAAAGCTCAGATACCTTTCCTGTGCAGCCAGGGTCTTGGATCTTTGAATTAGATCATCTCCAGGCTCCCGTTACCTAAAAATTCCTGTGCTTTTCTGGTTTCCAGCCGTTTTGTGGGTTTTTAAATTTATTTAGCTGCATCTAAATTTTTAAAACTGAATTTAGTTTTGGTCTAAACTTTCTGACACGGGAAAGCCATGCTTTTTTAGACTTGCAGTGAGAAGGGTAGACAGAGTCGAGAAGTACACGCCCCCTTAGTGTTCGTTGGTTTACTAAGTGTTGGTTCCCAGCCATCTGTCTTTGTTTCTGATTGTGATATTTTGTAGGTTAAGAAATGGGAATAATTAGGGGCCGGCCCCGTGGCGTAGCGGTTAAGTGCGCGCGCTCCGCTGCTGGCAGCCCGGGTTCGGATCCCAGGCGCGCACCGATGCACCGCTTGTCGGGCCATGCTGTGGCGGTGTCCCATATAAAGTGGAGGAAGATGGGCACAGATGTTAGCCCAGGGCCAGTCTTCCTCGGCAAAAAGAGGAGGATTGGCTTGGATGTTAGCTCACGGCTGATCTTCCTCACAAAAAAAGAAATGGGAATATTTATTTCTGCTTTACCATCTAGGTATTCAGATGACACTGCTGCCTTTTGAAGTTAAACTTCAAGTATTGAAAATTTCAAATATGGACAAATATTCCTCTTATGGGAAGGATATTTTCTTGGGTTTGTTAAAATTTCAATTTAATTGTCACTGGGTGGAAAATAAACATGGAAAATTGAAGTGTCTACCCAAACATCGATTTGAGAGCTTGTTTCCCTGTGCTGTAATGTTGTGAATATGTCATTTCAGTGTCAAACTAGTGTGTTCTGGCTTTCTTTAAGATCACAGATCCTGTCTTGAAGAAGAGCAGAATCTCTTTATTGATGTGGACTGCAGGCACCCGGAAGCTGTCTTGACCCCAATGCCTGAAGGTTTATCTCAGCAGCAGGTAGGATGGGCTGGGCTAGTGGGTGCTGTTTTCCAGTACAGCTGTGCTGCCTGTTAAAATGTGTGAATGTTTACATGGCTGGTAAACACCTGTGTCCCGAACTCCCAGCCTGTCTGTCCACTCAGGCCCCTCCACTGGCCTCTCCTGGTCCAGCAGTGAAAGGTTAGCGTGGGGAACAGCAGGGGCCTTGGGGGACCCTGGTCAGCAGCTGTGGCCTGGGCTCGGGCTTTCCAGTGCTTATATATTTTGAATGTCACCCCCAGAGTAAGTGTGAGAAATGTCTGGAGCTTACATTCTCTGTGAGTTACTTCTACTAATGCATATGGGCAGGACATCTTTACAGAGAGACAGTGTGTGGGGGTGTGTGTAAACTGTGTG
This sequence comes from Ceratotherium simum simum, assembly GCF_057802395.1. Classification (NCBI taxonomy): domain Eukaryota; kingdom Metazoa; phylum Chordata; class Mammalia; order Perissodactyla; family Rhinocerotidae; genus Ceratotherium; species Ceratotherium simum. Next base: position 1,563,663 of record NC_141927.1, read on the forward strand.
ACTCAGATTGCATAGATTTCCAACAACTAATGAAATTACCTGAATATGAATGAATTTCTTAATCTCTGAATATAGGTAGCAGAGGGAAGAAAATTCAGTGGTTTCCATTAGATTATCTTTGGGTAAAAGGAAAAGAAAATTCAGGAACAAGAGCACACCACAGAGTTCAGGGCCTTCAGGGGAGAGAGCGGTGATGTTGGGTGGGATCTGAGTTCTTTCCCATATGGACACCATGATGTAAATTGTGGAAACTGAAGTAGGTAGGTAGGTAGATAGAGAGAGAGACAGACAGATAGATATAGAGAGAGGTAGATGGATAGATGGATGATGTAGATAGGTGATAGATAGATGGATGGATGATAGATGATGTAGAGAGATAGATGATAGATGTAGATAGGTACACACACCTATATACAACATGTATACATAGATATGGAACAGATCAATAAAAGGAAAACAACATAAAAATGCTTAATGGTAAGATCAGAGTCTAAAAAAGATGAAGGGCTAAATTGAAAAGGTTGCTGTTAATAATCGTCAGGCCAAAATAGGAATCTTACCCTTCATTTGAGTTGAAGGAGGAACCAAGAGAGCAGGGTTGAAATGAATGAGAGAAAAGCAGAGATGCGTGCGGTGGTTTGATTTGCTGGCGTATTGGAGAGAGAGAAGGACGGCTTGCTCTGCACGTGGATGTGCTGGCACACAGGCTTAATAACTACCACCCGTGGGCCCACTCTCTGCACTGGCCCTGGACTGAGTTGTTGATACACTTCATCTCATTCAACCCTTGCACGTCTCCTCCGTGTCAGCATACGTTTCACAAAGGAGGACACGGAGGCTCCGAGGAGGTTAATAATCAGATGGCATCCTGCAGGTGGGGTCTGATTTCTGATCTAAACCTCTGACCCAGAGCTCGCGTTCTCAGCCCTCTTGTGCTCCCTGGGGGAACCCGGGCTGCGATGCTGGGGAGAAGGGTCGGTGACAGTTTTTGCAGAGACAGAGACGCTGGCACTTTCTGCCCGCTGTACCCCTGCCTGCTGCCTGAGTTTATGGCTCACCTGCCTCACTTTAGCTTCAGGAGTTTGAAAAAGGAAATTGATTGCTTGAAAACATTCTTGACGTTCCCGTGAGTCTCTGATTGGGGTAGCTCATGACCGTCCTTTGCTGTTTGGGGCTCTGATCTCTTATGGGGTCTCCCTCCTTGTTCCTGGGGAGACGCAGTCTGCCCTGGACTTGGGTCCCCTTCTCTGGTGACTCGGGGTCGTGGTGGGAGTGTGAGAGCAGAGCACTCCCAGGAAAGGTGGCAAGTGTGGGGGAGATGCTGTGGGCGCAGCAGGAGGGTGGCGCACCGAGGACGTGGGGCTGGGTGGGCTGAGGCAGGGTGCCGCGTGGGGCAGTGCGTGTGGGCTACGAGGGTCTGTTAGGAGACAGGACTGGAAACATGTCTGAAGCCTAGAGGGTCGTCACAGACGCACACACCTGCCGGTCTGTTTTGTCCACTCTGAGTCAGAGTGGTGCCAGCAAGGGGGTCTGTGGTGTGGAAAGAGCACTTCAGAAGGGCGGCCCACAGGTCCGGTTCCCACCCCAGCCCCTCCGCTGTCCTTAGCTGGGGGGTGTGGTTCAGTTAGTTACTATCTCTTTGAGCCCCCCTTTCCTTCTCCGAGATGGGTTCTTCCTCCCTGTCTCTGTCCACCTTACGAGGTGACAGTGCAGATTCAGTGACACGACACAGTGGAGGGCTGCGCATGGCGTCCTGAGTGGCGCTGTCAGCAGGGCACATGCGATGGCTGGGCCGTGTGGAGGATCTCTGTTTTCCCACGCAGCTCGTACTGTCCTGATTCACATGGGTTATTTTTCCCGCTGACAGCTGTGTGTGTTCTCCATGAGGTTTCTCTTGAAAGGTCAAACCAGGGGTGTTGATGCTCTTTCATTCTTTTTTCTCCCCAAATTGAAATAAGGTAACACAACTATAACTAAAAATGCTACATATCAGGCATTCTTTTTGTGCCCTATTTGGGGGAAAAATAATAGAAAGCCCTGTTTTATTTCATGGGTTGTTGTTCACTTGAAATGTGCCCTTGATGCTGAAGGACAGAGCCCCCAGTCCCGCACCCTCCCAGTGATGCCACGCCGGGACAGCCAGCTTCTGCCCTGGAGCCTCTCCTGGTCCAGGCGCAGGGAGAGGCTGCTGCCCTCTCAGCCGGGCGTCCTGCAGCAGCTGTGACCTTCACGCTAATCACCGCCTCCTGGGCGCCTCTCATGGGGGTTCACCTGCCTTTGCAGGAAAGCTCATTTCAGGGCTGACTCCTCTGCAGCCCTGGTGTTGGGGTTCTTAGGAAGACTGAGGACCCTGGACCTCACTGCTCCCGTCCCACGCTGGGTATGCCAGTCCATATGTTGAATTTAACTCCTGAAAGGGCTAACCTGACCTGCAGGAGCTGTGAAACCTGGCGGACTTTTTTGGTTTTGTACAGTATTTTTAAACTGTCTTACACTAATTCCAGGTCCTTTGACCTGATACATTAGTATCATCTCAGGACTTTAAAAGATATGTATATAATGCCTAGGTTTGACCCCAAATATTCTGACTCAGGAGACACAAGCAGTGTCTGGGAATCTGAATTTTAGGGAAAACGATGGCCTAGATTTGGCCCTCTGCAGTTTGGGGTCGACCCCTTGTTGTAGAGTGGAGGGTCTGTGCCCAGCCTGTACCTGCGAATCAGCGAGGTGGCGTGGGGCGCCGGGCTCACCGCGAGGTGTCCTGGGCAGGACGTGTGGTGCCCAGCTCGCGATGAGGCGCCCTGGCGTTCGGGTCTCTGTGCTTGTGTTTTACTCGCAGACACATCTGTACTTATTTTTTCAGTACATCACTTTCTTCTTTAAGTGTCCCAGAAGGGTCGATTTTTGTCTTAATTTTGTGAATTGAGTAGTCCTTTTTGTAAAGAAAAGAGTCACTCCCTTGTCAATAGTGTTCTGTAAGTCTTAGTTGCCCCGGAATGTTCTTAACTGGAGGAATTTCCTTTGTGGAAAACACTGTGTTGACCACTAGGTGGCATCGTGCTTCTGTAAAAGCCCCCTCTGCGCTGGGGGCTGCCTGGACCTGGGACCTGTTCCAGGTTGTGTGTGTGTGTCTATGTCTGTGTGTGCGCGTGTGTCTGTGTGTGTATGTGCGCGTGCCTGCATGTTCGCGTGTGTGTGTGTATGTGTCTGTGTATGTGTGGTTTAGAAGCGCCCTTACTGTAATTTTGTGCTCTGTTTTCCATTTTTTGACAAAAATAACTTGCCAGAATGTGTTGAGGCTCCTTGATGAAAGTGCCAAGCGTGGCCATTGGCCTTTAGCAGGCATCTTAACGGCCAGAAATTCGTACTTGTGTGCACTTCAGTGGTGAGAAACTAAACTGAAAATTGATGTCAGTGTTGACGTACGAGTAACTCAGATTGTAGGGGGGTTTGCCCCGCAAAGTGACGTCAGTAGTTTACTCCCTGTGTTCTTAGCCTCGCAGCTGTATCTTTGCGTTGTCAGAAAAGTCTCTTCCTCCACCTTCCAAAAGATTTTTCTTCTTCTATAACTTTGGAATAATTTTTTTATTAGATAAGTGTTGCTAATAGCCTTCTTTGAGTCAAGACTGGAACTGTTTGATTAATACCTACTTTATATGTGAAACGTCATGTCAACTCAGTGCTGGGCACGTGAGACGCAACCAGTTAATTCAGTCCACGAGTGTGGCGTAAGGGCATGAACTTGTTATTAGTGCTGTAATTTTACTTGTCCCGCTGTAGTTATAGTTTATAATTTGAGGTTCAAAAAACAATATAATTATCGCGATGGGGGAAGTCTGTTTTGTCCCTCTAATGCTAGTTAGTTAACACACCATGCAAGATATTTTGAGGCCTTTGGAGGTTTCATTTACCGACTATTTTGAAAACAAAAAAATCTCTTATATCAATAAGCCTCAACATAGAAGTAAAATTTATCTGTTATGTTTACTGAAGCAATTTCCTCTCATTGCATGTTCAAATTCCCAACAGGTCGTAAGAAGATATATTCTGGGTTCCGTTGTCGACAGTGAAAAGAGCTACGTAGATGCTCTTAAGAGGATTTTGGAGGTACCTAAGTGTCATGTTATAGAAGATATGCGTATTTTATTAGCCTTTTTTACATATTATGTTTTTGTTACATGTGTACATTTATGAATATATATGAATGGTAAGATAGCAAAATTCTTAAAAGAATTAAGTATGGTCTGTATATTGACATCAGCAGTCATGTGGTCTGTTTCGACATAAACGTAGCTTTCCTCAGTGAATGTCTCCCTCTTCTTGTATCTGCCCCTGAACGGCCTGTGCCCCACTTGTGTCTTCGTTAGCAGTATGAGAAGCCTCTGTCTGAGATGGAGCCGAAGATCCTGAGCGAGAGGAAGCTGAAGACGGTGTTCTACCGGGTCAAGGAGGTCCTGCAGTGCCACTGCCTGTTCCAGATCGCGCTGGCCAGCCGCGTGGCCGAGTGGGATGCTGTAGAGACGATCGGAGACGTCTTCGTCGCCTCGGTGAGTCCTCCGGGTGCCCGACTCTGCAGAGCTCTCCTGTGCCCCAGGGCCCTCTTCCCTTCTTGGGGGGGCGTCTCACCGCATCAGTGCCTTAGCCATGAGCCACGCTGCTTCCCAAGACGACCAGCAAGGGGACTCTCCAGGGCCCGTATGAGGTCAGAGTGCTCTGCTCAGAGTGCATCCACGGGGCACAGGATCAAATGGACATCCAGGAAGACCGAGAGAAACATCCGGAGGCTCAGGGGAAGGAGGTATCTGGAACGTTTCAGAGTGTGAACTGTACCATGCTCCGGATGCGTACTCAGGCACCTGTTGATGCTTTCCGTGGTGGAGCCAGGGCTCGGCTTGTGTAGAGCTGTCATGAGGTTGTCCCTTTAAGCCTCTGACATGCGTTCACTCCCCCCACGTGGGCCTCACTCTGCACCTGCCTGCGGACGATGGAAAACATGTGGTGGGAAAATGTCCGTGTTTTCCTCAGCCTGTGCTCTTTGACCTGGAGTTTTGTTGTGCAGACACAGTCCTCAGGCCTCCAGGACACAGCATGCACGGGGCGCAGCCAGTGCGGCAGCTGTGTTCCCATTTCCTGGCAGGAGACACATCAGCTGCCTGGAGACCAGCGGTGCTCAGTTTCTGCATTGGGCGGTCTGAGTAGTTTTATCTCTGGTCCATTTATGAGTTATACATACTGTATATTGGTTAGTTTTCTGTCTAGATGAGGGAGGTTGTGGATAAAACAGAATCCATTCGCTGATTGACTTAAGACAATAATGTTGTCAAAGAGATAGAAGCTTGCGAGTTTTTTAAGTGTTCATATACTTAAATGAATGCCATAATAATAAGAAACCTTTTCCTTTTTTCTATATAATTTGTAATGTGTGCTTGATGAAGTATATAAATTATAGGATGCTTTGAACATAGTATGGAAACAAAGTTCTCACTATAATCCCCCTCGGGGATCTTTATGAAAAACAGAAAAGAAATATTGGACATTTACTTTGTTATTACATTTTCTGGCTATTTTATACGTTACGTCAACTTTTACTCGGTCCTTCTTCTTAAAATATTTACCTTGGGAACGTTTTTTTAAAAGGATGAAAATCTTTTATTTTAACATAGTTTAGATGAAAGCGTCCCTTCTGTAAGTGGGTAGGCGTGCCAGACGTCTACTCATGGATGTTCTGTTCATCCTCGAGAATATGTGGAATCTTAGAAGAATTACAGAGTGGGGCAAAGGTTCCTGCCTCTGGAAACCTCTGTGTTTCTAGGATGAGAGGAAATGAACCTACCTGGCATTGCCCCACAGCCTGGAGAGGCAGGGCTGGGTCATTTTCCCCCTTCCGAACCCTGCATTTCCAGGGAATGGTTAGTACCCACTGGTCAGGATATTGGGATCTCCTCCAGGATACTGGGGCCTCCTCGTCAGGATACTGGGAACTCCTTGTCAGGGTATCGGGGCCTCCTTGTCAGGGTATCGGGGCCTCCTTATCAGGATACTGGGAACTCCTTGTCAGGGTATCGGGGCCTCCTTGTCAGGGTATCGGGGCCTCCTCATCAGGATACTGGGAACTCCTTGTCAGGGTATCGGGGCCCCTCGTCAGGATACTGGGAACTCCTTGTCAGGGTATCGGGGCCTCCTCGTCAGGATACTGGGACCTCCTTGTCCTCATATACTGGGTGACAGGACATTCTTTCCTGGAGGTGAAATCCACAGCGTGATTTTGTCAGGGACTGAAGGAAGCACGTCTGTCATGGTCATCTTTGTACATCTGTGGTCAGGAGCATTTCTTAACTGAAACCCAGATGGGCACGGTTTTGAACGAGTTGCCTCAGAGTGCACTGGGTCAGCAGAGTAAGATCCACCAGCCGTTTGGACAATTCCTAACAGGTTTGCTTGAACTAGGAGAAATCACACGCAGTCATCGCACAGTTTATCCCATGAAAACACGGCAGCGATCGGGAGGTTGTTTAGGGCGGGTTTCAGATGGTTTCCTACCCCCTGGAACAGGGGACATTTGTACTCCATGCACTATTTCTGTTTCTCAATTTCCTCCTGTATTGCAGTTTTCCAAATCCATGGTGCTGGACGCATACAGTGAGTACGTGAATAATTTTAGCACAGCTGTGGCAATCCTCAAGAAGACGTGTGCAACAAAGCCTGCGTTTCTTGAATTTTTAAAGGTAAGCAGTTTTCTTTTTTCATTTTGGGTTTTAACACCCTCTGATAACAGGTTTCATGTCAAAATACTTCGTAATGAAATTTTATCCAACCTTGCCTCTAAATGTATAGTTATTTATTATAGAGATTTTGGTTCAGTAGTGCCTTCCATATTGGATTAATACTAGAAATAAAGATGAACTTTTAGCTGTCACATAGCTTTCTGAAAATAACCTTTATCTGCACATCTTTAAAAGTGTGTGGAGAGAGAGCGATAGACAGACAGAAAGATCAGATCCCAGAGAAAGTTGCCTTTGGCTTCCGGTCCTCCAGCATAGTCTTAGGAACCCCAGAAACATCACCTGTAGAATCTGGTTGGAAGAAGCCCTCTCTGAGTCTGAGCCATGAGCAGGCCCTGGAGGACGGGCCCCACGGTGGGACACAGCGGCTTGTTCCTCCTCTGGGGTCAGGTGGAGGGGCTGCCCGCCCTCAGTGGTGTCTGACTCAGTCGTTGTGGAGAGTTCCCCTAACGGTGTTGACATGTGATGTGTAATCAGCGGCAGGGTGTCCCCAGTCAGTAGATGCCTGTCACCGGCTGTGACGTAAATGTGAGAAGAGAGCTCCCTGCACGTGGAACCAAATTAAAATTCCCTTCAAACCCTTGTGGCCCTCCACCAGGGCCCAGAGGCTCATTTGCATGAGGCCCAATGTGCATTGTAAAACCTGGGACCAAAGTTTGTTTCTGTTCTTGAGCTGTAATATTCTTGGACACTCCTGCTTCCTGTGGTGAGTGAACACAGGGACACCTTCCTGCCAAGGACAAGGTTTTATTTAAGGAGAAGTGTTTTTCCCCGGCTCCTTTCTTATTAATGCAGTGGCTCCTGCTGCTGCAGGAACGTGGAGATGGGGCCCAAGGCTTGCTGAGTGACTAAAGCAGCCCTCCCTTGGAGAGCCCTGGGACTCTGCGGCCCTTGGATGTCACAGCATTTCTTTCTCTTGGGAGAAAGAAACGGGATGATCTTTAAATTTGTTTCTTGTGAGGAGTTTGTTACGGTCTTGCTGGTGCTGACAGTACGGGAGATGGAAATAGCAGGAGGCGATCGCAGCCCACTCGTCACCTCACCACCTGCTCAGTCCCATGTCACACCCGGGACCTGGGCGTCAGGGAGGCTGAGACGCCTCGGTGGCCAGGCTAGGCCTGTGCTCTGCCTTCCCACCACGCAGGTCCCTTCCTTGGAGACCCTGCCCAGCTCGTGAATGACCACCTGTTGGAGCACCTCCTCCCACCCTCAGGGGACAGGGGCCCTCGGCCCCGGGACTTCTTCTGCCACAGCCTCTCCTGGGGGCACCTCGGCCAGAAGACAGACACCAGGGGCACCTGGACACCCCACACCCCGCTCCTTGAATCCTCCACACCCAGAACTAAAGTTGGAGCTTTACCCCTTCCCAGGACGAGCAAGGATAGCCACAGGGAATTCGCCCCAGATGCCCGAGGTCAGCTGCCTTTAAAAGGCGCCTTGCAACTCCAGTTAGGGATTCTGGGAATTTTTTTGTGGTAACTGCATCTTCATGTGGTTGTAGGATCTCGGAAACTCACTCAGTCCTTAGAGGACTGAAATTAATTCACAAATGGACAAACACTGCCTGGCACTCAGAGTAATCTCTTGAAACATCGAATAAAAACAAGATGACAGATTCCAATTCAGAAACCAGCCACAACTCACTATAATTTAAAGAAGTGTGTATTTGAGATGATATCAGGTGTAGAAACTATTTTGAATCAAATCTGAGTGAACCGTGGTGAGAGGGAGGGCCCTGCCGCCTGGGCCTGTGAGTGACCTCGGCTGTCTCCCTGCAGCAGTGCGAGGAGTCGAGCCCCGACCGCACCACCCTCTACAGCCTCATGATGAAGCCCATCCAGAGGTTCCCGCACTTCATCCTGCTGCTCCAGGTAAACAGCTCCTCTCGGTTCCATTCAGCCAGTCGCCCGTTCCCACCATCTGTGTGAAAACGCGTCTGCTCTCGTGGGCCGCAGGCTCTCAGGCCTCCTCATCTCCCCTGAGTTACAGAAGGTCAGGGCCGGGGCGGGGGCTCTTCTGGGAGTCGGACTTGCTGATGTGGTGGGGGACCTCCACCAGCCAGGGGTCCTCAGTTCGGTTCAGTCTGATGCTAACGACCGGGAGTAACATCAGACCCCACAAGTTTAAGGGCTCAGTCCCACAAGACGGCCCCCACCTCAGACACCCCGGTTACCCACACTTCTGTCTGACTTGGCTACCAAGTCGGGGTTCCCTCAGGTTCAGTAGTTTGCTAGAGCAGCTCACAGAACTCAGGAAGGCACTTGACTTGCTAGACTGCTGCTTTATTATAAAGGGTGCGACTCAGGAACGTCCAGATGGAGGAGATGCATGGAGCGAGGTGTGTGCAAAGGGCACGGAGCCTCCACGTGTTCACCAACCCGGAAGCTCTCCGGACCATCCTTTTGAGTTTTCGTGGAAGGTCCATTACCTGGGCACAATTGGTCAAATCCAGGCCACTAGTGATTGAACTCAGCCCCTCGCCCGTCTCCCCTCCCCAGTGGTGGGGGTGGGGCTGAAAGTTCCAACCCGCCAATCACGTAGGTGGATCCCCTGCCCACCAGCCCCCATCTTCCGAGAGTCACCCTGTTAGCATCAGCTCAGGCGTGGTGGAAAGGGGCTCCTGTATGACTAAGGAAATTCTAAGGGTTTGAGAACCCTTAGAATTCGGCACCTGAACTGGGACAGAGACCCAGTCTGTTGTTCTCCTGTCTACAGCATCCGCCTGGCTGTGCTCATGTGCTAGGGTGGCTGGCTGGACTCAGGGTACTGGCCGGCACGTAGATAACAGCCACCTTGGATTATCCAGGTCCTGGTCTGGAGTCAGGTGCCCAGAGGGGAGGAGAAGGCACAGAAAACTGAGACTAGAGTTAAACAAACTATGCCAGTCGTTAACTCAGTCACAAACTGTCCCAGGAACGGGAGGCACAGCGTGGAGAAGGGATTTTCCAGTGGATCCTATCTTTTTTTTTAAACTAAGAATTCTCAATTAGATACATTTGCTGTTATGAGCAGTAGACCTGGTCTTTGAGTGCAGATACAAAACATCACATCCTGTGTGATGTGGTGTGAGTCTTCCCCTCATTTGAAGACCTCTCATCTGCCCCAAAACTGCAGATTGCACCCTCGCCTGACTGACGTGAATGGCAGGCTGGTTGAAAATGGTGTTTCGCAGGCGAGTCCGCCCTGGCCTCTCCTGTGTCCGTTTCTCAGTGATCACTTGGCTTGCTTTTCTAGTTAAATCAGATGACTTTGCTGCCTGCTTATTAAAATTGATCAAAGATTTATAGTGAAATCATCCCAAGAAATAAACTGGTACTTGGGAAATATTGCGAAGTGCCCTTCCCTTGAGATTTAGTTTTTCTTTTTTAACCACCCAAATCTGTGTGAAACATGTACTTTTTAAATAAAGTAGTCACAAAGTATGAAAAAAGGATACACAGTAAAATATTAATGTTGGCCATTTCTCTGGTAAGCTTATAGGTCATTTTCATTTCATTCTCCTTACATATTTTCTAACATTTGTCCAGTTAACGTGTATTAGAGTATTAATAACAAAAGCTGTTTTTCCCCCTAAAATCAAAATATCTAGAAAGTGTGTTTTATTCCTTCCTCTGAACACGTGCAGGACACTGTCAGCTTCTAGAGAAGCACAGACGACGGGAAGGACAGGACTCCATCATGGAGGCCGTCGTTTGGTGAGGACGAGAGATGTCAGGAAACCAATTAGACAGTCAGTCCTTTAACTACACTTGGGCTAAGTCTCACAGGACAAGCTGTGGGGTGCTGAGAGATTTCATCACCCTCGGACCGAGAGCACAAACAGAACTGCCTTGTACACTGCACAGTGTGAGTTCACACTCAGGGCCGCCTGTTGGTAGTAACGTGTTGGTGAATGCCCTCGTTCTCACGGGGACCACGGCTGCCGTAAGCGCTGACCGTAAGAACGCAGACGTTGTTGGGCTTACGTGTCTTCCCGGAGTAGTTTTTTATTTTTAGTTTATTTAGATGGGATATGATTTTCAATCTAGCTTGTTAGCTTTTGATTAAATGTTAATAAATAATGCAAAACTTTGGCCCAGGTTTTTTCCAAGAAAAGGTTTTTTCAGACAGACAGGGCGGAAGGGCTGTCGGAAAGAGGAGAGGAGCAAGTGAGAGCAGCAGGGAAAGCCCGTGGCCCCGGTTAGTCCCTGAGGGTGGGTCAGGAGAGCGAGGACCCCCCCCCCGTGGCATCTCTGTGGCTCTGACGGCGCACGCAGCTCGTTGATGACGTGGTTCTGGTCTGGAAGGAGGTGGTGGTTCCCTTTTCGTGCGTAGGCGGCTGAGGTCACGGGAGCTCCTGGTCTGTCTGAGGCGACGCCCTGGAGGGAGGTGCTGCCGTCCTCACTTGGTCTCCCCCAATCGGCCTCCTCTGCCCAGCCCCCGAGGGCGCCGGCAGGTCCCTGGGACAGCAGGGACGTGGAGGAAAGAGGTGTGGGGATGCACATCGCCTGTCAATACCTCGTTCAAGACTTCAAAGCTTCGTTCTTGTGAGAATCTTACACTCTTTCCTTCTTTCTTTCTTTATTTTTACTTACCTCTAAATACTTTAATTCACGGAGGAGGATTAGATAAAAATTCTTAAACTCCGAATTCCAGGTACAATAGACTCAGGAATTCTGGTTTAAGGACACTTCCACCTAAAAGATGCAGCGTGTTCCTCCCCCTGTTCCTCTTGGGGTTCCCGGGTCAGTTCCTGCATGGCTCTTCCTCTCCCTCCTGCCCCACCTGGACGCCTTCCCCAGACTCCGGAGAGTTCCCTGCACGGGCCGCATCGCCCCCGAAGCAGAAAACCGTCTTAGCTTGACCCGATGGTGCAGCCCAGACACCAAGCTGCTGGCCCCAGATCGTGTGAGCCGGTGTCTCTCCTGGGCGCGCCTCTAGTCCTTAGGCGTTTTTGGCCACGTACAGTTTATTGCGGGGGTGGCTCACACAGAGTGGGTCCGAGTTACCTCATTCCTTTGGAAAATGTGTAATTGGAGGCAGAGACGGTGCAGTTCCTATGTCTGAGGTAATTGTGTGGCTGTGCCCAGGGACCCTGCCTCCAGGCTAAAGATGCTACAGCAGAGGGGCCAGGCTGGATGATATGGGCAAGCACTCACCCTCCCTCCTGAGTTCTGCTACAGTCCGTGCACCCCTGAGGGTGGTGGTGGAGGGGGGATGCACAGAGGGGCCAGCGTGCCCTTCCTTCCTTTGACCCGTCAGGCACTCCCCTGTCTCCTTGGCTCCGCTCTCTGGTCCTAACTGCACCTGATCCTGGTTGGCTCTCCTGGGGCCCTGTTATAGTTGCTATGACCCAATAGTCGTCCCGCACAACTTGAGATAAAGCTGACTTGCCCTTGGCCTTTCTGGGCCTGCTGGTTTCTAACACATGGACAGAAACTGTTGTCTTACGTTATCCCAACCACCATTGTCTCTTGCGTGCTGTGCCAAAGTAAGCGACAGTCTGGTAACAAGGACAGCAAATTTCCATTTTCTTGCTCTGCGACTTTCTCCTGGTGTCTGGTGGCTCCCGCAGCTCTGCTCAGATGCTTAGCTTTCGGGTGTGCGAGGCTTGTCCCGTTGATAGTGGTCCAATGTCTACATGGGCACTGCCAGTATGCAGCGTTGGGGCCAGCATTTGCTTTAAGGTTATTCATGTTTGCCTTAATAGGATTTGATGTGATTCGTAGGGAAACAAATGTATAGAACGGTATGTACTGTTCATTCAAACTGGAAACATTTCATCATCTGTGCAGTGTTTGTTTCTGATCAAAAAGAACAACAGGTTTAAAAAGAGGAGGGTGCCGTCGAATTCCAGTGCCACTTAAGCTCCGGTGAGGATGGGTAGGCAGGATGGAGACCAATTAGCTCTGAGCAGGGGTGTTTCACAGCCCTCCTTCAGCACACGTCAGCACGTGGTCTGCCTGAGCAAGGTGAAAACCTAAGGCCCTGTGCAGAATCAAGGGGACGAAAGTCATGCCTGTCACTTAGATGTCACTGTTGAAAGTTTGTCAGTGTTTGATGAACGTGATGTCATTTTATTGGTGGTGACCATATTGTCACTCTGGGCCGTGCAACCTCCCTGCACCCCCTCAGGCCTTCATGACCCTTCAGAGACTCGAGGAGGGGTGTCTGGGGTGGGCGCATCACACAGAGATCCTGCTGCGTGAACTGAAGCCGTGGGGGCAGCAGCCGGCCCAGCACACGTCCCCCACGTTATCTGTTGAAAGACTAGCTGGGCCCACCCCTGGGGCCCGGGTCCATGAGTCTGACTCACGCTGAGAAAAACAGTCTAGTCGTTATCTTGAACACAGTTACAGAGAGCAAAACATTTCAGGATCGTGGCATGTTGGTGTTTGTATGTCCTTTGTTGGAAACGCTATTTCTTTTCCATTAGCAGTGCCATTTCATACGTCAGTTTTGTTTTTGCAAAGGAGCTGTTCAAATGTTCAGCCAAATCGTGATTTCCAAGTGCTCATGTTCTTCCTCCCCAGAAGTAGCTGATGTCACCGCCGTCCCCACTCGCCAGCTCGGGGGGGATGCTGTTGAGTTGAATTGGAAGCGTGGTTGTGACGACCACCCACTTCCCCCAACACCAGCGGTCAGTCATCTCCTGTTGTATGTGTTTCCCCAAAAGGACATGTTGAAGAATACATCCAAAGGACATCCTGACAGGCTGCCCCTTCAGATGGCGCTGACGGAGCTGGAGACGTTAGCAGAGAAATTAAATGAAAGGAAAAGAGACGCTGATCAACGCTGTGAAATTAAACAAATAGCGAAAGCCATCAATGAGAGATACCTGAACAAGGTGGGGACAGATTGTATCAGCTCTGCGCTGACACTGCTTTTGCTTTGTGCTAATACTTTTGTCCACTCATTACTAGTCTTTCAGAACCTTTAGAATAACCCCCTTGGCGCACGGTTCCTGACTGGCTGGTGATGAGGAGCTTCGGGCAGATCTCGAACACCGGGAATTATACGCAAACCTCCAGAGTCAGTCTGTGTGTGCGTTTTCTCAGGAAAGGGGGTCACTGATCCGTTAGGTCCTCAGATGGAACCAGGACCCCAAAAAGGTTGAGAGCTACTCTTTCAGCTTAATTTTACTTTCAAAATGCAATATTTCACTTTAGATAGTCGTAAAGCGTAAAATATTTATTTACGTTTTTATTTGTAACCATTTATGCATGGATTAAGCTGTATTTATCATGAAAAAGTGATACAAAATACAGCATGAAAGCAAGCAGTTCCTTTGCAAAGCTGTATTTCAGCTTTACACTTACAAAATCATTTTCCCGCAGCGATAATCTGATTCTGTATAGACTTTACCATATTTATTTAAGGCCCTGGCCCACAGGAAGAGGTTAATTGATATGAGCTGTGTCAAATAATTACATATATCCGTTGTTGCTAAAATCACCTTTTGTTTCTGTCAATAGAGATAATTTGCTACTATGTAGTGATATTCGGTAATTTAACTACAAGAACTTTGTAGTAATAATATCTTAAACAGCAGATTTTCCCTGATTGTCCATATGATTTGTATAGGAATTTTTTTTCTTTTTTTTTTTTGTGAGGAAGATCAGCCCTGAGCTAACATCCATTGCCAATCCTCCTCTTTTTGCTGAGGAAGACTGGCCCTGGGCTAACATCCGTGCCCATCTTCCTCCCCTTTATATGGGACGCCACCACAGCATGGCTTGACAAGCGGTGGGCAGGTCCGTGCCTGGGATCCGGACCTTGGAACCCGGGCTGCCAAAGTGGAGCGTGCGAACCTAACCACTACGCCACCTGGCCAGCCCCTATATGGGAATTTTTATAAGCAGAAAATTGCATTAAATGATATTCTAGACAGGGTCCATGTTGTTTAAAATCGTGCTTCCCTGTGGAACTTGAGTGTTTGAAAGCCGGTGTGGTCCGGTAAGCTTGGGGGCATAGAAAGAGGTGGTGATCTTACTGTGACATCATGGTATGTCACGTGGAAATGTGCATGCGGCCTGCTTACTCCCGTGAGCACGTCCAGCAAAGGTCAGCGGTGAGGTCGGCCAGCCGGCGTAGGTTTAGAGTCAGAGGCGGTAGAGACCACCTGGGCTGTATATAAATTGTTGTAGGTCTGACTTCTATATGACTTACATCATTTTACGAATTAAAACAAAGCATCTTTCCAAAGAACCCTGGGTATTTTGTTTGGCTCAGTGAAATAAAATAGGTCATACCCTAAGAAGTTAAGACGTTTACTTAATTATGCGATCCTTTGGGGAAAGGGAAAGTAAAATTATGAAATAATTACTTTCACTTACAAACATCCCAAGTTGATAGTGTTAGAAATCACACAATGGCTGGGCGGTGGGAGGACAGTCTGCAAGGGGTGGAGTGTATTCAGAGAAGTCACTGAAGGAGAAGGAATGGGTTGCGTGACGGGTCAGAGCAGGGGAAGCCCGCCCTCGCTGAACCAACCGCTCTTGGCTGTGGGGTTGTGCTTATGAGGGGACGTTAGCTCCCTTGCACTGTTTAAGATGTAACTGCAAATGCTGTAAAAGTTTAGTTTTTAAGTCACTGTCTGAACTGTACAGTACGTGCATGAAGTGCGAGTTGGGAGTATATGGGTTCTCTTCAAAGGAAAAAATCTGTAAAGCGTTGACGCTATATGCTCATATATTTTGCAAGACTTTTTCCTCGTCCTTTTTCTGATAAACTTGATGGTGTAACTGTGTCAAGTGTCACTTTGAATATTCAGCTTCTCAGCAGTGGAAATCGATACCTCGTTCGATCTGACGATATGATAGAAACAGTTTACAACGACAGGGGAGAAGTTGTTAAAACCAAAGAGCGCCGGCTCTTCATGCTGAACGACGTGCTGATGTGCGCCACGGTCAGTGCCCGGTAAGGACGTGTCTGTTCACCTGCCCCGCTTTGGGAGTATGTGCACTCTGTGTCACAGATGAGCCCAGTGACTGTGTTCATTTTCTCATTCACATGAGCTGATCTGTGTGCAGAACTTAGTCTCCCGATCCCACGATTAAGTGACACCTTATACTAACCAAGCTCATTCTTCAATGGGTTCAGTGTTAAGTTGCCAAGTCCCTGCTGGTGGAAATTAGGGACGTGTAGGTATATTTTCTCTTTAAGCAAGGCTGATGTTGGAACTAGAAGCTGAATTGAGTTTCTTTTATAACCCTCCTAAATCATTCTACAGTTTTTGTTTTTATCATTGTTCCAATTCTTTCTCTTTAGCTACTTCTCTATAAATATATTTTTGAAAAATTTTTTCTTACATAATTAAATTGGGTATATTCATATGCAGTGTATACCAAGAAAATAAGTAAATAGCACTTTATCAGTTGTTACACTTAAAATCGCTTTACATCACAATTGTTCTCCAATACATAGAGTGTTGTAGTTGGTTGAGGACATTTGAGAAGTTAAAAGGTCTTCAAATAGAGGTTGATTGTAAGGGAATTGATATAAAATTGAATATAATGCTCTTGGTGCTAAATAAAGTAGCAGATGCTGAGGTGATGTCCTGGAGCCAGCTCCTCGTGGCTGCGAGGGTCAGTAGTTAAGTTTGCAGGAGTTTTGAGAGCTGGTTGCTAAACCGTTGGTAGCTTGAAATGATCCACAGTGGGAGTGTTACACCACGGAAACTGGCCAACGGGACAAATCAGGCTCCTCTCCTCCAGTGGGAGCTTGTTGACTAGTTACCAGCACAGCACTAACTATAATGTAGTGTCCAGGCCTGTCATCCTCACTGACCAGCTCCCGCGTGGATGTGGCACCCTCCTCACGGCCACATTGGAGTCCCAGCAGAGGCCGAGTGGATGGATGTGTGAGGCCTCACACCGAGCAGCCCGACTTCTTACAGCCGAGGTCCAGCTCCACCCTCTCATAACTCAGTCTCTCTAAACCTCAGACTCCTCATCTGTGAAGTAGGGGTGATGATCATAAAGTGGTGCCGATGACGATTCAGGGGGCTCCCGTGAGGGCGGAGGCGAGGACGAGCGTGAGAGCTGCGGGCACAGTGTCCGGCACGGAGCACTGCCCGGTAACTGTCGGTCTTATTGTTCCTCGTCACCCTCGCTCACTTGGTGGCAGCTACAAGTTAAGTCTGAAAAATACACCAAAATTAACGACACCCCCGTTTGTAAAGAATCCTGTTTGATTCTTGTCAGTAGCTTGGCCTTTATCGTTGATTTGCCATTGTCACACTTTGAGCTCTGGATCCAGCCGTGCAGGCCCGTTTCGCGCACGCTGCGGTTGCCCACGTGTAGAAGTAGAAGCCAGTTGCCTTCTTGCTTTAGAGGCGAGCTGACTCGGTGAGACTGTACAGGACCTGACATCAGGTGTACTGACGTGGACGGCTGTAGGGAGGTTTCTGGAATAAGTATCGGGAATAAGACCTTTCTGTTCCTGTTTCTCCCGTGTTATGAGATGCTTCATGCAGTGTGGAAACTAACAACATTACTTAGCACAGTGGTTTCCAGGCTTAACTGTCCAAGAAACTGCCCCATTCCTGTCAGTTCTCCCTGCACTGGTGCTGGGCGATGCCCCATCAGCCCGCGTTCCCCGACCGGCCTCGGGAAACACAGAAGACGAGACCGTGTGTGTTCATTTCAGTGACTGAGTAGACAGAGAAGCACTATGCACTGTAGGAGTTTCTTGTCCAACATTTTTCCCATTTGTGATCAACCTTTGTCTGAATGTAGTGGGAGGACTGACCACTGCCCAGGTCACTGCCGTGTCTGGGCAGGCAGCCTATGTACGTGCTCCACCAGAGGGCCCCTGTCTGAAGCATGGCCGTGTTAGCTTGGTTCTTCTAAAATTTCACTTAGATCTAGAATTCTCAAGCTGATAGAGAAATGATATACTCTCAAGATGGACACAGATTGATAACTTAAAATTCAGTTACCTGTGTTTATCATGGGAGTCTTCCTTAAAATAATGCCCCGCCCTCTGGGGTGGGTCCCATGTTCTGACAACTTTTTTACGAAGTGCAGTGAAGAGGAGCAGTCCATTCCATTCCCACCGATGTGTTATCAGCCTGAGATTTTCACCGACGCTCCCTGAAGCCGATAAAGTGAGTGGTTTTAGGCCAAAATGTTAAAAATAGCCCCCAAAGACCCCTGTGTAGCCTCTGAGGACATCAAGGTCCCAAACGCCTATAGGAATGAAGATTTTAGATCCAAACAGGAGAATAGAAATTTTGGTACAAATTCGTGAGCCTCTCCTTTTTGTTTTTTAATTTAAGGCACAGTCTAGTTCACAGAATACACAACCAATTTTACTTCTTATTCAGTGTCTACATTGTGCTTCCTCCTCCTCTTCTTCCCGTGTGGATTAGAGGTTGAAATGGAAAGTGAAATTCTGTAATATTGGGGGGAAGCTGAACAGCTTGGGTACAAATTGGCTCCCAACGAGTCAGGTATTTCAGTGTAAAGCATAGCATCTGGCATTTCGGTTATTCCTGTCTGCATTTTGACTTTTAAAAATATATCTTGAAGGAAAGCAAAATGTGATTATCACCTGAAGTGAGAATAATGATTGCTTCTGGAGGGGTGGGGTTTTCCTGGGCGCGTGGAGGACTCGGGGTGCTGTTGACCCCAGAGCCTTGGCCTGGGTGGTGGTCTAGCATTTTTTTGCTCTAGCATTTCCCACCTGACTGGTACAGGTGTGTTCGGTGTGTTTCTCTGCATGTATGTGCCATTTTATGACAAAAGAAGAAAGTCTGTATAGGTCACGGGGTTTTTCCTTTAATTTCTACATACTCAATAAGTATTTTAATCATGGAGTATAATGGTGTGGTTTAACTTTATTAAAGTGGTTTTGCTATAACCAAGAGTACAGAAGGAATTTTAGAGGTAACTCATATGAAACACTCAGAGACTATCTCTGCCCACATGGGAGATTTTCCCTGTTGATAGTATTCACCAGAACACTTGAGCATCTTTGCTTGGAGCCATCAGGAAGCGTCCAGCTTGTTCCCTCTAAGCTGTTACGGAAACCTTAACGCTTTCTGGGAGGTGTGCATGTCACATTCTCCCCTGTGTTTTCTGCATTAGACAATGAAGAGTCCTACCCTCTCATCTAATTGGAGGCCTCATTATGGAACCAAATGGTAGCTATTAGCAAGAAAGTCAGAAGCACTAAGATTCGACAGTTCAGATGTTTCTCACTTGAACGTAAGGGCTAAAAAGTATCGTCACTTATTCATGTAATTGTTCATAAAATAATAACTTCTGGTTGTTTCAGCACCTCGCACGACAGCAATGCTCTAATATCAACCAGCCAAAGGTATTTATTAAAGTGGAGTGTTCCTCTTGGACACGTAGACGTCATCGAGTATGGCAGTAAGGACGGCGCAGGAGAAAACAGCAGGTGTGTGCCGGTCCACCCGCCCGAGAGCCTGGCTGTGGTGGCCAACGCTAAGCCAAGTAAGTGACACCTTTGTTATGTGCTTGCAAGTCGTGGGGTGGCGTGAGCTCTGATGTAACTTGATTCCCATTCCTCAGTGTCACTGCTAGAGGAGACAGAGGCAGAAAGGTGGATCTGTCGGATAGCACAGGCTTCAGCGTCTGTGTTTTATGATGGCTGGGAAACGTAGACAGATGTGCCACATCGGTTGCTGATCTTTGAACTTGTCCCCTTGGTTGGTGTGCATTCTCTGGGTTTGTAGGGAAGCCCTCCTGCCGTGTGGGTGTGTTCAGTCCTCCCAGTCCTGGTTTCTGCTCCGCATCTCCTGGGAAGCAGTTAGGACGCTGGCTCTCCTCTTTCTCGAGTGCACGTTGAGTTGCTGCAGAGGAAGTTCTCGAGAGCGTGGCCCGGGGTTGTGGGCTCAGCTCTGCTACGGAGCCGTTTCTCTCTTCTTCAGTCTCCCCGAGGGGGAGAGACTTGTCTGTGCACCTCACAGGGTGAAATGAGAGAAAGGTGTCAAGACACTTTGGAAATGCTTCAAGAGTCACCTAAGAGTTACGGTTATTATTGCTAAACAGTCTTCAGACTCTAGGTTTTGAACTTAGTGTAGTGAGCATTTCTTTCTCAGTCTCTTTTTTTTTTTTAATCCAAATAAGGCCTGGCTAATTTTATTCACTCTCTGGCTTCTGCCCCTGAATTGTGGAACGCATGAAATACAGTGAATGGGAACTTTCAGCAAAGCTTTTTATGTATTAAATGAACCTTTATAATGAAGTGTTGATAATGTTATGTATAAATATGTTCAGTAACCTTTCAGATTATTTTATTTCTGACATGTTCAGAAGAAGGCAGATCTTAAAACATTTAACTTTTTAAACTGAATATGCACATTTATTTGGATTTACAGGAGCACGACATAATGAATATTAGGCCTAATTTAGTATGAGGTCTCTTTTATTCTTATTCACGTTTAAAAGTCATTCAGTTTGGTAATCTGCCTAGTAAACTAACTCCTCAAGCGTGTTGTTACAGGTCCTATACTCTTGAATTGCTGGCTACTAAATCATACTCCTGTTTAAAGTAATGTGCATACCGTCTCCACTAATAATCAGAGTACCAAACTATATCACAGATTTCCAAAAGGAGGAACAACTGTGAGGAGAAGTATGGAGCGGGGAGGAGAGGGAGAAAGGGGAGGAGGGAGAAATGGTTTTCCAAATTGACACGATTCATTAAAATTTTACTCAAGAGCAACTTAAAGGTTTCATTTGTTAAAATTTCTTAAAAATCCATTTGAATTATTTGGAGGTATTCATTGCAAATCATATTTATGTCTTGATTTTGTGAACCAAGAAATGCCTTTGTGTGTTTTATAATGGTAGCCGTCTTCAGTGTTATCCTGTTGTATACTGTTGTAATTAAGATCGCGTCATTGTGCTAATCACTAAAGATGGCTTTGATCCATAAAACAGATACTGTGTGTTACAGGCAATGCTACATTTTCTTACTCATCTTTTTATTTATGGCTTATACTGAACTAACTTAGGATAAGATTTGAATCAGTTAGCAGTATTAAAAAGCATAAAGCAAGATGACTAAATTTTTTAAATATTACGTGGAAGATAGAACTTGGAATAAGTCCACTACTGCCTGTGAGCCCTAAATGCTGCCAGGAGCTTTCCAGCAGCTATGGCAAATGGAGATGCATGGTTCCCGTTGTCTTTTATTATTATTATTATTTTTTGTGTGTGAGGAAGATCAGCCCTAACATCCATGCTAATCCTCCTCTTTTTGCTGAGGAAGACCGGCTCTGAGCTAACATCTATTGCCAATTCTCCTCCTTTTTTTCCCCCAAAGCCCCAGCAGATAGTTGTATGTCATAGTTGCACATCCTTCTAGTTGTTGTATGTGGGACACGGCCTCAGCATGGCCGGAGAAGCGGTGCGTCAGTGCGCGCCCGGGATCCAAACCCCGGGCTGCCAGTAGCGGAGCGCGCGCACTTAACCGCTAAGCCACCGGGCCGGCCCCTCCCATTGTCTTTTAAAAGAAAATGTGTCACTTTGTAGAGTCAGTCTTTTTCTTCATTGTGAATTTAAGGAGAACTTTGTTGTCGTATCCTAGGTTAAGGGGACTTTTGAAAACATTTGTGATTGTGTTTTGCAGACTTGCCGTGATTTCATATATCATGTCTCTACGAAAAAGTGAGGACAGAACCTCAGTGAGAGCAGTTTTTCAGGGAGCATCTTTTTGCACATTGTCTTAAACAGAGAAGTTAAGTGAAAAACTTGTTCTGCCGTCAGCAGACTTGTGTTCTACTCCATGGTCCGGGTGGAAACCACACCCTGGGCAAGGACGTATTTAATCTTATCTGTCATTGCCTCTGATGGTGGAGTGCCCCGCCTGTCAGATGACTTGTTAGTATAATGACTTGAAGAAATTAAGGTACTTAATAGTAACTTAATGAGTGTATGAAGGACTTTGTCTGACGTTAGTTAATTCTTCTCTTGCTGATCTTGCCAGAGATGGTTTCCCTCCAGGCTTTATAGCTGGGTATGCAGTAGGTGCTCAATAAATATTTGCTGAATGAATGAAAAAAGAAATGGAATCACCAATCACTGTTAAATTTGTAGTTAAACTGTCTTTCTACCTATCCATTTATGGAAGGCCTGTTGTAAACCCAGCGCCATGTCCTGATAATCCCCGGACGCGTAAGGCGTAGACCAGGCCTCCCGAAGCTCAGGGTCTAGACAGGTATATTAACACGAGTACAACACAACCCAATACATTCCCTAATAGAGTCATCGGCAGGATACTTTGGGAGTTCAGAAGTAGGT
The DNA here is from genome assembly GCF_057802395.1 of Ceratotherium simum simum. NCBI lineage: Eukaryota > Metazoa > Chordata > Mammalia > Perissodactyla > Rhinocerotidae > Ceratotherium > Ceratotherium simum. The sequence continues at coordinate 1,585,702 of NC_141927.1, forward strand.
GGTTTTCTCTGAGAAGATGCCTGTGAAGTTAGGTTTTAAAGAAGGAGTGGGATTTCAGTAGATTGAGGGTGGGGGTATATTGATCGATTGACTCATTCTTTCAGCTGATTGACCAGCTAGCCACAGCTGACACCTGCCCTGGGGACGTACGAAGGAGCATGTGTGTCCAGGGAGTGGCGAGTGGTTGGTAACTAGAACCTTCACAGCCTGTGGCCGTCCATCCAGATCTGGGGGTCCCATGGCTATTCATGGGATCTGGTTCCATCCACAGGAATATAAAACCGAAGGAAGCTTCTAGGTTGTCCTCTGATTGTGTGAGACAGACGTTCAGCTCTGGCTTCACACTTGGCGATGTTGCTGAGCCTTCAGAGGAAGGCCTCTGAGACCTTGAGTGTAGCTGTACAGACTTCAGAACCTGAGACCTTGCTTTAGAGACGGGGGGGCCTCCTTCCATCTTCAGCTCATGATCCTCTTACGCTTATGGTTTCAATTACACGCGTGGTCGGTCGCCAGGAGAACAAAGCCTAGAGTCAGAGAAAGAAAAGAAAAGAATTGCTCATAACTTAGTAAATATCTGTCTCTTGGAATCAAGAAGAGCAGAATGAAGGTCTTTATTAATGTTTGGGTAACACTAGCTTCTCGAGGAGAAAGAATTCACTTGCCTCTTCATCCAGGAAGGGATCTCACGTTAACAGATTGTGACAGGAAGAGTTTGACTGGACATGGTCTTGATGCAGCTTCCAGATGGGGCGGCCCCCAGGGAAGTGGTGTTCTCAGTCCAGATGTCCTGGGAAGAGCACTTCATAGAGACCCTGCCCATTCTGGTGTTCAGGTTTCCTGAAACTATCATTTAGTAACCTTAGTTCTGTGTTAGACGTGTTACTATTTTTTAAGTGTTTATTTTTTTTATTACGGTATTACTGTACAATACAACTCACCCATTTTAAGTGTATGGTGGCGTGTTACCTTGGAGGTGCCAGTTGGATGAACAGTGCCGGGGGCCAGGAGACTGTTGGGTACTGAGTCTGGAGTTCAGGATCGATACTGATGTGGAGTCCTCTGCACACAGACGCAGTCAGGGCCACGGGAGCAGGTGTTCCTGGGCTCCTGGGTTAGTGGTGCAGCACTCGCTGTGTGGACATCAGCACCCTAGTTTTCTTATCCATAAAGTGGGTTTAATTTTTAGCCCTGAAAGAAGGGTGTGGAGTAAAGGGTCTTTAAAATGCCTTCTAGATTTAAAAAATTTTTTTAAATAAATTAGTTAAAATTTACTGATTCTGTATGTGTTGGAAGACTGAACTCAAGTCAGAATTCTCTGGGGCTTCTTCAGACATCTGGTAATAGAGGCTGATGCTAGCTTGCAGTTATAGAGATGCTGGAAATGATCAGCATATTCATTAGCATGTTTAGAGCACTGGTAAAAGATTTATCCTGATCTGTCCAGATTGATCCAGGATAGAGGAACAGTCTGTTGTTGGGGGCAGATAATGAGCTGGTCTGTGTGGTATCAAGTCCACAATATTGATCTCATCAGCACCAGGCTGCAGCCGATGAGTTCCTTGTTGTTTTTGCAGATGAAGCCGGGTCCATCCATGAGTCACGGTGTGGCTGGGCTGTCTCAGATCTCAGAGTGGTTATGGAATAGCTCCAGATTTGTCCCCAGTGCTTTTGTTTCTTCTGATTCTCTTGCATTTGTCATCTCTGAATTATTTTGAGAAGCTAAGTTAGAAATTCTTGTTCTCAGTTGATATTCGTATGACTTTTCAGCTGTTTGAATGACTCTGTTCTGAAGGTCGGTGTTGGAAAATTTGGTCTGCTATTCAGTGTTGAAGACAGTGTGGGCGTCACTGCCTAGCAACCACTGACTGCAGGGGACAGCGTGGCTGCCATCAGAGGGACCCACAGGCAGCCGCACGTGGGAGGCTCCTCATCCCCCAGAAAAGCACCATGTGGAACGTGCTTTTGCTTTGCACTTAGTCTCCTTGAGTTATGACATTTTATCAGCATTGAACTTTTCTGTCTGGCGCAGGGGCTCGCAAGCTGGTGTCTGTGGATCTGTCCGTGGATCCTCTGGGGACCCACAGATTAGTTTAAGCTTACATACTTTGTGGAGTTATTTTGCAAAATTCTCTGCATTTTCCTGGGGTGATTGAAAAGTTTCACCAACTTCCTGAATTGGGGCTGGTGGTGGGGAAGAGGAAGACTCTGAACCATCCGTTGCTTCCGTCTAGGGCGGTAGATTTACTTGGCGCAGTTTGTGGAGTTGTCTCTCGATTCTCAGTTTCCGTGTGCTGTCTGAGGAGGTCGTTTATGAGAAAATAAGTTTCCCTTTGGCCAGAAATAAGGTGACTCTGTAGAGTGTTTTCTTCGTGCGGGATCCTTATAACCTCAACTCAGTTTCAACAACTAGACCCTAATGCACTTCCGATTTGCCAGGAATGGTGCTAAGCGGGAGCTGTGGAGGGTATGAGGTCTCCTGCTCTGCGGGGCCTTCAGTGGAGGAGGTGGGCTGCATTGCCCCAGTCAGGCTGGGACCCTCGAGTCACGTTACAGAAGATGGTGGCCAGAGACCCATCAACACTGATTTTTTTCTTTTTATTTTTTGAGGAAGATCAGCCCTGAGCTAACATCTGATGCCAATCGTCCTCTTTTTTTTTTTTTTTTTTTTGCTGAGGAAGATTGGCCCTGAGCTAGCATCCGTGCCCATCTTCCTCCACTTTATATGGGACGCCGCCACAGCATGGCCTGACAAGCAGTGTGTCGGTGCGCACCCAGGATCCGAACCTGTGAACCCTGGGCCACCGAAGCAGAGCGCGTGCACCTAACTGCTGTGCCACTGGGCCGGCCCCAACACCGATCTTTTAAACTCTTCCCAAGGAGAAGTTCTTTAAATGTTTCAAGAAAGGAGAGTACACGCTGATTATATTTTGAAGGGGAGCATTTGTTTTGATGTGCAAATACTGATACTTGTAATTTTGTAAAAATCAGTCACATTACTTTCTGGTTACTTAATCCTTAAAATTGATAGTGAAAGTCAGATGCGTGGCTGTACTTCTTTGTCATAAGTAAGGCACACTTAGAGAACAGGGTCAGCCCTGGTTCTGTCCGGCTCTGGTTGTTGGACCAGCGTCCAGGTCAAAGTTGTGGGGTTTTGTTTCATGGAGTGATAACGAAGACTCTACAAGTGAAAACTGCGCTGGCTAAGGACACATCTCAGGGGCGTTCTGCCTTGTCCTGGGGCCGTTTGCTGGGAAGGGTTGGCAGCTCCAGGAAGCCAGCTGCCCTGTTTGGAAACAGCGCTCTTGTTTGCCATTGGGAACTTGGCAGGGAGAGTGGAAGGCCAGCCAGACAGCCCGGTCTGACCACTGTCACCTCCATCCCCAGAGCATTTACTGAGTGTCTGCCATATGCTGACATCTTCTGGAAGCGCCCAGATCTCCTTCTGCAGTCTGTCTGTGAAGGGGGGGCTATGGCGGTAGGACAGGGAGGTTAAAAATAAGCTGGAGGAGACCTGATCCTCCTTAAGTTCTGAGGAGGAGCATGCAGGAGGGAGATCCTGGGAAGGAGGGGGCTTCCTGTTGAGAAAAGCCTGGGGCGGGGGAAGGGTGAAAGTGGAGGGAGCTCCCATTAACCTTAAGACCAAAAACAGTTAACATAACTAAAGACAAAACAAAGCTTGAATAAATAAAAAACAAATGGCCAAGGGGGAGGAGGGAGGCTTTGTTTGTGGTTTTTAATAGAAGTGAACCTGCTTGAGGGCGGCCTTAGCAGTTGCACATAAAACCCAACTCTGACTCTTCTAAAAGGAAGGCAGAGAGAAAAACGATGGTTGTACTTTTGAAAATACCAAACCACTCCTCAGAAGACCGTGGCGTGTGACGGCCTGGGGAGGAGAGCCAGAGGCTCGCCCCGCGGAGGCGAGGCCGGCTCGTGGCCAGCCGCGCGGCTTCCCGGCGTCTGTTGGATGCTGAGACCAGATGCTGGGGGCTCCAGGGTGATGGCTCATCCAGATGCTCCCTCTCCGTCTCTGCGGGGCTTGGACAGCAGGGCCACAGGTCGCCCCCAGTCGGGGGCAGCGCTGTGTCTCTGTCGCGGCCTCTTCCAGAGCGCGGCCCCTGTTGAAGCCTCGCTGTCCTCGCTCCCTGAGTGCCCAGGCGTCTTTGAACTTTGTCTTGCAGACCGGAGGACAGGCCTGAAGCCTGCTATGGTCAGACTCTAGTGATTTGAAAGACGCAGGGTGTGCTTTAAAGTGGAAGAGACTCGGAATGGCCTGGCAAGAGAAGCCCTGCACCACCGGTCTAGAGTTGTGCCGTTAGAGTAGTGCGCAGGGGCCGCTCTCCTAGGTAAGACACGAGTGTCCGGGTCTTTCCCAGGAGGCATGAGGACTTGAAAGAGTCGTTCAAATTCTTGGATGAATCTTGAGGCAAACACGACTTGGCCAGTCCACTTCCGTTCCAGGAGGTGGACGTTCTGTGAAAGGGCTTAAAGCATCTTTCGTTAGTTTCCTATAGAGCAGAGTGAGCTGTGGTGGCTGCTCATGTAAGGTGTGAGCTTCTGAAGGCCCCGCCTGCTGAAGATAACCCCTGAGAGGGGGTCTCTGATGGGGAGACTGAAGCACTTGTACTTTGGGAACAACCGTTATGTCTCGCAGCAACTGCCCCGTCAGGAGGCTGTGTGTGGGAGGAAGTGGAGCCGCCCTTCCGAGAGAACTTGGGAGGTGGCTCCGTGTGTAATTTCCAGAAAGGCGCTTCCCTTGGGCTGACAGGACCAGTGTGGCATCGTCCGTACTCTGATCTTCTTGGGCATGGTTGTTAGTCCGCCTCGGTGAGGGCCGCTCCTGAGACAATACACGTATCCCGAGAACCACCTCCAAACCTGCCTGGTGAATAAAACCACAAAAGCGCGGGAGTGTAGTCCCTGTTTGGGAATCAAGCTTGTCCTGGTGGAGGGGGAAGGGGAGGAGGTGATGGGGGGAGGTGGTCGTATCTTCACATGCTGTTTCTCTTGGTAAAAGTGACATCTGAAGCAAATACGGCAAAACGCTAACATCTGCGGATTCTGGGCAGTGGGTAAAAGTGTGACCATGTATTATTTTCTCTATTTTTCTGCATTTTTAAAAATACTCATGCTTTAACACAACGAGAGGCCTTGGAAGAAAGCCTAGAGGCAAAGCAGTGGGGAGTGGTGGGGGGTGATGGGGACTCCTCTGCGTCTTCCGCCCAAGGCTGTGTCCACCCCAGACAGCTGTTCAGAGCCCCTCATCAGGCCCCTCTGTCTGTGGGGCGGGAGTGGTGGCAGCAGTGACAGAGTGGGACAGAAAGCAGGAGCTCATGGGGACAGCCCTGCACATAGGTTCACAGGGCTGGTGTTGCCACAAAACTGAAAACTCTGCTTGCAGAAGGATTGCCCCCTTCTCCTTGGCCCTGTTTGTTTTTGCCTCTTGTTTCCTGGGGGGCAAATGGTGGTGTGAATTTTCTGGGTGTCAGTAGCATATGCCTCAAACTCTACTGTCTTCTTTAGGAATGCAACGGGGCAAATGGGGGTTGTTCTGCACAAAGAAGGAAATACCTGTCTTCTGTGTGTGACACACGTTATTCTGCACAACGTGCGGATGCTGAAACCTTCCTAATAGCCCACGTAGCTGATCCTCGAACGAACACTCAGATATGTGCTTGGAGGAGTGGCTGTCAGTCACAGGAAATGTGACTTTCCCCCGAAACCTTCCACTCAGGCCGTGGTCTTGTTCCAGGGCCTGACGTCCAGCCTTTTAGTGCAAAGGTGATGGTTTATCCACTACAGATGATATGCCAGATAAAGTGTGTGTTTGCACATTTGTATATTAATCATTTCCTTATGTTTGGATAGAGAAGACTCGCCAGAAAAGGTATGCACTGTAATATAAAGGTGAATTAAGTGTGTGTTTGCAAGTGTGGATTGCTGAACATGGGAACGGGGGAGTGTGGGAGCGTGCAAGTGTCTGAGTGTCCATGGGCAGTGTACCTGTATTGGTACATCATACGCATATCCCTGTCCACATAGACACATACGAGTTACATGTCGAGCAAATTAGTATTATATCTGGGGTTTTAGACACCTCCTCAACTATAGGGATAGTTTTCTTTGATCAGTGCACTCGAATTTGAGGCATGGTCTATATCTTCATGAGTATGTTATTTTCATGTTATAAAATGCTTAGCTTTTATTAGAACTCTAAAAGCCAAACAACTTGAATCACGGTGGAAGGCTCTTACTGTTCTTTGTAACTTTAATGCCATGGTTGCAGCCTCTAGACTTGGTCTCTCACCCCTCAAAGTTGCCAGGCCTGGGGTTGGGAGCGCAGGGCTGCCCGGGAGGAGGAGGAGTCGGGGTTTGGGAGCGATGGAGATGGGATTCGTTCACCTGAGCTGTAACAGGGTCACCACTGATTTAGAACCAAGATTTTTCCACACTTTCCACATCAAAGCACAATTTGCTGGTAGAGAAACTGAATTTATACCTCTATACCTTGGGTTTATATATGACACTATTAAAAAAATTGCTTTCTCCTGGGAATTAGTTCTTGCTCTGTTGAAAAGAGTAAAAACATTAACAGAGACAAGGATCACCTGTCATTCCAAGTCTAGAGACTAACACATCGTCTGTTTCTTCCCGTCTCGTCCTGAGCCACAGGTGGACGGACCCCGTGTCCTGCTGGTGATGTGTTTTCATTTACTGTGTGTGATCGCCCGTTTCTCATGTCAACAATTCTGAACATGTACCGGAAATTTAAACTCACCACATGACATTCTCGCATGGTTGTACCATAGTTTGCATATTTAAAATGCTACAGTTTTGCCATTATGGCGAGTTGAACATATGGACCTTTTTGCATATAAACCAGTCTGTTAATTTCCTTAGAAGCAGAATCCCCACATCAAAGGGTAGAACATTTTTAGACTCTTTTAGACTCTTGATGTGTTTTGCAAATTGTTTTCCACGAAGTTTTTTCTCAGTTTGTCTTCCCATCATCTATGCGTGACTGTGATCACAAAATGCAACTTTGTTGATTTTTTAAAAAGTTTTTTAAATTTGCTTTAATTTAAGCAAATGGCTGTTTATGGCTGTTTAATGGCTGTTTTAATTTGCTCTCCTTTGATTACTAGTGGAATGAACCCTTTAATGTGTTTAATTTAGCTGTCTGTATTTCTTCTGGGAATTGCTCATTTTATTATTGGGGTTTTCCAAAATTATTACATTTTTATGTACTTTATGTGTAATCTTCATAGAAAACAATTTCCCATTTTTATGTGGTTGTAAATTTTGTTTATGTCTACAAGTTTATAGAAGCTAGAGCTTTTGCTTTTTGTGTAGTCAGACCTGTCACTTCCTCTGGTTCTTCTGTTCACATTCGTAGTTACTCCTGAGCCGTCCAAAGGCTGGAAGATGCCCGCCTTGTTTTATATATCTGCTTTTAAGTTCAATCCTGCAGGCATTTATTTTGATCTGTGAGGTGCGGTATCAGAACGCATCGCCCACCACCCGTCATAGCTGCCGTCTGGTGTCATGTCCTGAACACCCCGTCGTCTCCATTTCTCCGTGCTGTTCCCTCCCTCACGCCTGAGTCCTGTTGTCCTCGGGCTTATTCCGTCGTTCTGACCCCGTCCGTCTTGCTGTCCTTCTTGCTCCAGCAGCGGGTCCCTTAGGTTATTCGACTTAACAGCTCTCAGTCGGCCCTTCCTAGCCTCTTATTTAACACCTTTCCTAGCCGTTCTCCCCTGTTCAGAGACTGTTTTCCAGGAAATAAAAAAGCCTAAGATGCGGACAGGTGTTTGCTTTTTCGTTTTTCTTGTCATTCCTTAATTTTCTCTTTATCCCTCGCTCCTTAGGGCACTAGAGCCCTGGGCAGTGGTTAGATTTCAGCCTTCTGGCTGGATAGTAAACATTAAAGATTGGAAGATTCGGCTCTGAAGGTCAGCATAGTTTGGCCCCTCTCTCCAGTTTCCTGGGTGCAGGGTCCCTGTTCCCTGCTCTCTGTGCAGCAGATGAAGGAGAGTCCCACTCTCCTCTTGTTTCCGAAACAACCCAGCCACTGGGCCGATGGGAGGGCGGGCCTCCTGCCTCCGTCAGCCTTCCTCCTGGAAACCGGCTAGACACGGGCAGGTAAACTCACGCGCTTGTGTCTGAGTGCTTCGTGTTAGTAAATAACATGCAGCAGTTACCGAGATGGCATCAAACACAGCCTCAGACCGAAGGCCTTTCACAGCCTAGCCTTTGGAACAGAATAAAACTGATTTCATTATAATCCCAGACTGCATTGTGCTCTTAAAATTTGTTAAGAGCACTAATGAATGATATGTAGACTGTAAATTCGAACTTTATTTCCAGCTGTAAGGGAAATGCGACTTTTGGTCAATTTCGTTCTAAAAGGAGGAGCATAGTTTGCCGTTGAATGTAGTTTCCTGTGTAGGCACCAGCCTTGCCACTGGAGAGAGCACAGGGGCATGTCATTCTCGACTTGGATGCCACCTGCAGGAGGTGGAAGTGGGGCCGTTCCTCCCTGGGGGTGTGGGCACAGGGGCACGAGACGGAGGAACCTGGAGGGAGAAGGTGCTGGAGGACGGTGGGCGGGCAGAGACCACCCCCGGCTCTGAGGAGGAGGAGACGAGAAAGACTCATCAGACTTACATATATGTCACATCATCAAATTGTACTCCAAATACATACAGTTTTTTTTTTTTTAATAATTTTATATATTTATTTATTTTTTCCCCAAAGCCCCAGTAGATAGTTGTATGTCATAGTTGCACAGCCTTCTAGTTGCTGTATGTGGGACGCGGCCTCGGCATGGCCAGAAAAGCAGTGCGTCGGTGCGTGCCCGGGATCCGAACCAGGGCCGCCAGCAGCGGAGCGCGCCCACTTAACCGCTAAGCCACGGGGCCGGCCCCCAAATACATACAGTTTTAACTGTCAATTCTACCTCAATAAAAAAATTAGTCCTTGATTTTTAAGATATCAAACTTTTCTAAATTAAAAAAAAGACGTTCTGGCAGGAATGCTTCTCCCGAGGGCTGGAGACCTGGTTGGTGGGCAGATCCGCCTCTCTGGTTCCTAGTTGGGCTCCTTACATTCCCCCCCGGCTCCGGGACCCCCTAGCCACCCTCGGGGCGTGCTCACCAGTCCCTCAATTCCCTCCATACCGTCCACAGGGCTCCCGTGTGCCAATCTCCTCCTCCTTCTCCTCCTCCTCCACTTGGGCTCTCTCCCATGACCCGGGGTGCCCCGTGTGATAAAGTGGGGTGCCGCTGTCTCAGGAGCCCCGAGTTCACCACCAAGAGCCTCCAGGTAGAGTTGCCATTTGTACGGCCGCGTGGCGCTTCCCTGTTTGCCACAGGAGATTCCACTGGGCTCACAAACCCCACGTTCTCAGGCCAGTGGTGGGGATTTCCGTGGAGACGGGAGCCAGATGAGAGAGGACTGGATGTCTTCCTGCAGCAGGGGCGGTTGTGCACTGGTGCAGCCGCAGAGCTCTCCCCCCGGGGCTCAGAAGACAGACACGGGGGCTGCATGCTGCAAATCCCTCTCACAGAAGCGCGGATCTGCAGATTTGTTGTTTCTATAAATTGGGCCAGAAAAAGAAACTCTTTCCTAAACTGAGAGTAACATGTGTGAGAACTCACTGCCCTGCGTTCTGGTTGGTTTGGTGGAGACGCTCTGTTTTTGGCATGGAGCGTCCTTGTTCGCTGGGGCGTCCCAGGCTGCTGCTCTGTGTTCCCTTGCGTCCCCAACCTGCTACTCATGAAGCGTGTCTGATGCTCAGGCACAGACGTGAACTGCATTGTTGTCATGTATTAGGTGAAGGTCTCAGTGTGGCAGATGCTCTAATCCACCAGGGACAACGTTTTCTCATCCCTCTCCTTATAGGGTGACCTTGGTGACAGCATTTGTGTTATCCCTATGAGATGTAAGACAGACTGACGGGCATCGGTAACGCGGCTTGTAGGCAGAACCACATCCATGGCCACCCCTGCTCACTTCCCTCTGAAGCAGCAGAAGCAGAAGTGGCTAGAATTCGGGGTGGCCAGCGGCTTGTCTTCATCCACGTTCCCTGGAGAGAAGGACTCCAGACTCGGGTGAAAGCCGCAAAGGGCCCTAGTCTTGATCCCCCTTTTCTCGTCCTCCTCTCCATCTCCTGGGTCTCCCTGCTCAAGAACTGTCCTGCGCGTCTCCGTCCCCTGCTCAGCAGGCCGCCCCCGCGCTCGCTCTGCCATCCCCTCTGCTACCTGTCCTGTGATTCCTCTCCCCACCCCCTGGAGCGCTGGGTTCCTTCCAGCCTTGTTCCCTCTCCTGGCCCATCTCCCGGTGCATTCGCCCTCTGGTTAGACAGATGGGGCCTGGTGGATGCTTGCAGCAGGACCAGCGGACCCTGCAGGCCCGGCTGCCCAGGCAGGGACGCAAGCTTTTCAGTAGGCATTTGGCAGCGAGACTCCGGTGGCAGCCAGGCCCGCTGACCGAGGAGCTCTGAATGCGGGGTTGCCTGGGAGCAGCCTGAGCCTTCTCCTTTTTACCCCACAGGCGCCTGCCCCGCCTCTGCGTGTCCTCGCCTGTTCAGGAGGCTCACTAAGAGGGGTCTGCTTGTTTCTTTCTTTCAGTTCAGCCGCCTGTCTGAACTTTCCACTTTACTTCCTCCTGGTAGAGTAAGGTCCACTCTAGAGACTTTAAAAATACTATTCGTTTAAAAGCCTCTTAATTTTAGAAACAGAAGTCAGAGTCCTAAGTGAATTCTCAGTCTCTGAACTGTCCCTCCATGGTGGTCACAAAAGACTTCCAAATTATTCCACTGGTCACACAAGTGTTAGCTGAAGTGTGTGTAAATTCACTATTTATCCACTTCACTCACCCAGTAGCTTCAAAACTTTGTGTGTGCTATTTGCCTAGTTTTCCCCAAAACTTAGATCATTTGATTAAGACTAAAACAGCTCAGATCCATTAACTGATAACTTTTGTAAGTAAAGGCTGGCTAACTGCTGAGGCCCGGCTGAATTCTGGTGATGCCTGTGGAGAGAAGAGTGGCCTTCAGTGGGATTCTCACGTGGGGCTACTTCTGTCTGCCCAGAGGCGGCTGCCCACTGTGGTTTTTGCAGTCACATGTATCGTGAACCCCCAGAGTTCCCCGATTTAAAATATCACCCACCTCGCCTTTCCTGTCAGGCAGTGGGAAGTGCGTTATTTCTTAACAGACAAGGGAAAAGAAAATCCCTTAACTCTGGAGGAGGGGAACGTGGCAGGGTGTGCTTTGATGGAAAAAACAGAAAAATATGAACTGGCCAGGCCAGCAGTGGTCCAAATACAGGAAGAACCTGAATGGGTGCATGGGCCTCTGGAAGGAAGACAAGTGATGAAATGAACAGGCCCTTATATTTATGTTACAAGAAATTTCTGTGTTTCTGTAACATAGGTAACAGATGTGTTAGTTCACAGAGTTCTTTACATGCGTCGTCTCATTTGACCCTCAAGGCCGGACTGTGAGGTGGTCAGGGCAGTGTTATATGTTGTCCCCTCTCTATAGCTTAGGAGACCGAGGAGGAAGAGGTTTAAATGTTTTCCTGGGAGTTCTCGTGAGTCCCAGATGGTGAAACCCGACCAGGAAAATACAACATTGCCGCTGAGTCATTTCTAACTCAACTTTCCAACTTGGGTTTCTCTGCTTGAGATGCTTGTTTAAATATGAAAGTGTTTCTGTTTTAACGTGTGGCTTCTCACCGGGAAGTCTAGTAGGAGGAAGAAACACGTGCTTTCCAAATTCTAGCACAAATGTCAGGTCCGTGGCATGCTCCAGTGCTGGCCCCCCCTCACGTGTCCACATCGCACTTCAGAGGCGGACCACGAGTAACTTGGAGCGGCGGCTGTCAGCTGCTCGTGGTGCAGCCTGTTTCTACTGCGTGTGCATAAGCCCGCAGTGGTTTCTCATGGTCTTCCTGACTGAAGGAATGAAACCATGGTTCGAGTTAGACATTTGTCCTACCAAACTAAGGGATTTCTTCTAACGAAGGGCAAGTCAGTCGAATACCTATAGAAATATAGGTATACTATTTATGTGTTAAAAAAAAATAAACATGTGATGCTGCATGAACTCGTACATCCAACATTCTTGAAAAGACAAAAGTAAAACGATGGAGAACAGACAAGTGGTTGCCAGGGGCGAGGGTGGGACGGCGTGGCTCTGAAGGGCAGGTGACAGGGACTTTGGTGAGAAGGAGGTGTTCTGTGGGCCAGACGGTGGGTGGGTTACACATCTGCCCACGTGCCAAGATTTGTAGAGCCGAGCACCCAAAGTGAAAGGGTCAGTTTTACTATGTGATAATTTTAAAAATAAAAAATAGACAAATTAGTAAAGTTAATGTAGGACTTATTTCATCATCAGAAGGCTGTGTTCGTTGACTTTGTCATCACAAGTTTATAAATGAAAGCAAATATGTCTGTTATTAGCTAAAAATGTTTTAAATTATAGACGTACTGTTAAGGAAAAATAAAGTTGATATAAATAACCATTGGAATAGTTTGCTCCCTTTTTTGGTGACACTTCATGAAAATACTTGAGATGCAATTAATCAATAGAATTTGTCTAGATAGGTAATAGACATCAGGCCTACTGTATGTATAAATATCCACAGAATCGTGTCTCTAACGTGAAGTGCCCAGTGCAGAATGAAAACACAGGGTCCCTTGTTCACAATTACTAAGAATGTCAAGACGTCGACAGCAGAGCCTTCCCCACGAGGCTCAGTTTCTTCTGAGTGGGAGGCCCTGGGCGCCTGCAAAACTATCCCAATGGTTGTATATATCAACTTTATTTAAATTTTTCCTTAACAGTGTGTTTATAATTTAAAATATTTTTAGCTAATAACGCACATACTTGCTTTCATTTATGAACTTTTGATGACAAACCCAACACCACCTTGTGATGAAATTATCAGTGCTACGTTACTTTGTAAATGCACAGCTTGCACACCCGTGAAGCTGGTCCTGCAGAAACACAGATTTCAAGAAACTGATACTTATTCAGCCCAGATGAATCTCCTGTTCTTCCTGGATTTGAATTCCCTCTCCATCCCTTACTGGCTAGGTGGCCTCAGGCAATGTATTTATAAGGAAATAGAAAAGAGACCAGGCTGTTGCTGCATACTGGTTTAAAGGATGGGCTTTGATGGCAACTTGAGTTCAAATCCCACCCGTCGTGTGTGATCTTAGGCAGCGTCCTCATCAGTAAGATGGGAGGTGGGGAATCTGTTCTGTGTCCGTGGTGCTCTTGAGAAGATACTGGAAATGATCTGCAGTGGCCCACAGCTGGCCTTGGGTCAGAGGTGGGAGCTGTCCTCATCTGGGCACTTAGGGTGAGTCCACTCACCTAGCTCATGGCAATCCTCATGTTTCCTATTTTTTTAAACTATAGAGAAGGATCACTGGGGACCTCATTTTGATGTTGGATGACCCCAGTTATTGGAAATTTGGTTCAGATTAAATGTCATTTCTAGATATTTCTCACTAATAGTAATTGTATTGATACTGGCTCAAGACAAGGTTGATATAAGGAAAACCATATTGTAGAAAAGAAGTCCTATTGTAACTGAATGACCTCTGACAAACTAACCCAGCTGGATGCGCACCCTCCAGGAGATCTACCTGCTCTGTAGATTTTACGACCCCTGCTTGTGTATGTACCTCCCAGCTGCGATAAGATGATAACTTTGTTTTTTTGAGTTCCTTAGGAATGTGATGACCCCCGAATAGAGAATCTGTGCTGATAGCCATCATCAATGAAAACTGAAAGATCTGGTGTGGCCACTCCCAGTCTGTACCACCAGAAGTTCAACATTCCTGATGCCCTCCCCAATAACCCAATGGCCTATATAACTGCTGTACGATTTTGTGACCCCTTACGATGGTTCTTTTGGACATGAGTTGGCCATCTTCCCTCTTGCTAGCAAGCTGTAATGAAAAAGTCCTTTTTCTCCTACCACCTTGCTTCTTGGCTATTGGCATGTCTTGTGGCTAGCAGAAGGCCCCATGTTGGGCAGTAACAATATCAACGACGATTAAAACATACTAAAAGTGACAAAATGTCAGTCATACCCAAATTGTGAGACATTCGGTAAAACAACTCACCACCGTCCTTCAAAAATGTCAAGGTCTTGAAAGACCAGGGATGCCTCAGGAACTGACCTCGGCTGGAGGAGATTTAGGAGCTGTGACAGCTCAGTGTGATGTGGGCCTGGATTGGCGCCAGGACCAGAGAGGTGACGTCAGCGGGGAAGCCGCTGAAATGTGGATGGGTCTGCGGATGAGTTACTAGTGTTGTCGTTGTGACTCCTGGTTTGATGACGGTGCTGTGGTTCTGTAAGACTTTAACATCCCAGAGAGGGTGAGGAACATACAGGAGGAGACTACCTCTGCTATTTTTGCAACTTTTCTGTGAGTCTAAATTATTTCAAAATAAAATGTTAGAAAAGGAAAAGCTACTAAGTGCTTAAAAATATCCACTTTTTAAAAATTCTAAATTAACTAGAATTTATATTAGTGTTTTCTTCCCTCGAGCTTTGAAGTGAACACGGCTTCAGATTTGTCCTCTTTTGGTTGCTTATTTTGCAGACAGAGTTTACATGGGGCCGGGACAGCTGTATCAGGATTTACAAAACCTGCTGCACGACTTGAATGTGGTTGGTCAGATCGCTCAACTGGTCGGAAACCTGAAAGGCAACTATCAGGTAATGGTCGAAGCCGTTTGATTCAAAATCCTCTTTTTACTTCTAATCGTCGTAAGTATGTGCTTGTATCTGCGGGTTCTGCCAGAAGTGACAACCGATGCTCGCTTTAAGCGTCAGTGTGGTTGCACGTTTCCTCCTGTTGTGGATAAGGTCAAACTCTTCAGCGTGACTGCCCTGCATTTTGCAGTAGGCTTGAGTATCAGTTCTCTTAGAAACGGCTCAGCCAGGCGCTCACGGGACCTGACTCCCAGGGTTTCTTTCTTGCCATCAGATATGAGTGTTGCTGTTCTCCGAGTTTCTCATGTTACAACATTGCTTGTTCTCCTCTGTAGGATGGTCCTATCTCATTAAGCTTCTAAAATGTGGTTGTCTGTTTCCTTCGTAGAACTTAAACCAGTCAGTAGCCCATGATTGGACGTCAGGTTTACAAAGGCTGATTTTGAAGAAAGAGGAGGAGATAAGGGCCGCCGACTGCTGTCGAATTCAGCTGCAGCTCCCGGGGAAGCAGGACAAGTCAGTGGGAACTTCACAGCGGAGCTTTCTCGGGCAGTGCGGAGAAACACTTCTTGTCATGATGTGCATGTCCTCCTGGTCCGGAGATGATCTGGGACAGGCGTGATGTGTACTTTAACCTCACGGGTTGGAGCACATTCTGTGAAGTGAGTGCTTCTCTCTCCTTTCTGGCAGGTCTGGGCGGCCTACTTTCTTCACAGCTGTGTTCAATACGTTCACCCCCGCCATCAAAGAGTCTTGGGTCAACAACTTGCAGATGGCCAAGCTTGCCCTTGGTAAGATTTGGTTGATTTAATCTAAATGAGGCATGTTCAGACAAGAGACGACGTACACGTCTTAGTCCTCTAGCATTTGCTACATTATGATGACATGCAGACCTGGGAGGATAAAGTCATGGTCGAGAAGTTAGCCTAACAGTAGGTTCATCCATTCATCAGAAGGAACGTTTTTAAACGGGAAAAAATAACCCCAGCACAAATGATTTTTAAGACATTTATATTGTAATTTAGGGGTTGTAGGAAAAAAAGCCCTCGCTTTTACTGTAAAAAAACGTTAACATCAGTTGAGATTGTCAGCACAGTGAAAGGCCTGTGAGTCAGGAGTCCCAGCCCTGTGTCCAGTCTTCGTCCGGTCGGCGTCTGGCTGCACGTGGCAGGGGAGTCGGGTTCATCTCAGTCTGTTCCCTCATCCCTCGCCCGTAAAATAAAATATGGTATCGGACTGAATTGTCACTGAAGACCCTCCCAGCACAGAAAAGAAGTCCTGCCGTGCTCTCCTAGATGGGAGTGGCTTTGTGGTTATTTTCTTGTTCCTTTGCCCCTTGAGCCTTCCTTTCATCTTTGGGTCAGACAGACACATGTATAGTGATATGTTGACATGTGTGTATATGTACTTCATACACACAGATCTGGTACTCAGAACACACTAGAATGTCCTGTGTGTGTGTAAAATCTTCATTCGGATGCAGACAATCTGAAGTGTTAACTGACGTAAACTACAGTGAGAGGTGTGCAGTGGAGCCGTGTCCACCCCCAGTGCCCTGGGATTAGTGGAGGGAGGCACCTTTCTCCTGCTGGGGAATCTTCTTGATTCCCCTTCTTGCTTGTGCTCAGCAGGAGGGGAGCAGAGACCCGGCTCCTTCTCTGTCCGTGAATAATTCAGTGGTTTATCAAGCCAGGTTCAAAGGGACTCAGCACATGAGGAAATAGCCCACTCTCCGAAGAGAATAAGTTGACCCTGAAAATAAGCTCCTTTTTTGTCATTAGATGAATTAAACATTTAGAACCAAGGTTGACAACTTGCTTTGGTGGTAAAATGTTTCTTCATTTCGTTGTTCTTTTTATCCCATAGTATTATACCGCATTAAAAAACAACTCAGGGTCCGGCCCCGTGGCGTAATGGTTAAGTTCGGCACACTCTGCTTTGGCAGCCTGGGTTCGGGGGTTCAGATCCCGGGTGCGGATCTACACCACTCGTCAGCCATGCTGTGGCGGTGTCCCACATACAAAATAGAGGAGGATCGGCACAGATGTTAGTTCAGGGTGAATCTTCCTCAGCAAAAATACCCAAAAAAACAAAACAAAAAAAAAACTTCTCAGTATATCCCTGGCATTTGAATCTAAACATCTCAGTTGCTTTGGGGAAAACAAATGAAAAAAGATAAGGAAAAATAGACCTAGATGGTTTATGCAGCGAGGTTTCTCAGACCTGTGCCTCATCGCATTTGGGAGGAGCAGACGGGGTGGTGTGGTTGCTGAGATGTGGGCCGGAGTGCTGTCTAAAATAAAGCAGTGGACATACAGCCTTTCCTTAAGAAAAGATGGTCCTGTTTCCACAAATCACTCAGTTCTCCAGTCTTATACGAGACAGAGCACCTTCTCCCCACGCAGCCCCACTGGAGATGCAGGCTTGTCACGTGCACGCTCTGTGCCGTCCTTGCTCATTTTCCCTTCTGATGTGACCACAGAAGAGGAGAACCACATGGGCTGGTTCTGCGTGGAAGATGACGGGAATCAGATTAAGAAGGAAAGACACCCCCTCCTCGTGGGACACATGCCGGTGACGGTGGCCAAGCAGCAGGAGTTCAAGGTGACGGGCGGGTGGGCCCAGAGCTTGGGGAGTCACCAGTGAGGGCCAGAGTCCCAGCATCGTCTCCCAGGGCAGCCATGGTCACTGCTTCTCCAGGGGTGGTTTATTTAGAAAGCACTCGGGATGGTTGTGGTTTGAGGACAAACACCTGCTTTCCCGCTCAGCGGTTGTCTTGGAGCCTGGTACGGGGGCTTCCTCGCTGCAGCACAGCGTTCCAGGCGTCACTGGTTGAGAAGGGCACGTCTCCACTCTGTGCCCTTTGGTTGGTGGTGTTCAGTTTCCGCAGCGGGTCATAATTAGAGGCCCCGTGTTGGCGTGAGTTGTGGTGTCCACTCTTTGCTAAGGCGGCCCCATCTCCAGGGTGGCATTTTATTAACGTCCCTGTGCTGTCATTGAAGCAGGCCAGCCAGCGCTGCGAGAGCCTTCAGGGCCTGTGGGTGTGTCTCTTAAGCGAACAAGACAGACACCATTTCTCACTTCTGGTCTCTGGCCCACACTCACACCTGGAGCCTGGGTTTCCTGTAGCTCCCACAGCTGAGGGGGTCCACTGCCCATGGCAGCTCACAGCCTGTTCCCTGGGAGAGGTGGATGGGCAGGAAAGGAGAAGGCAAGGCCCCCCCAGGGAGGAGGGGGCCGCCTGTGTGACGTGCTCCCTGACATGTTTCCAGTGGGTGCTGGGGTCTCAAGAAGGAAGTACTAAAGACGGAAGCCTCTTCCTTAGGTGTTTGCTTCTGAAAAGCTCATTTGTGAGACTCATACTTGAGTCCTTTCCTATTTTAATCTTTGATGAGTAATAACCAGGACTGTCTGTGGTTAAATGTCAGAACTCTGTCGTCCGTCTAAGACTTGGCATCGTCCAGATGCCTCCTGGTCCCATGTTACATGTGGGCGTTTGGTTTTATTCCCGTTAGATCGAATGTGCTGCCTACAATCCCGAGCCTTACCTGAGTAATGAGGGTCAGCCAGATGCGTCGTCCACGGCTCACGGTTTCCTGTGGGTAAGACGGCCGAGTCTCTTTCTAACACGAGTTCACGAGTCAATGTCCATGGTTAACGTGATGGGAAGTTACAGATTTGATGGTTCAGTAGGATGTAGTCAGCTGCCAACGTGTCCTGGGTTATATTTATAAACACGAGAGTCACGGAACATGAAAGGGAGCTGAGCGCTTTTGGAAAAGGTGTAGAATTCTTAGGAATTCAAGTGTTTCTCTCTTTTCTTTTTCATCTAAAACTTTGCCAGATTAAATTCAGTCCAAAGACAACTAACAACTAATACAAGAATAATTTAAACATTTCTTCAATTTTGGAGGTTAAATTACATGATTATTTTTCCCTTCCAAGGCATTGCTGGCTTTTTACACTGGATACTTAGCAGTTAAAAATTAATTTGTTCCAAATGAAATACTGAATTTGAATTATGCTGCATTGCAGTGGACATGTCTGCTTTGTGCAAACCAGAGGAATTCCCCAGGCAGTGCGTTTTGAGGTCCCCTGGTGCCCCCCTCCCCATGAACCCCCAGCCTCCTCCGAGGTGGCTGCTCTGCTGTTCCCAAGCCCTCACCCTGACTATCTCCCCGGATATCCTATACCCAGTTAACTTCTCTGCCCCCGCGCACCCCCCAACAGAGCTCCTGCTTGCTCAGTCTCCTAGTTGAGTCTTGAAAAAAAGAGCAACCTGATTAGCTGATGATTCTTCACAGTCAGCTAGGAGTGTGATTAATTCCCTCAGGGTTCTACAATTTAAAAGAGAAGTTCTTTCCAGCCCAGCGGACCTGTAACTGGTGCCTCCTTCCCCTCCTGGGCCACCCCCGGGGCCACAGCAGGCTTGGCAGTGTGGCAGCCTTTCCCTGAAAGGCTGTCAGAGCAGGATGCTTATCTGTGATGTGGAAAAAATACAGTAGGTATAAGGAGCACGTCACAACATTTCCAAAATTGGCGGAAAGGAGAAGGGATCTGTGAAGAGCAAACCCCACCCTAGACCAGGCCAGCTTTCTCTTCGAAGGCCAGGCACACTCTCCCCTGTTTTCTCGTTTGCTGTTAACAAGATCTGACTCTTTCCCACTTAAAAAGCAGTACATTTAAGTTTAAATCTCGAAACGAACTTTGCTGAGCCTTGCTAAGGGATGCAGCCAATAGGAGGTTCATACATGCCGTCACGGCAATGCTAGTTTTAGAAAAGGGACGACACTTTTATATGTCATTAATATGTGACTACATTTCATGTCAGGTGCTAGTGATCCGCTATGAGATGCATTTTTATTACTTTTTTTCTTTTATAAGTTCTTGTTCTCTTAGGTAAGGTCTGTTAAACATTAGTGTTAAATTGTTTAAAATTGATATTAACCTGCTTTTTCAGATTTTAAGTTGTGTATGGATAGGGCTTTACTATTGTCTAGTGCTGGGTATGTGATTTTTAAAGGATATAAATGTGATTTTAAAAAAATCAAAACTGTGTTCTTGTTATTAAAATTAAAAGCTAATTAAGCATGTTGGAAAGGAAGAGCGGGCTCCCTTAGCAGACTGTTTAAATATTATTTGAGTCTTCTAAGCTTGTTGGTTCTCATGTGAAAATTGATTCTTGTCGTTGCCATTACGTGTCAGGTTTCTTCTTGTTGCGAAAGCATCCGTGCCTTCATTATTTTCCCTCCCAAACCCCTGATTCAGATTGGAAGTTGCACCAGTCAGATGGGGCAAATTGCCATCGTCTCGTTTCAAAGTTCCAACCCCAAAGTCATCGAGTGCTTCAACGTGGAGTCTCGCATCCTGTGTATGGTGTACATCCCCGTGGAGGAGAAGCCCAGGGAGCCCGGCACAGCCTCGGAGCCCGAGGCCTCGGCTGTGAGGGCGTCAGGTGTCCCCACCATCTGCCTGGGGACGGAAGAAGGAAGGTAGAGTCCACTCACTCTGTTACAGACGGTCACCATCGCTGTTCCGTCACGAGTACAGCCGCGAGGAACCAGGGTGGACAGTTACTTACCCCAGTGTGTTAGGAATTTTGCGATACAAGTGGAAATTGTTAGGGTCGGCACACTTTGAAAGAGCCGATGAGTGAGGCCCATGGAAATCAGTCCAGGAAACTCCCAAAGAGAAGGGCTGACTCTTTACAGGGGAGAAGTCTTAGTTCTACCAGGCTGTTGGCCGCTGACACTTTTCATTCCTTTTCATGCTTTTAAAAGTACATCACACCCTATATTCTGGACTAAAACAGAGCATGTTCTATGTTATAATCATATTGAACATCAACACAGTTTAGAGGAAAGTTAAAATAATTTTCCTGAAGTTCCAAGATCTGTAGGAAGAACTCTGTTTATAACCCAGAATTTCTCTTTTAAAAGATCCAAGTGGTGGCAATCTTTAAAATATAGCCCAGTGTTTCTAGGAGTAGGAGGATGCAGGAGGGACAGGGAGGCATGGTGATGGAATGTTGGCATGTTCCTGTCAGTAGGCACTGTTGCTTTTTCCATTATGAGCAGATGTGTTTATTAGCTCTGTTTTTCTTTTAAAGCATTTCCATTTACAAAAGCAGTCAAGGCTCCAAGAAAGTGCGACTGCAGCACTTTTTCACCCCCGAGAAGTCCACGGTCATGAGCCTGGCCTGCACGCCTCAGCGCCTGTACGCCGGCCTCGTCAACGGGACCGTGGCCATCTACGCAAAAGCAGAAGGTAACTGTGTCACACTGGCGAGTCCGCACGGCAGACTGCATAGTTCCAAGGGGGTTGACTCAGGCCTGAGCTTCCTGGTTCAGTCTCATGACCCGTTAGCCTTGTTCACCCCCTGCCCCAAGGCACATAGATCTTCCCCACTTCCAAAAGGATGATGGGAAAACAGGATGCTACCAGCTGAACACACAGGAGGTTGTTTCAAAGGTCTGTCTCCAGGCTGGCTCCTCTGTCATGACTTCAGTGCGAATCCTTCTTATTAAGTCTCGATTCTGTGCCCTCACGCTGTCTCTGCCCTCACTCCAGGCCCGTGAGGTTTTCTCTTCTTGGGTAGAGAGAATGGCAGCTTCCCTCGGTGTGTTATGGCTGTCACCCGTCTTCGCCAGCCCAAGGACCAGAGACTCTCTAGCTGTCGTCCATCCTCCTCAGGTTCCTCCCTCTCTCGCCCCTCCCTGGCTTCTTCCTTCTTTCTGTTCCTTTTTGTCGGAGACTTCACTCAAAGTTCTGGTGGGTTCCAGTGACCCAGAGAGGAGCAGGGCTCAGGTCTGTAGCCCTTCAGCTGCACCTCCTTGGACGAGTTGGCGTCTTCTGGTGCCCCAAGTGCACACAGCTCCGTGAGCACCCCGTTCTGTCCCCTGATCCTCACGCAGCTCCCAGAGGTGGAGGCAGGCACTCTCCAGGTGCTGTGCCTTGTTCCCACCCCAGCTTCTGGAGCGTGCCTGTGACTCGTGGCCGCTCTGCTTTGGTGAACTTCACCATCGCCACTTGATGGAAACTCTTGTTTCAAAGAGGTTTCCTTCTTGCCTCCTTGGTGGCAGGCTGGTCTCCCTCCTGCTCCTCTCGCGTTCAGCGGTTGGGGGAGGAAGTGCCGCATTCA
Source organism: Ceratotherium simum simum (assembly GCF_057802395.1). Taxonomy (NCBI): domain Eukaryota; kingdom Metazoa; phylum Chordata; class Mammalia; order Perissodactyla; family Rhinocerotidae; genus Ceratotherium; species Ceratotherium simum. The sequence continues at coordinate 1,607,581 of NC_141927.1, forward strand.
CGCCTGGGGTCCCTGCTCTTCCTTCTGAGCGTCTCTCTTAAGAGATCTCCTCCAGCCTCAGCTCCTGTCTTGGTCAGCGTGGGCGGCCATAACAAACGCCACAGACGAGGGCTTACCCAACAGGCATTCTCATGCTTCTGGAGGCTGACAGTCCAAGATCAGGGTGCCAGCCAAGTCAGCTCCTGGTGAGGACCTGCTTCCTGGCTGCAGATGGCCACCTCTCCCGTGTCCTCACGTGACAGAGAGAGAGAGAGCTCTTGGTGTCTCCTCCTCTTCTTGCAAGGGTGCTGATTCCATCATGGAGGCCCCACCCTCAGGACCTCATCTAACCCTTATCATCTCCCCAAGGCCCCACCCTCTGATACCTTCCCATTGGGGTTAGGGCTTCAACCTAGGAATTTGGGGGGACACAGTTCAGTCCATGGCACACCGTGACCCCCAAATTCACATAACTGGCAGTGACCTCACCGTCATACTCGGGGCTCACATATCCAACTGCCTTTTTGGTATCTCCACCTGAATATCTTAACAGAACCTCAGTGTTGCCATTTCCAAAATTGAATATGTAGGGTTTTTTCTCCACCACCAGCTGCTCTCAACACCATCCTCTCCCATCTCAGTCAGTGACCGTTGTGCCCACTAGGCCTTCTGCATTCCGGTCTGTAACTGCCCCTCCCACAGTCCATTCACCAGCAAATTCTTATCCACTCCTCTGGAACTGGTCCCCATCACCCCCAGCTCCATCACAATGCCCTGGTCCCTCGCCGAGTGTGCATAGAGTGGAATTCCAGCTCCTGTCCCCCTACGAGCATTTTGTATGGCACCCACCCACGCCCCAGACTCACCTGCCCCTCGTTCCAAGTTACGTCCATTTCTTCCAGTGCTATGAATTTATTCAGCATTTATTTTTATTTATTTAATTGTGGGGGGATTAAACTTTTTTTTTCAGCTTTATTGAGATACAGTTGACATAACATTGTGTAAGTTTCAGGTGTGCAAAGTATTGATTTGATACATTTATTTGTACATTGCAAAATGATTAACACTGTAGTGTTAACTAACACCTCCATCACCTCACGTAATTACCATTCCTTTTTTGTGGTGAGAACATTTAAGATCTACTCTCTTAGCAACTTCCAAGTATACAATCCAGTGTTAACTATAGTCACCATGCTGTACCTTAGATCCCCAGAACTTACTCATCTTATAACTGAAACTTTATACCCTTTGACCAACATCTCCTCATTTCCCCCTCCCCAGCCCTTGACAACCACCATTCTAATCTCTTTTTCTATGAGTTTGGCTTTTTTAGATTCCACATATAAGTGAGATCATACAGTATTTGTCTTTCTCTGTCTTATTTCACTTAGCATAATGTTTTCAAGGTCCATCCATGTAAATGGCAAGATTTCCTTCTTTCTCATGGCTGAATAATATTCCATTGTTTGTGTATACATATGTGTATATATATATATATATATATATATATATATACGTATGTACACATACACACACCACATTTTCTTCATGCATCATCCATTGGTGGACACTTAGATTGTTTCCATGTGTTGGCTATTGTAAATAATGCTGCAGTGAACGTAGAGGTGTAGATATCTTTTCAAGTTAGTGTTTTTGTTTCCTTTTGATAAATACCCAGGAGTGAAATTTCTGGATCATATGGTAGTTTCTATTTTTAATTTTTTGAGGAACCTCCATACTGTTTTCTGTAGTGGCTGCACCAATTTACACTCCCACCAACAGTGCACAAGGATTCCCTTTCCTCCACATCGTCGCCAACGCTTGTTATTTCTTGTCTTTTTGCTGACAGCCATTCTAACAGGTGTGAGGTGATAGCTCACTGTGGTTTTGATTTGCGTTTCCCTGGTGATTAGTGATGTTGAGCCTCTTTTCATGTACCTGTTGGCCGTCTGTTTGTCTTCTTTGGACAAATGTCTATTCGCTGTCGTTTTGTTCTTGGAGGTGGGAGGCCGTGGCTGGCTGCAGACCTTGGCCCTTCCAGAGGGAGAAAGGCTGCTTCTCAGGCACACACTGTTGCAAGTCTTTGACTTTTTAAGGAGTTGGAAATCTGAAATTCTTTGGGAAATTTCCGGATTTTAAGTGTTGGCTCTAAATGTAATTAGCATGTGTTTGAGAACTTGGGCCTGGAGTGAAATCCCCAGAAAGAAGTTATCCTGAGACAGGCAGTCTGCGGCTCAAATTCACACCCACGTCCTGGTGACCGATGTTGCACTCTTCACACCTTCCCGATTTTGTGGGAGCACACAAGGGCACAGTATCTGTAGAAAGAATAACCTAGATGCTCGGAAAACAAAGTTCAGCTGTTGGAAGGTAATCCTTAAGGGAAGTAGGATGTGTGGAGCACATAATCCTGTCTGTGATCTTCGAGTTTTGCTTCAGAGGAGTCGTCAGCATCAGGGTGACAGCAGACGGCCGTCCCAGGATGGGAACCCCAGGAGGTAGATGAGGCGGACCTAGGATTCAGAAACCCTGCCTTTGCAGTCCCGTAGGAGTCCACAGAGTCCACTCTGAACCTCTGTTTTCCCACCCGAAGTGGAGATTGTGGTGCTTCAAAGGGTTGCGAGTCCCGGATGAGAGGACCCGTGAGTGCGTGTGCGTGCACAGGTGTGTGCATGTGTGTGCGTGCGTGTGATACACAATGATACCCTGGCTTCAGTGCAGGTTTTACAAATAAAGGCAGGTTAACATCCACTGGGGCGAGTTATTGTCCTGCACCATCTTTTTGCCTAATTGCGACATAAAGGCGTTTCCATTAAAGTTGAATTATAACTTAAAAGTGTGCCACAAAATTCAGAACCCGCCTGGTGCCTCTTAGTGTTGGCTCAGCTCAGCTCAAGACAGTTGTTCTTGAACAGGTTTTGTGTTAAAAGGTCAGTGCTTCACATACAAAGAGGCGAGAACTCAATTTGGAACCAAGACCTGGTTCTCGCCCTTGAGCAAAGCGTTTTTATTTGATTAGGACGGTAAGGGCATTAATGGATTAGCCATTGAGTTAGGTTTTTAGGCATGATGGCTTCATTAATGGTTAGTGTGAAAATTGAAGAATGTATTTTAATTATTCACAGGACAATTGCATCGGTCACTTTTAAGCTGTGTTAAATCTTTCTTTAAATAATTTTTTATTGCTATCCATGTTGTCTTATAAAGTGTGACAAGCCTCATCAGTAGATCTTTGAAAATATCTTCAAACCAAAATGTTTTATCACTCCCTGTGCTTCAGGAATGGAGCAAGTTCATCAAAACAGGATGCCTTTTACCTCAATTTTGGTTGTTTTTTTTTTAATTCATTGAAGATATGGTGTCTCCTCATAATACAGTATATATCAAGGGGTGTTTTAAACTAAGAGCAGGTAATGGGGAAATTTGAACATTTGCACTTATTATTTATTAGTTATAAGATTAAATATAAATATATATGTTATTAATATATAAAATTATATATTAATTATTTATTATTCCATTATATAAATTATTTTGGATGCAGTTCCTTTTAATGATGACTGAATCATTTTATATATTATTGTAAATAATAGTATGTATTGAACACCTATCTGCCGGGTACTGTGCTGAGGTTTATAATTGCATTATCACATTTTAAATTCTCACAACAGCCTTTGACGCCAGTGGCAATACTGTCCCCATTTTACAGACAAGAAAACTGAGACTTGGGGTGCATAATTTGTCCAGAACACATAATTTGGGGTATCTGGGCTGGGATCAGAACAGAGGCCTGCTTACTGCACTTGCTGAGCCTAGTTGCTGTGTTAGATTGCTTTATGGTAATGGTGCTGATTCTTGGAACTGTAGACACACCCAGAGTCAAGCATTAAAGTTACAAATGGTGGGCCGGCCCCATGGCTTAGCGGTTAAGTGCGCGCGCTCCGCTACTGGCGGCCCAGGGTTCGGATCCCCAGCGCGCACCGACGCACCGCTTCTCCGGCCATGCTGAGGCCGGGTCCCACATACGGCAACTAGAGGATGTGCAACTATGACATACAGCTATCTACTGGGGCTTCAGGGGAAAAAAAAAAGGAGGAGGATTAGCAATAGATGTTAGCTCAGAGCCGGTCTTCCTCAGCAAAAAGAGGAGGGTTAGCATGGATGTTAGCTCAGGGCTGATCTTCCTCACAAAAAAAAAAGATGGGGGCAAAGTTACAAATGGTATTTTGGTGGTGGTTCTGTTATTTAAGATGATCTGTGATCCTTTTCCCCAGTCCCTGTGCACAGATAACTGAATTTGAATGCAATTATATATTTTCTTTTAAGATGGATCCTGGAATTCTGAACCTCAAAAAGTGATAAAATTAGGCGTCCTGCCAGTGAGAAGTCTACTAATGATGGAAGACACATTATGGGCGGCGTCTGGAGGTCAAGTTTTTATAATCAGTGTTGAGACTCATGCTATAGAGGTAAGTCGTTTTAGTGACTCCACAGTGTGGGAAAGGTGCGTTTCAGAACTAGTCCTAATTAACATCCAATGCTGGAGGTCAGAGAGCCTCTCGCACGTAGAAAACTCGGGCAGCCCCTTGCCTGAGGCCCTGCACTGGAAGAAAATTCCTCCTAGATTTGGCTCAGAAAGATGGGATTAACTAGAAAATGCAACTAACCGTTCTCTAGCCACTTATCCATGGAGTAACTGTTCACTGTTTGCCTGCACGATAAATGGATTATTCAGTAAGGATGGTGAGGTAGCTGGCCAGCCGTCTGGAGAGCAAACAGGCTGCATCTGAGGTCCCAGCTCTTCATCCTCCTAAGTGTGCAGATGGGGGTAATGCTGAAGTGTAAACAGAACCGTAAACTTACGGGGATAAAAAGCAGCACTGTGTTTTCATTACTTTCCAAGCATGTCCCATACCTAGAAGTTTCCGTAATAAAGAAAATGACAAATTGGGTAAAGTTTTAGAACCTTTTATCACGTCTAATATGTGTGTGTGTGTGTATCGAAATTTTTGTAAATGAAAAATTGGGAAAGCATTTGCTGCATCTACAACCAAGAGTTAATGTTCTTAATATAAAGAGAATTCTTACTAAACTTTAGGAAAAAGAAACCAAGCTAATAGAAAATGTTCAAAGGACATGAACAGGCAGCTCACAGGAAAAGAAATACAAGTAGGCAATATGCTCACAAATATACACAGGTGCAGATATGTGTATATTTGTATATACATCTGTAGTATACTCACAAATATGTATGTGCTTATGTACACAAATAAGTATATACATACATGCATGTGTGTGTATACGTATATATATGTGTGACACACCTTAGTCTCACTAATAACTAAAAGTTGCTTATTAAAACAAGGGCCCATTTCAGAGTGGCACGTTCAGTGCTCTCCAGCGTTGGCAAGTGTGGGTACAGGGCTCCAGGACTTGGCCTGGAAGGATGCCTTAGCACAGCATCTCTAGAAGGGAGTCCTGTGTACCGATCAGCATTCCACGAGCTTGTCACCGTTTCCTGGCAAAGCCATCGCTGGACATTCAGTCTACAGATGAGCTTGCACAAGCACACATCAGGATATGCACTGCAGTGTTGTTCGGTCTTACAAATAAGTGGGAATATGCAAATAAGCATCAATGGGAGGAAGTGGTTACACAACGGGGACTCTGCAACAAGGAAAGAGAATGAGTGGGCAGCGAAGGGAGGTATGTGTTAAGTGGAGAAAGGCACATTATGTGAACGTACGTGTACAGAGGGGAGCCTGCAGCTCTCAGTAAGCACTGTACGCGTAAGCCCTTACTGATAACTGTACAACGTGTGTGTATGTGTGTGTGCATGCTTGTGTGCTTGCAATGGTACAGAAATTTCTAAAAAGATATACAAAAGCTGTCACTTTCCAGTAGGGAAGCAGGGATGGGAGGGAGAAAGAATTTTACTTTTCATGGTATCTTTCAAATTTTTCAGCCCTGTCATATGTCCCTTTCATCATCAAACAGTTGCACCTACCCCAGTATTTCCAGTCTGTTCATCGTCTCCTACCTGTGCTCTTCCCTAAGGAAACTCCCACAACACACGTATTTTTTGAGCCAATGAAATGAACCGCCTCACGAATAACAATTCCTTGGACCCTCACAGGAAAGGTAATAGAGAGAGAAATGTGTTCAGGTGGGGCACCAGCGTCACGTCTGCAAGGGCTCCAAGCACGTCGGATGACGGCTCTGAGTGTCCACAGATTGAGTGAGAAACATGAGTCATTGTGGACTTGTAAGAGTACTTGTTTAGACCCTCCTTAGCAGGGATTGTCAGTTCAGTAGGGTGGGGACTTGAAACTGTTTGGCTGGCATTTCATGAGACGAGTTTTAAGACACTCAGGGAACCTATTTCAGGACAGTTCTGGTGGTGTGTCCTGTAGTCTCAGAAAGTGGACCGTCAGCCTCCCACGCTGAGAGCCCCTTTACATCATAGGGCGGGCGCTGACCGTGGTCAGGGGAGCAGGGAGTTCCAGACGTGGGTGGACCTGGTCTGAGACCGGGGAAGACCCTGAGGGCGGCGCCGGGGAGCAGGGCCTCGTGTGGAGCCACAAGGTCCCACAGCTGGGGGCACAGATGCAACTAGCAGCTGGGTCCCGGACCGACTGCAGGTCATGCTCTTTCTGCTGGACCACAAAGAGCTCTTCTGTACCTGTGTTTTGTTTTTGATGTCACCTCCCCAGTGTCCTGTGAGACCCTGCCTCCTACAGCTGACAGCTGAACAGTGGTTCTGGCCACGCTGGACAGGTGGTAGGAGGAGAGGAAACAGGACTTTGATGTCAGGAATAAGAGACAGGGTAGAAACATTGTAAGTTATTTTTGTCCAGTGTTTGTATAGTAACTTTCTGTGTCTACTTCTATCCATCTGATACTTTTTATTTCATGCACCTTAGAGTAAGAAACCTTCAGGCAAGCCGGAAGCCAACCATCACCAAGGCCGCTGTGCGCACACACTTTCATAGGTGCTGTAAAGGTGTCTGGATTTTTTCTGCCCTTGCATACTATCCCTGTCATCTTAGTGGTTATGTATTAAGAGTCAGAGATCAAATCCTAACTCAACTGTATACTGTAGGCTGATGTTGGGTAACCCACTGACCCCAGTTATCTGATCTGTCAGTTGGGGATAAACCTTCTTTCTCAGGCTGTTTTGTGGGTAAAATGAGATAGAAAAGTACCTAACAAAGAGCGCTTCTATTATTATTAGAATAAATATAATATGCAAGAGCTATAAATAACATTTGGTTATTCTATATTTGGGTTTCTTTATATAGAGAAGAATATAATAACCTATTTAAAAAACATTTCTCCAAAAACAGTGCATTAATTTTGCCATAACTTTATACCAAAAAGCTGGAATGATAGTTTCTGTAGCTACCACCAGGGCACTTCTAGCTAACATGGGCACTTATAGCTAACATAACATTAAAGTATGACCTTATTATAATCAAAATATTATTTCCTTGTATTCCAAAGAATTTATATGCTGTAAATCTTGAAGACTCAGAAGTAATATATTTGGGTCCAAATAAAAGTCCTTTTTCTGTGCATTTTTAGTACCAAAATGAGTAAGTGCATTTATAGAGAGAGAAGCAAAAATCTGCTCTCTTCTGAAAAAATGAAATCCATCATGTAGTTCCTCTTGTGCAGGGAGACCACAGCTGAGATGTTGGCGCAGCTCTCAAGATCTGGAATCACGATGAGTCTCCACCTGTGGGGATGGGGATCTGCTAAAATGAAAGTTCCGGAATGTTCCTTGTGTCTAGGACCACTTCAGGCTTGGGCTGAGCAGGATGCAAGGTGCAAGGTTCTTTGGGAAGATAAGGCTCAGAGGCTCAAATGTCTTGAGTAACTTCAGTGCCGTAGTTGGTGCCATCACAGGTGGGGTGGCGGGGCTGTGTGCCAGCTCTGTCTCATAATTGGGCAGCGCTGGGTGTGTCACCCAGAGATGCTGACCCCTTGGGTTCTGGTGTCCACAGGGCAGGAGTCAGACTCTCCGCTTCCCAGCAGATCGCTAAGGGCTGACGGGAAAACACGTCGAAATGCTAAGTTGCCGCACAGTGGAAGCTGTCGTCACCTGGAGCTTTGGGTGGGAGGGGTCTTCTTTATTCTTTCCCAGCTACGTATGGCTTTCTACCTTGGGTTTATTTAATGCCTTTCTTAAAACAAAATTTAGAGAGTTGGAAGCACTGATGCAGTTCTGAGCAATTCGACATGTAGGAACAGGCTGATGATCCTGGTTCCTGGCAGGTGTTAACTTCGCAGGTTTGTTCCCGAGAACCACGGATTTCACAGGCAGTTTCAGCTTAATTACTAGAGCTGCTTGAAGTTGAAACCTGTCGTTCCTTACTCTGGGTTTCCTGCAATATGCAGTGCTCCTGACTGCAGAAAGAAGAAAGGAAAGAAAGAGAAGAAAAAGATTTTTTTTCTAACCATCCCCCGTCCCCCCACATTGAAGGGAAAAGTAGAAAGGATGACGTAGATATTAAAGGTGACATAGTGGCAGAGTAATTTTCTGAGTCAATGCATTTTTTCTGATAAGAGTTAAGTTCTTGTCATTCTTTAGAAGGACAAACGCAGAGGGCAGGGAAACAGGCCCTAGCAGCAGACGGGGTTCTTAGAGACTGGCACACTGGTCTATGGCCTGCTTTCTTCCAGAGACCTCAGTCACACGATTCTCACGGTGGCAGGAGACTGAGAGATCCTGTTGCCCAAGGTTCCAATTTCCAGACAGAAAACCAAGGCTCTGAGAAAGTAGGAGACACGCCCAACATCACAGAGTTAAATTATTATTCATGTCATCTCTCATCCAGCAGGAACCTCATGCATTTTCTAAGTTCCAGACGCTGTGCAAAAAAAACCAAAGATGAGAAAAAGCTCACAGATGAGCTGGGGTGTGGGAATAGGTGAGGGGGACACCAGCCTACCAGGGCCATTGGGGTTTGTGTGGGGTCAGGACTGGCTACGTGATCTGCCAGGCCCCATGTTCAACAATTATTACGAATTTCAAGACGGCAGCAGCAGAGCATCAAACCACGTGTGGGGCCCTCTGAGTGCCAGCCCTGGGCAGCCACACGTGTTGCATACCCATGAAGCCACCCTATCCAAGAAGAGTGGGAATTCACCAGAAGGAAAAAAAGCAGAACATCTCAGAGAGAGGGAGTGATGTGTGTCAGGATGTGAGAAAGCAGGTTCCTGGAGAAGCTGCAAATACTTCCCTGGGCCTGAAATAGCGGGTGAGTCTGAGCGCGAGGCAGGAGGTGAGGTTGGCACAGGTGTAGTCAACGGATCTCTTACCTAATACGGAGGAGCTGGGGTCCGTCTCCTCAGTTCCCTGCGTTTTAGACTCTGTTCCTTTAAGTGCTCAGAGGAGGCCCCTCCGGGCCACCTCCCAGCTCAAAGGCCCGGGGGCAGTGCTGGACGGGTCCCGTGACCGCTGCAGGCAGCCGCGTTTGGCTCTCTTTCTTGGCGCAGATTTGTGTGTGATTTTCTTCCGAACACCACCGTGCTGTGCGCAATGGTGAGCTGTTGACAGATTTTAAGTACGGAACAGATGTTATGAAATTTGTGTTCCCAGAAGATTATTTTGCCACGAGTTTAAAGAGGGGTGAGATTGGTGACCAGAAGATGAATTGAGAAGGTTGTCCCAGAACTCCATCAGGAAAATGAAGACTCCCCAAGTGGAGAAGAGAGAAGACTGGAAGGATTTAAGAGGGAGACTTGGCAGGACACGGGGACCTGCAGAGTAAGGTAGTTACGTAAAGAAAAACAACCAGTTATTCTGATATGCGGAAGGCACGTAAGCAGAGAAGTGGGGAACAAAGCACCGACATCGGCAGTGGAAACGTTCACATGGTGTTTGGGAAGCCCCGTGGAGGAGGTGTGTGACGTGACTGAGCCAGTAGATAAAGGAAGCTGAATTAACAGGAAGAGATGAATAAATTAAGTCGCCTTAAAGCAGTAAAGGGGTGACCGAGGACCAGCAGCAGCAGCATCTCCTGGGAACATTCCAGAACTGCTAATGCCGGGCCCCACCTCAGACTCACTGAATTAGAAGCTGGGATTGAGGATCAGCAAACTGTGTTTTTAGCATCCTTCCGGAGGAAGTGTTAATAATAATTGTGAAATAGTCCCCCTCCTGAAAGAGAGAAAGTAGCTTTGCCCTTTATTCTCAAGTAACACTGAATTTCCCGGACACATGGGGCTGTTTTCTTTCTTTTTAACCTCTGTGGAAGTCACCTTCCTCTGCCCAAGACAGCTTTCCAAGGAGTGGTCACCACTTTGCGGTGAACGGACGAGGGACCAGCTGTGATGGGTCTTGTGCTTAAAATGGGGTCGTTAGCTTTCCCTGTTCAGGGTGTGGATACTGGAGGGTGATCTGCAGAAGTATGGGTGACGGGTGGCTTGCCCCATTCCTTCCAACCAGCCCCTCTTCTGCCGCTGAATCCTTACCATGAACAAGGCGGTGGGGTGGAAGTGCCCCTCCCCATTCCTCCCACCCTAGTCTTGGCAGTGGGATTCCCTGAGGGAAATCTGTACTGGCTTCCAGTAGATCAAAAGGGAAACCTTTTTCCCCAAGAAGCCAGACAGATGGGGAAAGCGTTGTCTGTCCCCATGATGACGGTGCTGTGGTGCGGTCCAAGCCACCTCTCGAAGCTGTGGTCCTCCTGGCCCCATGGGGTCCCTGCTCCCCGGCATGGGGTCTTGGGGGCATGGCCTCTGCCCATGCTCCCTGAGGCCTGCCTGTGCTCGAGGACTCCTCACGTGGAAGTGTCTCGGCTCCCGGGCCTGTGATGCTCACTTCTGCAGTCTGAGTCACAGATGCCACGTGGGAGGCCGCTGCTGTTTCACCATCTAAGTAAAAGTCACAGCGCACACACTTTTTGTGCTGGTGCAAACTGTGCTTTAATGAGCCCCCTGAAGTTTGAGACCCACTGCCTTCAAGTCATTCAGGAGGCACGAGGTGGTGCCTCCCAGGTGCAAACCCAGAGTCACCAGTTCAGGAGTCCTCAAGCTGGAGCGCACGATGGAATCCCCGAGGACCTGAGGGTGCCACCCTGAGGTCCACCCGCGTGACGTGAGAGCATCTCGGGGGAATGGGGCTGGGCATCGGCACTGTTGAACATCCCACACGATTTCAGTGTGTAGCCGGAGGTGGAGGCCATTGGTCTGGTTCTAAGGCTTGTGCTCCTCCTCTCCCTCCCTCCCTCCCCGTGGAGAAGGGTGAAGACACCTGAAGCCTCGGTCTGCCGCCTGTGCGCCTGCTTAGGTGTGGGACTGTTGACTGTCACAAGATGGGGTCACGGGGAAGAGCAGGCTGGCCGTGTGGGGCGGCCGTGAGCGGTGCTCACCGGGCGCGCTAGTTGGGGTGTACCTGAGAGGTCCGGGAGGAGGTACTCATCGGGCGGTTGACTGTAAAGCTGTGCCGCAGGTGGTTGTGTAAGCCGTGGGGGTGGACAGGCTTGTGCTGGGGGGTGAGGCCTGACACAGTGGCATTTAAAGGTAAGGGGAGAGAGCTGAGCCCTGAGGAGCATCTGAGTAGGGGTAGCTGGAGGAGGTTAGAGGCCAGGAGGGTGCAGCGTTACAGGAACCGATGGAGGAGTGTCTTAGAGTCCAGTGTCCAAGACCAATGGGGAAGGTTCAGAGATATCCAGAGACTGAGCAAGAGAAAAGAGAAGATGCCAGGTGCTGATATCAGGACTGAAGGAGACGTTATAAGATTATAAGGGAGTACTGTGAACGGTTGTGTGCCAACAAATTAGGTAACTGAGATGAAACGTGAAATAGTCAATTTGTAGAAAAGGCACAAACCACCAAGACTGAGTCATGAAGAAACAGCTAATCTAACAAAGCTTTAGCTCAACTAAGAAAGAAAAGAGGCTCAAATAAATATGACCATAAATAAAACAGCAGACCTTATAATTAGTACCGCAGAAATAGGATCATTAGAGACAACTGTGAACAATGATAAGCCAACAAATTGGGCAACCTAGAAGAAATGGGTAAATTCCCAGAAACATACAACTTAGCAAGACTGAATCAGAAAGAAATAGAAAATGTGAACAGACCAGTAACGGGTAAGAAGTTTGAATCAATAATCAAAAATCTCCCAACAAAGAAAAGCCCAGGATCAGATGGCTTTGCTGTTCTACCAAACATTTAAAGAGAATAAGCACCAATCCTTCTCAAACTCTTCCAAAGAATTGAAATAGACCACTTCCTAACTCTTTCTGTAACGTCAGCATTAGCCTGATACCAAAGCCAGACAAGGATACTGCAAGAAAAGGCAGATACAGACCAATATCCTTATGAATATTGGTAACAAAAATCCTCAACAAAATCCTAGCAAACCAAATTCAACAGCGTATTAAAAGAATTTCGTACCCAGAGCAATTAGACAAGAAAAAAGGAGGGGGGAGGGGAATGCAGATTGAGAGGAAGAAGTAAAATTACCTCTGTTTACATATGACGTGATCTCATAGGCAGAAAATCCTGAGGAATCTAAACAAAAGTTATTAGGACTAATAAGTTCAGCAAAGTCACAGGATACAAGATCAATACACAAAAATCCATTTAATTTCTGTACACTAGCAGCCAACAATCTGAACATGAGATAAGAAAACACCTTCATTTACAATGACATCAAAGAGAATAAAATAGTTAAATTTAACAAAAGAGGTGCAATAGTTGTACGCTGAAAACTACAAAACATTGTTGAAAGAAATTAAAGAAGACCTAAATAAATGGAAAGACAGCCCATGTGTGTGGATTGGAAGACATAGTATTGTTAAGATGGAAATAGTCCCCAAATTGATCTGCAGGTTCAACACAACCTCTATCAAAGTCCCAAGTGCCTTTTTCTTTAACAAAACCTGACAGGCAGATACTGAACTTCATATGGAAATGCAAGAGACTCACAACAGCCAAAACAGTCTTGAAAAAGAAGAACATTGGAGGATTCACACTTCCCCATTTCGCATTTTAGTGCACAGCTGCAGAAACCACGCCAGGGTGGTGCAGGCACAGGGGTAGACACACAGACCAGTGTGAGACAGAACTGAAAGACCAGACATAAACCACGTGGCTGATTTCCAACAGGGCGCCAAAAGAGTTGAATGGAGAAGATTCTTGTCTTTTCAACTAATGGTGCTGGGACAGCTGGATCTCCACACGCAAAGGAATGGAGTCAGACCCTTACCTCACACCATATACAAACATTAACTCAGAGTGCATCCAAGACCTACATGTAAGAGCTAAAACTGTAAACGTCTTAGAAGAAAACACGGGTAAATCTTTGTCACCGTGGACCAGGCAATGGTTTCTTAGGTGTGACACCTAAAAGTACAAGCAACCAACAGAAAAAAACCAGGTAAATCGGATTCATTGAAATTGAAACCTTCTGTGCCCCAAAGGACACTGTCAGGAAGGGGAAAAGGCAACCCAGAGAATGGGAGAAAATATTTACAAATCACTCATCTGTTAAGAATATATAACAAACTTTTACAACTCAACAGTAAAAAGAAAAATAACCCAATTAAAACAGGACCTGAATTGACATTTCTGCAAAGAATATGCACAATTGGCCAGTACACACGTGAAAAGATTTTCAACAGCATGAGTCATCAGGGAGATGCAAATCAGAGCTAGAGTGAGATACCACTTCACACCCAGTGGGATGACAGTAATTTAAAAAACAGACATTAATAGGCAGTGGAGAGGATGTGGAGAAATTGGAAGCCTCATATATTGCTGGTGGGAATGTGAAATGTGACCGACTGTCGGGAAACAGTTTGTTCCTCAAAAAGTAAAACTTGGAACCACCATACAACCCAGCATTTCCAACCATAGGTGTATACTCAAGAGGACTGAATATATGTGTTTACACAAAAACTTGTATGTGAATGTTCAGGGCAGCATTATTTTATAATAGTCAAAGGTGGAGATAACCCAAGTGTCCATTAACTGATGCATGGATAAACATGATATGGTCCATCTATGCAGTGGAATATTTTCCTGTCGTGAAAAGGAATGAGGTCTTGATCCATGCGTGCTACAACATGGATGAACCATGCGAACTTTATGCTTAGTGAGAGAAGTCAGACACAAATGGCCACGTATCGTATGAACCCTTTTATATGAAATGCCCAAGATAGGCAAATCTGTAGACAGAAAGTAGATTAGTGAACTTTTTTAGGGGATGAGAGGAGGGGAGAATAAGGAGTGACTGTTAATTGGTGTTGAAATGTTCTGGAATTAGACGGTGGCGATGCTTGCACAGCTTTGTGAACATACTAAAATCCACTGAGTTATACACGTTAAAATGGTGAATTTCATGGCATGTGGATTATATCTCAATTTTTTGAAAAACGGAATGTCTGTTGGATTTGACAGTTTTGGAGATCTCTGGGACCTTAGCGGGTGAGGCTGTGGGATAGGTGTAGCCTGAGGTTGAAGAGACTGTGAGAAATAGGGGTGAGGACAGCGCCCAGGGACAACCGTTAGAAGACACCTGACGGTGACGGGAAGGAGAGAGCGGGGACACAGCTAGAAGCAATTAGAAGGCTTTTCTTTCTTTCCTTTTCCCTCATTTTTCTTCTTTTTAATTTAAGGTGCGAGACTGGCACGTGTTTGGGTGAATGAGAGAAGTCAGTGGAGAAAGGGCCCCGAGCAGGAGGCCTGGAGGGGCAGGGCCCGTTCGTGTTGGGGAGGGAGTTCCCTGAGATGGGAGGAGGAGGTGGGCCTGCCCTGGTTGTGGGGATGTGGGGAAGTGCCGGTGGAAGAGGGCGCGCTGAGGGGTGGGTGTCTGCGGGCCTCTCTGTGAAGCAGGAGCAGAGTCGGGGGCAGAGGCCAGTGGGGGCCTGAGGAGGAGGAAGGACGGGGGGGATCAAAAGTAGGCCAGAGCCAGGATGATCTGGAACCTGAACCCAAGTGCCCAGCTCCCAGGCGCGTACTCCGTCCTGCGCTGCCGGGCCTGGTGTCCAGAGTGTGGACATCCTGTTAAACCACTCGTAAACCTGCTTCTGCTCCTGGTGCCTTATGACCCGTGTTCTGGTGGGGAACGGAAGTACTTCTGTGTGTCAGAACCGAGCCCGTGACTTGGAATCTTCATAACTGTGGACAGTGCCTCATTTCTAGTGACAAATATTTGAATTAAACTTGTGATGATTGGAGTGACTTTAGAGGCAGGAATCACATGTGTGTGATAAGATGTATTTGCAAGAGTGAGTGTAGTGCGGGTGTGTCAGAATGGGGCGGTCCTTGAAGAAACAGCAGCTCCTCTTCCCGGCCGGAGGAGGGGGCAGAGCCAGCCCCAGAGAACAGGGTCCTGATCTTTACTCAGGAGTCTGCTGCTCAGCCGGAGGCCCCGCGTTCCCTCCCTCAAGGATGCAGGCACTCAGGAGGGAACTCTTGGCTCCAGGGCACAGAGACAGATGTGGAGTCGGCTCCAGGCACGGGGTGTCAGGTCTCGGCCGCACAGGCAGTCCCCAGAGTGAGCTGTCTCCGGAATCCCGATGCTGGCCCAGGGGGCTCCGGCTTCAGGCCAGCCCCCATGCTGTTCCTCTCCTGGGCTCTGCAGACTCATGTACAGGCCCGTGATGCCAGCCTGTCCCGGTGCAATCTTCAATTGAGACAATAGTGGGGCCATCGACTGTGGAATCTTTGGTCAGACGTGGAATCGCCCATCTGACTAAAATCGAGATGCATGCACCACCAGTTTAACTCCTCAAGAGTGGGCAGTGTGTGGGTGGAATGTGAAGGGTTTAACTCAGCCAAGCCTTTCTGTGCAGGGTGGGCGTACAAGGATGGGCAACCACCCTCATCAGAGCATAGTGGGTCGTAACAGCCTCTCCCCTGTTCTCAGACGGTGCAGAACAGCCCTGAGGACAGAGATGTAAGCCGTGTGTTTTCCTGTGGGGGTTTAAGTTATGTAATTTCGATTTAGAGAGTTGTGAGGGGTTGTGATCTGCCATAGACTTGGAGGACTTTGAGGATGCAGGTTCTTCGTGTCTCTGTGCTTCACCCCCACCCTGCCCTCCTCCAGTCCCTAATAGGCGGTGAGCCAGCTGCCCGGCACCAGCATGCATCTGGGGGCCGAGTTGCAGAAGTTCCCTCTCGTGGGTCCCTGAAGAGCAGGGTTGTCAGGATGGAGACAGAGGCAGAGCTCAGCTCAGAAGCTTGGGAAGGGCCTGCTCACGTGGAGAAGCAGCAGTGGTCATCCAGGGACCGGGCCGGGAGTGGGTGCAAACTCAGAGACTACGGGGGAGCCCGAGAGCACTCAGAGCAGTGGGTCAGGCCGGCCTTCGCAGGTCTCACCACAGGAAGGGTGGGGCCCTCCCTCCTGCTCAGCAGTGTAGGGAGGGGACTGGTGGTTCCGCACCTGGGGCCGGGGGGGGGGGGGGGGGGGGGGGGGGGAGGCATTGGTTGGCCTCTCCGGCAGTTACGGCTCTGCATTTCCTGGTGTTCCCTCTGCTCGCTCCCATTTTCCTCCCGTTTTCCCACCCACCAAGGGGGCCCGTGCTCATGTTGGGACACTGTCCTTTAGTGACCCTCCTCGGTGGGGTTCGGCCCTCCAGCAGGCTTCCAAGGGCTGGTGTTTGAAGTGGCAGCTTTCCCAGCCCACGAGGGTGCCCTGGTAACTGGAGGGTACAGTGAAGTTCTGGAAAGCACTCTGATCTGCTCGGGGAAATAAAAAGAATGGGAGCAGTTTGACTGGAAACCTGTTTCCCACCTGTACGAGGCGTCTGTGGTCCTGGAGTGCTGGTCCCCTTGCTGGGGGTCACTGAGGGTGCACGGTGAGTAGCTGGGGGCTCTAAGTGGACCCGTCATGGGCAGGACAATTGCACACGCAGAATGTAATGTGCAGTTCACGGGGCCGGTTTCAGTGCCTGTGACACAGCAGCATAGCTGTGAGCGCACCCCAATGCCCCTCCATCTCCTCTCCTTGGTTTCCCCAGAACCAGCTCGAGGCCCACCAAGAAGAGGGCATGGTGGTCTCGCACATGGCTGTTGCTGGCGTGGGCATTTGGATCGCCTTCACTTCCGGGTCCACGCTACGCCTCTTCCACACGGAGACCCTCAAACATCTCCAAGACATCAACATCGCCACCCCCGTCCACCACATGTTACCAGGTAACGGGGTCTGGACGGGGGTCCTGGAGGCGGGGTGCTGGGGCGTGGGGTGCCCGCTTGGCCTGTGTCACAGTTCCCATGTGCCCTCCAGGGCCAGGACAGTGTTTGTGAAGTGACTGTGTGTACTAGCTCGGAACCGAATTAGAGGGCCATGTCTGTGGGTCAGAAGCCCTTGATCATAGGTGGTTTCTCGCTGTCAAACCTAACAGGGCTACACGTGGGGGGCGGGCAGGGACCTGAAGGTAAAGAACAGAGCAAAGGAGGAGATTCCCTGGGATGGGGAGGGCCCTCGGGAGCCAGAGGCAGTGTCCCGGCTGGGGTTCCACCAGGCTCAGAGGGAGGGTATCCCCAGCAGAGAGCAGGGCTGGGGGTGTGGGGACAGCAGGTAGCTAGTGTGTATATGCATGTTGCTAGCGTGTGGATGCATGTGGCTGGCATGTATGAGCATGTAGCCAGCATATATGATTGTATCTTGTGTGTATAAACATGAAGCTAGCATGTATAACATGCAGCTAATCTGTGTAAGCATGTAGCTGGTATATACCCATGTATCTGGTGTGTGTGAGCATGTGGCTAGTGTGTATATATGTGTGAACATGTAGGTAATGTGTATGAACATGCACTTGGTATGTATAAGCAGGTAGCTGAAATATGTAAGCATGTAGCTGGTGTGTATAAGCATATAGTTGGTATGTATGAGCATGTAACTGGTATGTGTGAGCATGTAGTAAGTATGTGTGTAAGCATGTGGCTGGCATGTATGAGCACGTAGCTAGTGTGTATAAGCATGCAGATAGTGTATGTGTACGTGTGTAGCTGGCATGTATGAGCATGAGGGGCAGAATGGAAGAAGAGATCAGAAAGGCGAGGTGAGTGGGTTGTGTGTGGCTGTGAATGCCGTGATGCTGATGGGGAGTCAGGATTTGAACAGGGCACAGTATGTTCCAAGTTGAGTTTTGGGAAGGGCATCCTGGCAACAGCGTGTGGAGAGAGAGGAAGGAAGGAGGGGCTGTGGGCATTCCTGTGGTCAGAGGACCTGCCCTGGCACGTAACAGTGAGAATGCCTGGGAGAGACTCACTCGAGAGTCACCCTGAGGTGTTGACTGATTGGTTAGGGAGAGGAAGGGCCGGAAGATACTGGGATTTGGGGCCTGGGTTACTGGAAAGATAGTCAAGTCATCCACCAACATGGGGTCACGAAAGCCTAGTTTTAGGGGAGAATGGTGCATTTCATTTGGTTTTGCTGAGGCGAGAAGCCCAGAGGGAAATTGGAAAGGAGGTCTGGCATGTGGATGAGGAGTCAGGAAAGGGGACGCAGTTTGGGAGTTTGTCCCCACTGGTGAGTGAGGAGGGACGGGGGACAGGGAGGGGGAGGTGTACAGGGAGAAAGTGTCAGGCACAGAGAGTTGCTCTTAGGAATGCAGAAGGAGAAGGGGGTCAGAGGAGAGAACTCGGGGGGAGCCGAGTAGGTGGGGGAAGCTGCAGCACAAGGTGGGAGGGGTGGGGAGGAAGAGGAGGGCACGCAGGTGGGGAGCTGGGGGGAGCTGTAGTGGGGCTGGCACCGGACCCCTGAGGGTGTGGCGAAACACTGCGGTGAACAGCCACAGACTTCGTCTGGGAGCTATGTGTGTGCAAGAGTATGTGTGTGCACACCTGTATGTGTGCGTGTCGGCGGGAGAGGAAGAGGAGAGAGGAGCCTCACGCAAGAGTTTGGAGGGAACCGGGGAAGTGGAGAGACTGAACTTAGACTTCACTCTGAACAAGTTCATGGTCAAAGGCTGAGCAAGATCCGAGAATCCCAATCAAGTTGCCTCCTGATTGACTTTGTGTGTCTGACAGTATTTAAGTTACGCGAGTCAGTGAGCGTGGAGAAGTCCTCTTAGAAGCTAACTGGGTCTCCTGTCTGTGTAGGCAGTGAAGTAAATTTATCAAAATTATTTACAAATGCAGGAAACTTACATTCAGACCAGGGACCAGGTGTGTGTGTATCTGTTTACTTAGTTATTTGTGTAACCGTCTTTCAGTGGTAGCCACTGATGGGCGGGACTGATGGGAGGTCTTTTGTTTTGGCTGTTGGTTGATAACAGTGTTGAGGAGTCTGTAGCGTAAGCAGAAGGTGCGAGAGGAAAGGTTGCCATTTACGATGCATTGAGAAACATAGACTAATTTAGGGTCACGTTCTATAAATGCCAGAAGGTTCTAGAGAGGGTGACCTTTGACACGGGGAAGAACATTGGTCCTGGGAGGGATGAGGCCAATGGGGAGATGAGGAGGGAGAGGATGTGGAGGGTGGTGGGCAGCCCGGGCCTCCACCCCCAGGGAGTGAACATGTTGGGGGCTCAGTGGGTGAGTGAGGGCTATTTTGTTTCTTTTTTTAACACTGTATCGGGATGTCTTTGACATGTAAAATGGTGTGTATATAAGGTGTACAATGTGACGTTTGGGTGTATGTATGCATTGTGAAGGGTTCGCCACAATCAAGCTGAATAACGCATCGCCGCTCCTGGTTACCGAGTGTGCGTGCACATGCGTGTACACTGAGGAGATTCAACCTATGGAGCTAGCTCTGCACAAATCCTGTTTTAAATGTTGCGGGGTAGTTTTGTTTGGTGAGGAAGATGCAGGCTTATGTAACGCACCGGGTTATATTTAGGAGAGCACAGTGGCTGTCAGCCTCCCCCTCTGACAGCACACCTGCGCTGTGCCGGGGACTTGGTGTCATGTTCCTTTTGTGCACAGGCTGGTGGAACAAATGTTTGCGGTTGGGATCTGCTATGTCGTCGGGATGAAGCCAAGTCAAATTCATAAATTGCCAGAACACGCACTCATTCTGCCATTGAGTGGCCATGTGCTCAAAGGTCCGTCCAGAGTCCGTCCGGGGGGAAGGTGATGTGGGTGCTGCGATACAGCGGCCTTCCCAGCCCCCAGAGTCCTGACCCGCTGCCCTCTGGCCTCACCAGCCCTGGGGCTGGCTGCCATCACCACTTCCTTCCCTGAGGTCGCCAGGTTCCAGAATTCTGACACTGGCCACAAAAGTGCCACGGGGCCACGACCCTCGTAGGGTCTGCTCCACCCAGCCCCTCCCCGTCAGCCCTGCTGGCCCTCACCTCCACGTTGCTTTTAAAAAGCCACGCTGGGGTGGCATTTCCTTCAGTTTTTATGACAGTTTTCACGACTTTTACACCCTCTGGATAATGACTCCCTTGTTTTGTTCCGTTCGTGTGGCTTTCCATCGATCACGGTCCACCTGGGCTGTCTGCAGACCAGGAGACTGTGCAATCAGATGCTCGGGCCTGCGTCACCTCGTACACTCCCTCGGCCTCTCTCCTCTTTATTTATTCCTGTGCAAAGAATTAGGTCTCTAGGGGCTGGCCCGGTGGCATAGTGGTTAAGTTTGCCTGCTCCGGCGGCCAGGGGTTCACTGGTTTGGATCCCGGGCATGGACCTACGCACCGCTTATCAAGCCGTGCTGTGGTGGCATCCCATATAAAGTGGAAGAAGATGGGCACGGATGTTAGCTCAGGGCCAATCTTCCTCACCAAAAAAAGAAAAAAAAAATCAGGTCTGTTTTCCAGAGCTGTGTGAAAGCGCAGCGTGCACCCAGCCCAGAATGGAGCGGAAAGCCTGCAGTTGGCCTGTGTTCTCCGGGTCTGTGTACTGTATTTGTGGTACCTGCTGGTTCCTGACCTCCCGGGGGCATTTTGCACTTTATCTGCATCTCATAGTCTCCTTCCAGGTTCTGTTGCCACCCTGGCCTGGTGGCCTGCAGAGAGGTGGGTGGTCTAGAGCAGGATTCAGTAGCACTCAGAATGAGATCCCGTTTGTTCCACCTCTGACAGTGGTTCTTGAGTACAGTCCTTGGGAACGTTAGCCCGAAATTGGTCTGACTTTCATGCATTTTGTGATTTAGAGAAAGTAAGGAAGCCAAGAGGCACTTCTTCCCTTGTCCCTTTTCAAGTCCTCTTACCCCTAGGCCAGCGTGCCATGGTAGTAAGCATCGTTATTTTATTCTGTTTTACATTTAGATGTTTCCGTAAGTGTGTGTTTGCACACTATACGTGAGCAAATTGAGTTGGAGGCCTTGGGCTCTGCTCATCCTCTGGACCCTCCTGTTCATGAATCCTGCAGGTGCCCTGAGCTCACACGTATATAAGACCTCCATTCTAGAATTGTGTTCATGAGGTTGCCCAAATGCGTTTTGTTGTGTACGTATGGCAATAATACAAAAAATTATCCTTTTGTGATCTCACTAGAGTATAAAATTCCAATAGGTTCTAGAGATGAAGACTTCCCAAGCCAGAAAGAACAAAATTTTGGGAAAAAAAATTATTATACTGTAACTCCCACCTTCTTTGTAAGTTAACAAAACTTGATAAAGTCTGTGTGCTCCCTAGGTCTCAGCCTGCTTCACCTGTGGAATATATGACAGTATCCAGTATCCAGTGAGCTGGGTCTCCTTGTATTTGGCATTCAGCTCTGAAAACTGTTAAGCTCCAGCTCTGTGACATAAACCACATCAACCTAACGCAGTCAAACAATTGGTGGTGAAACCGTCTGTAGTGAGCACACAGTTTTCAGAGCAGGAGGTCAGACTTCTCGGTTGTAAAGGAGAGTTTGCAGCAGCCAGTGGGGAGGGGCTTCCTCTGGTATAGGTGACCAGCAAGCACAAGTCACATCAAGATGCAGATGCTTCCTGCCTCGTCCAGAATATTCGAAGGAGGATGTCCTTAACAGAAAAGTGCGAGACCTCGTGTGAAATTAGCCTTTCCTTGTTCCCGCTGAAGGAATACGTCACCTTCCAAGGATGATGTAACCAAATAAAGTGTCCAAAGTTTCTATTTTTAAAAAAACAGTGTCACTTTTCTAAATACTGTTGACCACATCGTAAAGGAATTCAGCAAATTAAACCAGGCTGGAGACTATTTATGAATTAGGGAACAAGGCAGAGCACTGGGGTTCTGAGTGCCGTCCTGGATTAACCAGCAGCTGAGGAACCAGCGGTTCAGCCTGGATTAACCAGCCACTCGGACCTGCCTGTTTCCTTTGCTCTCTGTTGTGGGGGAGAGCAGAGAGAGCATTCTAGCTGTAGCATTTCCTGCCACACTTGGAAGCCTTGTTTCTCCTTTTATTCAGTCCCTCTGTCTGTGTGTTTATTGTGAACATTTGAATAAACCTGGACAGTATTCTTTAATGCCCCCCAGCCCTCAGGGGCCGCCCTCCTCATCTAGGGCTTCCCGTTTCTCTCTTTGCGTCTGGTGTAAGAAGACTGCTAGGCTCTCGAAACAGCGGCTAACGTGTCGACAGTCCCCTCTTCATATTTATGACTCATTTTAAAGCCTCCTGTGCAACTTGCACCCTTTGTCAGCGAGTCAGCGTCTCTGCCTCCACCCCCGCCCACCCCGCCTCCCCCTTGACAGTGAGGTGAGTGGGTGGCCCCTCGCAGCTCGGCCAACTCAGCCCCTTCCCAGGGGCCTCCCTGCCGTCCCCCTCTGAGGGCCGCTGCTCGTGCTTCTTGCAGGTAACGTCCAGGACAGCTCTCTGTCAGCACTGTCCACAGCTCCTCCTGAAGCGCAGAATTACCGCGTTCCCTAATTACTATTTCAGTTAAACCTTCATATGTAAAATTAGAAGTGACGAATCATAGACCATTTTGAACGTGGAATAAACCATCATTCTCTGGAACTTACTGTCTTACTCAGTTTCTGAAAGCTTTCAAACCAGTTAGAAAGAAAAATGAACATCTGGATTTTACCTGCTTTGACCTTCTTTCTGATGAAATCAGAGTCTGGGCTGGTCTTCCCCGGAGCTCCTCCAGGAAGCCCCGTGGTTATGTCGGTTGGTCTTTCCTGATGGATATGCAGGATCTTCCTCTTCTCGTGCTGTGAGGTTCCTTCTCCCATCCCAGCGCCACCCCGGGCTCCTGGGCCTTTGAGTTGCTCTGTGCTTTCTCTTTAGAAAGACCCACTTCTGAAGAAAGGAGTGCCTTACACAGACTACGGAAAGTTTCCCGGAGCATTAGGACACGTAAGAGAACACAGATGTGAAAGCTGGCACAGGAGGAAGAGTCCGTGCTCCTAACGCACTATTCACATGGGAAGAAGTGGAGAATCCGTAAGGAACGAAAGATTGCTTTCAAAATGTGTTTCTGAATAAAAATAAACAGTAAAGTTTTATCTTTCGTAATTTGAAGGTAAATTCTTTTGTATGTTTATTTTTTTTATTTATTTTTTTAAATTTTTTGGTGAGGAAGACTGGCCCTGGGCTAACATCTGTGCCCATCTTCCTCTGCTTTATGTGGGACGCCGCCCCAGCGTGGCTTGACAGGCGGTGCTTAGGTCTGCGCCCGGGATCTGAACCTGGGAACCCCGGGCTGAAGAAACAGAGCAGCGAATTTAATGACTATACCTCTGAGGTGGCCCCCTCTTTTTTATGTTTCATTAGCAGTTGGAAATATTTACACATCATATTTTAGGAAGATCCGTTTGCAGTATAAAGGTGTAACCCACCCTCATTGTGGAGACGGTCTGTTTGAAATCCCCATTTTCCTCATCAATTGTCTTTAAAGCCATGTGGTTTATAGAGTAAAGGTATTTCAAATGCTTCTTTAATGGCCCTAAGCCAATCTTTTAAAAATTAAAAATTCTCTGTGAAAGAAAATTTAACTCATTAATTCCTTTTTTGGAGAAAAATTAAATGAAACTCAGTTCCCCATACCAAAATATTTCAGGATGTTCAGGTAAATCATGAAAACAACATTTAACTTATTCACGCACATGGTTTTCATTTGTATTGAGGACTGACAACCAGAATGAGAGTCTAAGTGGAGTTACGTGATGTAATGGTCCCCTTGCCCACCTCTAGACAAAGCCCCCGAAACCGGGATACGATGATTGGTGAGAAGTCGTAAGAGTCCATTTGTTTTTATTGTTTCCAATACTTTTGTATTTTAAAAGGTAAATTTATTCAAATTCAGGACAGCAGGCATGTCCACTGCCCAGTTTATACATTCCTCCCACAAGCAGCAGCTCAGAAACACGGCTGCGGAAAGTGAGACGCCCAGCCATGTCTTCTGGCTCCAGGAGTGAGGTCCATCCCACGGGTCAGGAGATTCCCGCCCAGCAGCGGTTCTCTGCGGCCCATTTCTGTCAATGTTGTGAATTAATTCTT
This sequence comes from Ceratotherium simum simum, assembly GCF_057802395.1. Lineage (NCBI taxonomy): Eukaryota > Metazoa > Chordata > Mammalia > Perissodactyla > Rhinocerotidae > Ceratotherium > Ceratotherium simum. The sequence continues at coordinate 1,631,884 of NC_141927.1, forward strand.
CACTTGGAAAGCTTTCAATGGGAAACGGTATGTCACTCCTGTGCAGCAGGCGTAGTGGGGGACGCTGAGTTTTATCTAAACAAAACAGAAAGCCCAGAGCAGCGAACCAGTTCCAAATGTCGCCCTCCACCAGCGGCTTCGTGGACTTTTCCACCAAAGGCTTCCAGGAGGCTGGGAGAGGGTGGTCTCAGGTCGCATCCTCAACGTGAGTGCAGGTTGGCTTCCGCCTCGTAAGACAGTCGTGTTTAACCTTGACGATACTTAGCGTTGAGTGAGGTTGATGCTCCGGGGAAAGGCAGCTGTGTTTGCTCGCACGCTCCCCGGCTCGCGGGGCTTGCCTCCTGAGGTGCTGCCTGACGACATGGCCAAGGGCCAATCAATAGTAGGAGTTGCGAATCGTGCTGAGCGACACACTTTCAAACCACTTCAGCGTTTCTCATTAGCTTCTGAAAATGACAGCACCTTGCCTCCTTATGGGATAGTGTCGTAGCTTGACGTGTGGCTCTCAGGCTTCTCTACAACTTGAGTCCTTTGAACAGGCAAGCGCTCAGAATTCCTGGGAACATAATACTATTCACTTTTTAGAAGTAATGTAAGTCTATATGTGGATGAAACCGAATCTTTGTTTTTTGTAGTTTTGTTTTTTTTGTGGGTTTTGTTTTTTTTTTTTTTTTGCTATTGCCTAAATAATTCATGAAAATGACTTCTTTAGGCATGTTAATCTACCTCTGGCTCTGGCATTAGACCACTTGCTTTTTTTGTGTGTTTTTTTTTTTTTTTGTGAGGAAGATCAGCCCTGAGCTAACATCTGTTGCCAATCCTCCTCTTTTTGCTGAGGAAGACTGGCCCTGGGCTAACATCCGTGCCCACCTTCCTCTACTTTATATGGGATGCCGCCACAGCATGGCCTGACAAGCGGTGCACCGGTGCATGCCCAGGATCCGAATCTTCGAACCCCGGGCCAGCGAAGTGGAGCGTGCGCACTTAACTGCTACGCCACCGGGCCAGCTCCTAGACCACTTGCTTTTCGTGCTCTTTGTCTAAGATGAACTTCAGGTCAAATGCAGAGACATTGAAGATAACTTATTTCTATAGAAAAGAAGCATCAAATGGTTTCTAAGTGTTCATCATTGCTTCTCGCGAGCCAACTAAATTGTTCTCTGCTCATCAGCTTTAGAGCTAAACAGAGAGATGCCAGGAGGTACGTTAAATCTCCCCTTGGAAGCAGTGATGCTGGCGATGGTGTCAGCGCAGAGGTAGATTTAGGCGCACGTCTAGTCTCCAGTTAGGATTCGAGTAGTCAGGAGAGGTTTGCGGCAGCGCAAGGCTCTGACCGGCTCTGACTTCCACTCCGTGGCCCTGTCCACGCAGAGCAGAGGTTTGATTGCTCTGGGCCTCAGAGCTTTGGCTGCAAAACAAAACCAACAAAAGCTCCAAAGGCCCCCCTGACTCCAGTGTTTTCTGTCTGCATTTTCCACTCTTCCTCACTCCGGGTCCACCAGATGCTATTCTCCTTCCCAACAGGCCATCAGGGGGTCTCACGGCGTCTCCCACCGTGGTACTTGGTGCAGGTTGCGCCACAAGTCCGTCCTGCCTGTTAGATCTGTCAGATCGTGAAGGGCGGCTCAGTGCTCGCTCAGAACCGCAGTGTGACGTGTGTGTGCCTGTGACATGTGCGTGCGTGTGACATGTGCATGCATGTGCACGCGTGTGTGCCTCAGGGCTCGTTGCTACACTGACTAGAAGGAAGTGGTTTACAAGGACGACTCTAGGGAATTCTATTTGCCTCTGAAAGCGCCAGCCCGAGCAGTGGAGAGTGCGGACGTGAGATCCAGCCGTGCGTGTGGCCCACTGCAGGGCAGGATCTTTTTCGTTCTCGTCCAGTTGAAGCAAGCACAGTAGGTAGTTTCAGAGCTCTGGGGACACCTGCTGCCGCAGGAGGGGTTGATTCTGGCGCAGTGAGCTCTCTGGCGCGAGGTCTGTGTTGTTTCCAGACCGTCCCCTGAGCGCCTGCCCCGACGTGGCGCCCTGCAGAGACCAGACTCCTCTCTCTCTCCGTCCAGGGCCCCAGCGGCTGTCTGTGACCAGCCTGCTCGTCTGCCATGGCTTGCTGATGGTTGGCACCAGCCTGGGCATCGTGGTGGCCCTGCCTGTCCCACGTCTGCAGGGGATTCCCAAAGTGACCGGTGAGTAGACACTTCCGCACGCATTTGCCCCTGGGGCCTTTGTCCCGTCTGTAAACTCTTGAAGCCCCTTGGTCTGTGTCGTGCTTTATCATCCCGGGAAGTGGTTAAACAATTTAAATTATTTGGGTGTATTTTTTTGTTGTTTTTTTTAATGTACTGTAAAGATTAGGTCTATTAATTTGAATCATCAATTCATACTTTTGCTTTCCTATTTCTTATGTTAGTGGCCCCGGGAGAATCATAGCCCGAAAACATGTTTTCTTGCTACCTTTATTGCCACCTCTTAGTTTCTATCATTACATACAGTTTTGATCAATGAAAATGGATGCTTTTTATATTACAGACAAGGAAGCCCAGCATCTCAAAAGGCTTGGTCGTGCTTTGTTGCCCTGTTGGTAGGCATTAAATGGGTACAGCCTTTTTGGAAAGCAGTTTGGCATTATGGACCATGAGCCTGAAAATGCTTGTATGTCTGGAATCAGGATTTCCAATTCCGGAACCTGTCTTGGGAAGCAGCCAAAGCTATGAACAAAGCATGATGCAAAAAGATATTTGCAACAGCATTTAAATTTTAATAGCACAAAACAGGAGACAACCTAAATATTCAAAATGAGGGGTAGGGAGATGTTTAAGAAAAAGGTCGCATAAGAATGTAATGCAGGGGCCGGCCCGGTGGCGCAAGCGGTTAAGTGCGCGCGCTCCGCTGCGGCGGCCCGGGATTCGCTGGTTCGGATCCCGGGCGCGCACTGACGCACTGCTTGGCAAGCCATGCTGTGGCGGCGTCCCATATAAAGTGGAGGAAGATGGGCACAGATGTTAGCCCAGGGCCGTCTTCCTCAGCAAAAAAAGAGGAGGATTGGCGGATGTTAGCACAGGGCTGATCTCCTCACAAAAAAAAAAAAAAAAAAAAACTCACACTACAGAATTAAAAAAAAACACACACACACACACACAAAAAAAATGTAATGCAGCCAGTAAAAGTGATGTTGGTGGAGAGCTTTGAATGATAACTGTTAATTCTATAAGTTAAGTAAAACCAAGATCTTAAATTTTATGTTGATTATATATCAGCTATGTGAAAAAAAACTCTCAGAGAAAAAGATTTGTAGAAAACTCATCAAAATGTTAGCAAAGATTCTGTTTCTATAGTTTCTTCCTAATGTCAACACTGGAATATTTCACTGTAACTTCAGACACCCCTTCCTTGCTTCAGCAAGATTTGATGCATCTAAATAGGTCTGTGGTTTAGACACATTCATATTTTATCATGATCCACCTATTAGCATTAAGGAATTCCAATTTTGTTCATTCATTTCTTAATTTCTCTTTTTATTACGACCTGTATATTATACTGACAAGAAATTGTGTATAGTGAACACGTACAGTTTAAGTGGCACTGACAAGAAGGTCGCCCTCCACCGGCACAGGCAGGAGGATGTTACCTAGACGTTGGGGCCCCTGGGGGCCCTCCCCTGCAGCCATCCATAACTCTTCTCCTGAGTTTTACGTCATCATTCCATTCATTTTCTCTGTAGTTTTGCCAATTTGTACCTTGAAAAGCTACATTTTTAATTTAGCTGTTTTTGCATTTTCTATAACTGTCTCACATCGTAGGTATTCCTCTGTAATAATTGCAACCTGATTTCTGAGATGCATGCTCGCTGGTGGTTTTGGCTGTGGCTCACTCACACTGACTGCTGTAGCGTGGCCTGTGTTCACCGCGTGTCTCCTAGGGGATCTTCAGTTATCCCCAGTGTTCTGTGTTATGTGCAGGGCCTCTGCGTGCTCATCTGGCTGCTGCTGCGTCATGGGACAAGTCCCTCTGGGGCTTGTGTCTGGGCGTGGAGCCGCTGCTGTGTGCGGATCACACATGTTCACTGCCACTGGGTGATGCTGAGGTTGTCTTCCCAGGTTGTCATGTCGGATGACACCTCCATCATCAGCATCTGACGGTCTTGTCCCTCTGTGTTCCCACCGGCACCACTGTTGGTGGCGTCCTTCATTTGCTGTCTGTTCACTGAGGGAGGGCCTCTCACTGTGGCTCAGGATCTGTGATTGCTCTGCTGTGGCCACGTGGGGTGCGGGGGAGGGACAGGGCCTGGTTTAGCCTTAGAGCGTTCGGTGGAGAGGGCACTTATTTCCTGCATCTGTGTCACGTCACCTGTGAAGTGCTTAGACGATAAGGTTCGGGGTATTGGGGGACCTGTGTTTCATAGAAAGACCTAGAGTTTCTGTCGTGTGCTCTTGGGTCAGATGATGATTTTAAGATTCAGTCCACATCACCTTTAAACTGAAAAGTCCCCATTTTAGTTAAATCCATAGAACTAACTCATTCTAAACCACAGGACCTTTACTAGTGAAAAATGGCGGGAAGCTACTGCTGGTTTAGGCATCTTTTTCCTAAAACTGACACATTTCAGGAGTTTAATTTTTTTAAGAAGACTTACAAAAGGTAAATATGTTTTCTTAGAGTAAGAGAGAAGGCACTTATGCAGAGAACAGGAAAATAGCTGTTTTGTTACCCTAAAAGTACAACACGAGTATTAGAGATACTGTGGATGAAAACCCAAGGGTGTGTTTTAGACCCTCATTTTGAAAGCTTTCTTGGAATTCACTAAGAATCCATGAGAATGTGATGTGGAAGCTGTTTTCATCTTGCCTGTCATTCAGGCGTTAGAGCGACTGCAAGATTCTGTCACTTGGATGGGAGGGGCAGTGGGCTGAACCGTGTGGCTGTGGCTCCTCTGTAACACCGTCCATTGTACGAGTGCTGAACCGTTTCTCCTTTCAGGAAGGGGCATGGTCTCCTACCACGCGCACAACGGGCCTGTCAAGTTCCTGGTCGTGGCCACAGCCGCCCTCAAGACAGACAAGGACAAGCCCAGAGATAGCCCGCCCCCTGGCGCAGACGCCCAGGATGAAGACCAGAAGGAGGCGCTCCCCAGCGAGGGGGCTGAGCCCAGCATGGCTCAGAGCAGCCCCGACGCTGTGTGGCTGGGGGGCTCGCTGGGCTCCGTGACCCACAGAAGCGATTTCTCGTCCTCGTCCGGGTCCCTGACTCCGTCCCAGGGCTCCGGCTCCCTGGAGCCCAGGTCTGAGGAGAGCATCATCTACGACCTCCTGCGGCACCCCAACGTCTCGCCGAGCAGAGGGCGGCGGGCCAGGAAGGCGAGAGCCAGCTCCGTGCTGGTGGCGTGTGGAGGCCAGGGCCACCGGCGGGTGAGCAGGAAGGCCAGGCAGCAGCGCTCGGAGGAGCTGGCCTCCTCCGTCATGGTCTGGCAGATCCCCCTGCTACACGTGTGAGCCGAGCGCTGCTCTCTGGTGTCGGGACCTGCAGTCAAGGGTGGCTTGTCAGCCAAGTCAGGCGACCTGAGTGGTTTCAGCCGTGTCTACACTGGTTGGGGATAATTAAAAACCGTCTTTGGGGAAGAAACGTGCAATATCATAATGGCGGCATTTTACTGCCAATGTGTTCCTTCTCTTACAGCAGCAGAACTGAGCACAAACACTTCTGAAGACGGCAGAAGATCAACACTAAGTTTGAGTAATTGGAAGTTCTGGGAACACACATTCTTTGTGACGGCTGTAGTCCTTATATATGAAGATGAAATGCTCCAGATCTATCCTGTTACTTAGAGTATTTGCAAACTAAGACCTTATGGGAACATACAGCATATTCAGTAGTGTAGGAATTTATTAACAATTCTTAAAGTAATTTTACTTGATTCAGATTCACTACTTTTATTTATATTGTATATCTTTTAATTTCAGAATAGAATTTGTAACAATGAAGAAAGCCAGGTAACATAGACCAGTCCAGGAGGTGTTATTTGCTTTCTGAAGTAAGCTGGGTTTTCCAAAGTGGTCTAATGTGTGTATTGTATATTTTAACAAAGTAGTATTTTTATATTGCATTTTTCTATTAAAAATTAACAGTTAATATTTTAGTCAGTAAATTATCTGTAACATTACACAAATAATGTTTGCTTTGAACCAAAAGCTCACTTCCCATCAACATCTAGACTGAAGCATCAATGCCAAAATGTTCTTCCCTCCTCCTATTAAATAGTATTAATATCCATGTTAGAAATAGGTATGTTGAGCATTGCAGGAACTGTACAGAAAGCGTCTCAGTCGATTATTTCATGCTGTTTCTCGCACCTGTTGACCTAGGACGCTGTGTCTGTTGTTGAGTATGCTGTCTGAACAACGTGTGGTGCTAGTCAGTGTGGGTGTGCCATTGCTGGTGGTGGGACACAGGCCAGGACAGGTGGCACTCCGGTCAACCGACCTATCGTTTAGATGTCTCTGCAAGTGCTCAGGTTTGCACTCTCCAGTCGTAGAGCCAGCTGCGTGTGTCAAGGTGCTTGAGTGAGTGATGAGTTCCATTACGCTGAAAGTGCATTTATATCAGTGTTCTACTTAACAGACAGTTAAAAAAAAAAACTAATGCAGGCATTCACCTGAAGTAAATTTCTCAGCACTTTACAGATGACTAAAAATGCTAATTTTATGACTTAGCCAAATATTTCCCAAGGTGCATATATGTCCCCATGTAAAAGTAATATCTCCCCAAGCTTTCTTAACTGTTAGCTGCTATCCTTATTTCATAAATAAAAGTCTTTTTATTTAAACATACAGTATTACGAGTTGCCTTTTTCCCCTATAGAACACAAAGGGTGTGTACGTTCTGGACAGTAAAGGGATGGTCTGACAGGCCCTTTCAGATTTGGTGTCACTGCCTGCTGGTTTGGGGTTTACGTATAAATTCCAGAGCCTCACAGCGTACCAGGACAGAATGCTCTGGATTTGCAGTAGGTGCTGAGAAACTTCTAAGAGACACATGTACATGCCAGTTTTTGAGTGACACCGTGAGTTGGGTTTAATATAGAACATAAAGAGAGGTTTCGAAAGCGGACTAAGCTCCAAATTTTTTTTTTTTTTTTGTGAGGAAGATCAGCCCTGAGCTAACATCTGTTGCCAATCCTCTTTTTGCTGAGGAAGACTGGCCCTGGGCTAACATCTGTGCCCATCTTCCTCCACTTTATCTGGGACGCCACCCCCAGCATGGCTCGACAAGTGATATGTCGGTGTGCTCCTGGGATCTGAACTTATGAACCCCGGGCCACTGAAACGGAGTGTGTGCACTTAACTGCCACACCACCAGGCGGGCCCCAAAGCTCCATAATATTTATACGGATTAAAACAAGAAAGTTTCTGGGCCGGCCCCGTGGCTTAGCAGTTAAGTGCACGCGCTCTGCTGCTGGTGGCCCGGGTTCAGATCCCGGGCGCGCACCGACGCACTGCTTCTCCAGCCATGCTGAGGCCGCGTCCCACATACAGCAACTAGAAGGATGTGCAGCTATGACGTACAACTATCTACTGGGGCTTTGGGGGAAAAAATAAATAAATTATTAAAAAAAAAAAAGTTTCTCCGTCTTCTCACTGGCCAAATAAGACAGGCGTACTTTGATAGGCCTCTTATTTAAACCATGATACGCAGAAGGTTTTGGGTCTTCGTCAATATCTCAGAAAACTGAACTTAAAACCACCAAATTCTTATGCATAAATCAGTAAAAACAAAAGCTGTACCAGGCAAGATTTCCATTTACGACGTAACTGGACAGTGTGTCTAGAAGAACATCACCGCAATGCCACACATCTGTCACTCGACATAGTGTCCTCTGCAGCCGTATGTTAGAGCTTTAATATCGACTTATTCCTATCTTTTAATTAAAACTAACAGTCTTCCTTTTTAAAACTCAAACTTACAGATAAGCTCCTGAAGAGTTCCCTCCATGGAGACCTTGTATATTCTTAATCCCATAAGAAAATGTATTTGAAGTACACGGAAATACTGGCAATTGTCACACACACAAAAGTTAACGCTTACACTTCTCAGCAATTTCGAATAGTTCTTTCTTTTTTTTTTTTTTAAAGATTTTATTTATTTATTTTCCCCCAAAGCCCCAGTAGATAGTTGTCTGTCATAGCTGCACATCCTTCTAGTTGCTGTACGTGGGACGCGGCCTCAGCATGGCCGGAGGAGCAGTGCGTTGGTTCACACCCGGGATCCGAACCCGGGCTGCTGGCAGCCGAGCGCACGCACTTAACCGTTAAGCCACGGGGCCAGCCCTCGAATAGTTCTTTCTGATGACTCCTGAACATCACAGCGCATCTCTTGGTTCCTGGATGTGTTGTGTAATTAGTATGTTGTTGTGTTAGTCACTTAACCACTTTACTGAGTGTGATGAGTGGCACGTGTCTCATAAATCATCGGCGGACTGGCTAAATGGCGCTAATTGTCTTTCTGGAGGTCAAGTTATTTGTACATGAGAGCGCCAGTTTTGATGCATAGTAAGATCCTGAATGTCAGGTGTCAAATATGTATTAGGATGCCTAAACTGATCCTAAATTTCAGGAAAACAGGACACTGAGATCTCTCATTTTTAATGCTACCTGGACATACTATAGAAAAGTTGATAGTTTTGTATTTCAGGCCAGAAAACCATGTAAACGGATGAATTTAGGGAAAGAGCATCTAGAGAACTCATCCATTCGAACAAACGATCTAGAGGGAGCCCCTAGGAGCCCAGGAAGCTGGGCTGGGCACCTGAGGGATGGGCTATCACATGGGTCCTGCCCACCAGGGCGGCGGGAGGCCCTGGGAGGAGGCTGAGAGATGGCCATGCCCGTGTTCTGTGAGGGTCTCCATTAATGACGGCCTACTCCATAAACCTGTGCACATAATAGCGCTTTCCAATAATATGCAGTTCCAGAAACTCACAGGGCAGACACCCAGGCTCGTCCTGGGATGTTCTGTAAGCTCTACGCAGAGTTACAAACAGCATGTTAACCTGTAGTTCCATTCGTCACGTGACTGCCTGTGAACAGCTACTGCGTCGCTTAAATGAGGTGAGTTTTTAGCAATCACTGAGCGAATGCAAGCAGGGGTGTGTGTGTGATGATGTGAGTGTGTGGTTGGTGGTGTGTGTGTGATGAGTGTGTTGATGTGTGTGGTGGTATGTGGTGGGTGTGGTGTGTGTGTGATGGTGTGTGTCAGATGGTGTCTGTGTGGTGTGTGAGATGGTGTGTGTGGTGTGTCAGATGGTGTGTGTGGTGGTGTGTGATGAATGTGTGTGTGATGGTGTGTGTATAGTGGTGGTGTGTGTGTGTGTGTGAGACGGTGTGTGGTGGTGGGGGTTCTGTCTTCGCCTTTACCTCTTGACTGATGCTCAGAGCTGTGTTCCCTGTCACAGCTGTTCCTGTCTGTGATCTGGTTCCATTTCGTGGAGCCTCGTCTGACTTGGCCCTCTGACCACCCCGCCTGCCTCCCTGCACACCCCTGCACACCTCGCACCCCCTGAGAGCAGAACCTCACATCAGTGCCCTCTCTGTCCTGGCCCGTTGCTGTTACGTGCGTCTGTAATCTGAAGACTCGGGTCTCTGCATTTCTGGAGAACCTCGGCTGCCGTCTCTCCTATGACGACTTCCTGTCCCACCTGCCGTCTCACCCTGGGCCTCCTGCCGTGTGTGCTTCCTTCTCCTGTTCTCTTTTCCTTCATCTCCCTGTTACGTTCTGGGACCTTCCTTCTTGTGTATCTTCATCGTCCCTGGTTCTCTTTCCAGCTGTGTCTGCTCTACTGGGTATGCTGTCTATGGAGGTTTTCTTACATACTTTTTTTTTTTTTTAAGATTTTATTTATTTATTTCCCCCCCGCAAAGCCCCAGTAGATAGTTGTGTGTCATAGCTGCACATCCTTCTAGTTGCTGCATGTGGGACGCGGCCCCAGCATGGCCGGAGAAGCGGTGCGTCAGTGCGCGCCCGGGATCCGAACCCGGGCCGCCAGCAGCGGAGCGCACGCACTTAACTGCTAAGCCACGGGGCCGGCCCCTTGACATACTTTCACTGGCTATGGTTTTCAGGTCTAAGATTCCTACCTGCTTTGTGTATCTGCGTTCCTCCCGTGCCTCCCCTATGGCGCTGTTTCCTCCCTCTGACTTCTAAACGTGCATATTTTAAGGTCCCTCTGAGGCTGCCCTTCAGTGTGAGTGGTCCTATTTAAGTCTGCAGCCTGTTTGTCATGGCACAAACTTCAGCGTGTGTTTTGTGATTTTGTTTGTGAGCTCCTGTTTCAGGAGGATTAGCTGCACAGAGTTTCTGTCCCATGTGTGCCCTGGGTTCTGAGGACTCCTGATGGGGCAGCTGTGCCTCTGCAGGCCCTCGGGGCCAGCGCCCGTGACAGAGGGCTGGGTTAGAACATCCACTCAGCAATGGTGTGTGTGTAGACAGCACGGAGCCAGCCCTCGCGTCCTCACTGGCCAGGCCGGGGTCTGGGCTCAGGAGAGACAGTTTCTATCCACTACCGAGGGCAGGGGACTTGCCCCAGGTCCCCTGTCGTGGACACTCAGTGGTCCAGGCTCAGGGTTTCACACAAGGAGCCCACGTCCAGCTTCCACCGTGCATAGGCTGCACTCTGGCCCACAGGCCCATGTGAGCACTAACCCCGTCCTCTCGGGGCACAGCCGCAGGGGGCCTCACCCCCCGGCTCTTTCTCACACCTGCAATCCCTTCTCCGTTTCTGGCATTGGGAGAATTCTTGCTTCCTAATGGGTTGCTGTTACTTAAACTTTTGTCCAGAAGTTGTATATTTTGCTGGTTGGAGGGGGTGTTTTGTGAGCTCTCTATCCACCCTGATCCGGAATGAATGGTTTAGTTCTATATTCTCCTTCTGTTCCAAAAAAAACACAACAGTGCACCACACTGAGCAGACCCTCAGCCCACATGTGTTTTGAAATGAAGGAATGAATGTCCGTGTTTTTATGGATGATTTACCAGGCCAGGGCCGACTTCCTGTACAGACAGATGAAATAGATGCACGCGGTTAATTTGCTGGGACCAAAGGGCTAATGGCCAGAAATATCTCCACGATGTTATATTGAGGTCAATGGCACGATTGTGTGGGCTGTTCCTGGAGTGAAGTTTCTGTGACAAACGCACGACCTCTCCCGGCCTCTGTCAGGAGAGACCAGAGATCCTGAGAAAGCAGACACGGATGAGGAGCTTTGATGGAGGGGACCTGGGGCAGGAATGTCTCCCACGTGAAGACACAGGTTCCTGCTGTGACGGGCCAGGTTAGTGAGGACAATACACACTGAAGGGGGCAGTATATAAAAGGAACTGCATCGAATAGACAACTGAGCACCGCGTGTTAGAAGTTGGGCCAAGCTCTGTCAGGCTCTGCGTGGGAAAGAGCGTCTCTCCAGGGCTGCAACTGTCTCTTCATGCATCCGCTCCCTCTGCAGAGCCTCAGGATCTTCCTGGGGCAGCTATAAGCTCCAGTGACAGCCACATACGTGGGACCCAGGCCACGTTTATGCCTCTGCCATCTGCCTGTGGGCTCAGAGACTGCGGCCCACCCTCCTGCTGTGGGGCGAGGCCAGGCTGGGCCCCTCACACCCCCTGGGGCGGCAGCCACAGCCGCTCCAGGCCCAGGCCTGAGCTGCTGGGGCCACGCAGGTGCTGGTTCCTTCTACCACTTCAGACTCGTGAATGCCCTGACGTGGGGCTGGCACCTGGCGCCCCAGCAGGAGCCTGGAACAGAAGAGGTCAAAACCACAGGTGTGGGTAAGTTTGGGCCAGTGCTATGGACTGACTGTGTCCCCCCCAAATTCCTGTGTTGAAACCTAACTCCCAGTGTGATGGTGTTAGGAGTGGGGGCGCCTTTGATTAGGTCATGAGGGTGGAGCCCCCATGATGGGATTAGTGCTCTTATTAAAGGACCCCAGAGAGCTCCCAGCCCCTTGCCCCACGTGAGGACACAGAGGGAAGATGTCTATGAAGCAGGAAGCGGGCTGTCACCAGACACAGAATCTGCTGGCCCCTTGATCTTGGACTTCCAGCCTCCTAAGGGTGAAAGCAGGAGTCAGCCCCTCTGACCTCACTCGGGGAATGTGTGTGTCTGTCTCTGCGAACTTGATCACTGCCGGAATGCAGGTCTCGTTTCCCAAGGGGAAGGAAACCTTCCACCCGGGGACATAGAGTCACACCAGACTAGAAGATGTGACTGCCCCCTGGCCACTGGGCTCTTCCTGGCAATGGCCAGCAGTCAGGGGAAGGCATTCCTGCCCTGACTGGTCATTGACTCATCACCAGGAGAGGCAAGGGTTCCCCTCCACAGAGGGGGCGGCAGGAACGGAGGACTCTCAGAGGAGCCTCCTCATGCTCCCGTGCCCGGTGACAAATAACCAGCTGCAGTCACCACAGCCCCACGGGCTTCAGCACCCGGAGGTTGGGTCTAGCTCGTCCCACCAAGCCAGCCAGAGTGCCGGGTATGGGAGAGGGAGATCTGGAACGGGTGGTGCAGGAGGGAGGTGAGGAGGGGCTGAGTTGCCCACCCAGAAATGTGGAGACCTATCATCCTTTGGGTCATTATTTAACCAGTGAGATGGGGGCTGGCAGGCCTGGTCTTACAGCTCTTGTTCAGGGAAAAAGTAAAGGCATCTTCTTATAGAAAGGTAAGGCCCCATATAGGATGAGAGCTGGCTGTCACAGGCGAGTGGACGCTGACCTGCAATCTAAGTGATCTCGCTGGTGTCCTCTATCAGGTCACTGTACGTGCCTCCCCAGGTCTGTCTGGCCCTCCCCAGCAGGATTCTCAGCTGTCTGCCCCATGGAGGGCCCTGGAGGTCTGTCTCCCCCGGTGAGAAGCTCCAATGCCTGCACCCAACCTGGTGGAGAGATTTGCTCCAGCAGTGGCCCGAGGGGCTGAGCGGCCACCGTAGAAGCTCAGAGGTGTTCATGGTCCATGGGGAAAACTTAGCCTGAGAGACAGAGATGGGAGTGGGGAGAGCAGACAGACTCCTCTCCCTTCCTCCAGGAGACTGGTCTGACGATGGTCTGTCCACCCAACCGGAGATGTCCCATGTGAACAAGAGACGGATGGTTTCCACAGAGCTGCGGTCAGGGGGCAGGGCACGGCTGTCACGTGTGTTCCCTCCTCCACGACCTCACCATCCCTCTTCCACCACTCCGCCGCCCTGCCGTCGCACCTCCTTGTCAGTAAAGCAAGGGCAATCTCTCCCAGGCTCTCCTTCTAGGGGACCTGGACCAAGACGGGAGAGGTCCCAGCCGGGCCACCAGGCCACGAGGGAGTCAGCTGGTGACTGAACTGACTCCTGGAAAGTAAGAGGGAACAAGATAGAAAGAGAAGAGGCCTGTCCGGATGCAGACCCTGAGGAAACCACATCAGGAGAACCGTGATGGCGGGAGAGGGTCGGAGTATCCGAGACGGGAGATGCACAGACCGTCCTGAGGGTCGGGGGGCCCTTCAGATCTAGCGGGCCCACTGGGAGAGCACCATGGAGGTGGGCGCCCTGATCCCTGATGCCCTGTGGATGGGAACACGCCCGAGGCTGGGGTGAGAAGAGGAGGGAGTCCTGGAGGCCAGGCTGCGCCTCCTACAGCCTTTCTCTGCTGCTTCTGTTCCCACCACCCCCTGACCCCTCCTGGTCAGAGGCACCTCACCAGCCCCTGACCCCTCCTGGTCAGGGGCACCCGACCACCCCCTGACCCTCCTGGACAGGGGCACCCCCCCACCCCCAGCCCCCCTCCTGTTCAGGGGCACCCCACCACCCCCTGCCCCCCTCCTGGTCAGGGGCACCACACCACCCCCTGCCCACCTCCTGGTCAGGGGCACCACACCACCCCCTGCCGCCCTCCTGGTCAGGGGCACCGCACCACCCCCTGCCCACCTCCTGGTCAGGGGCACCACACCACTCCCTGCCGCCCTCCTGGTCAGGGGCACCCCACCACCCCCAGGCCCCTCCTCGTCAGGAGCACCCCACCACCTCGAGCCGCCCTCCTGGTCAGGGGCACCCCCAACACCCCCTGCCCCCCTCCTGGTCAGGGGCACCCCACCATCTTCAGCCCCCCTCCTGGTTAGGGGCACCCCCACCACCCCCTGCGCCCCTCCTGGTCAGAGGCACCTCACCAGCCCCTGACCCCTCCTGGACAGGGGCACCCCACCACCCCCTGCCCACCTCCTGGTCAGGAGCACCCCACCACCCCCTGCCCACCTCCTGGTCCGGGGCACCCCACCCCCCCCCGCCCCCCTCCTGGTCCGGGGCCCCACACCAGCCCCTGCCCCCCTGCTGGTCAGGGGCACCCCACCAGCCCCTGGCCCCCTCCTGGTCAGGGGCACCCCACCACCCCCTGCCCCTCTCCTGGTCAGGGGCACCCCACCACTCCCTGCCCACCTCCTGGTCCGGGGCACCACACCAGCCCCTGCCCCCCTCCTGGTCAGGGGCACCCCACCACCCCCTGTCCACCTCCTGGTCCGGGGCACCACACCAGCCCCTGCCCACCTCCTGGTCCGGGGCACCACACCACCCCCTGCCCCCCTCCTGGTCAGGGGCACCACACCACCCCCTGCCGCCCTCCTGGTCAGGGGCACCACCCCCACCCCCTGCCGCCCTCCTGGTCAGGGGCACCCCCACCACTCCCTGCCCCCCTCCTGGTCAGGGGCACCCGACCACCCCCTGACCCTCCTGGACAGGGGCACCCCCACCCCCAGCCCCCCTCCTGTTCAGGGGCACCCCACCACCCCCTGCCCCCCTCCTGGTCAGGGGCACCGCACCACCCCCTGCCCACCTCCTGGTCAGGGGCACCACACCACCCCTGCCGCCCTCCTGGTCAGGGGCACCGCACCCCCCCCTGCCCACCTCCTGGTCAGGAGCGCCCTACCATCTTCAGCCCCCCTCCTGGTTAGGGGCACCCCCACCACCCCCTGCGCCCCTCCTGGTCAGGAGCACCCCACCACCCCCTGCCCCCCCCCTGGTCAGGAGCGCCCCACCATCTTCAGCCCCCCTCCTGGTTAGGGGTACCCCCACCACCCCCTGCCGCCCTACTGGTCAGGGGCACCCAACCACCCCGTGCCCCCCTCCTGGTCAGGAATGGCTAGGAGGGCTGGGTCAGAACCCTCTCTTCCTCTCTCTGGGCTGAAGTCCAGATGTTCCATTCCAGAGCCCCCGTGGGGATCCAGTTCTGACTTGATCCCTTTGGAGTCCTCCAGCACCACCTTCTGCTTCCTCCTTTTTGGCTGGGAGCACAGTCTTTACTGCGATTTGAGCCTTCAGGGACACGTGTTTCCAAGATGATCTGTTTCCTCTGCAGCAGTTGCTCTGAAACTGGGGCCAGCTGAGACGCAGGAGAGAGAGGACTGTTCTAGAGAGCCACAGTGAGGGTGTGTCCCTGCCTGGTCCAGAGGCCACAGGGAGGGTGTGTCCCTGCCTGGTCCAGAGGCCACAGTGAGGGTGTGTCCCTGGCTGATCCAGAGGCCACAGTGAGGGTGTGTCCCTGCACACTGGACACCGAGGCCTGTAAGCCTGCAGACCTTCAGAGCATGAGCCGTGGGTGCCACAAGACTGAAGACGAGTCCTTCAAAACCGGACCATTTCTTCTTTGTGATGTGAGCTCTGGGCCTGACAGCCTGCGTCTCAGGAGAACTCGGCTTGCGCTTTCCTACAGCTCAGCTGCACTACATGGAAGGAGGCTCCTTGATAGACACCTGTGACTTCACTCCCTGGGGGTGTTCTGACCATCCGAATGGAAACCGGATTTTGGAAATGGAGTTGTCTCATTTGATTTCCTAAATCACGTCTAAAAGTATCTTGTGCTGTAAATCAATATTTTTGTAAACTGGATTCAATAAGAATGTCCTAGATCCTGGGCAAAGAGAGAGAATTTTTAGCTACAGTTTTCTCATCTATAAAATGGACATAATTTAAGCCCCAGAGACCACAGTGTTTTGGCAGCTTGTAGATTTTATACGCCTGAAAATGCTTCATAAAAGTGGATTTTTTAATGAATAAAGCATTTCAAAGTAGTAGGAACATTGCTGTTGACATAGAACATTCCATTAGACACCAAAATTGAAGTTTCACTGAGGGAAGCAACGTGTGTGGAGACTGTAGCCATTTCACTTATTTTCTTTAAAAAAAAAACAACTGAGTGAATGTCATAATAAAAAAGAGTAAATGATTCTAGAGCCTTCTTTGGACGGTTTCTGGCACTTTGCTGACTCCCACAGTAACTGCCCCTCCACACCCAGTGTGTCGGTTCTAATTTAGGGCACAGGGTGCTCCTGCTTCCTCTCGGAAACCACTTCTCCTTTCACACTCTCCCCTACTCCTGCACACACGCACAGGCACGTGCACACACACACACACACGCGCGCACGCTCGCACACTCTCCTCCATGCTCGCCGCCCGCTCTCCTGCAAGGGGCTGTTTGGACAATGTTTATTCGAGTGGAAAGAGAGAGGAGACAGCTGGCCAGGGCCGCCCCTGCCTGGGTCTGGCTTCCTCTGCTCCAAAGAGCTCAGAAAGAATTAACCCTTGAGAAGCGGGTTAGGGCATTGTTTGGTCTCTGACAGCCTTTGTTGGGTTGAAGGCACAGAGGTATTTCTGCAGCCTCTTCATGGGCTGAAAAACCATCCAGGTCCTTCTAGGCTGGTTCATGGTGCCTCCCTCACCTTCCGGGCCTGTGTCGGGCACCAGTTCTGCTGGTTTCTAATTGGAACATGCCACGTCCTGTGTTCTCAGTCAGAAAGTGGCCGAGTCGGGGCTGGAAATGGGTGACCTGGCAAACTCAGCTCCCTTCAGTTTCTCGCCTGGACGATGAGGGCCACAGCCCCTGCCTCCTGTGCAGTGACCGTGAACATCGATGGGGCCAGCGACAGTGGTTGGTCCATCCTGGACACCCTGCTGCTCTGGAACACTTTCTTCACACAGCTCAGGGCCGTGTCCAAGTCCGACTCGGCTGCAATGATACCTCTTTGTGCCTCTTGTTGCCAGACACGCTGTAGAAATGTCTACCTGGATTTTTAAGGCAACCACCCGGTGAGGTGGATGTTCTCATGTTCCCATTGCGCAGATGAGAGCACTGTGGCTCTGAGGGGGTAGGAATCTTCCTAAAGGTGACTCGGCCAGGGAGCAGCTGAAGCCGGCTGTTGGGTGCCCCGAACGTTGGGGGCTGTGCCAGAAAGAGGAGTGGGAGTCAGTCCACGTTCATTACCAGAATTAGCGTGATGGGGTTGGAATCACAGAGCAGGCTGCTGGGAGGCTCCGGGCCCGGCCAGGATTGTATAACTGTGCTGGCTGGAGCCCGGCCAGGCCACGAAACAAACAGAAGGGCTGCAAGCAGAAAGCTCACAAAAACTGCCCACAGAAACCAGTGATTTAGGCAATCTAGGAGCTTTTCCCTCAGTGTTTATTGTAAATCGCCAGGGATAATTAAGCGCCCATCAGAGTGGCTTACTGGCTGGAAATTTCATACCAGATTGCTTCCTTTTAAGATCTAGGGGGTTCTGTGAGTTCTGGTTCAAACAGACCACCCTGCATGGGGTCACACAGACGAGCATCGTAGAACTTCCTTTGGTGAGGACAACTGAGAGACATCACCTTTCCGTGGGGTTCTAGAAGGCAAGAGCCTGGTGGTGGTGAGTGTGTGCGGGAGGAGGGCACGTCCGAGATCCAGCTGGAGGAAGTGGTGTGCATCCCTGCCCTCGTCCCCGCGCGCCCTCCTCGGGTCTCTGTGGGTGCAACCTCTGAGTGCAGAGCCGGGCAGCCCCAGGACCGGGTGGGACAGAGTCTGAGAAGCAGCCAAGAAGGCTCTTCCCTGGCCGTCAGCAGGTGAATTCTCGGAGGCCCTGACACCCGGAAGAGCTGACTCGGGGCCGGGGCAAGAAATGGAACAGAGAAGGCGATGCGTGCACCACTCTAGTTAGGTAAGTCATAGACGAGTTTTTATTTTGTTCTGTTCATTAAAAAATAACTGCTTTTTTTTTGGTGCTAACATACGGGATTCTTGTTCTGTCTTTAGTTCAGTGGTTCTCAACCAGGGGTGATTTGCCCTCCCCCAGGGACATTTGGCAACATCTGGGGACATTTTATTGTCACCACTTGTGTTGGGGAGAGGTGTGTGGAGGCCACAGAGCACAGGACGGCCCCCATGTCAACAGTGCTGGGCTGAAACCCCAGGTCGAGTTACTGAGTAAGGCAGGATTCGTGGTTTTCTTCCACTTCATTGAAAACCAACAGCTTGATTTCTTTTTTGGGTGTGAACATATGGGGTTCCTGCTCTGTTCTCAAGTCTCTCAACAACTTACTGTGTCTTCTGGTTTCAGCACTGCTATTCTGATTTGAATATAAAACTGTCTCGTTTAGGTCATGAAATGCACTTGTCATATGGACAAACAGGTGTGAACAGTGGCTGTGAGCCCACATTCAAACACTGTTATGTTTATCTTTAAGCAAGATGTAATATAATGGTGAATTTATGACCTGTAGGGGATTCGGATTCCTAGTCAGCCGAGAGAGAAAGAAATCTCCTCCTGGCAGGAGACACTTGAATACACCGTATTTTAGGCAAGTTCAACATATGCAGGTCCGGATTTACACAAATGGTGAATTTGGGTTTGGTCTTCCACGTATTCAAAGACCCACAACAGACTCTGCCATTGAATTCCTTGAAGGACAGAATCTCTTTAGACAGGATTTGTGGCCTAGATTTCCTGGAGCCATAGGGTCCATGGTTGACCACCAGGGGCTGTGAACTTCCAGAAAGAACAAGCCAACTGCTGTGCTGTGGGTGCTGCTGCATTTCCTCCAGGCAGAAGGCTCAAACTTCATCCCACCATCAAAACTGGTGACCAGAAGCTCATGTGAAGCCACCCTCTTGGTGCATGAAGTTTGTGTTTGCGTTCTAAAATTTTATTTCATTTAGCTTTCCAGAAACACAGATAAGGGGTTTAGAACAGAAGGTTTGAAATCCAAGTTTTAGCTTTATCACTTATGTATACTGGACATCCAACTTTGGGCTAATTGCTTCTCTGAGCGTTAGTTTTCTCATCTGTAAAACAGAGTTAATAGGAACTACCTCACAAGGTTGGTAGAAGATTTAAATGAAATAATGGCTGGGAAGGTCTTAATTCAGTGCCTGGCTTATTGTTGGTGTTCTAGAGGTGGCAGCTGTTCCTAATCAATGCTGTTTCCCTCTGGACCTGGGTCTCAAGCACGCAGTCCTACAATCCAGGATTGCTCCGATTATCCCATAATTTTCTCACTTCTTATTTAGATATTTTCATTCTTCCAACAATCTGTGTGGCTTGCCTGCAGTGGCCAGGCCTGAGTCGGGTGTTGGAGGTGCAGAAGGGAGCGTGCCCGAGGTACCTCTCATCCTGTGACACAGTCTCCTCGATGCTGCTCAGCCTCCTTCTCCAACATTCCCCAGCTCGGCAACTTCTTGTGCAGGCTGAATAACGCCCCCAAAGATGTCCACGTCCTAGTTCTCGGATACTGTGAATATGTGACCTGAGGAGGAGAAAGAGACTTTGTGGATGTGACTAAGGATCTTGAGATGAGAAGATGATCCTGGATGATCTGGGCTGGCCCAAGATCATCAAAAGTGTCCTTATAAGACAGAGGCGGGAGGTTCAGGGTCAGAGAAGGAGACGTGATGATGGAAGCAGAGGTCAGAGAGAGACATGCAGGTGCTGTGCTGCTGAGGAAGGCACGACAAGCCCAGGAACGCGGGCTCCTCCAGAAGCTGGAAAAGCCAGGAAACCGATTCTCCCCTGGAATCTCCAGAGGGAACCGGCCCCGCCAACGTCTTGATTTCAGCTCAGTGAGACCCACGTTGGGTTTCTAACTTTCAGAACTGTGAGAAATACATTTGTGTTGTGCTAAGCCACTGATTTTATGATAATTTGTCACAGCAGCCATAGGGAACGCATACGGTCTTGTAGATTGGAACGATGATTTATTATTTCCACAGGAATAGGCCGCACATAGGAGAGTCAGCTGGGCTGCTGCACCGGGTGGGCGTCCAAGGAATCTGGAGAAGATTGTAATCCTCTGTTTCACACTGTCACTGACCATAAAAGCTGACGAGGTGAAGGGGAGGTCTCTGACCAGAGAAAGAAGAGTCTAGAATGGCCTTTGTAGGACTGGGTGGAGGACATGAGGAGGAAATGAGAGTGCTGCCTCTCTGATGGGGGCTTCCCTCAGGCCGACAGGGCCGAGGGGACTCAGCTGGTGCCTTGCACCCACGTCCCCATGTCCCCATGTCCCCAGGACTCCACTCCAGTTCCTTCAGCTGCTGCTCTCTGTTTAAAAGTCACCTGTGTGCCACCTAACCCAGCAGGGCTCACCTGTCCCCGCCATGGTCTCCAGAGGGTCCAGCCTCTAAGGCAGGGCCATGGAAAGGGGCCGACTTCTCCAGGTTTGGGATTCGCTCCCTAACTTGCTGTTTTCTGTAATGTCTGGTCTGCACGCAGCCGGGCAGGTGGTGGGGGGAGACCAGGGAGGGGCCTGAGGTCAGCGGGGAGCTCTGAGCGAGTCCAGCCCCCCCCAGGTCCACCCACAGCCCACCTGTGAGGACCCAGCTCAGGGAAGGGCAAGGCCAGAACCAAAACTCAGACCCTGGACCCAGGCCAGAGGCCTCGATGGCCCGTCCCGTCACGGTTCTCTAAGGCAGGTAAGGTGTGATTTGGGGAGCTCACCCCAGTCTCCTGAATCCCCCAGCCTGCCTCAGCCACTGGAGTTCACCTGCCGCTTCTTATCTGCAGGGAGACCCCGTCGACACGCAAAGAGCCCTGCCAGCAAGGGCAGTACCTCCCCGGGAGCTGGGCAGTTTCCTCAGAACGAGTCCATCTCTAGGACACTCTCCACTTCCCATGGAGGCCTGGGGCCCAGTGGGAGAGGCCTCGCTTGGCAACAGGAGAGGAGAAAGTTCCTAAAAGGGTGAGGGGGGATTTGGGAACAGGGCGAAGTGACAGGAGAGAGACTGGATGCTCAACAAAGTGTCTGTGCAGCTAGTTCTCTAGACTTGTCAAAAAATAATCACATTTATTTTTCTTTCCACTCATAAAAGCAAAACAATATCCTCTCAAGGGGAAACAAAGAAAAGGGACAAAGAACAAAATAAGCAAGCAGAACGAAACAACTCTGGGTGGGGGGACAGCAAAGAGGAAGTTGCCCCGGGCCACCCCCAACCACCCGCAGCTGTACCCACGTCCCCTTCCTCCTGCAGACGCAGCCGGGCAATGTCCCAGGGGTTCAGCAACAGAAGCTGGGAGCGCGAGGGAAACGGCAGCACAATAATCAGTCCAGCATCTCTGGAAACACAAATCGAGAGCGTCCCCACATGCTGCGAGGCTGGTTTCAAACAGAGAGGCTGTGCACATCTGTGAGTGTTTTCCTGGCACCCATTCGAGTCCCAGAGAGCAGCAGGAAGGAGATCCGTCTGGTGGAAGATGTGCCTGGCAGGCTGGGAGACTTCCGCATATATTTATCGGAAATAGCTTAGAGCCCATTTTCAAACTTCTTACCCATCCCCCAAACTAATTCTTCACAAGTGCACATTGGCTGATTCCACAATGAGACAGTGTTTGGAAAGACAGGGGAGAGGGAAATTCCAGCGGTGACCCCCTCCCCGTGTGCTGGGCTCTTCGCAAGGTCGAGCCACCCTTCTGTTCCTCAGCAGACAGGCTGAGGCTTGGGGCTGGGCCGCTGCCCTCTCGCAGGCCCTCGCCGGCACTAAAATGGAGAGCGTGTGTAGGAACTCGGAGAACAGTTTGCAGAATGACTGTATACCTGTTTAACTTAAGACTAAGGCAATGGCTTTGTATTTTGTATGTCATTTTTTAAATTCTCTTTTTCTAGCAATTCATTGTTACTATATTTTGAAAAGGTCAGTCCCTAATGGATTGAAAATAAGAGAAAAATTGCCTGATTCCTCACAACAGACAGTTGGAAAAGCACCGTTTATATAGAGAAGACACAAAACGTTTGCATTCGTTTCCCAGGGCTGCCGTAACCAAGTACCACGAACTGGGGGCTGAAGACAACAGAAGTTTATTCTCTCACGGTTCTGGAGGTCAGACTGGGGTCAAGGTGCCTGCAGGGCCACGCGCCCGCCGAGGGCTCCAGGGGAGGCTCCCGCCCGCCTCTTCCAGGTGAGGGTATTTGCCCATCCTTGGCTCGTGGCCACGTCACTCCAGTCTTGTCTTCATCTTCACCTGGCTTCTCCTTGTGTCTTCACACGGCTTCCCTCTGTGCGTGTCCATATCTGTCCCGAGTCTCCTCTTCTCATGAGGACACTGGTCATGTGGAGTAGGGCCCATCCTAATGGCCCCACTTTGACTTGGTCACCTTCACACAGACCCCATCTCCACATCAGGTCACATTCTGCGGTCCTGGGGGTCAGGTCTCCAACATATTTCTTTTGAGGAGGACACAATGCAGCCCATAAGAACCTTTTAATTAGAGTTAACCAGAATATACTATGGGATAAAGGGCCCTTATTTAGCTTCCACCTTTGAGGACTTACTATGTAGATCTTCACTGTGTAAAGATGACTGGAAAAATTGGATATTTTTTTGCGGTCACTGCCTTGTCACTGGTGAGGTCAGTAACAGCGGGGACATTTTGATTTGGGTTTTCATCTCATTTAACCTTGCACAGCATCAAAGCCATTGCTAGCATTCTTTGTTTAGTGACAGCAATGTGATTTAGAACAGAGTGACTAGACAACAAGATGTATCCCAGCCCCAGGGACCCGCCCTGCTGGCACGACAGTAAAGGCCTGCCCAGGCCCCGGTTCCTCGGCTGCACGGGCTCCAGCCTGTTCAGCTGGGGCATCTTTGTCCCGCTCTTTTCCCTACCAGAGTTATGCGCAAGCATCGTGAGTTTCCTGTCTGGAAACTTCCTCCAGGTTCACTGTCTGAAGTAGGAGTCTTGAGCAGAATGATTTTGAGGGCGGGACTCTTCCTGAGAAGCATAACCAACACCCACCCCTTGTCCCTACCCCTGCTCTCAGGCGACTCAAACCGTGGCGAGAGGTAGGGCTCTCTGGACAGGTTAAGCTCAAGGGTTAACCTTTAACTCATAGCACAAGATATTTCCAGGATTGGAGAGGAAATCGATGTGGGAAAATGAAGCCCTGAGATGTACTAGGACTCCGGCTGTGTTCTTACCACACTGATTCCCGTCCCGTGAAATCTGGGTATGTGCTCACGAGCCTTCTTGACGTGCACCCTGAAGCACGGCTGCATTCGTTCCCTTGGAAAGACCGTGTTTCCCCGTGGACGTGAACAAGGGCTTCAGGGTTAGACGGTATGAGAACTCCTGCCCCACCCGACGTGAAATGGAAGAGTGACACTAAACTCTCTGAGAGCTGAATTCCCTCGGCTGTAAATGGAAACAGTCCTCACCTCCTGGAGTCACGCTTGTGTGTGTGTGTGTGTCTATACCTCATATTCTACAGAACTACACATACACTTACATGTAGATAGACTGTATAGATTGATTGATGTGAAATCATTTAATTGCAGATAACTTGTGCTAACATTATGAACACATACCTTGAAAATATTTTTAAATAACTACTAAATGTTCATTTCTTTTCCAAAAGAAGGTTTACTAGGATCAACACCAATACACTTCATGGCCATTTAGTGTTTGCAATATTGATTCACTTGATGAGAATTGATTGCCTCCCGGTAGCTTGCCGTCTCCGGAAGGTAGGTGCGGCCACAGTCCTGGCCTACCACAATACAAGACAACAGAGCGAGGCCTTCGGTCCACTTAGGCGTCATTCGTTCATTGACTCAACAACTGTGAGCATTCCTTCAGCCCATCGCAGTGCTGGCCTGGGGCAGAAGGCTAACAAGACAGGTCTCTGTTGTCATATTCAAATCAGGACCACCGAGGCATCGTCCCGAACCAGGGACTGTGTGTAATACACAATGTCTGCAGTGATGCCACGAGTACACGGTGCATATAAATAGTCAATCGTCAACAATTTTCCCAGTACTTAGAGGCATACTCTCTTCTGAGCATCAGACTCTCAGGCCCTGGCTTATGAGATACTTGGGAAAACTCAGACGGGAGGTAAAGAGCCTCACCATGGTTAAGAAGTGGCTTACAAACAGGGCAGGTGCCCCCACAGTGATCCTAGCTGAGGGGGTAGCCAAGTGGAGAAGGGGAATCTAAGGGAAGGCCATGGAGAAGATGGTTCTCCTTTTATACAATATGGATAGAATTTTAGAATGAAACATTGAATATTGTTTCCCCTCCAACACACAGATAGTCAGTCTAATTAATTTTTCATGCCAAGAGACTCAATTTGTAGCAATTGGATCAATTCCTGACAGCTACTGGAATTTAACTGCTTTTTCTTTTTGCAAGGCTTAGGGGGAGTGCATGAACTCTTATGGGCTGTTAAAAGCTTTGGGGAAATGATCTGTTATCTGGTATTAGCGGATGCAGGAAAACAGTATCGAGCATCCTAACGGCTCAGGACCAGCGCCTGATCTTCCAGCCACCCGCCTCTTCTGCATCTAAGCACCCGACCTGTATGATGAGAATTATACGGGGAGCACAGAACTGGAGAAGCTAAAATATTTGCTGACAATCACCCAGAGGGGCAGTGACAGAACTAGAAGTGACGAGTGAGAGCTGTCTTCCCCAGGATAAGGATCCACTGCACCAAGTGCACTGCATGCATCATCTTGGTTAGTCCCCCTGGGGAGGGCACAGTCATGTCCCCAAACTACAGAAGAAGACAGTGGACCACAGAGAGGGTAAGTGTCCGTCCAGAATGCACAAGCCTTGCAAATGGGGAAAGGGTGTCTGAACTCCCATCTGAGGAATCCAAAGCTGTGCTCTTGCCACTGCTCTGTGCAGCTTCCAGGGGGCTCAGAGTCCCTGAGCCTGGAACCCAGGTCACTGGGCTCCAGCATCTGGGGTTGTGAACCAACCATCACACCCAGAAGACTTCTAGGAGCTTCCTTTATATTTTTCAGGCACAGTTTTGCATGGTGATATATCTGTACACTTCTTCAGGTCTACCGTGTGTGATTAGGCTCCTCCTGAGCAGCGGAAAATTTAAATAGTAAAATATTATTATTCTTGAAATAGATGTTATTTAATATTTAAGATAGGTCCTCCTTCTTCTTGACATTATTATACCCAGATTCAGGAACTCGAGAGGTCCCTGTTTTTCGAATGAACTAATTAAATGCATGGAATGTTCCTCTGCCATTTCCATTTACCATGCTGGGGCCACAGGGCATTTTTTAAAATAAAACATCTGAAGTCTGAAAATAGATGGAGTTCCCCACACTCCTTATCTACTAGACAGTGTAGGGGTTGGGTGGATGTTTTAAGTTAATTCATTTATTTGTTCATTCATATGGCAAGCACTGTAAAATCCAGGGGGAAGAAAAGTTAAATAAGACATAGTACCTGATGTCTGGAAGCTTGCAGAATGGGACCAGCACCTATGATTGGGGAAAGCTGAGTGTCCACTGGAGGGTTGTCCACAAGGTGGGTGGGGAAGCCAGATGAAGCTATGAAGCTGTGGGTCAACCTCAAGTTTCTCTTGGAAAGAATGGAGGTGCTGAAGGCATTGCTGGGGAAATGAATTTAAACTCACTCCAGACATCTTTAAGTCAGTGGTGTGGGGTGACTATCGACATGCAGTCTCTATGTAAAGGTCAACAGGGATGCTCAAAAAAGATCCCAGGAGGGGCCGCCCCGTGGCATAGCAGTTAAGTGCGCGAGCTCCGCTGCCAGCAGCCCAGGTTCGGATTCCGGGAGCGAACCGATGCACTGCTTGTCAGGGCATGCTGTGGTGGCCTGCCACATAAAGTGGAGGAAGATCAGCACGGATGTTAGCTCAGGGCCAGTCTTCCTCAGCAAAAAAGAGAAGGATTGGCATGGATGTTAGCTCAGGGCTGATCTTCCTCACACACACACAAAAAAGATCCCAGGAGATTTTGAAATATATTTGGAGTAGATTGAACAAAATAAAAATGGAGCATGATGGGAACTATTTCAGCCCCCAAAGGTCTTTTTCTGCTCAAGTTAACTGATAATTTTTAAAAATTATATCCCAATAGTTTGCTCAGTTCAGTTTCTGCCTCCCTCAATCCAAATCCTGATGTCAAGTATTCTGCTTGCTAACTGAATGAACATGTTTTTCAAGGATGTTCTCAGGGTACCAGCTCTGGTGCTGAGATCCCAAGTGCTCATAACATATATTGAACTGGCAGAGACTGCCGAAAGCAAAATTTAAGAGAAGAAAAGAAAGTAGGAAAGGCTCAGGCTCTCCGTGCCTGCGGAAATCTAATCATCATTTTGCACAAAACTTTTAAAAATAGCATTTACCATCAGGGGTCCAGTCTTAATTAGAACTGAACCTGGCGGGAAGCAGCTGTGTGCAGCAATGAAAAGCAGCCTGGTTCAGAGGAGACTTGGCCTTCTGCACCGGCGGGTCTTTGGGGAGCCTGGCCCTCACTCTCACGTGGGGTTCGGAGGGTCCACCGTCGCTCTGCGGCCTGTCTGCAGCTGGAGGAGCCAGAGGTGGCGGAAGCCGCATTTCTGGACACAAGAACAACTTTCGACGTTTCGTCGACTTGAGTGTTGTGGATGGTTTTCTTTTTTATTCTGGAATCTATAAGGAGGAAGGCAATAGGTTTCTAACCACTAAATGTCAACAACGCATCGTGCCTCATTTTACAAAAATATATCAACACTAAATTCCAGCATTCCATGGTTTTGCATGGGATGAGGGGTGGCAGTAGGACAGAAAGGAGCGAGGCCTGTGGCAGGGAGCCGAGCGCGCCGGCGGGAGCCGTGGGTTTCCTCGCGGGATGGTTGGGGGACTCAAACTCCGCGCTGCGGAGGTGCGGCCCGGTGGGGACGGCGCGTGTACAGGCGACGTGCCGCCAGGGGGCGCCGCTCTCCCCGTCTCGAGCCGCGTTGCTGGGGGAACTCCGCGGCCTGGGAAGGGTTCAGCGAGCGGGTGGACGGTGCGCTGGCCAGGCGCGCCGAGGGGCAGCCCCGCGCGGACCCCCGCCTCTCCGCGGCCCGGGCCCCGCGGCCGCGCCGGCGCGCTCCAGCGCGGAGCCTGCGCGCCGTGTGCACGCGCCGCCCGCCCCGCCCCGCCGCTGCAGCCTGGGCGCGCTCCTCGGAGCGGCGGGGCCTCCGCGGACGCGGGTGAGTGCCGGGCGGGCCGGGCCGACCCCCGGCGGGCTGGGGGAGCGCGCTTCCCGGGGGCGGGGCGCAGCGGGGACTCGCCCGGCCGGGCCTGGCCGCGCTCACAGGCGCGCGGGCAGGAGCCGGAGGGCCCCCGGGCGCTCCCAGGCGCGCGGGAAGATGCTCGGGAACCCGCCGGGCGCTCGCACAGGTGCGCAGAAGGCGGCCGCCCCACCCCGGGCGCTCGCACAGGTGCGCGGGAAGAGGCCCGCGCGCATGCGCGCCGGAGACCACCGGCGTGGGCTCCGCGTCCCGGGCTCGGGTGGGCGCCGGGGTGGAGGGCGAGGCGCCGAGCGGCGAGGTAGGGGTGGGCCCTGACGGGAAGGCAGCGGCGAGACGCCTCCAGAGGCGGAGGATAAGGGAAGCGGGGGTGGAGGGGACCGGGGTGGGCGCTGATCGGGGTGGGGTGGCCGCCGAGTCCGGGGAAGTGGCCGCGGGGGCGAGGGAGGCGGCCGCGGGGTGGCCCTGCTCGCGGTGGGGGTGGGGTAATGGGGTGGGCGGGCCTCCGTCCCGTTCCGGGCGCCCGCGTGGAGCGTGGGGGGCCGGCCCGCAGGGATCCCCCAGCGCCTCCTCCGGGAAGCGAGTGGCGAGGGGGACGGGCTACCGCGCTGGGTCTCGGAGGACGACGAGCCCCGCGCTGCGCCCGCGGGCACCGCCTCGGAGGACGCAGCCCCCGGCCCCGCCGGAGCCCAGCCGGAGCCCGCGGGGAGGAGCCAGGCCCTCGGCCGCCGCGCCCCGGCTACCTAGGCCGAGCGTTCCCTGGGGGGCGGCCCGGGCGCCGTGGCCACGTTTGCGGCTGGCGGGGGTCGGCCGGTCCCCCTCCTTCCCAGTCTGGCCTGGGCCTGTGCTCTGCGCCGGCTGGGACCCGGGGGAGGGGAGGGACGTGCTGGAGGTTTGGGCAGAGACCGGGCCGCGTGTCCGCTGGCACCGCACCGTTTCTCCTCCATCGCCCCTTCTGTGTGCCCTGCGGCCGTCGGCCGGGACCCCCAGGGCCCGCCCCGGATTGCTCGGGGCTTGTGTGTGTGCGTGTGTGGGGTCTGGGCTAGTGCATACAGAACGGTTTCTTTTCACCCAGCCTGCACCCCCTGACTGAGCCGCCCCCCGCCATCGCCAGTGCCGTCGTCTGTGTTTGAACGTGCCTGACATCAGGATGGGGGTGGGGAGGGGGTATAAAAAGGAGCAGTATTTAAATAAAGACCGCGCGTGACTAGCTCACCCCCCACCATCGACTTAAAGATGAGTGGAGTTTAAATTCATTTCCCATCAAGGCCTCCAGCCCCTGCCCCCCGCCGCCCCCAGCGCTCCCGCGCTGGTGTGGGCGGGGGTTCCGCGGGGTCCCGTAACAGTACATAAGAAGGGTTTTAAAAAATTCCGCCACCTCTTAGATTCCTACAGAACCATGTTCTCTCTCTCCACGCCCCCCTATCTATTCTAAGGGAAAAGAAAAAGAACAAACCAGTGTGAGACGCTTCGTTTCTATTCAAACCACTCAAGGCCCGTTACCCTCAGATTTCAAATTCCTGCGCATCCCCTCCAGCGCCGAGGGAGCCAAGAGTTCACTGTGTTCCCGGCCTGTTCTCCGCGCCTCCCTCCATTTCTCATTAAACAGCAGTTTCTCAGACTCTAATTAGGAACCCCTAATGGATGCGGGGTTGCCCTTGAACCTTGCATCCTGAGCTAATGGCGACCTCTTCTTAGAAAACTCTCCACGCCCTGGAGCCGCAGAAGCTGCTTCCATTGCCCCCTGATGAGCGCCAGGGACAGCCCGTGTCTGCAGAGTCATGGTAACTGGCCTCCCGTCTCTCCCTTCTGGGTATAAATAAGCAAAAATTTTAATGAGATAAAAAGTCTTTTGAACTTTTAATGGCAATTTCACAGGTATTGGTAATATAATTAGAATGAAAATGAAAAACAGAATGAAAATAGTTAAAAGATTTTGCTTGCAGTATTTAAGGCAATCTTGGGCTGGGGAGGAGAGAAAAAAGAGTTAAATGTGGTGATCTTAGAACAGGACTAAATGCATCCCCAGGCAGCACAACTGGGTATGTCCTCATCTTGCCTTCCTAGTGCCCCAGCCTTCATGTAGGGACGGCCCTACTCTGACGACCCTCAGAGTACTTTGCCTGTTACTGGGAGGTGGAAGAATCTGGAATTGTGGTGGTGAGACCACACTGCATCTCTGAACATCTTTTTAGACAGTCCCCATCGCTCCATATGTTCCCATACAAGAGTCAAGATTGGCAACGAGAGAGAAAAGGTCTCTTTTAAGCTTAAAATATACTTTTGGAGTCTTGGTCCCTATTCTGAGACACAGAGGCTCTCCAGGCTCTGAACGCCTCCATCTGGGATCATGTTTCAGTTTTCTAAATACCAGCGGCATAAATTGCTCAGTAATAATAGCTTTGCAGGGCATCTGGACTTCCTGAGGCAGCCGTAATGCCCCTCGGCCTCCCTGCATCTCAGGCTTTGTGACCCAGGAGGACCACGGCTGGATGGGCTTCAGAGGGGCCCGGAGAGGCAGCTGATTTGCAGAGCAGGAACCAGCCGTGGCATCTGGCACGTCTTCCCCTGGTGACCCAGGGTGGTATCTGCCCTTCTCTGGAGTTCAAGGGATGATGGTCTCTGTTGTAGCCTGATTTGGGTTTTTCTCTTGCAATTATTGTAATTATGCCAGAATTATAGTGTTGGTACCCAGCACATATTTTTGAAATTGTTAACAATGAGCAGTGACTTTTAGAATATGATAAAAACTTCTAGCAGTTTACCTTTTGCCAAAACCCAACTTCTGCCAGAAGGGACAGTAAAATAATATAAACAATGCCTTGGAAATTGAAACCATTGCATGTCCTGTGCAATGTTTGATGAATTAAAAATTAATTTCTCTCTTTCAAAAATATTTATTGAATGCCTACCATGCGTCAGGCGGTATTCTGGGTGCTGTGAATACGATGGAAAGGGAAATAGACCCTGTCCCCTGCCCCTTGCAGCCTAGACTCTAGTAAGGTAAATGGCATTAATTATATAATCATGTTGATTCATGTGTGATAACAAACCGAGACAAGAGCTGTGAAGGAAAGGAAACAATTGTGAAAGCATCTGAAGGATGAGAAAAGAGATCATGTGCAAAGGCCCTGTGGTGAAGCATAGGGCCCATTGGGTAATGTAAGGGAGGCCAGCCAGGAGCACTAGTGCAGAGTGTCGTATTTGTCACTTCATATAATTTTATTGCCAAATTAATTGTGGTTATGATGTTAATATGTTATTGATGGGGCTTTACACTTTAGGGCTTGATGGGGTAGGACGTGGATTAATTCTACAGAACTGAGATCTACTGAATCATAAAGGGAAATCATTAAATAGGATGATGTAGACAAATGTTTCCTCAGCTGATAGCCACTGTGCCAATGGTAGACGCTATTCTTACTGTTTTGTTATGGAGTCCTAGAGTCGTGGGGCCTCTGAGTGTACGGATACCAAATCTGCTGCCCTTGTCGGAGCCACCACCGTCTCCCGCTTTTACTGGTGCGGAAGCGTCCCATCTGGGCTCTGCACAGCACTCTTTCCCCTCCGGTCAGTTTCTCACACAGAGTGGTCATTTACAAACACAAATCTCACTAGGTTGGACCATCGGTAGCTTCCCCCTGCTGTAGGCTGTAGCCCGCAGTCCCTGTGTCGGTAACGAGACTCTTGTTCCACTTAACATGGTTGTTCAACAAACCACCCCTCACGCTTGGTGGCTGCCACAGACTGAAAGTTTGTGTCCCTCCCACGAAAATTCATGTGTTAAATCCTAACCCCCAATGTGGTGGTGTTAGGAGGTGGGATCTTAGGGGGTGATGAGGTCATGAGGGAGGAGCCCACGTGCGAGGGATTAGTGCCCTGATAAAACAGACAGGAGTGAGCTTGCTGCCTCTCGACTCAGCCCTGTGAGGACGCAGCTAGAGGTCTGCGGCCTGGAAGAGGGCCCTCACCCACCCACACTGGCACCCTGATCTCGGACTCCCCAGCCCAGAGCTGTGAGGAATAAATATCTGTTCTTTTTAAGCCAACTAGTCTCTGGCATTTTTGTGATAGCCGCCTGAACAGACTAAGATAGTGGCTTAAAACAATAACGTTTATTTTGCTTACAGGTCTGCAGTCTGAGGTGGGGGGTGACAGCTCGCCTCTGTGCCCCTAGCATGAGATGGGGCAGGTTGAAGGCTAAGAGCTGGAATCCCTGCAGGGCTCACTAACTCTCTCTGAGGTGTAGGCCGGGCTGATTCAAACAGGTGGGCTGGAGCGGCTGAGGCCCCGGAACACCCCTCTCTCTGATCTCTCCGTGAGCTCTCTCCAGCGGCAGCTTCAGAGCAGCTGGACTTGTACGTGTGGAGTCACGGTTACTAAGGACTGTGTCCTGAGCAAACAGGGCCAGGTGGACGCTGCACCACCTCTCCTAACTGGCCTTAGAAGTCACACTGTGTCACGTCCACTGCAGTCACAGGCCTGCCCGGATTCCAGCGGAGGGAACATGGACCCTAGCTCTCAGTGGAGGAGTGTCATCTCACCTGCTGAGAAGATCATCCAAGGGGCCATCTTTGCAAAATATAATTTGCCACAGTCTGCCCTCTGGCTGATAAATTCACATCCCTTCCATGTGCAATGATAAGATCCCTTGCATCGAGATCCCCTGCATCTATCTCATCCTACTGTGGTGTCAGTTTTGGGCTCCAGGTTTAGGATATGTAGCCGTACACCAAAGAGATGAGATATCTGCCTCAGACACCCAACATGCCATGATGGGAAGGCATAGGATAAATGCTGTAGACCCTTGTGTTAGTCAGAACCAATAGGACATGCATATGTATACAGGGAGAGAGAGAGAGATTTATATTAAGGTATTGGCTCATGCGATTGTGGGAGCTGGCCAGTCTGCAATTGGCAGGGTAGGCGGCCAGGCAGGAGACCCAGGAGAGAGCTGAAGCTGCAACTCGAGTCCTAAGGCCGTCTGGAAATCTCTCTTCCTGGGGGCACCTCAGTCTTTTCTCTTAAGACCGGATGAGGCCCACCCGCATTAGGGAGGGTAATCTGCTTTACTCCACGTCTACCAATTTAAATGTTAACACCGTCTGAAAAATACCTTCGCAATAACATGCAGACTGGCATTTGGCTACCATGGCCCAGCCAGGCTGACATACACACGTACTCATCACAACCCTCCTGTTCAGAAGGGGGAAGTGGAAGGCACGCAGTGGTCTCTGGCCCCTGGCAACCCTGACTTCCAGTCGGGCTCAAGTTGGCAGTCCCTTGATAGGGCTGGGCTGTAATTCCTGGGAATGACTTTCCATTGTTCTTGGCTCTGCCTTCTGGATTCTTGGATCTGCTCTCTGCATCATCCTTCCTTTTCTCTAAGAAATGCCTGGTGTTTGCAGCTGAGTGGTTTTCTCAGCCGGTTTCCTGTTTTCATTTTGTGCTCTATCTCTGCCATTTAGTCCAAGTTGGCAGTGTTTCTTCCTATATAATTATCTTAAAAGTGTTGTGGGTTTTCTATAGATCTGTTGGGATTCGTGCCATTAGACAAAAGCTACGTCCACAAATCTCGTTAACATAAGTGCTTTCTCTACTTCGGACTTCCTGCAAGGCTGCTGTGAAAAAATGTCCTTAAATTCCTAAGGTTCTATTGTTTACCGAAGAGCATCTGCCAGGCGTGCCCTTAAGATCTCTAGTGGGCCTTTTGTCTGGCGGTACTCTGCAGCACCCCGTCAGGTATTTATGAAGTCTTAACAGGGGATCTGATGGTGCCATCTGGATTTGATCTTTGCTCTGAAGCCCTTGCTTAATTTGACAATCGTGGAGAGGCTGGGAGAAAGAACCAGTTTTAATTTTGAACCCAGCAAGGCCTGGTTCCTTTATATTTGCTCCACATCTCACTTGAGAATTGAACGATTCCTTCTTCAGATCTTCTCTCTCCTCTCTCATTTTACCAAATCACCAAGAAAAGGCTCGGCAGGATCACCAAGACCCTGCCTGGAAATCTCCGCTGGATCCAGTCCACCGAGTCCGTTTGTGTTCTCTGCGTTCCTGCAGGGCCCAGTGCTGCCAGGCTCTCTGCCGCTCCCTAACGAGGGTGGGGCACACTGTCCTGGCTTCCCTCTCAGCCTCGCTGATGACAGCTTGAGAGCCACGAGGTGTCTGTCACCAACTCTTCAAGGCCCTTCTGACTGTGCCCACTGTCCAGCTGGGGGGGCCACTGCACTTGCAGGTTTCCATGATGTAGCACCTCACTTCCAGGTGGGGTGCATAACCAGCCATTCCAAAACATGCTGGCTTAAAACAGCAGAGTTTATTTTGGCCACAAATCTGCAGTCTGGGCTGGTTTTGCAGGGACAGTCACTCAGAGTCAGTTGAGAAGAGCTCAGATGAATTCTCTGAGGGCACACGCTCTTCTGAAACCTGGGCTGGACACCCAAACAGTGGGGCGTCGCTCGTCGCCTCTGTGGTCTCTCCAGCTGGGCCCTCAGGGTCACCCGATTTCGTACGTGTTGGCACAGGGAATCTGAGCCACGGGTCCTAACACTGGAGGAGGGCCAGGAGGAGGCTGCATTGCCATCTTCCATGTGGCCTTGCTTCACCGTAGCCGCAGGCCGCCTGGTTCAAGAGGACAGGACATACGTCCCCCCACCCGGGGGAGTGAACATCGCCTGTGAGAAGAGCAGGGGGTCAGGCTGGACCAGTGGGGCCACGTCAGAAACGACCTTGAGCCATGGCCCTGCACGACCCGGTCCCCCCACCCCCAGTTCCTGCTCCTCCTCGCTGTCGACCAGCCAGCGGGAACTGTAGCAGCTCCTGCAACGCACTGTGCAGTTTCCGCCCTCCGGCTGTTGTGTGCGGCCCTCGGCACGGTCTGCTGCCTCCTCCGGTCAAGAAGTCCTGCTCGTCCTCTTCATCCCTGCAGACGCTTTGCTTCCCTGGGAAGCTTCCCTTCTGGTGCCAGGGTCACTGGCCTGTTGTACTCCCACCTGGCACCTTCCCCAGCATCTTCCACATCTGTGGTCATTCACTCAACACGAGTAACAGGGGTGAAGCCTGTCGTTGTCTTCGCCAGACCAGCATCTCCACGGAGGCAGGTTCTGCGCTTGTCTCGTGCGCAGGGCATCTCGGTGTCTGGCATGGTGCTTGCGCATGGAGCATTTGTGGGGGCCGGTGGCTGATTTATTAAGAAAACTTCTGATTACAGCACTTCCTACGAAAGGTAGGCATCCCCACTGTGCAGCCCCGTACCTCCAGGGTTCTTCATGTTCCACTCGCTGTTGTCCCCTTGGTCTGGAAGTGTCCTGGCACATGGTGGGCTCTCGTTACGTGTTTGTTGAATGACTGAATAAGTTAATGAATGAGACAGAAGCCCATACTGGTAAAGGGCTCTAGACATTTATCTAGACATCTAGACATTATCTAGACCTAGATAAGGGGCTGAGTTCTAGAGGCTGTGTCTACCAGAAGCACTGGGGCTTCCGAGTTCTAAGTGGATGGAGATTTTGTGGCATCAGGGGGTCTCAGCTCCCTGATCCTCTGGCCGTGGAGGGCAGATCTTAGTGTGGAATTAGTGTGGAGGCGGAGTGACAGATTTGCTCATCAGTTTGAGTCACAGCTTTGCTGTTTGTTCATTCGGTCACTTTGCACTAGTCACGCCCCTGTGCAAACTCCCGCTCTTCAAAGAGTCGAAGGAAATCACTCTGATTGAATAAGGAAATAAGATTAAATGTTTTTAGCCATATCTAATCATTTTGATATAGAAGTCAAGATATAAAATAAAAAACAATATCTTCATTTCTCTTATGTCAAACAGACAGCACCCTGTTTGCTTTTAATGCGAGCATTCCTACCATTTATTGTATTAATGAGACCTGATGTAAGGGTTTGCTATTTTGAGGAGAAACGTTGAGATAAAGATACAGGCCCAGTTTGTGTACCACCCCCAATGATGTCAGATACCAATGGGAACCTTTTTTTATTTTTACTTTTTTGCTGAGGAAGATTCGCCCTGAGCTAACGTCTGTGCCAGTCTTCCTCTATTTTGTATGTGGGTCACAGCCACAGCATGGCCGCCGACAAGTGTGGGTCCACACCCAGGAACTGAACCCAGGCTGCTGAAGCAGAGCGCACCAATCTTAACCACTACGCCATGGGGCCGGCCCCTCAGTGGGAAGCTTTTTCAGTGAACTTTGGCAGCTACGGCCTCCTGCTCACATGACGGTGCCCCCGAGGTGGTCCCAGGGCTTCTTGGGGAGGTTGCAGTCCCGCAATCTCACGCTGCTTCCGCGTGGCCCCAGGGTGTGGGTTTGTGGTGGCCCTGGGGCCTCGTAACACGTCTGTGTGAACTGAGAGGCACTTGTCGCTGCCCGTGGGGGCCCCGACAACCAGGAGTGGCACGTGGCAGCAAACAGGATGAGGCGCGAAGGCACGGGCAGCATCTCTCCGTGAGTTGTGCATATGGCCGTTTCTCTGCGGCATCAGCAGTAGCAGGTACACATCTGAGAGCTTTCGGCGTGATGTCAATAGTCTACCCAACCGAAACTGCATCTGCAGTGTCATGGAATTTGTATATATTCATGCACATGTATGTGTGTGTATCCAACAATTTTAAAAATCGTTGGATCTTAGATTTGTGGTTCGTT
Source organism: Ceratotherium simum simum (assembly GCF_057802395.1). Taxonomy (NCBI): domain Eukaryota; kingdom Metazoa; phylum Chordata; class Mammalia; order Perissodactyla; family Rhinocerotidae; genus Ceratotherium; species Ceratotherium simum. The sequence continues at coordinate 1,667,825 of NC_141927.1, forward strand.
TGTTTCACGTTTCTGGAATTGAGGTAGCGCAGTGTAGTAAAAAGGGCCCACCAGGATCTTGGTTCTAAGTAAGTGCCAGCACTAATTAGCTGTGTAACCTTGAGCAGGTCGCTTAACCTCTCTGGGTCTCAATTTCTTCCTGTTTTCGTGACAGGCAGGGGAAGCACGCGCTCTCCAGTCTCTTTCATCTCCAACATTCTGAGTTTGGGGAAGGATTCCGGGGCTGGTCAAACCTGAGACTATGGGCATACCGAGATACAGCAGGTTTTGAACGTCAACACTGTTTTCTTCAAACCTATAACTGAAATCAGGCCCAGGATTTAGCAAAATCTGATTTTTAAAATTCATACTTCATTTTCAGGACTCCGTGCCTAGAAGCCTGGAGATGATGAGAGTGAGCCTTGGTTTTACCATATTTTTCTACTGAGCACTCCTCTTTTTGGGGCTCAACTAAACCTTGTGTTGCTTTATTTTATACAGAAACACACATGCCTGCACATACATGCACACAAGTGAATGTACATATACACACACATACATGTGCATGAATATATACACATATACACCTGGAGAGAGATGTGTATGTGTGTATATAAGTAATTTTTCTGATTATTAAAGTAGTACATGTTGAATATAGACAATTGGAAGATACTAAAATTATGAAAAAAGAAATCACTCATATTTCACTATTGACATGTCTTTTAAATTGTTTGGTATTTTTCTCAATGTCTTTTTTTCACGTTTTCCCCTGTGAGTGTGTACTTACACACACATGTAAGTACTCTCTCTCTCTATGTATAGTTTTAAATGGCATATGCTATTTTGTGACCTGGTCTTTGAATTTAACATTGTGGTGGAAGCCTTTTCACACATCTGTAGAAACATCGAGAATGTGGTTTTTAATGGCTGCATGTGAATATAATGTAATTTATTGATCAAGCGCCTTGTTCATTATCCCAGCATGTTGCAAATAAGAATGCTCTGAAAAGCACCCTTGTCCTTGAGTCTCAGGAGGCATCCCTGGTTTTCCAGGAGGGGAACTTCGGTCCAAGTTACCGAACAGTTGAGGCTCTGGACGAGGCTGGGTTTTGACAGGGTGATCTGATTGTCTGATCAACGTGCCATCCGAGAACTTGCGTGTGCAAAGTGCTCCTGGGGAGTTTTGGGACCCCCTTCAGCACTCTTAGAGGATCCCAGCCTTTTGAGTTAAGGTGGCCTGGGAGGTGCAATTGGATAAAGCGCTGCATTCTCGTGCTCTGAATGGTATCCGGAGTGGTCCTAGTGTCTACGGAAGCTTGCGTAAAAATCAAAGCCCTGGTAGGAGCTCCTGTTGCCAAGGGCTGAGCTGTGAGGGGCAGGGCTGCTTGCCAGAGACCCCCAAAGGGAAGGGGGCTGACTGGCAAAAGCAGGCTACCTGGCAAGAGGAGGCCGAGCACTTATCGCGGGAACGCCCTTCGTGTGGCCTGTGGTCCTCAGTGAGGTGTCCATCTGCCTCGGTGAGGATGGGCTGTCAGCAGCTCCTGGGGACGGAAGACGAAGCTGTGCTGAGATTCTGTGCAGAGACAGGGGACCAGGCCTGCTGGACACCGTCACTGCCTGGTTTCACTGCTTCAGAACTGCCTCATGCGCTCAGGGAGCTCCCGCCGCTTCATGAAATTTCAAACGCTGGACAGACTGCCCTGGCGATGGTGTCCACGTGCCTTGCCATCCCACACAGAAGTCACCGTCTGCCCAGAGTCTTAACTCAGATGACTGACTGTGAGATTTGCCAAAGTAGGAGCGTTGTTTTCCAAAATAATCATCCTTGTGAGACTGAACTCACCGCAGCCATTAACTTCTAACCCACAGTTTAGGGAAACAATGCAATAAAAATCAATATGTTGGTCACCTTCATCTATAAACCATATTTTGTCAGATGTTAAAAGAGTTTGCAAAGACAGCAAATAATAACACAAAGGCTCCTGGGATTTAGTCTCAAGATATAGTTATAAACATTTAGTTTTGTATCCATGCTCATACTTGGCTGTTTCCGGACCCTTCTGGCTCACATTTGTGAGCTCAGACTTGTCAGACCATTTGTCTTGATTTCTGCTTCAAAATTAATGGCTAAAATAACAACACCAATAACAGATCAGTTATCATTTCATCTACCCTCCTTTCCCCTTCAGTCACCCTCATCGGTTTGAGAACAGACCACCAGGAGCTGAGTTTGGATAAATTCCATCATCTTTCTCTGTAGTCTCTCCAGCAGCCTCTCTGTCACCTCTGCCAGGCACCTCCTCTCCGGGCGTCCAAACAGAAAGTGCAGTTCTGCGTGGCTGTCATTATATGAACCAGGCCTCAGGTTTTCCCCGGGACCTGAAGTGGTTCATGCTCGTTGTTCGGTAACTGCTGAGCTTGAAGAGGAAATACACATCCTATTAAGTTAAACAACATCCTGTTTTTGAGAACCATGCTGACGTTGTGATAATGCAGGTTCAGTGGAGAGGAAAGATGGGACTCTTCATTAAGTCTTAACCAAACCAAAACTGAACAGAAGTCGGAGAGAAGGGTCTCTACAATATTTTCAATTTATACCAACAATGGTAAATATACTAGATTAATGGAGAAGACACTGGGTTGGGAATCTGCTTAGGTTCTAATTCAGTCAGTAAGTGGTATGTGATCTTGGACAAGTCTCTCTTTTATAAAAGCAAGATCTTGTAACTTTAAAAATTACAAAATGTGAGTTTTTATGTAAAATTCCCATATTTCAGTCTGACTGGACCTTTAAGCATCCTGAATAAGTTACTCAAATACCCCAGCACTAAGAATAAAGTAACTGAAGAGTATGATTACCTAGTGATTAACTCCACGTATTTATGTTCAAGGTTGTTTGGCTTCCGTTAGTTTTCAGTAGTCAGCCAGATTAATTGTTTAGCTATTTAAACTTATAGAATGATATTTTAAATTGTAAACTGTGAAATATTTCAAACAACATAAACCATGTAATAAAAGAAATGCTCATATATCCCAATAAGATTTAATACCTGTCATCATTTTGCCATTTATGCTTAAATCCTTAAGAAACCAAATGATACAGAACCAGTGGAAGCCGCCATCATTTCCTTCCTTCCTTCCTCAGAAGCAACTTCTATACCAGAATTCATGCTTGTCCTTTTCACACTTCTATAAACATAGAGTATTTTTTTTCATGTTTAAAAGGTACATAAATGGTCTTATACAGTATCTTTCTGCAAACTGCAAACCTTCAAAAATTCAAAATTGTGTCTTTGAAATGTATTCATATTGATACATGTGGATCTAGCTCATTCATTTTAACATGTGTAGTAGTTTGGGCAGTGATACAAAATCAGTCTAAAAGTAGTTTAATCAATGCTTTTTGTACAAAAGGACACAAGACTGATCACATTACCGCCCTGTCATCATCACAAGCCATGAGTGGATTCCCATTGTAATTAAGATGACGAGACTCCGTGGGCGTGGCCCCAGGTCCTGCTGACCCCACAGGGCTCCTGAGTCCATCCAGCCTCTTTCAGTTTCTGGAACTGGTCAAGCTTGTTCCCATGCAAGGACTTCCTCCTGCTGTCTCTTCTACCCCCGTTATCTGGCTGACTCCCTCTCTTCTCTCGGGTTTCAGCATACGTTCGTATTCTCAGAGGAGTCTTACCTGGTCCCAGAGTAGAAATCAGGTCCGTCCATCATCATCTCTCTGAATCTGGCTCATGTCTCCTTCATGGCATTCACCACGCTTTATAATCCACTAGAATTTGTGTCATGGCTTAAGGTTTGCCTTTGTCTCTAGACAAACTCGGTGGGGCTGGGACCAAGTCTGTTTGGTTTCTTGCTCCCTTCTACTACCTAGCACACTTCCTGGTACATTGTAGGTGTTGATATATATCCACACAATAAATGAGAAAATGAGTCAATATTGCCAATTATTTATCAACATTGAAGTATCAATGGGAATTTAACAGATTGAACGATTGCGAAAAGTTGTGGGATTTCATTGGCCCAGGCAGTCTCTCATTTCTGACTTTAGCTTTCCTTCACTGGTAGGACACTCAGCTTTGATTTCAATGGATCCCCAAAACAGATTTATTTTAAAAGAGTCGAGTTTACCCAAATATTGCTCAGAACTGGATCTTATATCTAGAACTTTCAGGATAGTTTGCAACTCATGTGTCTCTTTCCAGAGTCTCAGTGATTCCATGTATAGTCTTAGTGTTCACACTTTATGTTTGGCTAAATCATTAATTCTTGACTCTTGAGCCACAAGGAAAGGGACTTGCTTCCTATTTCAGAATATTTTGAGCTTGCACCCAGAAGGTGCTTCCAGAAGCCTAGAATGTAATTTGCACTCATCTAATTTGGAGACTCTCTTCTGAAGGAAGACACAGATTTATTCTTATCCATTTTCCTTTCAGTTCTTCAGGGTCTGTGATTGCAGTGGGCACAGGACCGTGTGGTAACTAGAAACAAGGCTGCACCAGTTAGTGGCTGTCTGTGTGACCTCGCTTTAGATGGCGTCTGAAGGCACAGCACTTCCACGAGCACATCAGCAATGGTCTTACGTTCCTCCTCTACTTTCAAATGTAGTTCCTTCAGGTATATTATTACGTCACCCACAGGGGAACATCTGGTGAGCCTCAGAGCTCTAACACCGTGGGTATCTCAGAACTCTTGAATTAAAAAAAAATCGATGACCTGGTGAAGGAAGCAGAATACTAAATCTGTTCAACCAATTTCATGACCTAGTTGTCCAACTGGATTCATGTAAATTTAATCTCTCTACGCTGTGCTTCAGTTATCTCCACAGAGCTCGTAACTGGTGATGGCTCAGGGTGCAGGCACAGAGACCCTCATAACTGCCACCACCCCTCCATCACAGCACACAGCAAAGCTGACCACAGAGTGGGGAGCCCACACTCCCAGAGTGTGAGACTTGGGGATGGAATCCAAGGCTGCCACCAAATTTCCTAAATTCCTGACAGCAGGAGTCCATCCCTGTGAACTCATTGGCCAGCTAATTTAGGGAATAGGTACAACAGTCCCAGGCACTGTTTCCGAGGCCACCTCTGAAATGCTCCAGAGACGGGAAAGAGGAGAAAATGAGTTTGGTTTTGGTCTGTTGCTAATTTTGTTTGGTCTTTTGAGACCAGTCACTTCCTATTTATGGGCATCAAGCATTTTCTTGTCTATTGAATGACGATCGTCGTACTTCTTCTTCCTCCTCATATATGAGAGGTGACAATGAAATGTGAGAGCTTGTCTGGACGCAGGCTGTGGGATTGTTGGTGCCGCTCCTATCCCATTAGGGGGTCTCGGTGACTGGGAACTGCATTATTCTCCAGGTGGGAACTCTCACGTGTGCATGCTCACTAGGGGCCAGGACCTGTGCTGTGCTAAGCTCTTTATAAACATCCCATCTAATCCCCAGGGCAGCCCAGTGAGGTAGGTATTTGTTTTTGGTCAGAATTATTTAGTTTCCAGGAACAGGAATCCCACTCACGTTAGCTTAAGTCAGAAAGGACTCACTAGCTCACATGCCTGAAAGACCACAGTGAAGCTGGTGGTGGGCATGACTCAGTCTGGGGATCTCCCCCGAGATTTTTGCTGAGTGTTGGCTATCTTTTCTCTTACTGAAGACCAGCTTTCCCTGAGTCCAGCTCCATGACTCAAGAGGCAAGGCCCTTTCTCCTTCTGCATCAACCCGAAGGCTGATGTGTCTGAGGCCGCACCCTCCTGGACCATGCACTGCGAGAGTGGGGGATGTTGCTGGGCTGGGCCTGGAGCAACCCTATAACTTATGATTACAAAAGCAGCATATATTTATTTTAGAAAATAAAGAAACTCGGCATAGTTACATTGAAGATGATAAAAGCTATCTCTACTCCAACATCCAGAGGTAAGCACCGATCCCTTTTGAAGAACGTTTTTGTGAGCGATATCCTATATCAGTGATGATACCTTAATGTGTGCATCCTTGGTACAGTTTAAGAACTTGCTTTTATACAGTGTTTTAATCTGGATGTTTGCACAGTTGTTTTTTGTAGTTTCCCTGCTTCACGTTCATTCATTCATTCATTCATTCATTCGTCAATCTTTACTGAAGGCCCTTGCAGAACCTATCCCTGAGCGAAGGAAAAGAATTAATGCAATCTTCCTGTCGTGGATTTCACGTTCTCATGGGAAAGGATGACACACACACGTATAACGAATGATACTGTGTGTGGTGCTAAAATAGGACATTCTGTGCAGACAGAGAGTCACCGACGCTGGACATAAGGGAGGCTTGTAGAGAAGGCGCCACAGGAGCTTAAGTTGAGAATGAGCAGGATTGTGTGGCAGAGACATCAATACACACCCGTGTATGTCTATGCATGATCCCTAAGGGAGACGGGCAGTTCTGTGTCTCCTGCGGTAGGATGGAGGGGTGGTTCCCACAGCCTGGGTGAGGGATGAGGGTGGGAGTGAGTTCAGAGCAGATGGCTCAGGGCCTCACTTACTAGCCCAAGAGTTTGGACAGTGAGAATAGCCATTACATAAAAGCTTTTCTTTGGGAAATTCTCAATTATTTTACTTCTTCCAATTAAGTCCTGCCAGATAATTCAACCCAGTGTTATTCCCCTAAACAACTCCCACACAGGCGTGCTGAGTAGGTGCTTGCATGGCTGGTGTGAGCCTGTCCCCTACACAATGTGCTTCCCGCTGCCTCTGCCTGCTTCATTCTCAGAACTGGGGGGCGTGCAGAGTTACTAGATTTCTGCTGACAGGATGCACTAGGCAACCAACTAGACATCGGAAGATTTTGTGGGCTTCGATCAACGCAGTGCACGGAGGCAGCGGGCGGTGGCTCCTTCATGGTTGGCACTGGTAGCAATAACTTCAGAGGCACCGGGAGTGAGGCTTCACAATCCTGGGTAGTGGTTGGATTCCTGGCTCTGCCACTCCTAACTGCATGGCTGGTTACCTGTATGAAGCTGGTGAAATCGCTTCATAGCTCATGTCCTCTCCTATAAAACAAAGCTGATAAAAACAATGAGCTCACAGAATCGTTGCGAGGGTCATGCGTGTTTGCATGATGTAACACACATGAGAACAGCGCCTGGCAAAGACGACACTAGCTATTACATTCTTATTATTACTAGTGTGTAGTCAGTTATGTTACAGTTCATCTAGTCTTTTAGGAATGTCCTTCATAAAAAATAAATTAAAAATTATAGAATGTAGTCTGGTGGAATAGACTCTGCTTCATGTCGCTCGATCTATTGAAAAACATCCACTCATTCACTTATTTACTCAACAGATGAGACTGCTTCCTAGACACCCTGTCCGTTTCTAAATGGCACAGGGCATAGCACATAAGCGTGGTGAGTGTCTCCTTGCCTGAAGCATGTTACAGAAGTCTTGGAGACAGAGATGCGGGTGTTCCACTTTTCACGACTTCCCAGAGTCCGCACTGCACTTTGTTTTTAGCAGCCCGACAGCAGAGTTAATGGAATGCATTTTGAAATGAAAAACTTATTTATGAACGATGCTTCCTTGTGGCTAGCTGTGGACTCTGTGATGATGCACATGTTGTTTTGATGGTCCTAAATCTATATTCTGTCCCATGAAGAGTCCCGAGAACATGTGACTCAGGGAGAGGCGGGAAGATCTTAGCTTCGTAGAACTTGTGCAGTCAGCCTGCAGCCTGGGCTGGCTTCCCTCCCCCCCACTTACTCGAGGCCACCGCTGCCCACTGGCAGTCCTCCATGCCTAGAAACTGCCAACTCCCTTTAAATGGGGCCCAAAGAAGAAATAACCTTGAAAAACTATACTTGTATGAACAGCTGAAGCAAATCAACACATTCTGTGATCAAATAGAAATCCTGAGATTCCCTACAAGTTTCTAAACTTTTATAATTTTTCTTATTAAACCTCACAATTTATTGGCTGTTTGCTGTGTGAAGGGCATCTTTCTGGTGTGGAAGGCATGCAGTGGGCACAGGTGCTGTTCCCAGCGACCCTGGTCTGACAGGTGTGTGGCCGGGAGATGTACCTGAAAAACACAACAGGCCTGAGGGGGAAGACACCAAGAAGGAGTTCGTTAGAAGCAATACATATCACAGAAGTTTCAATAAGCTTCCTAAGTCTACTAACAAATATTTTTTAAAAATTAAGCTGACTATAATTATTTGAAAGGAAGATTCTTTTTAGCAACTTGTGTTATTATAATGAAGCATATTTAATTTTATATAAACTAATATCCACATTAAATACATAAAATGTCCACATTAGGAAATCATACACAATATTTTATTTTTTTACAACTTGATATTAAAAGTAAAGAAATTAATGGAAAGAAACTAAAAAATTTCTGTTTCTTGGTCCTATTAAAACATTTTCTGCAGGCAAGAAGGAAACCTGTTTACTCCCACCCCACACCTGGACCCTGACACATCACTTCAACTAACATGCTGTGCCAGGATTCTGTTCATCATCTGTGTAGCAGGCCCCAGAAGTGGTGCTCGGGGAAATACTTAATGATAATCGCCCAGGAAAGAAGTCTTTCCTAATGCCCCATCAGGAGGGAAGTTTTCAGTTATTGCACAATTACCAGGATGGGTGCTCTGCACAGAATCCTCAAGGAGCCTCTGAGTGGAATTCTGGTTCTAGAGCCAACCACAGAATGGGGGAAAAATCCCTTTGGAAATCTCTGATTTCCAGTCCAAAGAAATCTGGCACTGTCTTAGCAGAGTTGCTGATGTCTCAGGGGGCTGTTAGATGCAAAATAGGCTGCCTCCTCCCTATCTATTTTAAGGCGAAATCATAGTAATGGGTCATTCTGGGGAAAAAAAAAGATGCAGCTATTAATGTTGAGTTTCTTGAACACCATCAGAAAAGGAAATAGCCCGTTTGCTGAATGTCATTTCTCCTGTGGAATCTGATCGTCTGTTCTGCAAGGTGGTGGGAGAGACTCTGAAGCAGCCAGATACCTGTGATGCTGTGGAATGGTCTTTCAGAAAGCTGCCTGGTAGCTTCCGTGGAGGAGGGACTTCCGTGGAGGCTGGGGTGTCCTCTTTGCACGTGGAATTCAGCATCACCACCGCCTGACGTCATAGTGATGGATGGTCTTCTAACAACATTTGTGTGTCTGGCACCTCCTTTGCTGACTGTACGGTGAACAGGGACCCCTGACTTGGTCACTGGGTGCAGAGCCGGTTGTGTTGGTGAGTGGTTGGTAAGAGGCTCTCATGGTTCCATCACTGTGAGATTGCGTAGCTGTGCCATGGTCTCCAACCACCTGGGCTCTGCTACCCTGCTCTGTAATCCATGCCAGGGGTGGACAGGTTGATAGAACAGTGTAAAACCACACCTCTCCTGGAAGCGTCCCTCAAAAGGACACAATTTCATAACTTTTGTGTGTTGGGGAGTAAAAGTGATATAGTTAAGAACTCACGAGTCATGATTTGCAAGATAACTGAGTTTTATTCCTTCTCAGCTTGGCTGGAATAAGAATCAGGGTTCTATCTCGTGCAGGTGACCAGATAGCTTCGGCCAGTTGATGACTTCAGACTGTATTTGTTTCATCATGGAAGTGTAGCTCTGCTTAATTGTAGTTACAACAAATTGTAGACTTGGTCTGGTTCTGTAGGGCGTTTCAAACATAAGAGTTCCAAACTTCAGCTTTTAAAATGTGTCCTATTCCAGGCCCCTGCTTCCAGTCTGTGGTGATCTCCACAAAGAGAACTCTCAGGGCTTAGGCTGCTGCACATTCTGATGAGAGTCTAGCCAGAGAAAGAACTCGGAAGTTCTGGGACCCTCTTCCAGGCCAAAAAATATATATAAAATAAAATACTATGTTAGTTGTCTAAGGTCCTTCATATTGTACAGAAGTGTTAATGAGCCAAATAAGAGCCAGTTCTCTGACTTTATTTCAGACATTGAGGTCCATTTGTATATTTGGATAAGATGTGTAAGTCTTTCTTAGTTTTTATCTAACTTTCCCCGGAATGACTCAGCGGGCTGAGAAAGCACCTCTGGAGTCTTGGGAAAATACCAGTGAACTTTGCTTATAAAATCTCTGCAGGTTTCCAGTTTGTCATCACATTCCGGTCGCTGTGGGCCGAGCTCATTTCCATTTCACTGGTCATCACGCCTTGTGGAAGCAGGATGGAGAGCGCTGAGCTAGCATCATGTCGGGGCTGGGGCACAGCTGAGTAAACACGTCAGCGCCTTCTGTCCCGCTCAGCATCGTCCGGGACCCACACACCTGAACTCAGAGTGTCAGCTCACTCTCTACATTTCTTCACACTGCGTTTCCAGGTGTCCCAGGACAGTGCCCTGCACATAGAGAAGACGCCAGAAAGTTATTGTTAAAGATTTCTGGAAAAGAGAGAGAGAGAGAGGAAAGATAGAACACAGTCTGGCTCTCCCCTTCCATTCATTCTAAGACCTTTTCAGGCTAGGGAGTCTCCATGAAGGTGTTGCCAATTTAGGAAAGCTACTTTATTACATTATTTTATAATTCATCTGCAGCTGCTCATGTCTGCCTTCCAAGTACTTCAGGGGTTTTTTGTTTTTTTTCCCCTGGATTTGGCTTTTCTTTGCTGCACGTGGGCTATTTGGAGAATTGCTTCTCTGAGGTTTTTCAGAGACGTAATTCCAAGAATAAGCAGTTAAACAGATTTCGGAGTTGAAGCCTCTGAGGCCAACTCCAGAGAAGTGTCCTCAGCACCTTTCTCCAAATATCAGTTGTAACTGAATTTGAGATAACTGACTGGGAAAGACTGCAGGAAACCTGTCCCATGTTAATAAAATTAATAAGATTGCATAGGCCAGCCATGCTTTCTCACTAAAAGTTCTTAATTTTACACATACATCTCATTAGGTTGAACACTCGAAACTGTTGACATTTGATGCTTTTGACCCACAAATGCAGCAATTTTGTAGGGTTCAATCCAATGTATTTAAAGGCCATTGCCTCAATTGGCCTGTCCTTCATAGGCCTCAAAATCAGGGGAGGAACTGTTTAAGTACCTAAATAACTCTGTATATCCTATTCACCAGACTCTCCAGCAGTCAAAAGTCACAATCCCCCTTCCCATCAAATCTGAATTCTAGAACCTGAAAGTTGTGGAGGGAAGTGGTGGACTCCACTGACACAAAATAACCCTATTGAAAAATGCACATTCCAACATCCTCTCTCTTTCTCCCATAAACAGGAACAAGAAGAGTATGGTGAAATGATATGGAAACACCTGACATTCCGGCAAAGGAAGTTGCAGAGGAAGGCTCTTGACTGATAAATGAGGCAGGCTCCTAACGTGGGCAGTCACTGTGTTTTTCTAACACACACCTGGCACGTGAACTATGGACTCCCCCCCAGGTGAACAGTGTGGATGCAGATACATCAGGAAAGCTGCTGATGCCAGGACACAGACCAATGTTCTCCAGCTGACCATTCATAAAGCTTAACTGCAAACAGAGAGTCACACAAAAAAGGAAAGCTCCCTGGGGTGGCTCTTTACAAAAAACGGAGTTAAAATCAAGGTTCTCGCGTTGTGACCGCAGCCTGGCTCAGATTTGTTGCTCCTCGGCAGCAGTGATGTGACGGAATGTAAATTGATAAACACTGACTCGCAGAAAGAAAGGGCATGCCTGGGTTTGGTGGAGGTACCCGATAGCTCAGTTCTGCAGAGAGGGAAGGACAGATAAAGCGGCAGCGGTGGCTCCAGGACTGACCTGTGCATTGACTAAAGCATCACCACCCGGCATGGGGACTAAGCCACAAAGACGTGGGCACGCAGCTAGCCGCTGGTAACGTTACTGCGGTTCAGAAGTTCAGAGGAGAGCGCATCGGGAGTTCACACCCTTCTTTGCAGGAGGGGAGAGTGGGAAGGGCGAGCGGGGAGCGGCGCGTGAACAAAAGCAGTGTGGACCCAGAAGTGAAATCTGATCGCGCGCCAGGAAAAACCCCAGAGGAAAGATCGACCTTGAGCGGCCGAGTCAGGGCGAAGTCATGGTGGGCTGCTGAGCGGGAGGCAGGCGCGGGGCGGCGGCGAGAGGAAGCGCTCCCATGGAGAACTCCGTGCCCCCCTGCGTCCTCTACCCAGGGGACGACCACGGCCGCGGAGCTGAGCCCGGGGATGCCTTTGCACATGGAGTGTGCGGCCAGGCCGGGGACCGGAGCGGCGCTCCCGAGGCTCCGGGAGAGGGCAGCCTGCAGCTGCCGGACGCGGCCGGGGGGGAGGGCGCCGCGTCCCCGGCGCAGACACCCTGCAGTCTCAGCGCGTCCCTGTGCTTCAGCTCCGGGGACGAGTCCCCGCCGCAGTCTCGCGCCTCAGCGGCGGAGGGCGCAGCGGCCTCCCCGCCCTCGTGTCGCAGCGGCCAGCGGGTGGTGGAGAGGCAGTGGGAGGTCAGTAGCGCGGGTGCCGGGTCCCCCGCGGAGTGCGCGTCCCCCGAAGAGCCCGTGTCCCCCGAGGAGCCCGCATCCCCGGAAGAGTCTGTCTCCCTGGAAGAGCCACAAGAGACCGTATCCCCCGAGGAGCGCGCGTCCCTGGAAGAGCCCGCGTTCCCCGAGGAGCGCGCATCACCGGAGGAGCCCGGCGACCCCGCGCCTGTCCCTCCCGGCGTAGGGCCCGAGCACGGGGAGCCCGACCTGGTCATCGAAGTGTCGGGCCGCCGGCTGCGGGCGCACAAGGCGGTGCTGGCGGCGCGCAGCGACTACTTCCGCGCGCGCGCGTCGCGGGACGTGCTGCGGGTGCAGGGCGTGGGCTGGGCGGCGCTGCGGCTGCTGCTGGCCTACGCGTACAGCGGGCGCATGGCGGGCGTGCGGCCCGACAACGTGGCCGAGGTGGTGGCCGGCGCGCGCCGCCTGCAGCTGCCCTGCGCCGCGCAGCGCGCCACCGACGCCGTGGCGCCGCAGCTGAGCCTGGCCAACTGCTACGAGGTGTTGAGCGCGGCCAAGCGGCAGCGGCTGGCCGAGCTGCGCGAGGCCGCCTACCGCTTCATGAGCGACCACTACCTGGAGGTGCTGCGCGAGCCCGCCGTCTTCGGGCGCCTGTCGGGGTCCGAGCGCGACCTGCTGCTGCGCCGCCGCCTGCGCGCCGGCCGGGCCCGCCTGCTGGCCGCCGCGCTCGGGCCGGCCGGGGAGCGCGCGGGCAGCCGCCCGCAGAGCCCGTCGGGGGACGCGGAGGCCCGCGGCGAGGCCGCCGTCTACTGCCTCCAGGAAGCGGCCGGCGAGTGGCGCGAGCTGACGCGGCTGCCCGAGGGCGCGCCGGCGCGGGGCTGCGGCCTGTGCGTGCTCTACAACTATCTCTTCGTGGCGGGCGGCGTGGGGCCCGCGGGGCCCGACGGCCGCGCGCGCCCGTCCGACCAGGTCTTCTGCTACAACCCGGCCACCGACAGCTGGAGCGCCGTGCGGCCGCTGCGCCAGGCGCGCTCGCAGCTGCAGCTGCTGGCCCTGGACGGCCACCTGTACGCCGTGGGCGGCGAGTGCCTGCTCAGCGTGGAGCGCTACGACCCGCGCGCCGACCGCTGGGCCTCCGTGGCCCCGCTGCCCCGGGGTGCCTTCGCCGTAGCGCACGAGGCCACCACCTGCAACGGCGAGATCTACGTGTCCGGGGGCTCGCTCTTCTACCGCCTGCTCAAGTACGACCCGCGGCGCGACGAGTGGCAGGAGTGCCCGTGCAGCAGCAGCCGCGAGCGCTCGGCCGACATGGTGGCCCTGGACGGCTTCATCTACCGCTTCGACCTCTGTGGGGCCCGCGGCGACGCGCAGGCGGCGGCCGGGTCCGGAGGGGTCAGCGTGCTCCGCTACCACTGCCTGGCCAAGCAGTGGAGCCGCTGCGCCTCGCACCTGAGGCCCCCGGGCGCGCCGTCGGGCCTACAGCCCTTCCGCTGCGCGGCCCTGGACGGCACCATCTACTGCGTGGGCCGCGCTGGCACCTGGCGCTTCGTGCCGCCCCAGGATGGCGAGCCCGGCGGGGACGCAGACGCCGGCGGCAGCTTCGAGCCCGAGTCCCTCCGAACCCCCTGGGATGCCCGGGGCGTGCTCTTCCCCTTCGTCCTCAACTTGCCTGAGGAGAAGCCCGACAGAGGCGAGGAGGGCGCCGCCTAGGGCGGGCCAGGGTCACCTGGGCGTCTCCTCGGGCAGCCCTGGGACGAGGAGCGCCCCGTGGGCTGAGGTCCCAGCTGGGAAGGGGGCGAAGGGAGCGGAGGAGGGGAGGGAGAGAGTCGTGGGTGGGCCGCTGGCCACCGGGATCCGTTAAATGCTTTGAGGTTGGAAGCTTGTCGTGGGCCTTGAAGACTTTCTGCAATGCTGTTTTAAGGTCTGCTTCCCTATTCTGCATTCCTTTTTGCTTCGCTTTGCTTAATGGGGTCGATGGTGTAAGATGTAGGATATGTGCAAATAGATAACTTTGCAGATAAGATACAGGATACCCGAGGGAGTAGGGCAATGGAATCAAAAGATTAAGCTTCAAGGTACAGTGGGTGGGTCCCAGAGTGAACCCAGGGGGTACCCAAGATGTATTCAGGATGTACCTAGGGTTTACTGGGGTGTGCTCAGGGCGTGCTAGGGTGCACTCACGCTCCGGTGTGGAGTGGAGTGGCGAAGAGCCCAGGCTTGACCTCTGGCAGAACCGCAGCATACTGTGTGATGAGAAGGTGCCGCAGGCACCTCGGGCTGCTGCGCCAGAGTCGAGACCCTAAAGTAGGCCAACTCGAACTCTATTAGTGGAACCACTGAAAGAAGGTCATAGTTTTTTGGCTTGAGGTTTAGAATTATAACTAATAAGTTAAGCTCTTAAAACCGTTCTAACTCAGTTTAAAAGTTCATGCCACCAGGTGTTCAAGTTTGGTTGGCTCAATTCCAAATTCAATAAGCATTAAAGGCAAAATCTTTGATTACCAATATGATCTCCCGTCCAGTACACATTGGAAGTATTTCCTCTACTGTGCCATAGATACCATGAATGGGGTCTCACACACACACACCCCTCAAGAGCAGTTCCATCTCACTGTTGAACTGGGATGGGTTTACATTTTCAAGTTAAAGGATGTTAATAATTATATTCAATGGTAGAGTAATGATTTACTATTATTTGAATTTTAAGTCTTTGGTGACTAAGTGTTTACCAAAGAGCATGTCATGAATAGGAAAAGCTGACCAGCAAGGGAGCTTGTCTATTTTAAAAGGAACCTTTGATAGCGATTGTATATGCTCAACCACTTCCATATTTTATAATAGGCTGAAAGAGAGTATTATTCCAAAAAAAAAAAAAGGTTAAAATAATTTTTTTGACAGTCCTAAAGACTTGTCCTAAAGACAAGCATGCAGACACATTCTGAACCCATGACTTATGATGTTTTAAATATGTATTATGTAATTCTGCTGAGAGAAATTAATTTTTAAAAGCATCATTCTAAGAAAATGTGGCAGAGTGACAATGAGCATATTGACATAAAGGGAAATAACATATAGTTATAATGTAGTTTAGCAAGTAAACTACATTTTTCTAATTGTGAATTCCAAAGTGCCCTAATAGAATTAACATGAAACTTATTACTTTGACAGGCCACAAGGATTGAAAACAAATCAATTAGTCTTCCCTCATTTGTTATGACATTTTACTTTCCAAATATATATAGACAGGGTTCACTATATATTAAGAGTTTAAGGATAAAATATATGCTCACAACTACAGGAAAGCTGATTTGGATTCTGAATCTAATCCATTTCTTGATTACAATAGGAAAAGTATACATTGAAAGTTACTGGAACATAATTAGATGAAATCATGCATACCTTACTGTTATTTAGTTGTTAACCCAGTGGTAGGAGTTGACATCTCTGTAGCAATCGGTGGGTAATTTGGAAATAGGTTATGCTTTTTGAAGAGTCTGTGGTTATGACAGTTGTCAGATAAGTATGTTTAGAAATGATCGGCTTGAATCTTATGCATGTGCCAGAGGAATGGCATTCACGGCTTCAGTTGGAGTATATTCTGGGGACTTGTGTGCTTGCTCTGACTGCTCATGAACTGAGGGATATCTTGGCACCCTGGTTAATCATCTTAGGAAAGAAAAACAGACTTCATAGTGCCTGACGTGATTGGCCTTTTATAGCAGTAGACAGGGAAATGGTGGTAGAGAAAGAACTTATAGCAAAAGGAAACAAATCATGTTCTTTTAAAAAAATGTACATTTCGTGTTGTAGTACATTTTTCTCTAGAACTTTATGCCACAACTTTTATATGAACTAGAACCAGGCTAATATTTTCATTCCTTAAATATCAAATTCATGAACTAGTATCACTGTGATTTACTTGAGGAATCATTCCTATGATGTTTACCGTTTAAAATGCTGAAAGTGGGTTTCCAGAGTAAAATGGTTCCCTTAAGAGAATATGAGAAATATTGATGTCAGGTGTGGACAGCCACACACTAGCACGCCCAACTGGAGTTTTTGTATATTATTTTTTCATTTAATTTGATAAAGGAATGCCTGTGCCAGACATAGCATCACTTCCTGTGGGAACTGGGCTCCGAATCCCAGGGATTTGTCAAATGAAATACACAGGAAACCTCAGGATAAGTGAAAGGATATAGACTATTAGGTATTGTATTTCTAAGGAGTAAGATCACATAAAAACAAATACTAGAGGACCTGGCATGCCACGAGGACCACTTTATTTTGCTTTTTGGGGCCAGTACCTGGATCGTGGAGCCACAAGGGTTTGCACCAATGAAAAAGAAAAGCCACCCCCTCCACCATAGTTGATTTGGAGGACTGCTGGGTGGGGAGGGGAGAGTGGGCTGTCATTGCTGAGACTGGCCCCTGAAGGTCTGATGTTCCAAGGAAGGGTCTTTACATATTCAGTATGAGGTTCTAAGTCTGATACTATTTAGAAAAACAGTTGGTGCAAAATATTCCTGATCGTCAATCAGCCAAGAGTCAAATGAAGCTAATGCATTTATGACATCCATCCATAATTCTCAAAAAATTAAGCAACCCACACACACTGACATTTCCAAATATTTGAAAGAGCAGTGGCATTTTAAGAGGAAACTGGTATACACGAAAGCTTGATCTTTTGGTTAGTTGACAAGCAATGACTTTTGTATTGTCAATCAAGGTCCATTTGGAACCCAAAGGAAGGGGCTTAAGATGTCTTCATTTTCTTTCTATTTTTATTTCTGGTCTTGGAAACAACCCCCATGCTAGTGTTGACTCTTGGCAGCTTTATGGAGCTGGATTTGGAAGTTGCTGATGTGATTTCTGCGTCTATGGTGGCACCTTTTCCTTTAAGAGAACCAATGCTGTGGAAATTCTTTTGCTACTTAGTTAAACCTCTTACCTGTATCTGTTTTGCTACAAATAAGTAAGAAATGAATCATCTGCTCCATTTCTGTTAACTTCTGGTGTCACTTTAGTAATTCTGGTGGCAGCTGTTTAATCTGTGGGTCTCTTGGGTAACTTCCTGTAAAAGATTTTGAAATGGAATGTTTCTGAGGTCTTTGCTTTTTCCTAAAGTCAAGACAGTTTGAGGACGCAATCTGTTGTAACAGCTTCGTGGGTCGAATGTAAACAAAAGTGGTATTTTGTATTCTGTCTTATTTTAGATGCTTTCCTAGCTTACAAAATGTTTCATTTTGGTGTTTAAAAAATCAAAGTTCTTATTTTCCCCTTTCCTCTGCAATATTATTCATATGAGAAGATAAAGAGCTAAAAATGGAGATGTGCAAGTGTTTTGGTTGCTTCTGAATTTATGTCAGCAGCTGCCTTCTCCACCTTTTCCACATGCAGGAGGATGCCTGGACCACTCGGCCCCTGCTCTCAGCACAGGAGCTGGCAATGGCAGGCTCTTTCTCCATGCTTAGTGAATTGGTTTGAAATGAATTGAAATAAAAGGCTAGATGTGTCCTCGTGTGAGATTAAAGCTCCTCCAAAGCGTTTTAAAGCTCTAAACCTTACTGCAGTGTTGCCATTTGTTAAAGACCAACCTGACTGTTTAAGGCACAGTCTGGGCCACTGATGCTTGTCTGTGTGGTTAATGTATTTATTAATGCTTCAGGTTTTAAGTCCCAGGCACAAATACTGTAAAACCTCATATGTCTGTCTGTTTATGCCAAGATGAAATAAATCATTGGAAGTGCCAGTGATCCTGGAATCTGTCCAGCGGCTGCTCGTCTTTCCCCCTCTCTGCAGCGGAGCACCAGGCAGGCGTCCTCTCGGAAATGTGCTCACAGGGGCTGGGGAGGTTCCAGCACTGCCCACGAGGCCAGGGTGGGTGGCCCATCTGCAAATGAGGAGTTTGATGACTCCTGAGGGTCCCTCCAGCTATGAGTTCTGAGGCAGGCGGTCCCTTCCTCCTCATAGGGTGTGTATCAATGCCTCTGCCCTCTCCCTGCCTGTCACCTGTCCCCTCGCCAGCAGGTAGTGGTGCCGCTGGCTGACTATGCTGCTTCCTGGAGAGGCCGGTGCTCTAAGCATGAACTTGTGGACACGGCCCAGTGTAGTTGGTGTGGTCACAGGAGGAGATGAGAACACAGCTGGGAAAGAGGAAGTTGATTCTATTCTCAAGTCCTGGAGCGGTCAGCTCACACCAGGCAGGGCTGCAAGGGAAGTGCCAGGCTTCGGTCAGGGACACAGAAGCAGGACCAGGGGACAGTCAGGCCTGCGCCTTTGTTGGGGTTTCCATGGTGAACAGCCTGGCTTTGGCTGCTGTGAATGGTTCTGGGGGGCTTCAGGCTGTCGGGGCGCTGTCCTGGGGTGAGTTAGGCGGGGATGGTGGTGGCTGGTATATGAGGTTAAGCTCTAGGGCGTGAGGGGGCTCTAGGCTGCGCATGGGTTGGGTTTGTTTGAGGGATGTGCTCTAAGCCCTTTGCCATCTCTGAGGAAGTCCTATCCCTGGGAGAGGCAGCCTCTCCTGAGCCTGTAAACTTCTTAAGATGTCAGAACATCATACTCTAGAGCCAGTTCTGATGGCTTAGTGGTTCAAGTTTGGCGCGCTCTCTGATTTGGTGGCCCGGGTTCATTTCCCGGTCACAGAACCGCACCACCCATCTGTCAGTAGCCATGCAGTGGCAGCAGCTCATATAGAAGAGCTAGAAGGACTTACAACTGGATTTACAACCATGCACTGGGGCTTTGGGGAGAAAAAAAAAAGAGGAAAATTGGCAACAGATGTTGGCTCAGGGCAAATCTTCCCCAGCCAAAAAAAAAAAAAAAAAAAATCATATGCCAGAGAAAATGAAAAACGTGATTAACACAGCTGTCAATCCCACTGCCAGTCTCCCCCTGGAGAGGGTTTGGGGGACCGAAGGGCATGTCAAGTGAAAGTTTCAGAGCACATTCACTATGCTTTCCTGGTGCTCCTTCCCTCTCTCATGAGCAACACCTCATTCCACTAAAATCCAGAAGTGCGTGCAATTGGGGCCTGAGGAGCTAATACCCATTTCCCCCTGTTCCCTCGCGCCACCCAACAGTTCAGAATAAATCAGGAAATAGGCTCAGTCATCAGACAGACACTGAGGTGCCCTCTCATCCCCAGCACAGGAAGGGTAGAAAGTGGGGTTTGGGGTGATTGCTAGGAGGGCTTGTGCACGCCACCTGAAGCTGGTCACAGGTGATATCACCCTCTGCGGGCCTCTCCCGAGGATGCCGACCCTGCAAATCCACATGTGTGGGTGTGTTGTGTGTATTTTTATTTTCTGTATATTATGATGTTTGACATCTTAAAACCCTTTCTGGATGGGAGAGACTGCCCTTCCCAGCTGGCCAATCCTTAGAGGCAGCAAAGGGCCCAGGCTTTGACATGCCCACCAACCCCCCAGAGCCAGGCCTGCTCTGTCTGCTGTGTAGCTGGGAGGTGAGATTCCTCTGCCTTCAACTAGGACCACACGTATCACCCAAAGCCCAAGGAAGTCATTCAAACCAGCCAGTCCTGAGTGTTCACCCAGCCCTGCCTGCCTTTCCCGTGGAAACCCAGGAAAGGCCATGGCCTAGGCCCTCCCCGGCTCCCGTCTTCTGTCTCCTGACCAAACCGGGGGGTCTCTCGTCCCCCAGCCCCTCACCCCTGGCCCTGCATGGCGAGCTGTGCCTCTTGTTTCTAGGGGAACTCAGAGTAACATAAAACTTCTCTTTCGGTGGCATTGACTTCTCAGTCACCTTTATAAATTAGGACCTGGCATAGTACAGTGGGCACAGAGGAATGCCTGCTCCTTGCAGGGGCAGATCCCAAAGAGAGAACCGGAGTGTGCAGGGAGGGGCTCGTCCCAAATCCACCACTCAATTCTTTGCCCTCCTCCTCTTGGGCGATGGGGTGGGGTGGGGGGTTGTGCAGAGAGGACCAGAAATATACCCCTCGGAAATTCCCTCTCCATGGGGACCAGAGGAGTGGAGACCACGCGTCTGTCCTCTGGTGCAGCGGCAGACTCTGCTTCCTGTGTGAACCTGGGAAGTTCAGAGGCTGTAGAGTGGAAGGGGGGATCTTATTTAGATTGTCTGCTGTGCTCTGTGTTTAGATTTGGGGTTGGGGTTTGCCCGAGTGTGTTAAACTCGGGTCATTGCAGATAAGGTTTCCCGTGGTCCTCGCTCTGATCCGCTGCCTCATGCAGAATCTCCAGCTGCAGCTGCCTTCTGGGAGGGGCGTGCATGGGTCTGAGATGCAATAGGGCAGCGAGGCAGTGGGTTACAGCCCCAGCACCAGTGCTGGGAAAGCAGTTCAGAGCACCCAGCTCCTCCAGACTGAACAGGTCTAATGCACACGATGGAGAGATGGCCGGAAACCCTGGAGAGAAACGGTTCTGTGACGATGGGGCAAGGTGTGGCCCTGATGGTGGTAAGGTGGATGGTAATCTTGACTGGACGTGCTTTGAGTCTGGACCACTCAGCCAACACAGCGAGGAGAGGGCATGCTCTCTCGGGCAACACGTTCTTCACACACTCAGAAACGCTATGATCCCATCACACTCGGCCCTCCTCTGAGTTTCAGACTCAGCCTCCTGCGAATGGAATGTTGGAGTAAACATTTGTAGACCCAAACATTTGTTTTTGCAGTTTGCACTCGACATGAGTATGGCCTCAAGTGTTACTGTTAATTTGTAAGGATTCTTTAAAAAATTATTTTTTCCCTCTTAAAAATCTTTATTTTTTCATAGGAGGTGGGGAAAGAATGTTGCTAACAGAGTATTCTTAAGCAAAGAGTGGAGATAGAAGCTCCCCAACCTGAACTTGCTGTCTTTTGAGGTTTCTTTCGTAGCATTTTCTTCTGCAAAAATATAATTAAATCTGAACTTTCCCACAGTTGCAACTTTTTTCCCTGTTGAGTTTTGGGATTTTGATAATAAACTGGAATGATTTTCTTGGCCTTTGGCTTCTTTTAAATTAGATATAATGGCACAAAACACATGGGCTTTTCCAACTGATGAATCTTACAACAAAAATTGAAGCAAATGAAGGATGTGGGAAAAATTCACAGAAGTCTAGTATTCTTGCCCAGTGAGAAAGGAGGATTTTTTAAAACTTCTTCAGACAAATGAAATTAATCTGTTTTTATAAAGAAGAGCTCACTGTGCTCAATCCTTTGGAGATCATCAATAAGGCATGAAGGACCTTCCTTCGGGATGCCACTCTGCTGGTGGCTGGTGTCCCCAACCTGTGGCACGAACACAAGGGTAATTTGGGCATTGCTGGGCGCGTGCCTGACAACTGCCTCAGGAGGATTTATAGGTCTTGGAAAATGCCTCCAAACATTCCAGCTACAGAAATTAAGCACTTGAGTGTGCACAGCCATATCCCGAAGAATTCACTCAATGAGCATGTTATGGGAGTGTTTCAGAGGGTGGGATCGGTAATTGATAACTGGTCATCAATGACTTAAATTCCATAAAGCTGTCCTCCAGTGGTGGTTGGAACTCGGCAGAACAGAGTGCTGGAGTGGGGTCCTTTGCGACCCGTTCGGAATTGCAGTCTGTCTCCTGCTAGCTGTGTAGTCCAGGACACACTACTGAGCATCATTAACAGTCATGTTTCCTTATTTGTAAAGTATGGGTTACAACACCCTTGAGAGCGTTTACGAGATCAGGCTTGTGCAAATACATGTCTGATTGGGTCCACGCTTCTCAGAGTCCAGGAGAATCACTTTGGGAACTTCGTAAAAATATGAATTCCCCATATGAGAGATTCTCATGTAATAGGTCTGAGGTGGAGTTTGCATTTTTGACAAACACCACAGTAATTCAGAGGCTAGCCATCATGTTCCCAGTCAGTTAAAACGCCCCTCGTGGGGCCTCAGCCCTGTCTCAGACTGTGGGCTCTCAGAGGCCAGCTGGTCCTCTCTGCTGACCCGTTTCCACTTGCTTACCCCTATCCTGGGGCCTATCATGCAGGACAGGTTAGTAAATGTGGATTACCCCAAAGAGGTGGTGTTTGTCACAAATCACATGCAGGAAGAAGGAAGACTCTTAAGAAGAGATTTTTCTTATAACCCACTTGTAGTGGGAAGCCTGAACAGTTCCCAAGACTTGTCAAAATCCAGTGACACTGGGCTGAGAAATCGGAGAGAATCTGCTACACCTGAGGACAGCAGGTAACCTTCCTGGCAGGTATAATATGGTGCTGCTT
This sequence comes from Ceratotherium simum simum, assembly GCF_057802395.1. NCBI lineage: Eukaryota > Metazoa > Chordata > Mammalia > Perissodactyla > Rhinocerotidae > Ceratotherium > Ceratotherium simum. The sequence continues at coordinate 1,690,443 of NC_141927.1, forward strand.
CTGGCCATGGAGATAGCACCGAACTGGGTGGTCCTTTACACCCCCTGCTCCCCCTCCCATGTACAGCCTCCCCCGTTATCAACATCCCCACCAGATGGTACCTTTGTTACAATCGATGAACCTCCATTGACACATCATCATCACTCAAAGTCCATAGTTTACATTAGGGTTCACTCCGTGTGTTGTACATCCTATGGGTTTGGACAAATGGATAATGACATGTATCCACCATTATAGAATCACACAGAGTAGTTTCACTGCCCTAAAAATTCTCTGTGCTCCATCTATTCATCCCTCCCATCCCCCCAACCCCTGGCAACCACTGATCTTTTTACTGTTTTCGTAGTTTGCCTTTTCCAGAATGTCATATAGTTGGAATTATACACCATGTAGCCTTTTCAGATTGGTTTCTTTGACTTAGTCATATGCATTTAAGGTTCCTCCACGTCTTTTCATGGCTTGATAGCTCCTTTATTTTTAGTGCTGAATAATATTGCATTGCCTGGATGGACCCCGGTTTATTTATCCGTCCACCTACTAAAGGACACCTTGGTTGCTTCCGAGTTTTGACAATTACAGATAAAGTGTGCAGGTTTGTGTGTGAGCGTAAGTTTTCAATTTATGTGTTAAGATCAACTTTATTAAGATGCAATTTACATACAATAAAATACACTTATTTTCAATTCAATGACTTCTGACAAAATACATGCATATGTGGTTATAGATGTCCATGGAATTACATTACAATCAAAATACAGAACAACTTTTTAGCCCCAAACTTCCCCGTATTCCTTTGCAAGGTCAAACCCCACCACCCTGGGCCCGGGCAGTTACCATCTTGCCTTCGTCACTATAGATTAGTTTTGCCTACTCTTGAATCGCAAAGAAATGGTAACATATAGCATTTTCTTTTTTGTGTCTACCTTCTTTCACTCAGCGTAGTGTTTTTGAGATCCATCCAAGTTGTTGTGTGTATCAGTAGTTTGGCTTTTTGTAACTCAGTTTTGAAAGGTTATTGTTCAAAATGGATACAGTGTTTAATGTTTTATAGCTGACAGGGATAACTGAGGGACTAGGAGACACTGGTTAGTTACAGTGGCATCCTCTGAGGGCTGGAGAGCAGAGTTTCCCCATCTGAATTCTTGTCAGATGATGATAAACGACAACGTCGGTATTCGTGTCCCCCTAGGATCTTGTGAGCTTCTCGTACCAAGAATACCTAAATTCTTTCCATCAGTTTGTCAGATTTTAGCTCCCAAAAGGTGTTAACTGTGTAACTGAGTAGATTTCCCTTTTCGTTTTGCTAGAAAGTTCTCAGCCAAATTTGTGCTATTCACTAGATAGTGGGCGGGCCTCATTGTTGGCACTGACCTAATTCCTGGTCCTGCCTTGTCCTCTCATTGCTTCCTTTCTGCTGCCTTGAGTGTAACTCGTGACATTTTTTCATATTTTAGGTATTAAAAGGCACATGAAAATCATCCTGTAATAAAAAGAGGGCATAATCCAGCTGACAAATAGACTCGATAACTAGAACCGAGATGACCTTCTCCCCAGAACACACAGCAGCTGCTACATTTATGCCACATTGTCTCTGAGAAGCACATTACCAGGCATTTAAAAAGCATTTAAGGGTCCGGCCCTGTGGCTGAGTGGTTGAAGTTCCACGTGCCCCACTTTGGTAGCCCAGGTTTCCAGGTTCAGATTCCAGGCGTGGACCTACACCACTTGTCAACCATGCTGTGGTGGTGACCCACATACAAAGTAGAGGAGGATGGGCACAGGTGTTAGCTCAGTGACCATCTTCCTCAAGCAAAAAATGAGGAGGATTGGCAGCGGGTGTTAGCTCAGAGCCAATCTTCCTCATCAAAAAATAAAAAAATAAAAAGCATTATAAACACAATGATTGAATGCTTTCCTATTGAAATGAATCGCTTTAAGAACACTAGCTTTCACTGGCTGGACATCCACGTCAGATGCCACATTAGGCTTCACACACATTGTCTTGTTCAAGCCTCTCAGACAGACGTTTTGCAGGGCAGGTAGTTAATGTCCCCAAAGTGAAACTCAGCGTGATGAGGTAATTTCAGAGCCACTGCCTTTTGCAAATTGGTAAAAATGCCCTCTCCTCTGGGGGGCATTGAGCTTGGGCTGGCTCTTGGCCCCCACTTGCCCCCAGCAGATGCCCCTGCCCAGGACAAGCCGCACCTGCACGCGACAGCTTCCCTGGCTCAGGGCCACGTTGAGGAGGCGGCTGTGCTCTGATCCGGATGAGTGACTCCAGAGCTGTGGGCAGCCCCGTGCGCAGTAGACTTTGTCCCCTAGTGACCCAGGGGATGAGACTCACCTTCCGAGTGCCTTGAAACCGTCTCCAAGTGGTGACCGACTCGTGCATTCACTCGACAAACGTGACTGAGTACCTACCAAGTGCCAGGTGCTGCCCTAGGTGTGGGGGCTGCCCTTTCTAGCACAGCCCATGGCCCTCCTCGAGCAGTTCCTCATGGACAGAGGGGACATGCCACCTTCACCACTGGGAGGCCAACGTGTTCTCCTTCCCCGGGTGTGACCCAGCAGCCATCCATCGTCCACCCCTGCGGTCACAGGCTTGTTGCACGTCCAGGAATAAGTCATGAAGAGTCCTTTACACTCAGCCAGGGAGCAGTAGGCAGACCCCAGGGCCAGCAGGCAAACTAGAAGGTTATCTACCGTGTGGTTATTACTCACGGGCTGAGCAATCTCGTCTGAGAGGCCAGACAGCCCTCGGGCTAAAGGCCTGTCAGGGGGACTGTGTATAGATGACTCAGTCCTCTCCATGGCTCGGTTTCCCTGACTGCAACACCAGGAAACTAACAGTAGTCCATCATCTAAACGTGGATTAGAAAGTGCTCTCCAGGGGTGTTACCTGCTATGGTTATGGCACATTACACAAGCAGGAATTGTTCACCAATCACAAATGAAAGTCTGACTCTCCAGAAATCTCTGGATTTTCAAACTTCATTCACAGATTATGATAGTAAAGATGATAACATTAAACAGAGTTTACAGTGACTTCTCTTTTGTCTCACAAGGCGTCAGAAAGGCCCAGGAGAACAAAAGGAACTGTTGTTGAGCTGTCTGCCCCTGTCTATGTGGTAAGGGTTGGGGTAGGAGTCTTTGTTGGACTCAGTGGAGCTTTGTTGATCATTCAGTCATTCAACAACCACTTCTGTATCTCCTGAGTGTCAGCCCTGAGCTCTGGGCTGCCCCGGCTGCCCCTCTGTTAACACAGAGCGAAGGGACCGCAAGCAAGGGCCCCAGAGTCAGATAGGACACAGGGGCGCAGGTCTGGGCCTTTCTTCTTCTGAGCCCCATAGGACCCCCTTGTCTTCCTCTCCACGAGGACTCCATTCTCCCTCCTCACTCTGGGGCTCATCTGAGGCCCTTCTGTCCTGGGCGCGGCCCCTCTCTTCTGGCCTGGAGACATTTCCTCCTCTCGGGGTGGCCAGCCTGTGCTCCCCGGAGGTGCCATCCGACCCCTGGGCCGAATCAAGCCTGGCTGTGCGGACAGGAGACCGTCTCCCTTCTTCTCGGGGGCTGCGGCTCCCTGGCTAACACCTGGGAGATCAGCTCTGGCCCCTTCCGGGCACTCACACTGAATGTCATTCTAGGAGGAGATAGTAAGTATAAACAGTTTCCTGGCTTTAGAACTTAACTGGCACAAACCCCAAAGGCTAAATAAACTAGCGTGCATTTAAAATCAGTGGAGAGGATCCGACACAAATCTCACCCTCGGGCTTTGCCATTACCCTGAGCGCGTGGCCTGAGAGGCGGGACGACCCCATTACTGGCATGTGCTGGGGGGATGTGTCACTCCCCCATCCAGACTCTTGCTAACACGCCCTGGGAGAGGTCCTGCCCTCAGGGCTCTGCCATCCAGCCTCTGTCACCCTCTGCACTTGGTCTCCACGGTCCCCCCACCTGCACTCTTCCCCAGGTGTTCTGGCTGTCCTGCTGTTCCTCCCGTGGGCCAAGCTTGTGCCTGCCTCACAGCCTTTGCGCTGGAGTCCCCTCTGCCTGGGCACCCTGTCCCCAGGTCTCCCCAGCTCCCTGCCTCCTGTTACCCACTTCCTACCCAGAAGACGGCCTTCCGACATCAACCCTCCACCCTCCACCCCTCCATCCCGGCCACTATCTGTTCACTCAGCATGTTTTGTTGTTCTTAATGGCTCTTGTTCATATCTCGTTAAATCATGTCTTTACTATTAATACCCATTATATCATGTCTTTGTTATTAATATACGGTTAGAGCATGTCTTTATTGTTATCATCCAGTTATGTCAGGACCTTGTTATTCATATCCATTTAGACCATGGCCTTGTTGTTAATGACCACCATATCATGTCTTTATTATTATTATCCAGTATATCAGGTCTTTATTATTAATGTGCAGTATATCATGTCTTTATCGGCTTGTGGCTGTGGTCTGTACTCCTCACCAGAACCGAGCTCCGTGAAGATCTGGGCCATGTCTGATCCACCCCTGTGTCCCCAGATTCTTGGTCGGTGCCTGCAACGTGGCAGGCACTCAGCATGCATTTGTGGAATTACTTAAGCCACAGATGAATGAATGAGATTCTCTGCAGGAGGGTGCATTTGGGAATTCCCCAGTGCCCGGCGTGAAATAACAGAGAGGTACTTAGCGAGGAAGACTAGTGTTCGGTCCCTGCCCTGACAGAGGATACAGATATTGCTGCTCCAACAAGACGGACACATCACTTATGGAGCCATTTTATGTTTATCTATGAAAATCTATTTCCAGAACAATCTTTTAAAAGGCACCTGAGCAGTTAGAGTACGTTATTTTAGTAAACAGGTTCCCAGTCTTTTTCTAGGAGAATCTGCCACAAACCAAACCTTGTCAAACAGGCGTGCTCTGTCTTTTGTTTCTTCTTGTTTGCTCTTTCTTTACCTCCCATTTCTCCATTTCCATATTCCTCTGCCTGTTGTTCTGCAGCATCCTGAACAGAGCAGGTACACCTCTGAGAAGCACAAAGGATGAACACGCCTGCCCCACATGCACAAGTTCAAGGAACAATCTTCATGGCGCAGCCTCATGCGGCCAGCTAGGGATGAGCTGGTCTCCAGAATGGCTTTTCTAGATAAGCTTACTTCCTAGACAGCCATACATTTTTTAAAATCCCTCTCTCTCTCTCTTTTTTTCTTTTTCGGTGAGGAAGATTGGCCCTGACATAACATCCGATGCCAGTCCTCCTCTTTTTTGCTGAGGAAGATTGGCCCTGGGCTAACATCCATGCCCATCTTCCTCTACTTTATTTGGGACGCCGCTGCAACATGGCTTGATAAGTGGTGTGTAGATCCACACCCGGGATCTGAACCTCTGAACCCCGGGCTGCCGAAGTGGAGCTCGTGGACTTAACCACTACGCAACCAGGCTGGCTCCTAAACATCTCTTCTTTAAAGAGATTATTCCTGGTCAGTGTTTCCTATGCTCATTGGTGTATACTTTGCTTAGATGTGATTACATGTAATAACATAGAGTTATATGAATGGAAACTTTCTAAAATATAATGCTGCAAAATATTAAATTTTCTCTAAAAGCTCAAATTTATGGTGCCTGGCAGGAAAGTACTACTTTTTAAATGTACATGATGTAAAAGTATCAAGTATAGGGAAAGAGAAATGGGCGTGAATTAGTTTAATCTCTGCAACTACACAGTAAGTCAGTTGTTTATTATAAAGGAAACTTTTTAAAGACCATGTAGCAATTGGCTGGGGATTGGCTGACGGCCACAGAGCGAGGATCCGGGGGAGGGGTGGGGAGCTGTGCTCCCCCTGAGGGAATGCTTCCCAAGAAAATGAGTCCTTTTATCATGTTCAAGGATATGAAATGAATATTAAAAACATTGAATGCAAACTTAAAATCCATCAGAATATAGCGTATTTCCTTACACTGACATATCGCCTCAAAAAACATTTTCATGGATCACACAGAACAGGACACACTCTCTGTGCAATGCGTGGGCTGGAAATGACAGCATTCCCCCAAAAGCCTGTAGAACGAACCCAGTTTTTAGACTCAGAATTGGGCATTTTAATAAAACTTAGGTGAAGTATAAACTGTCATCGACAGAGGGAGACTAAGAATAACTCGCAGCCTCCACAGCTATGATGTCGGACTAAGCATTTGGCAGGCATAGGTGTGAAGAATTATCACGTAGATTCCAGATCAAGAATGCCATTTGCCTGAAGACAGGCGTCCAATCCTTACACACGAGTACCCTCATTGCTCACCTGTAGTCTTACACACGCGTCTAGAAGACATCCTGGGAGCCACCATCCCTCCCACCCTGTCAAAGGCTTGGGTGTGAGTGTGAGAGTTTCCTGGCCTTTGAAACGTGTCAGAGACGAACGCAGCTGGACATCAGTCAAAGCAGTGACAACGGATTTTATTGGGTCACCTCTGACAGTGGGGAAGGAGCGGAGCTCCCCTCTTGATTGTGCAGAGGTGGCGAGAGATTTAAAGGCAGAAGGAGGGAGCAGGGACGGGGAAAGCGGAGGACAGGTGAGAAACTGCAGAGTCCGTCAGTATGGATGCGCTGAGGCCGCTGGGTCTGCCGCAATGATCAGAGTTCGGACTCCACCCTCTAGAGAGACTGGGAGACACAGGCCATCCTTCCTGACGGTTCCATTTCAAAGGAACGGCTCTCATGTCCTTGAGAAGGACACTCCTGGGTTTAGGAGGTACACACACATCTCTCAGGGACAGAGAAAGGATTGTAAGTCCTTCTAGTAGATCTTCTAAGAAAGGGCAGGGGCCGGTGGCCAGGTGTTGGCTGAACCAAGAGTGAGTTCTCCTGGTAGCGCCGAGCTCTCTCAGGCCGGCATTTTAATGGGGTCTGGGGTCCTCCTGGGACACAGGCTCCCGGGGCAGCAGCCGGGCTAGAGTTCAGTCAATGTCCTAGTGCCGGGTTTGGACTGAATCGTCAGGTGCTGAAGGTTCTGCAGACTGAGTAGCTCGATTTGGGGAGATGCTCAGAGACCAGTGAGATTAAATCTAAATGCAGTGGTTTTTTTGAAAATTTGACATTAACCTTTCTAATGCATTCTGAAAACATTTTCTTCTGCTTCGATGATGTCACTTGGACACTCTAAAATTTGAGCAATAATGGTATAATTGGGCTTACGTAGACAGTGACTGAAGAAAAACATCAATATTTCAAAAATACACGTCACGTCCTCCAGCACAATTTCAGTATCCTACAGTCAGTCAAATATGTTGCATAGACCAAAACAGGCTGCCATATTTTCTCCCGGGTTTTAGACATCCGGGCCCTCTGGAATAATCTATGAGTAACTGGATATAAAATCTGTTACGTTAAAAGTGCAGTTTTCCTTTGGACCGCTTTCCTGGGAATTATGAGGTCAAGAGTTAGGTTCTACTTCCAGCTCAGCAGCCGCGCAACGGCTGTTGCTCTGTAGAAAATGTTTACTCTTAAATATGGGGTGTGACTTTGTGATTCCAGTGGTCACTGGGTTTGCCTCACAGACCGAGGGGTCACGTCAGTGCTCCACATCAGCCTGCTTCACGCCTGTGGGACGCACCGTGAGACGGCATCGCTGTGTGTCTTTTCAACCATCCCCCACCCAGCCAGAAGGATTGCTACAGAGTCATCTAGAAAGATGGTAACGAATCGTAAGATGTGGTCTTCATAGTTTCCATAAGCGCAGCAAAGTTCTGGAATCTCCTTTAGCGCAGGCTCGTCAGCAATAGGAAGCAGTCTGCAGATGTTCAGAGGGAGTTGACACAAAGTAACAGCTCCTCGGACTGCCTGGGGACACGCGCCTTGCAGTTTCCACTTCTTCCTTCCTATACTTTTCTGCTCTTCTGTCTTCCGTTTCCTTTCCTTCCAAGGACTTTGATAAACGGTGCCACTGATTTCCCAGGCAGGATTCTGTACACAAGATGCTTTCTTCCTTTCCATCTTGCTTGTCACAGATCACCCTTTGTAAATCTTGAGACTCAGAAAAACAGGAGGGATAGGCGTCTATTGTCTTTCTTTGTGTGTGTGTGAAAGTGACTGTGGGAATTCAGGCTGCTAGCCGCAGACAAAGGCTCTTTCTGCCCGCTGGCCTCCATCTGAATTTCCTCTCTGTTTCCTCGCTTCCAGCGGGAGGGCGTCCAGGGAACAAATGGGAAAACTCTTAGTGGCTCTGCTGCTTAAAGAGGTCATTGCAGCAGAGAAAAGAACATTTATTTGTTAATTCCTTACACTTTTTAACAATGAAAGGGTTTTCTTTGATGTTGCTTACTGTATCTTTTCAGAAGACGGTGAAGGTAACTAGCGTCACGGAGGTCATTCTTTGACCCTTGGTCCTGAAGAATGGACAATCCTCTCTGTCTCTCTTTCCCTCCCATTCTCTCTTTTCTCTGTCTCTGTCTCTCTCTTTCTGTGTCTCTCTGTCTAGTTACTAATCATTTATTTGGCACAGTTCAAATGCCCCTCTGTTGGGGTTTAATGCATCAGAGTTTTGAATTCTAGGAAGGGACGGATAACATAAAAGCGTTAGACGTTGTTACTTCAACTGATGTTGAGTTCTGACTGCGTGCTGGAGGAGTGGAGATGAATAAGATGAAGACCCGCAGCCCGGGGATGGGGGGGTGGGTGCAGAGGTGGGGACGACCCCAGGCAGTGAGCAGGCTGATCACAGAGCTGTGTCTGGGCTGCGGCATGACTGAGGGTGGTGAGGATCAGGGAAGGCTTCCTGGAGAATGTGGTACCTAGCCAGGTGGAGGAGGGACGCCGGGATACCGGGACCCTGGGTGCTTGGGGGGGCTGCTGCCAAGGTCCGAGCCTGGCAGGTGTGGGGACCGGCCCATGGCTAAGGACGGCCAGCTGTGGGCTTGGTGTGTTTCTGGGGAGAGTGTGAGGGGCGAGCCAGACAAGGAGGTGTAGACCAGGTCATGCCGAGACAATGGGCCCAGCTCTATAGCAGGATCAGCCTTTAGAAAGATGATTCACTTGGGAAGCTGGTGGGGGGGGAGGAGGAGAGGGGGTGGAGCTGGGGGGGCTGTGCTCAGCGCCTCAATGACCCACGAAGGTTAGAAACCAGGAGAACACCACCATCGCAGGGCTGACCACGGCCTGGACTAAACACGCCCCAGCTCAGATCTGGCGCCTTGATTCTTACCTCCTCGATACCTGTTTGGTGAGGTTCTTTCCTGGAGGCTGTGTTAATACCAGGGCGTGACCACAGCGGGAGGAGGCGTGGGCGTGAGGCGTTGTGCACAGGTGCCCTGCTGGTCTGGGGAAGGGCTGTCCTCAGAGCGGAGGCCCCCAGAGTCAAGGGCTGGTGGGGTTTCAGGTGCAGAGACCCAGAAGAGGAAGGGTCCGCTGGGTGTTCCCTGGACGACGAGGGGGCTGGCGAGCTCTAGTTTCTGGGGAAGAAGCAGACTTTCAGTTACCGTGATGTCGTGAGAGACCAGAGACCCAAGTTTCCCCGCTGTTCCAGCGTCCCTTTCCTCCACTCCCCATAAAACCCTGAGCGCAGAACAGCCTGTGCGTCCGTCCTCAGGGCAGCAGAGAAGCGGAAGCTGGGAGACTGCGTTCCACCCGGAGAGCAGCTTGGGGAACGGTGACCTCGGCATGACCAGGAGCCCTGGAATGTCCCCTGCCTCTACCTCAGCCACCACTTGCAAAGCCCACCCACCTTGTCCGGGTCAGAAACTGTGGCACCTCAGACGCCGAGTCAGTGTCTGTCTCTGGATCAGCCCTTCCTATTTCTTCCAGCTCTTTGCCCAGGAACCCCCAGTACATTACATTCCAGCTCCGCTGGAACCCGCAGTCCATCGACACTGCCATGTCTCCTTTTCCACCGGCCTCTCCAGGCTTCACCCCTGTTCTTGTCAGCTTGGGGTGTGGTCCGTCAGCACGATTTCTGATTTCCACCTTCCTCACACGCCGCACTACCTCGCTTCTCTTTTCTCCCATCTTCTATTGTAAAATCCACAAATCCGACATCACCTCCTCTCTGTCTCCCACCAAGAAGCTGAACGTGCCTGGAGAACATCGCCCGACAGAACTGATTTTAAATTCGTCATTTCAAACGTCAAGAGGGTGCTGACCTTTGCTTTTCCTCTCCGGTCCGTGCCGGGTCTTAATTTATGAAGGTGACTGAGCTATGACATGGGGAGGTCAATGCCACCGAAAGAAAGGTCCATGTCACTGAGATCCTCTAGAAACAAAAGGCACAGATGCCGTGCTGGGCCACATGGGGCAGCACCAGGGGGTCGGGGGACAGAAGACAGGAGGGAGGGGAAGAATTAGGCCATGGCCTTTCCTGGGGTTTCCACGGGTGGGGTGAACACTCAGGACTGGCTGGTTTGAATGATTTCCTTGGGCTTTGGGCAATAGGCATGGTCCTGGTTGAAGGCAGAGGAATCTTGCCTCCTGGGTGCAGGGCAGATGGAGGAGGCCTGGCTCTGGGTGGTTGGTGGGCGTATCGACGACAGGCCCCCAACTGGGCCCTTTGCTGTCTCTGAGGATTCGCTAGCTCGGAGGGGCAGTGTCTCCCCAGCCAGGAAGGTTTCTAAGAGGTGAAAACAGCATAATATACAGAACAACATAAAAACCACGATTCGTATTCTCTCTCTGAGAACAGTGTTTTATGCCTTCTTTTTTCTCAGCTCTGGCTTAGCAAACACGGCCTCTATCTCCTGCCGTATTTCATGGAGAAAACAGTGATGCTTCATCTTCCTAACGCCAGACTGGCAACATCCCCGCAGAGGCCTCCTCCTCCTTGCCTCCCATTCTGTCTGAGGACAACTTGTTCCTCTTTTGCCCACGTACTGCTCTGGATGGACCCCAGTCGCCGTCCCAAGGCTTCCTCTCTGAGGGGCCTCTCCTCTTGGATTTCAACAATGAACCCTTCTGTTCTCCTGCATAGCACTTGTCACAGCTTGTCATTGTCCTATTTAATTATTTATAATCAAAACCAATGATTAGAAACACATTTAATTGTTAATAAAATTGATCACTACTCAATAAAGCACATGTGAACCCATCAATTTATTATTTATTTTTAGCCCGTCCTACTTAACCCGCAAGTTCCTTGAGGACGCAAACCAACTCTGAGGTTTTCATGTTTGGTTCCTGGTGCTTTCATGGGGCTGGTGGATCAGCTATGATGTGGGTTCAGCTGCGCCTGACAGACTGCCATCAACAGAGCTTCAGCAGGTTAGAAGTTTCCGTCCCTTTCACGTGACGAGGTAGATGCAGCTTCACATTCTGAGTTACAGGATGGAGGGAGAGGGTGGAGGGCAGAATCCTCCCTTTAAGGACCCGTGATCTGGGCCCCGCACGTCCTGCCTGCAATGACAGCGCAGTGTCAGGGCTGCACCAGCTGAAGGGCAGGGGCGGCGCTAAGCTCAACATAACACAGAAGATGGAGAGGTGATGGCGGGCAAGGCTCTCAGGCTCTGCTACAAAAGTCACCGTGTGCGTCTTGAATGAATGAATGCAGGCAGAGGTGCACGGGGTTGTCAGACGGACTCCAAGGCTGCTGCTGTAAACGCATGCAGCAGCCCCACCAGGGGAAATGGTGAGAGCCCTTTGTTCCTGCACTTTCTGCCTGTCGACGCCCGTCCACTCTCCTCCTCCTCTCCTATTCCTAAGATGCTTGGCACCAAATCCAGCATTCAATCCAGTATTCATTATTTCTGGTTAGAAAAGGTGGAGGCTGTCCTAGTCAAGGGTTTTCCGGAGAAACAGTACCAACAGGAGATATATATCTAGAAAGAGATTTATTACAAGGTGTTTGCTCACACGATTATGGGGCTGGGAAGCCCCATGCTCTGCCTTCTGCAAGCTGGAGAACCAGGAAAGCCGGTGGTGTAGTTCAAAGGCCTGAGAGCTAGCGGGCTCGTGGTGTAGACGCCAGTCCGAGTCTGAAGGCTGAGAACCGGGAGGGCAAGGGCAGAAGACCGATGTCCCAGGTCAAGCAGAGAGAGCGCATCCTCCCTTCCTCGGCCGGTTTGTTCGGTTTGGTCCCTTGATGGATTGATTGGGTGATGCTGCCCACACTGGGGAGGGTTGTCTGCTTTACTCAGTCTACAGATTCCAACACTAATCTCTTCCAGAAACATTCTCAGAGACACACCCAGAAATGCTGTGTTCCCAGCTCTCTGGGCAGCACGTGGCTCAGTGAAGTCGACACATGAAATCAGCCATCACAGAGGCAGGTATGTTGAACAGGATGAAAGTGGCCACTGAGACACGGTGAGTGCACCCAGGCAGGGACAGCCTGGTGGACGGCGCCCCGCCTGGGAGCCGGCTGGTCCCACTCAGCCAGGGGCTTCCTCCCGCCTGCTGCTGCTCTATTTTAAAAGTACTTGCGGGCTGGCCCCGTGGCTTAGCGGTTAAGTGCGCGCGCTCCGCTGCTGGCGACCCGGGTTCGGATCCCGGGCGCGCACCGACGCACCGCTTCTCCGGCCATGCTGAGGCCGTGTCCCACGTACAGCAACTAGAAGGATGTGCAGCTAAGACATACAACTATCTACTGGGGCTTTGGGGGAAAAAAATAAATAAATAAAAGTACTTGCTATCTTTTTCCTTTTGAATTCCACATGAAGTCTCGAGATAAATCTGCACATCCTCGGTACCTCACCCAATTTTAAGTGGGCATAAGAAGAGTTTTGTTTTGTTTCCTTCTCTTTTGGTCACAGTTCAAACGACCCTGACTCCTTTCCCACCCCCGCGTTTCTGGGTCTGGATTCTCACCGTAGAGCCAGCACGATTGATGAAACGCTCAGCAGCGGCTCTGCTGGCTGTGAAATGACGTGACTCCTGTCTTCTCCACGATCTGCCTGGAACCGTGGAGCCCACCCTCAGGCCTGTGACGCGCAGAGCGTCATCCGATACCACCCTCTGCTGGGGACACAGAGCATTACACCTGTCAGCCAAAAGGGAAGAAAATACTCAGCACATGGGATTAGGGAAATATCAAAATATTTTAAATGACATCACAGCTACTATAAAATAAATGGGGCATGTCAGTTATTTTCAAAACCTTATGCACATTTAATATTATTTAAAGAGCATATACACAATAAATACTTGTTAACTGGAGAATTGAAATGCATTTTTATTTTCAGATGTAATGCGTGTCATATGATGAGCTGAATCCTATAATGACACATCTGTGTTAATAATGTAACACACTATAGGCCCCTTCCATGGGTGCCCACTGTGATGTATTGAAAGTCACTCCAACCAGTGAAGATAAGTGGATTCCTCCAACCAACAGGGACTTACAGACTTCTAGAAAATCCCAAATATCAGCCCAGAGTTATTAAAGAGGCCCGAAACGTGATAGCTAGCATTTATAATATAAGACATCAGCAACCCGAGAAGGAGACTATATGAAATGTTAATATTCACCAACCACAGCATCAGCTCCTGTTGGGGAAGCGATGCCTGTAACTACTTTAGACCAAAGCCCCGTGCGTCCTTTCACCAGTGTCACCTCCTCCAGGAGGCCTCCTCCTCTATCGCCTTGTCTGAAATTGCAACCCCAGCCGGGCCCCCAGGCCCTTCCCTGCTCTGTCCCCCATAGCGCCCATCACCAGCCAGGGGCCATTTCTGGGAACGACCTTGGGGACTGTCTTGTTGTGACCTCTGCGAAGGCAGGGGGCTTTTCCGAGCGTGAACAGCTCTGGCACAGAGTAGGTCAGAACAGCAGCTCATTGAGTGAACAGGTGTGGGTTTCGAAAGGCCCCATGTGGTCTCTAGAGGCCAAGTGAGACCCAGGTCCTCCTTATTACACTGCCCATCTCTGGCCCTGGCTGTCAATTTTTCAGAAATACGGATAATATTTTATCAGAAACGGCTAATACCCAGCAGAAGGCCTGGTCCACACACACACCTGACTTTGTTAACCCATGTTAAGCCAACACCTTTCTCTTTAAAATTTTGAATCATGTTGAAAACTAAGTAGGGGAACCTTTCCATTGGTATATTTCTGGAGCATCCTTCCCCCTTGGGGAAAATGTTTACCCATGGCGGCCATCCTTTAATTTAAAAGGCAACTCGCAGACATGGAGGAGGCAGGCGGTTGTCAAGTGAAGACTCAGGAAATAATCTGGCCTGAGAAGCTGGCACATAGCCCCTTGGGGTCTCCTGGAAGCTGAACCAGATGGTAACAGGGAGTCTGGGGCAGAGATGTGGGTGCCGAGGGCCCGGTGTGAACTGGAGTCGTTACTGTGGACGTCAGCTTCCTCATCTGTGCAAGGAACGGGGGGGAGGACTAAATCCTTACAGTCATGTTCTCTTTCTGGGATTTTACGAAACCTACGCTAGAGAGACGAGTAGATTTTGAAAATGTCATTGCCTTTACATGAGCATAGTTACGTTTTTCTTTAAAAAAAATTCATGTGGTGTTTTTGTAGCACTAACCGGTATGGGTCAACTATTTCAACAGAGAATTTTGCTGCTGGGAAAATCTAGTGAACAAGCCAGCTTTCTTCTTTGTTTGCAAGAATAAATAGGCACTAAGATATCACCACTGTGCTCTCTAGGGTGCAAGGCAGCTCCTAGGACCGTTGGAAATAAGCAGAATAAATAAGATGAACGTCAGGGATTATTCTAAGCTGATTATACTGAAACACCAAGCTAATGTTCTTCCTGTAGATATCCCTATATCCGTCTACATCTCATCTATTTCTATATCTACACATGATGTTGAAAATTAGATTTCTTGGTAGAGTAATAAAAAACGAGTTGAATTGAAATTCTGGAGAGAAGAAGGAAGAATTAGATCTTTCTTCCCTACTAGTGCCTGGTATATGTTGTTTTCCTCAGGCAAAGACGATGTGAAATGGCTGATGGGATCATGTGGTACGAGTCGACTGACCAATTAAGGAGCCGGTGCTGATTTGGCACTGGAAAAGTGATGTCCAAAATTTGCTTACAAAGTTACTATGTATATATGTTACACTATACTGTACTATACTATACATATATGCATAGTTCATACTGCGTTCTTGTCTCTTTTTCAAATGATTTAGAAGCGTTTACCTCTAAAACATTTCATTTGTGATTTTCACACGTAAATTCGTACCTACCAATCCTGTTCTGTCATCCAGACTTCATTGTTTTTCAGATTTATTTTGAGAAGAAACTCACTTTGGTTGGGTAGACCTCAGCAATTCACATGGCCTTACACTCCACACTTTGTTTAGGAGAGGTGAGAGCATTCCTCCGGAACCTGCACACATGCACTGCGCTTCCAGGCTTTGCTTGATTGCACGGTAAACTTTGTGTCAAGTTGCAGGCTTACTGAGGATTTGAAAGCTGTGCTCTCCAAGCAGGAGCGCAGGAAGGCCTTAGGCGGACAGTAAGACAGACCAGCAACAGGGAAGCTTCTTACCAGACAGGGGTCAGGAGCCTTCTAGAGCCGGGGCTTTGTACGCAAGTTTTGGAACAGAGAAATCAGCATCGGCTCCTGGGTTTAATTTGTCAGTCGACTCCTACCACATACCCCCGTCACTCATGCACATTGTCTTTGCCTGAGGAAAGCAAGCTGCTCTCCTAATTAAAAACTTTTTGCACCTAAGACAGAAAAGAAAAAAACCCTTACCATCCTATAATGTCGATCATCTAGACCAGTGGGCCAGAGAGGAAACACTTGCGGTTTGATGGACTTCCTGCCCTCGTCACATGTTCTTGGTTCTTTGTCCTGACAACCCTTTAAAAACATAACAGCCGTTGTGGTTCTGGGCTGCTATGGAAACAGCCTCTGGGCGGGATTTGGCCCCAAGTAACACACCTGACCCTGTGTGCGTTCCCAGAACAGCTTCCCTTTATTTTTCTAAAATAAATATGTCCTGCAAACGAGGCTAATTCCAATGATGTGGGCCATTATAAATACCTCATTAGGATGTCATGAAAGTCGTAAAAATTCACCCCAATTAAAAAAAGTTTTCTATGAATTTATGAACATACATTTATATAGAATTGGGATCATTTGTCACTTTCCTTGTTCTTTACTTTTTATTGTAGACTTTCCATCTGGGTCATTTTCCTTCTGTCTGAATTACATCCTTTAGCTTTGCTGGTGGCAAAACCTCTCAGTTTCTGTTTGTGTGAAAAGTTATGTACATTGCCTTTCTTTCCGAAAGATTGTCTCTCTGGTTGTAGAAATTTAAGTTGGCAGTGTTTTCTTTCGGTCCCTGTGGGGGTCATTCTAGAATTTCCTGTTCTCCGTTGCAGCTGTTGAGAAGTCAGTTGTCACTCTCAACTGTCATTATTTTAGGGAAATCTCTTAGTTTCCTTTGCCTTCTGTTAAGATTTTTTTTTTGTTTCTTGTTTTCTGCAGTTTCTTTGTGATCAATTTAGGTGTGAATTTTTTATTTATTCTCCTGGGAATTTGTTAGTATTCTGGAATCTGTGGTTGGTATTTTTCATCAATTCTGGAAAAATTTCATTTTGTCTTCGTATTTTGCCTTTGTTGCTCTCGTTTTCTTCTGGGATGTTAATAAAGTGTATGTAAATAAACATTTTACGTTCTATTTTTTATAACTCTTACATTTTTCTCTTTATTTTTAGTATTTTATCTCTGGATAATTTATTCTGATTTATATTCCAGTTCTTAAGCTGTGCCAAATCTGCACTTGAATTCATCCATTGTGTTTTTGATTTTGGTTATTTTGGATTTAATTTTTATTTCTAAAACCTCTAGTTATTTTTAAAATCTGATATGTTCCTTTTTATGGTTTCCTGTTATGTTAGATATCTTCAGGATTGTCTTTTATTTATTTCAACATTTTAACTTATTTTTTCACTCTATAAATAGCTTTATTGAGATATAATTCACATACCATACAATTCACCCATTTAAAGTGTACAATTCAATGGTTTTTATATATTCACAGGGTGTGCAACCACAATCACAGTCAATTTTAGAACACCTTCATCACCCATAAAGAAACCCTGTACCACTTTCCCTGAATCTTTCAGCCCTAGACAGCCACTAATCTACTTTCAGCCCCTATGGATTTGCCCATTCTGGACATTTCACAAAATGGCATCACACGTGGTCTTTGTGACTGGATAGCACATTTTATTTTATCCATTGATCAGTTGTTGGACATTTGGGTTGTGTCCACTTTTGGGATATTATGAGTCATGCTTCTATGAATGTTGATGTACAAGTCCTTGTGTGGACACCTTTTCATTTCTCTGGAGTATTCACCAGGAGTGGAATTGATGGATCATATGGTAACTCTATGTTTGATATTTGGAGAAACTACCAGGCTGTTTTCCAAAGTGGATGCATTATTTGAAAACCCCACCAGCAAGGTGTGAGGGTTCCAATCTCTTCAGGTCCTCTCAACACTTGTTATTATTTGTCTTTTGATCATAGCCACGAGTGGGTGTGAAGTGGTATCTTGTTGTGGTTTTAATTCACATTTCCCTGATGGCTAATGCTGTAAGCATACCTATTTTGTGATTTGCCCAATAATGGCAATAATGAAAGTCTCTGTGGGTCTGTTTTTGTTGTCTGTTGTTTCTCATTTATTGAGTAGTTTTCATGTATGTTTCCTTATCTTTGACAACATACTAGTCATTGCATTTGACAAATTATTGATAGGAATAATTTTTCCCTGTCGGTGAAGTACCTTTTCCAGATTTTATTTACATTTACTTCTGCCAGGCATCTAGTGGGTGGGTCGGGATCATTAATCTGGGACTCCCTTAAACCAAGGCTTAAGGTTCTCTTGATGGTACTGGAGAGTTGACCCAAGGCTGTAATTTTGCTCCTGGCTGTATCCTCATCCTGAGGGCGCACCTTAGGGAGTTCCTGGGGGATGTCCACAACTGGATTCTCACCTTCTCAGCCCTGGGACTTTTATTTCTACTTTCCTAAGTGAGGCTGTCAAATGAAAGTTTTTTGCTGAGTAGCTAAAGCCGTCAAGGAAAAAAGTCTCCATATTCCCTTCTGTTTCAGGCTGGTACTCCTTATGGAATTCCTTGTCAGTCTTGTGTGTGTGTGTGTGTGTGTGTGTTAGTCAGGGTTCTCCAGAGAAACAGAACCAATAGGATGTAAAACATAAACCCAAACATGAAAACCACACTTAGATAGGTTTATTGTAAGGAATTGGCTCACATGATTGTGGAGGCTTGGCAAATCCAAAATCTGCAGGGTAGATAGCAGGCTGGAGACCCAGGGAAGAGTTGCAGTTTGAGTCCAGAGGTGGTCTGCTGGAAGAATTCCCTCTTTTTCTGGGGAGGTCACTCTTTTTCTATCAAGGCCTTCATGATTGGATGAAGCCCATTCACATCATGGAGGGCAATCTGCTTTACTCAAAGTCTTCAGATTTAAATGTTAATCCCATCTAAAAAATACCTTCACAGAAACATCTAGACTGCTGTGTGACCAACCATCTGAGCACTGTGGCCCAGCCAAGTTGACACATAAAAGTAACCATCACAGTGTGTACACAGACACACACACACACACGTTCAGATTTTTTAAAATCTTTCCAGTGTAAAGTTGTTACAAATAACTAACTTGTCATTACTCAACTTGAAGTTTTTTTTACACCGATATGTTTTTGGTTAGATACAATTAATATTACTATGACTAGCTAGAGCCAAGTAAGGATTAATACAATTTTTTTTCAAAATTACAAAAGATTAATGGTAATAAAATTATTTAAATTAGTTTATAATGTTTTTTTCTCTCTCCTATAAATTGTTTTTGAATTTCTTTTTAAAGGAATTGATATTAATGGAAGATTTTTTCCCCCTTAGAAGGACAAAGATGGTTCTGATGGTTTGGTGCTCCATCTAGTGGATGTAAGTTGAATACTCAGTTTGGCAAGATTTCCAAGGCCTGGAAGTTTCAAAACTTCAGAAGAAACTAAAGTGGCACTTCTCAAAGTGTGGTCCAGAGTCTCCTGGAGATCTCTAATATCTCCTAGGGAGTCTAGGAGTCGAAATTATTTTCGTAATACTAACGAGACTGGTGGCTGTATTAACAATGTGAGTTTTTGCTACTGTGGAATTTGGTAATGGAATTTGGAAGATTTGCGTAATTCAATGAACTATTATTTTCCAAATGGCCAACTCAGATGTCACAAAATCATGCATGGGTAAAAGATCCATCCAATGTGCTAGAGAGATCAAAAGATTTTAATGCGACAGGGTGTGAGAACGTTGTTGGTGTGGTTTCAGATGCCACCTTGCAACAAATCTTTAAGAAATTACCATACAGCGTTTGAGTGTAGTGAAAGAGAAGACTATTCACAATGATCTGAAAAGCCTATTAAGATTGCTCTTGCTTCTCCAATTCTGTGTTTACTTGAGACTGAATTTTTTTCACATATTTCAACCAAAAATTGGACTCCAACAAATTGAATGCAGAAACACACACTCAGCTTCTTTTCTTAAGCCACACATTGAAGAGATTTGCAAAAATATAAAAGAGTGCCACTCTATTTTTCAGTTTTCAACAATATAGTTATTTTTCATAAGTGTTATTTATATTAACATATAATGGGTTAGTTTTTGTTACTTTAAAATGAATAAATAAATAGTATAAAAATTTCTCATTTAAATTTCCAATGTGGCAAATATAGATAGAGATGACCCACATAAATAAAAACTGTTTGGGATATTTTTATGGGTGCATAAGGGCTCCAAAAAGTTTGAGAACTTTTGGGCTAAAGGAATAGTGCTTAATAATCTGTAGATAATAATAAAATGTAACCGTGAACTCAAAAACTGGAATGATTTGAGTCATATAATAATAAATGTTTATATATTGTTGATTTTTGATACTTTAACATCATTTCAATTGTACATCAAAGAAGTTCATAGTTGATACTTATTTCTTTACTTTTCATAGTGTGAAAGCAAGTGTCATTCCTGACTTGACCACATCTCTTAACTCAGTTCATTTTATTTTCTTTTAAACCACCAAATCAGGGAATATTTATTGAGTATCCATTATATGCCAGCTCCAAGAATAGTTGTTAACAATAAAAAGAGAATAAGTCATGATTTCTGCCTCTCCTGGGATAGAATAATAATAACTCTTATGTACATTTTGAAAATACTTTGCTCAAATTTCTAAAATTACTCCCAAATTTAACTCAGGAAGGTCATCTTTTAGATTATGAATAATTGAGTACTTTTAGGCCCTAGGCATAATGGTCTGTAGTTTTACACATAACTGGGTGGAATTAGAATTTTATGTAAATAACCTTTCCATTAACTTAGGATATTTTACCACTGGGGTCTTGTCTGCACATTTTTTCTCAGAGTCTCTGTGAGTAAAAACGTCTGTGATAACAAAGGAAATGCTTTTAAAGAAGAAAGACGACATAAAGCCTGAGTTTAGTGAGATGATTCTGTGAGAGCTCCACATAAATATAAAAGAAAATAACTAAGTACAGATTTCATGGGAAAAACAGGCAAAACTATGTGGACTCAGCTTTCCATCAGACCAGAAGAAAAAATAATAGTCTTTTGGAGAAAAAAATCATCATCACAGAGAGAGAGTGCCTCTCATATATTTCAGTTTTTATGACATAGGTCTAGGCTCCTAAAATGGTATAACTCTCCAAAATGTAAAGTGACAATTGCTTTCGCGTTCTTGGATGCTTATCTTATGTTGATAATAATTAGGGTGTGTATTAGTCAGGGTCTTCCAGAGAAACAGAAGCAATAGGACAGATCAACTGATCGATCAACTGATAGATAGGTATGAGATTTATTATGGGAGTTGACTCACGTGATTATGGAGGCCGAGAAGTCTCACCATCTACCATCTGCAAGTTGGAGACCCAGGAAAGCTGGTGGTGTGATTCAGTCCGTGCCCAAAGGCCTGAGAACCAGGAGCTCTGGTGTCTGAGGGCAGGAGAAGACGGACGTCCCAGCTCAAGGAGAGAGAGACAGAGCGTGCTCTTCCTCTGCCTTTCCGTTCCCTTCAGGCCCTCAGAGGACTGGGGGATGACAGCCCACGGTGGTGAGGGTGGGTCTTTTTACTCCGTCTACAGATTCTAATGCTAATCTCTTCTGGAGGCACCCTCACAGACTCACCCAGGAATAGTGTTTTACTAGCTCTCTGGGCATCCTTTAGCCCCATCAAGTTAACACAAAATTAGCCATCACAGGGTGACAATAGGTATATGCTTCTTGTCACAGAGTGTTTGTTCATAGGCCCTCCTGTCACTCTTCCGATGGCCCCAGTGTGGATGATAAGATGTATGGTCCCCTAATTATGACAGAATCGTGAGCATTGGGAGGGGTCCCTTTGTCCACCTAATTCATTTTCACTCCCTTTAATTTATTAGGAAGCTGCATTTCTGCCTTATCCAAAGTCACAGAGCTAGTGAATGACAACGTCAAGGAAACAAGCCTTGCATGTCTGTCCTGTTCCAAATATATGGCCACTTACCTGGCATTATTACCTGATTGTTTTAGTCAATTTGCCTATTGATTCATAGGTGCATTTGGAATAATGGCAGTGGGCCCAGAACCACTAGGTAGGTGCTTATGCAAGTTGCTGTAAATTCCTTGGGGGAAGAAACACCATGACAGCAGGTTCCAGTAGACTACGCAGATTTGAAGGAGCACAGTTACTGAGAAAGGCTGGTGAGCGGGCCCCTCAGGAGCTGGGCTGGCCTCATTCTGAACCAGAGGGGAGTTCAAAGCTTAGATGTTAAAGATGATGGTGAGTGTTGTCTTGACCTTAGCTTAACCCTGAGAAGAAAAATTCGTCCATCCTGCACTTCATGTTGGCTGCAAAGCCGTGATTCTTCATTGTGTTTCGGGAACTGGGACAGCTGTTAATGGCACGCGTAACCTTAAGGCTTTCCAGGAAACCCAAGGAAAACAAACACAAGCGTCTTCTTGATTTCAAGTAAACACGGAATTTAAGGTCCTGGGGAGCTCATTGTTGTTTCCCCTGCCTTGTTCAAACACCCGGGTACTGGCGGAGTGAGTCTCTGGGCCCAGATCTCATCACTCTCGTCCCCACCATCTCATGCTCTTAGGAGCGAGGAGGAGGTGACACGACTGTTCCTAGAGATGCGAGCGAAGCAACCCTGGATTCTAGTGACCGTTTCTGACTTCCACGTACTTAAAAAGAATTTGGCCCCAGAGCCCATTTTCGGATGCATCCCATCGAGCCCAGCGTCTCAGCAGACTTGAGATGTGCGCTTGGAGACCACCCAATAACTCACCCTGGCCGTGGCCCCTCTGAGTCACATGCTGAGCTGGATGGTGGCCTTCACCTTGACCTTGACCTGGCTTCATACATCTGCAGTGGAAGCCAGCCCCTCCCTGGAGGCGAAATCATGAGGGCCTAGAAATAAAGATGGTTGAATTTTAGTTCAAACCCACTGCAGAGCATGTGACCCTGGCCAATTTCTTTTTTCATTTCCTCTTTGGGTCTGAATTTTCCCATTTGTAGGGACCAGTGAGGGGGCTGGGTGGGACGGTAGCCAGTCTTCTGTCCAGTTCTGAGAATCCTCCACAGGCTGGCCTTTGTCCTATCTTGGTTTTCACACCGCGCCCATCCTCTCCCGGATCCCAGGGGCACGCGGTTTGTCTCCTGCTGTGCACAGGACAGGCCGCCCCTGCCAGCTGAGTGCACTCTTATGCCTTCCATCCATTTTTATTTTATTACAACCACTATTCTTGTAAGCACACGGCTTGGTTGCGTTGTTGGTAATCTGTAAGCCATTAAGCTCTTTCAGAATGGAATCCTCTGGCACGGCTGGCTTGGGCTCTGGTTCCTGTTTCCTGGATCCTATCCTGAGCCAGGCAGCTGGTGACCCTGTTCATGTGTGGTAACGCCCCCTTCCCTGGGCATGATCATTTGGGATTGAAATCGTAGTGTATTGGGGCTTAAACAAGGATCATCTAATCCAATTCTCACTTTACAGATGGGGAAGCCAAGCCCCGGGCAGTGGAAGAGAGTCTGCCTAGGTCACGAAGCTTCGGCAACAGATTAACAAACGGAAAAACCAGGCCTGGAGCCAGTGCCCTTGACAACCAGCTCAGGGCTCTGGGGCCAGATCTCAGCTCTTCTAGCCTTGTTGTGATTGCTTAATGACATCGTGGAGATAAACTTCCTGTTAATTGAGGGCCATATCTGTAAATAGAAACCTGTAAATAGAATCTGCAGGATAAAAGCTGTGCTTTCACCTTTAATAAAAAGTGTATTTATTGAGTTCTATGCTGTGTAAGGCACTATTCAGTCAAATCTAAACCAACTACCAGCGCTAAACCCATCTTTGGTCGTTGGGTACAGTTAGTTTAGAAGAAAGGCATATTATGGTACAGTTCTAGCTCAGTTCTCATAGTTTTAAAACATCTCATAGTTTTAAAACATAAATATAAATATTACATTAAGGATCACGTTGTAATCTTGAATTTTATTGGGATGTAGAAATTGGTGGTTGCCCATACAAACTATACATGACCTCAGTCTCAGACGGTCTCTTCATACCTGGGTCTTCATATCCTCTTTGGGTTTCCTATCTGCTAAGAAAATTTTAATCCTCTAACTGGTCCAGATGAACCTTAGGAGTAACCACTGTGTAAGGTGGGCTGCAAGTCCCCCCGGCCCTTGGCACATAGCTCCCGACACCCCCATCTCATTGATGACCATGATGGAGGTCATGCTAACCAGAATGCTCATGTAATACCTGCAGGTACATAGCTGGGCTCTGTTGCCAAGTTTCCTAGGATATGTTTTGATTTACAAAATATGGAAAAACCTTGGGGTCCATTACAGAGATGTTGAGCAATGCCCAGACACCAAGCAACCTAGCTGCTGTGATGTTTGGGAAGAACACAGTTTTATCACCACTCAATTTCCTGCTGATATTAAAGGAGGCACGTTAGCTAATTTATTTGGTTTATTCATTTAGTAAGCAAATATTCGTTGGGACTGTTTTGCCTGCCGGGTTTTGAGCCGTGTCCCTGGACTTCCACGGTCAACAAGACACCAAGAGCTCACAGTCCGGCTGGTGAGATGGGCCAGCCAGCCAATCACCAGAATAAGCGTGTGGTTACAAATCAAGATGAGGGCTCTAAGGGGAAGAAACCTGGCTCCTGGGAATATGTCACAAAGGCATCTAACTTAAATTGGGGTCAGAAGAGGAGCTTGAAAAATTGGTGCTTGAGATGAAGTCAAAATAGGGGTTAACTGAGAGAAAGGAGAGAGAGTGTGGTGCAGACAGCATTCCAGCCCGATGGATGCTGCAGTGAATAGTGGTGGGCCAGGCAGGGCTTACACGTTAGGTCTGTTGGTCTTTATTTTAAGACATGGATGGCTTGAGGGGTGTGGGGTGACTTGCTCAGATCTGTATCCTGAGACATTTATTTGGGACTTAGTTTGGGGAATGCATGGCAGAGGAGCCAGAGACAGTGTGGGGAGAGAGGCGATTGCAGTAGTTCGGGTGAGAGGTCCTCCCAGCTTGGACTGGGGTGATGGCAGTGGAGACGGAGAGAAGTGGGCAGATTTGAGGGGCGTCAAGGAGAAAGAGTGCTCAGATCTCTGTGGGGCCTGAGGGGGGTGTCCACGACTGCTGGCTTGTGCCCCTTATGGGGTAGGGGACGCTGGACAAAGGGACCAGATGGGGAGAAGAGGGAAGAGCCTGAGGTTTGCCTTTGACTTGTTGGTTGAGTTTAAGTTTGTGTTTAATCTTCACAAGGAAGTAGGAGAGGCAGCTTGACACAAAAGCCTAGCTTTCCTCTGGAAGGCATCTGCTTCTCCCTGGGGCCCCCGCAGCGTACGATGAGGCTGTTTGGTGGGGAGTACTGAATGGGAAGAGAAGAGTGCTTTGAACAACGCTGTGGTGAGGAGCTTCCGCATTTAATGGTGGGCTGAAGGAGAGAGAGCCAGCAGAGGACAGAGAAGAGAAAAAGCCAGAGACATAGACACACAGGCAATGGGGAGAGCATGGAATCAGAGGCCACAGGATGCAGGAAGGAGGGTGGTCAGCTGGGTCAATGATGGTGAGAGGTCGCGTAACCCGAGAGCAGAGCGTGTCCTTCAGATGTGGTGACACGGAGGTCATGGGTGACTTGGAGCTATTTTGGTGAGTGATGTGGTAGGAGTGGAAGGTAGATTGGACCAGGTGGAAGCGTTGGTGGAAAGTGAATAAATGGAAAAATGTGACTATACTCAACTCTTTCAAAAGTCTGGCTGGGAAAGAGAGGTCAGTAGCTAGAGCAGAATGTGGGACTGAGAAAGGAGTTTTTGTTTTTTGTTTTTTGATTTAGGAGAGAGTTGAAGAATGTTTGAACGATGACGGGAGAGGGTCCAGGGGAGCAATTGAGAAGCAGTGATGGAGCCCATGGGTTAGGAACCAACAGCAGGAGCATCCTGAGCAGGCCTGAGTGACAGTGGGCCTGGGGGGAGAGGAGAAAGGAAACAGAGGAAGGTGGTCTGTTGGTTCTGATCATGAGAGCTGAGGGAGGTCCCGTATTTTGACTTTAGTTGACTTTGTGGAGTAGGAGATGACGTTATTTGCGTAAAATAAGAGGGAGTGATTTGGGGTTGAAACCCGGTCATTTTGGAGATTATGTTATGGGACTCTGACTCTTCTTTAGATCACCTGCTTTAGCAGACCTTCTCTGATACTGTGCCGGCAGAAGAGAAGGGGTGCTGTCTGGTTAGTGCCCTGTGGGGGTGGGAGTCCAGGTTGCCCACTGAGCTGACACCCTAGGGGGTGCGTGTGTGGTGCCTCCTTAATGTTGGGGTCCCCACCAGATCCCAACTCACACCCCAGTTACGTGGATGTTAGTCTGCTTCAAGTGGTCCTACAGCTCTCTGATGCTCTTTTCATTTTCTCCCATCTTTTTTGTCTTAGTATTTTATTTTGTCTGTTTTCTATTGTAATATCTTCAATACATTCACCGGTCTTTGCTACTGAAATAATATGCTGTCAATACTGTCAGTGCCTTACAAAACATCTCAGACATGCTATTTTTCATCTGTAAAAGTTTTACTTGGATCTTTTAAATATCTTCTGTGTTTTTTTTAGCATGTTC
The DNA here is from genome assembly GCF_057802395.1 of Ceratotherium simum simum. Taxonomy (NCBI): domain Eukaryota; kingdom Metazoa; phylum Chordata; class Mammalia; order Perissodactyla; family Rhinocerotidae; genus Ceratotherium; species Ceratotherium simum. The sequence goes on from NC_141927.1 coordinate 1,716,509, forward strand.
AATCCATTCTCTACCTTCACGAGCTTATGGAGGTGTGGAGCAGCCTTTATCAGAGGGCTAATTTTGATCCACTATGGAGTCCTTTTGAGTGCTCCATCAGATGTCCCACAGACTACGAGATCTTCCTTTCTGGCTGATGGGCACATTAAGTATTCCAGACCCTATTTGAGCTCTGAGATTATTCTGCGCCAGGTGATGGGATCCTCAGCACAGGGGACATAATGGCCTTAGGGAGAGAGGGAGAGAAAGGGAGTATTGCTAAAACTCTTTATTAAGTTCTTAGTTTCATTAGTTGTATTTTTCAGTTCTAGCATTTTCATTTTATTCTTTTAAAAAATAAATCCTAGGAGAAAATTTAGATGACTTTGAGTATGATGATGACTTTCTAGATACAACACCAAAGACATGATCCATGTAAGAAATAATTGATCAGCAGGACTTTATTAAAATTAAAAACTTATCTTCTGTGAAGGACACTGTCAAGAGAATGAGCAGACAAGTCACAGACTGGGAGAAATATCTGCAAAAGACACATCTGATTAAGGACTATTATCCAAAATATACAAAGAACTCTTAAAACTCAACAATAACACAAGGAAAAACCTAATTAAAAAATAGGCAAATGACTTAAATGGACACTTCACCAAAAAAGATATACAGATGGCAAGTAAACATATGAAAAGATGCTCAACATTATATGTCATCAGAGAATTGCAAGTTAAAACAACTGTGAGCTACCACTACACACCTATTGGAATGGCCAAAATCCAAAATACTGACAACATCAAATGCTGGCTACGATGTGGAGCAACAGGAACTGTCACTCATTGCTGGTGGGAATCCAAAATGGTGCAGCCACTTTGGAAGACACTTCAGCAGTTTCTTACAAAACTAAACCTACTCTTACCATATAATCCAGCAACAGTGCTGGATGAGTTGAAAAACTCATGAAAATAAGTTTCATGAGTTGAAAATTTATGTCCACACAAAAACCTGCACATGGATGTTTATAGCAGCTTTATTCATAATTGTCAAAAGCTGGAAGCAACCAAGATGTCCTTCAGTAGGTGAAAGGATAAAAAAACTGTGGTACAAGGAGACAATGGAAGATTATTCAGCACTTAAAAGAAATGAGCTATTAAGCCACGAAAAAACGTGGAGGAAACTTAAATGCATATTACTCAGTGAAAGAAGCCAATCTGAAAAGCTACATACTATATGATTCCAACTATATGACATTCTGGAAAAGGCAAAACTATGGAGACAGAAAAAGATCATTGGTTGCCAGGGGTTGGGGGGAGGGAGGGATGAACAGACGGAGCACAGAGGATTTCTAGGGCAGTGAAACTACTCTGTATGATATCATAATCGTGGATACATGTCATTGTACTTTTGTCCAAACCCACAGAATGTACAAGACCCAGAGTGAACCCTAATGTAAACTATGGACTCTGGGTGATGATGACGTGTCAGTGTGGGTTCATCCATTGTAACAAAGGTCCCACTCTGGTGTGGAATGTTGATAGCGGGGGAGGTTGTGCATATGTGGGGACTATGGGCAAATGGGGACTCTCTGTACTTTCCACTCAGTTTTCCTGTGAACCCTAAACTGATATAAAAAATAAAGTCTATTTAAAAAAAAGAATAAGGCATAAATTCCAAAAAATGTCTACATTATTCTTCAAAAAAAGTTTCAGGTCTCTGATGAAATTTTCCATCCTCTAGTCTTTTTTCTTGAATATATTAATCACAGATATAGTAAAATGTATATGATAACTCCAATGACTTGGAAACCTGAGATCTTTTCATATTGTTTTTTCTGTTGGTCTTTGTACTAGGTTGAATAGTGCCCCCCTCCCCTATTCATGTCCATTAGAACCTCACAATGCGACCTTATTTGGAAATAGAGTCTTTGCAGATGTAATTAGTTAAGAATTGTGCTGAGATCACACTGGATGATGGTGGACCCTAAACGGACAGAAAAGGACACACAGAAACAGAGAAGAAGGTGGTGTGAAGATGGCGGCCAACACTGGAGTACTGTGTCCACAGCCAGTGACTGACAGGAGCCACCAGAAGCTGGAAGGGGTGAGAAAGAATTCCTTCCTGGAGCTCTCAGAGGCAGCACAGGCCCATGGGCACCTTGATTTCTGGCTTCCGGCCTCCAGAACTGAGAGGGACTAAATTCCTGCTGTTTTAAGACACCAAATCTGTGATGTTACAGCAGCCCAGGAAACGAATACAGTCTAATTGCTTAGTAAAGTTGTGCTTGAATGTGTCTCACAGAATGGACTCACCTGTCCTCTGAAAGGCAGCAGGGACTTCCGTCCACGAGGGCCTGGGTATCTTCAGAGCTGGTTGGGGATTAGGAAGGCCCCATCTGCATCAGTTTGCTCCCTCCTCCTGCCCTGAGGGTGGTTCCTTTAGGAGTCCCAGTGGAGACTCTGGGTTGTTTAATATGGCCCTACCTCTTTGGTGGGTCCTAAACTCCACTATTTGTCTCACTAGCACCATGAGCCCCCCAGAAACTCTGCTTTGCTTGCTCACTGCTTCTTTTTGCTTTCTGCTCTTGCAGTGCTTTGAGGTGACACCCGGTGCTGAGAATTGGGCTCAAGTCTTTGGGCCTCTCCTCTCTCCTGGACCCTGGCCTCTCAAATCCTGGATGCATTGTCAGACTCCGACTCTGACTCCAATTTTTATCTCCCTAGCCCCGTGATATTGCTGAAAGCTGTGCTGTTCTCTCTGCTTCTCAGCAGTGGCTCTCTATCTTCCCTGTCTCTCAACTCAGCCAAGAGTAGAAAGTGCCAAAGATGTGAAGTGGTGTGCAGAAAAAGTGTCCTTTCTGGGACCTTTGCCCCTCAAGTGCTGGCTGATCAATCTATCTATTATCTATCTATCTATCTATCTATCTATCTATCTATCTATCTATCTATCTATCTATCTATCTATCTATTTATCTATCTATCTATCATCTATCTATCTCATCTATCTATCTATCTATCTATCTATCTATCTATCTATCTATCTATCTATCTATCTATCATCTATCTATCTCATCTATCTATCTATCTATCTATCTATCTATCTATCTATCTATCTATCACCTATCCTTCCTTCTATCTATCACCTATCTATGTACCTACCTATCATCTATCTATATCTATCTATTCTCTCTTTCTCTCATCTCTATCTCTATTTGCATTTTATCTGGACTTTTAGTTGTTCTGGGTAAGAGTCTTATCCTACCGGAAGCAATTTTATTTTGGGTAGAAGTAGAATAGAGCTACTTCATCAGGAGAGAAGTGTAAGTCTACTCCAGACATCTTATATCTTATATATTGCCCACTATCATAGAGTTAGTGAGAGTATTAAAACATACAGATATAATGAGACATAGTACATGCTCAGTAAATATTAATTTAAATATTTTTAAAGTATATATATTATCTATCTATCTATATCTATTAAGTCGAGGCAAAGAATTACTAAATACGGCCTAGCTTTGTCAACTCTGGATATTGACAGAGCTGAGAAAATTCTGATAGTCATTTGGAGCAGCTGAGAATACGGACAAGAAGTCGGATGTGTGAGCTGTGTTTAAACCCTGGGCTCTGTTATTGACAGTGGTGTTGTCTTGGGCATATTGTTTATTGAACTCCATTGGGACTTGATTTCCTCACGGCACGAGCCTCGAGGGATGGTCGTGGGAATAACGGGTGCCATGCGCTAGCACAGAGCCAGCTGAGGAAACCTCAGTACACAGCGTCTATCGCTGGATCTGCTATTGTTTTACCATTCATGCGAATAAATGTTAGGAGATGCCGACACAACAGGTGACAAGAACTAGGGCTGAGTGAAGAGGAGGAAGGTGGCAGTGGAGCAGCGGAGGAAAGGAAGAGAAATTAGGATAGAGCTGGTGACTCAGGTGTTCCGTGGGAAATGCCTTTGGGCTGAGTTCACCTGAGATCCAGACGTCCGGGGAAAAGACGTGGAAATCCTTCTCTGTCAGATTTTCACCACGTGTTTAAACCTGACTCTCCCTCTTGGTGTAAGGACAATAAAATGTCAAAAATGACTACAATTGGGCCGACCCCGTGGCTTAGCGGTTAAGTGCACGCGCTCCACTACTGGTGGCCCGGGTTCGGATCCCGGGCGCGCACCGAGGCACCGCTTCTCTGGCCATGCTGAGGCCGCGTCCCACATACAGCAACTAGAAGGATGTGCAGCTATGACATACAACTATCTACTGGGGCTTTGGGGGAAAAATAAATAAATAAAATAAAAAAAAATGACTACAATCGAACAATACCAAGATATGCAAAATCAAGAAGATACCACATGCTGTGTAACCAAGACTTTTGCTAACTGCCTGACCTTAGTTCAGTCATTTAACTCCCAGGAGGCTCAATTTCTTCACAGGATTGTTACGATGATGACCTGTGCTGCTGTAAATGCGGAGCATGGTGTTTGGTATATGGTAAGCCCTGGGGGAGTATAGTTAATAAAACTGCATCTTGTAAACACCCTGTAGACCTATCGATGTATTCATGGCTGGGGAAGCCATGGATTATCACACTACTACAGGTAGTAGAACTTTTTTTTTATTGTGGTAAAAAAACATATAACATGTAATCTATCCTCTTAAATTTTTAAGTGTACAGTACAATATTGTTAATTGTATGCTCATCGTTGTACAGCAAATCTCTAGAACGTTTTCATCTTGCACAACTGAAACTCAATTCCTACTGTACAGCAGCTCCCCATTTCCCTCTACTCCCCCAGAACCTGGAAACCACCCATCTACTTCCTGCTCCTATGAATTTGACTACTTGAGAGTTCTCCTGTAAGTGGGATCACACAGTATTTGTCCCTCTGTGACTGGCTTGGTTCACTTAGCATGATGTCCTTAAGGTTCAGTCATGTAGCATATGATGGGATTTCCTTCTTTTTTAAGGTTGAATAGTATACATGCCACATTTTCTTTATTGATTCCCCCATTGATGGACATTTCGGTTTTTCCACATCTTGGCTATTGGGTATAATACTGCAGTGAACATAGGAGTGCAGAGATCTCTTCAAGATCCTGCTTTCAGTTCTTTTGCATAAATATCCAAAACTGGGGGGTTCTGGATCATCCAGTAGTTCTATTTTTAATTTTTTGAGGAATCTCCATACTGTTTTTCATAGTGGCTGCACCAATTTACGTTCCACCAACAGCGCACTAGGGTTCCCTTTTCTCAACATCCTCCCCAACACTTATTATCTGTTTTTTTTCTTTTGTTGTTGTTGTCTTTTTGATAGTAGCCATCCTAACAGGTATGAAGTGATATCTGAGTGTGGTTTTGATTTGCATTTCCCTGATGGTTAGTGATGTTGAGCATCTTTTCATGTACCTGTTGGCCGTCTGTATGTCCTCTTCGGAGAAATGTCCATTCAAGTTCTCTGCCCATTTTTCAATGGAATTATTTGTTTTTGGTGGTAGAACTTTTTATTTAAGAAACTTAAAGCAGAACTTCAATATTTTAAGCAGATGAAAATGAGATTGAAGCAGAGACAGCCATATGGCACTTTGGAGAATTTCTATTAGAGTTTTACCACTGCAGATCTGATCTGTGAAGCTGACTGTGGGTGGGCAGGCTCCAGGTAGGCAGGCTTAGGCCCTACGTGCATGCAGTCCAGGCAGCTGAAGGGAGTGAGATCCTCAGGGAGGGGTGCCCCTGTGAGGCCTGTTTAGACAGCATCACCTGGAACACTGCTGAACAAAGCCAATGAGCTGAGTTGGGTAGGGCCCACGTTCCAGCCTATAGGCTTGGGATCGGGTAGTCTAGGGGGCTGGCTCCGTCAAACTCCGGCAAGAAGGTTAAGATCAATTTCTTTGGGAGAAGTGAAAACCCTCAGCCACAGAGAGATAAACAGTCTAGAGAAGGACTTGGGGTACTTTGGGGCAAGGCTCAGCAGGCCGGCACTCAAGGCCTTCTCAAGGCAGCTGTTTATCAGAGTCTGATAAACGTTTACTGCACACTGTCTCATCTCATCCTTCTACAGTAGGCAACACTGGGGCACCCACTTGAGAGATGGGGAAAGGAGACCAACATTCCCAAGGCCACGCAGCTAACAGGTGGCAGAGCTTGAGTTAAAGTTTTGGAACATTGACCTGCAACGTCAGCCACTAATTCCACCATGATGTGCTTCTGGCCGCCATGATGTGCGGCCTCAGGTCTGTGCTCTCGCTGAAAATCGGAAGATCCTTTGTGGGGAGCCTTCATCCTTTCTAACGTAAAACGGCTATGAATATCTGGCCAGTTGGGTAGAAATTTTCTAAAATACATTAGACCATTTCTTTTGTTGCTTTCTAAGACAGAATATATGGAAGTGATCAAAATATCTTAAGAATAATTTTGCTTTTTTCAAATACATTTTTCTGAATTGAACGTTGATTTTGGCCCTGTGCTACAATTTAGTGAAATCCTTAGTCCTTAACTTTGCCCCATAAGCTATATAAACTCAGAAGTTTCCATGATTAAAAACATTTCCGATGCCACTTTTTAGCACTTGGTTTCCTTTTTTGTGTCATCTGACAATTCTCATTGATGTTGATTTTTTTTTTTCGGTTAATACGTTACAAATTCCAGCTGTGGATTTGGACGTGAAATCACTGATCTTTTTCTTTACATCAGTTAGAATTCTTTCAGTCACACATGATGGAAACCCAACTCCAAGCAGCTTCAGCAAAGAAGGAATTTGTGGGTCCGTATTGGGAAGCCTAGTGGAGCGTGGTGCATCTCGTGTCTCTGATCACGTTGTCTGGGTTTCATCTCTGCTTGGTTCCAGTCTGTGTGCAGGCTCACCTCACATATGGAACATCAATGCCATCATCTTAGGGAGAATGGTGAAGGGCTGGATGAGAGAGATGGGGTCTTACAGGGAGCGAGGGGGAGGGTCTTACTCCCCAATGGAAGGCGACACTCTCTTCCTGTTGGAGACCCGCTCTGTCCCAAGTCTGCTTCTCTGAGTAAGACCTGGCTGAGACATTCAGGATTTCTCAGATGTAGCATGCTAGGAAATGAGTTTCCTCTATTACAGGAGGGGGAACAAAGCAATTCTGGAATTTAAAACGAGGATGAGGAGCTGGTAGATCTCTGGGTCCCTTCAGGAGACTGTCCCTCCCTGGGAGTGAGATTGTCTCATCAGAGGCTAGGACTGGGACCCGAACAATTGAGATGCCATTTGATAGGAGACAGAATTATAATCATCCTGTCTCATTATGGGGCCACACTGTGGGCCGGGGAGCAGAGTACCAGGATGGGAAGTCTGATAGGACCTTGCGGAAGAGGGCAAGATTGGTTTCCCCAAGGGAGGGACTCTGATAACCAGAAATGACACATCAGCTCCCTGTGTTTATTTCTTACCCACTCAACAAACAATAAATTAAGTGCTGGGCCATTGGAGTACTCAAAAGGAATAAGACACAAAATAAAAATTTATAGTCCTAATTAAGTATGCAAAGGACTGTCATATGAGTAAAGTAAATGACTTTTACTCTGTGTCTTTCTAATATTTAATTTGTGCAATCATTGACTTGCTTTGCTGGTCCTTGGCTATGTTCCTTATAAACCAGATGTGGGAACATGGAGTTTTTCAAGGCTCCCAGGCCCTTCCCATATACTATTTTCTCTAATTTCTGCAAACTTAAAAGATAGTTATTATTATACACATTTTAAATATGGGGAAAACAGAGCCCCAGAGAGGTTGACCAGCTGGCTGAAGTTCACCAGCCTCTTCCTGGACTCTGAGATGGAGCCTTCCCCATGCGGCCCCTCCTCTTGGTGATATGTGCCAAGTTACAGCCCATGGTTGTGCCAGTTGTGTTATTTATATTTGGACACATGCTGTGCAAAAAGACGAACACCCTGAATTATCTGGGCTGTCTAGAGGCAGCGGACATCTGTGGTAATCACTATAAATAAGATGTAACTTGCCGACTAGGCACGGCTCCTCCTTTAGGTCGGCAGTTCTTGCTAAATTAACCCCGGGATGAGACTAAGTGAAAGCTTGAGTCGTCTCTGAAATTAAAAAAACAAACAAACACAAATCACACAAAAAACTCACAGAGGCCACCTTCCCTTCATGCAGGGCTAACAGCCCTCTTGAAGTTCAGTGCCCTGGCTGACAAATGGTAACAATGCTTATTGAAATTCAAGTAGTTACCAAAGACTCTCTGGAAGTATCAATTTATGTGCCAGGGAAGCTGCAGCTCAAAAGGATTGAAAATAAGTCTGAGACTTTATGTTTAAGAGTTAAAATGAGTGGGAGGAGAGCCAAGCAGAGACTGTCAATGCCCTGCCCTCTTTTCCTGCCTTGGTCGCTGAATTGTCGCACAGTTTCCTGGGGAAAGAAAAGTGCACTTTGTGACTCAGGATGGATATTTTTCCCTCTTCAATTTAGATTTTCCCAACTTGAATATGACTTTCTTTCTGCTGAGATCAGACTGATGATTTATGATGCAGGTACCAATTTGGGGCGAGGCAGTCCCCTGTGTCTATATATAGCATCTCCTCAGTCCATAAATGGGAGGAGGGACAGGGCTTTGGAGGGAGAAATCAGCTTTGCTTTCTTCAGCCAGAGCCTGGAGGCTCAGTGAGCTGCGCAAGGCGGAGCCCTCTCCTGTTTGCAGAGCCCTCTCCTGTTTGCCATTTTTCCTTCTCTCTGGGTAAGTTTCTTTTTCTTCTTAGCTTTTCTGATTTGAGGCATTGGAGGAAGGAAGTATAACTTGTGCAAAAGCTGTTTGCAATCAAATAAGTGGACCTATTTCAGGGTAAAGAAATATGAACCAGTTGACTCCATTCTATACAGAAAAAAATAGCAGATAATTAGGTCTGAGGTCTGTATTTCTTTGGCTAGATTTTATTATTTTCTTTATTTCCCATAGTCACGGTCTTTACTGTTATAATATTCTAACATCCCTTCAGAGTACTTTGCATCTTAAAAAAACCTTAAGATTTTGGCAACGTTTCCCTTAAGGCCCCTGAGTCATTGATTGCTACCTGCAATTTTCATGAGCATCTCAGAAATGTGAGGAGAGTGCAGATTTGAAAAGGTGTGAAATAAAATGGGATACTTTCTTAAGAAAAAAAAGAAAATCGTTTAACTTGGACCTAGACTATGTTATCCAGGGAATGGGAAAGAAAACAATACTTCTTGTTAGTATTTCCAAGTTTTCACCTCAAAACGACAGTTTCTTGTGGTTGTTTTCTGCTTTGTGATGTTAGGATCCTGCAGGATTTTTCAGCTCAGTTCCAGTGATAGAGCCTATGCTTTCTCCAGTCATGTTCTTGGAGCTCTGCCTGCCAAAAAAGATAGTGAAGTGGGATCCCTGCCCTCAGAAGGCCAGCGGGGGGAGGCAGCGAGGAAGGAGAGTGGGGGTCGCCATGGTTGGAAATGCTCGACCTCCCCTCCCTCCTGGTTTCACAGTCCTTTCTTACTGAGCAGAAGCAAAACAGGCATCCAACAGCAAGTGGAACAAAGACAATTTCAAGGGCTGTGTAATTAACTGAGTCTGGCTTATATTTGTAGTGAATTTGCATGAAACTGACATTGAATTAAGACCTTCATCTGCGTGCCAGGTCTTTACAAAAACAAGGAGGATCTGTGGGTAACTTTAACTTTTATAACTGTTGATTTGTTTTTAATTCTCTCAGTTTGTGGAAAACATGGCAACTATCTGGGTTGCTGGAAAATTCTCCTGTCCGGGAAGCTGCACATTATCTCATTTCTCGATTGAATTTGATCCTGCCTAGGCATTAGGGCGGAATGAATCAGGGTCCTTGGAAGCCAAAGAATCTTGAAGGAGAGCAAACCAGTTGAAGAAACTTCTAAGTCATTCATGTCATGGTCCTAAAAGGTTATTTAGGGAAACACTTGAGAATGTAGCTGCCAGAAATTAGACATCAAACCGTATTGGATTTATCATTGGTGATGATTTTGAGAATTATTTTGTGCACAATTATCTTTACTTTTGGTGCCCAGCAATTTGGAGAAACCTTTGAGGGAAGAAGTTCCCAATGTGAATGGGCTCACATAAAACTTGCCTTTGGAACCCAGGGCTTAGTTACTGGGGTGGATAAGCCAACTGTAGGTGCCAACTATCCTTTTTGTGCCTTTAGAAAAGATTTCATTTGGTATGTTCATTAACTGACATTTTTAGCTTCGCAAACGACCATTTCTTTTATTAAATGGAAGTAAATGCATTGTAGTCGAAACATTTTCACAAATTAAAACCCCTCTTGGTGACATGAAAGATGAGTTCCAAATATTCTTCGCAGGAAGGGATTAGGACCAAGCGTGTCACAGACACACAGTCCTCTGAACTTGAGGACGGGCTCACGTTTCATTCTGGTGTCATAATTCCCAAACGTGTCAGGAGCATTCCGCGAGTGGCGGGGGGTGATGGTGGAAAGTGGGCGGGGTGCAGAGTCAGAAGTCCAGGATGGAACGTTGGCTCTGCCACAGACGAACCAGTGACCTGGGCAAGTTATTTTCACCATCTGAACCTCAGCTTTCTCATGGGCAAGGTTGAGATTGAAACCAGGACAGAATGAGCTCACACATGTCCAGTTGTGTAAATTCAGTCACAGCTTGCTGTAAAAACCCAAACCGGTGTGTTTAGAATACCTTCACCTCTGCATCTTCCCTTACTCTCCATCTTCAGTATTGAGGATGGTCAGTGCTAACAGTGGTGTGTTGCCTCCAATATTTTTTAAACCTGGCCATAGATTCACGCACGGCTAGAATTTGAAGAAATATTAGCTGCCACCTACTTCAGCCTCCTCGTTTCTCAGTGAAACAGACTGAAGCCCCAAGAGCTGGATGGGTCCCCGATCACTGCTGGAATCCGGTCCTCCCAAAGCCTCTTTACCCCAGGGGACTCTCATCAAAAACTGTGCTTGAGGAGGGGCCAGCCCCGTGGCGTAGCAGTTAACTGCAGGTGCTCTGTCACTGGCGGCCCGGGTTCGGATCCTGGGCGCGCACCGACGCACCGCTTGTCAGGCCATGCTGTGGTGGCGTCCCACATAAGGTGGAGGAAGATCGGCACAGATGTTAGCCCAGGGCTAGTCTTCCTCAGCAAAAAGAGCAGGATTGGCATGATGTTAGCTCAGGGCTGATCTTCCTCACACACACACACACAAAAACCAACTGTGCTTGAGGAAAGGCAATTTTCATTGTGTTTTGAGGTGTGTGAGTTGGGGGAGGACATTTAACATGCACCAGAGGCAGTTTTCTTAGAAAGGAGAATGGCTTTCCATGGAGAAAGTGAAGGGAAATCTGGCTGCCGGTCGGCCCCCTTACTTCCCTCTACTTTATCGTGTCATCTGAGTACAGCAGGTTTGGTTGAGTTCTCTCTGTGGTTCCTCGTAAATGCCTTGCGACTCCAAGGCTGTGGCTATGGAAAACGTGCTGAGCCTGCAAGGAACGAGCTTCCAAGAGATCTCGTCACTCCCAGTCTGGAGGCGGTCAAGGACACTGGGAAGTTCTGAAATATGAGGTCCACTGGGGAGTGGAGAGATTGGAGCAGAGCACAAATTAAGTGGCTGGAAGCCTGAGGATGTGTGGTGGTCCTGCTGGTATGTCCGGGTTGGGCATGAACTGACAGAAGTCAGCATAGGCAGGTGGAGTTGAGGGCGCATTGGTACAGGAGTCAGATGCACAGATGTGAGCTTGCTACTGTCCCCGGGGCAAAGCAACTCTGAGATGTTCCCATCCTTGAGAATCAGTGATTCCATGATTCAGGCTTGGCTGGCACAAACGTTTGTGGAATGAAGAATGGGTAGACCTGCAGATAATTGCATTTGCAGAGCCTTTGAAGCCGCCTGATTTTGATGGCCGTCAGCACGATGCTTCATTAAGTGAGCAGAGAATGAATATGGGACTACATGCAGTAAGTGTTCTCTTACTACCTGGTCTACAGTTGTCTTGGGGGGGGAGACAGGTACATTAAGTCTACAAATCAGAGCAAAGAACACAGGAACCACCCATACTTGACTCCATCTTCACGTCACTAATCACTACAAAGTGTATGCTCCTCCCAGGGGAGTGTTGAGGACATCCAGGCCACACCGCCACACGCCAAGTTAAGCCAGTGATATATTGAGTGCTGACTGTGCACGGAGCAGTGGGCAGGACACTGCAAACTAGTGAAAGGAGAGTGAGTCATTGGCTACGAGCGACGCTGACCTTTCCCAGTCATTTCACATTCAAAACAAGAGCATGGGTCCCACCGAGTGTGGATTACTGTCTTTAGGGGGTGCTAGCTGCCACAATTTAAACATTTCAAAATAGCTTATCCTCTCTTATCACCTGGGCCAGTGTTGGACTCTTTCTTTTGCCAAGAAATACAAACAAATTTGAAGGTTAACTCAACATAAATGTAAATAAATATCCTGAAGGGACATGACCACCTGGTGTAATAGCACCGACAAGGAATCTTCTTGATTTCTGCTGGAGCAGGATTTTCCTCCATTAGTGCAGGTGTGATCGGAGAAGAAGTCTTGAACAGGAAACTGGCTCAAAGTGGTGAAACATGTCCTCCAACACTGGTCTGCCTTCAAATTAGTGAGCTTTCCCCAGCACACGATGGACTCCAGAGGCAGTAAATTGAATGTATGTGATCATGGGCAGGCAGATTTTCTTGAAGATCCACCTTGACGAAGGCGTTGGAAAATCCCATGGAGAGGTGGTTGAGGACATTTCAGATATTAAAGTGATAAATGCATTTTTTAGATACCTTTTCCTAACTACAGAATTCACCTTAACAGCAACAAACAACAATAGCTATGAATTTGGTTGTTTGTGCCTCTATGCAGAGCACTGTGCCAAGTCAGTCTGGAATGTCAGAGTTAGATAAAGGGGAAATTAGCCCAAGGCCACAGCAAAGGGCTGGAGTCAGCATTCGATCCCAGGTCTATCAGGTGTCTGTGCCCTTGACCTGGACATTTCAATACCTCTTTCAAAACCGGGGCGGGATGGAGGGGGTGTGTTTTTATTGTGTTCCATTGGATGCAACATTCTATTATACATTTATAACCAAATTTATGCAAAACACATGCTGGACCCTCAATGGATATGTGGTGGTTGGTGAATTAGTTGATTTTTAAGAGGAAATATGGAGGTAAGTTGGTGTGACAAAGTACAAATGGCCCAGAAACAGAAGTCTGATGACTCTGGATGGGCTAGCCCTTTCAATATGTTTTTGGGGAAATATCTCTCCTCTCTGGCCATCGTATCCCCTGACCTTTCCCCACAGAATAGGGGTTTGGATAATCCTAAGTATCTTTCTAAGCTCTATAATTCTGTGATTCTAGGAAATCACAGTCTAAAAAGAATTGATCATGAGGAGTATGCTTGGAGCAAACTGTGTGCTTCGGTAGGTTTTCTACCATATACCCAAAGATCTGAACAGTGTGCAGAGTGAAGGTGAAGACTATTCCATCTCAGAGGTGGACCTGGGCATTTTCCACTCCTGTCCTCCATCCCCGTGGTCCTCTGTGCGAGCGGCATCTCCTGGGGCTGTGCCTTGGGGTCTTGCCTAAGGGTTCGTTCTTTAAATCGGAGCAGATTATTCTAATTTAAACACAAATGACAAAAACGGAGCTCAGATTTGAAGGAGTTCTTTTGCCTCTTTATTTGGGAAATTAACAATCACAGAGATTTAGGAATACTGTCTACATGATTTTTAGAGATAGCCAAATGACCCAGGAAGTTGGCATTTTATTTATTTTGGGCGAACATGTGCAACCAATGGCCATATCTAATACCCGCACTACTTCAGATTCCCAGATCCCATGCCGCAGGATGGATCTCAACCATTTCTTATTTTGGGGAGAATTTAACCAAAAAGTGCTCACTATCCCACATCCCCTAGGCTTTCATGCTGGGCTCAGTCCCCACTCCCTGCCCATCTCAGCCAAGCAAGTCTACAAATGAGATGTGATTTTAGAGGAAAGGATCTGGAAGGCATCCTGGAGACTGCTCCCTTTTTTCAAGCACCCCTTTTGAGTAGTGAAGACCCCTAGCTCTGAGGCCAACACTGAAGGCCTCCATATGTGGTCGCAGCCATTCCAGAGCCATTTCTCCGTGCGCCTCATCATGTCCTGACACCCTGCCTTTTCTGGCCTCCTACCTTGCTCGTGGATGCCCTTCTTCCCACCCCTTCTCCGCCTGTCAGCTCACCCATCCATCAAGTCTCTTCTCAAATGTCACCTACTTCAGGGGGCCCCTCTGGCTGTCCTCTCCCCTGCTCCCTGTGCTCCCTTCTCACTTCCCAGAGCATTCTGTACCGCTCTCTGCTCTTATCGTCTCTTCTCTTGTATCTAGGTATTTGTTTACTTCTCTAATCTGTGTTTTAATTATTTTTATCCTCGTCAGTCACATTGCTTTGAACAAACTAGATATTCTATAAATATTTGTTGAGTTTACAATTAAAGGAAACCTATAGCCCAATCTTCTAATTTTCATGGAAGCAAACAAATGAAGTTGGGTCCCAGGTAAATTAATAGGCATCCAGACTCCTAGTCCAAGATTATCTCCACTTATATAATCCTTCTTTCATTCCCCCTTTCCCCCCGAATGGGTTTTGTTAACTGGAGTTGATTTTCCCCTTGGAACAAGGCAGTGCAGTGTAGAAACTAGTGTAGGGAGTGCAGAAGCCTGACTGCACTTGAGAAAGACCTCAGCACTGCTCATCGCTCTTTATTCGTAGACGCAGACAAAGATGTCGCTCGTTGCCATGCCCTTCTACCAGAAGAGACACAAGCACTTTGACCAGTCTTATCGTAACGTTCAAACAAGGTACCTTCTGGATGAATATGCAGCGAAGAAGTAAGTTGGAGTTCAGTGATTAGATGGTAGAGCGTTGATTATTGGTGTCCAATGTTTAAAGGTGGCAAACTCTATCCAGACCCCTGAAACCTGGAGATGAGTTGGTTTGGGGAGGGCCAGGGATGGCAGTGCTCCCTGATGCTCGTGTCCAACGCCAGAGGGGGGACACGGCTGACCCGGTTGTGCAGCAAACTCTGTGTGGAGCTCTGCACAGCGTGCTGCTATCTCTGTGGGTCCCGAGAGGTCCTGGTAGACTGGCTCTGAGCCCCTCGGTTAGATCGATGGCAGGAACCTCTTAGTAAGTGCTTGTTGACTTTACTCCTTTTTACGTATCACCCAGAACTGGAATCTAAAACGTCACAGCAAGGAAGGGCAGTGAGAAGGACAGCAGTGGAGAAGAAAGTCGGAGGGAGAGAAATTACTGGGTGGCAAAGTAAAGATCAGACAAAGTTGATATCAATAATAACTTTGCTACATTAATAATAAATATAGCGAAAGTGTATTTATTCACTGCCTGGTAGGCTGGTGTCCAGCCGCAAGTTCTTCTGCGAATTCTCAAGTACAGTGTCCTGAGGGACCGGCAGCACGTGCCCCAGGTGACAGCGCATCTGCAATTCTAATGGGCCGATGAGAAGGCTGTGCTGAAGGAGGAGAGACTGCCGGCAGGGCAGGCTCCGCCCGAGGGGCCCGCGCACACGTCACCAGCACCCTATATTTAGAAATGCCTATGGCCCTTGATGTAGCCCCATCCCTGTAACAAACAAAGCCAAACAGTTGCAGCCCCTTCCAGCAGCCTCGGGGAGCGTCAGATCCCTCAAGATATATATAATCCTGGCCTTGGGCCGAGGGCTCGGAAGGCACCGGCTGGCACTGAAGGGAGACCACAAGGGCGGAGGTGGAGCTCAGGCTGTGAAAGCTCCCCTCTGAGGACGGGCATGCGCAGACGGGGCGTAGGGAACACAGAGATGTAGGTTTGTGTGTGTGCACGCATGCCTGCGTGTGCACTTGTGCTTGCATGTGTATATATGCGCACACGCATGTAGGTGCACATGTGCGCACACACGTGTGCAGGAGTGCACATGTGTGCACACACATGCATGTATAATGGCACGGGCACATGCATATGTGTACGTGTGTGCACATATGTGTTTGTGTGCTTTTGTGTGCAGGTAAGCTTGTACATGAACACATGTGCATGTGTATATGCTTGTGCATGTGTGTGCGTGTGTATGTGTGTGTATGTTTCAGGGATGGTTTGTGGTGTAGACAAAGAAAGTGATGCTGTGTGTCATGACACATTGTTACACTTGTCTAATGCCCCTAATTTGTTTCAATGTTCCTCAAGGCGCGCTTCGACCCAGTCGTCTTCTCAGACGGCTGTCACTCAGGAGTCATCTTCCCACAGAGCGTCCAGCCAGACGGCCTTGGGAAGGACAACCTGCAGGCTCTGCGCAAAGAGGCTGAGCGCCGAGTCAGAGGAGGAGCATGAACGGAAAAGGAGGTAACCCTGCGGCCTCTCTCAGACCACCCGTGAGTCAGAGGGAGCTGCCTAGGGTCACAGAACTACCACACATCCTGGGCCAGGCACCCGGGGAGGGGGCCCTGCAGGTCAGGGAAAGAGGAGTGAGGGGCGGTAGCTGGAAGGGAACTTGAGGGAACACGGAAGGTGTGACTTGTAATAAAAGCGAGAAGCTACGTTTTCTGATCGTTTGCTTATTCTTCACCATCGTCATCTCAATTAATCCTGACAAGAAAACTGGGATGAATTTTCCCCTTCGTCCTGCAGAAGAGAACACTGTGGTCCAGAGAACTCACGTCCCTTGTCCGGGGCCCCACGCCTCCTTCACGTGGCATCTGGAATGTGCCCTCAGGTCTCTACCCCGCTCCCACACCAAGCTCACTCCCTGTCCGCACAGCGCAGGATCGTCCCATTCGAGACAGAGCAGTTTGAAGCTGATTTTGAATTTCCGTCAACAACCTCTTTAGCTGTTGAAGGACAGCGGTGAGGGCTGTAGACTCAAGCAAGGTGATCTTCCCAAGCGGGGCCGGGCTTTCCACCAGCTGTCCGTGTGGAGAGTGCCTTGTGAGGGGCTCTGTGAACCGTCATACTCCACATTGCAGTGGACTCAGCTCATGTCATAGGAATGAGGTGGATTAATAGGAACGCCAGTCTTGAAATTATTTCCAGATCACAGAGAACAGGTGTGATCTTACTTTGATCTTTTCAGGACAAAATAGTTGAAATGTCTCGTAAATACTTCATTTTATACCTGGTCTATTTTTTCCCTCACCTCCCCCTGCTATTTATTTCTAGACAGTTCTCTCTATATCTCTAAACACTTACAGTTGCACCATGACTAAGAAATCTGTTTAATAAAAATAATGAGTAGCTGAAAAGATGAACCCTTATTTTTTAAAATTTGAGTTATCTTTTAGATGCCTTATGGGAATTTTGCCACGTAAATTAATTTTATTATAAAATGAAGACTTTACAACAAAAGATCCTTTTGTAATAGGATCACTTCAAAATGTGTACATTTAAAAATCTGGATTTTTATGTATTGGATTATTTAAAAAAGGGTTCTACTTATATTTAAGTTTTTGGCACGGGGGTGAGAGGACTTGGGCTTTATCATTTATTTTATCAGTTATACCTTGGTGTGACCTTGAACATATTGCATAAACTTCCTATTCCTCAATTTCCCCAGGGATGAAATGGGGGAGTGTAAACTTCTATTAATGTGAGCAGTCAGGGAGTGGGTTACCGTAATTCATACAGTTTCAGCAAAAATGACTTCTGTGACAGTGCTGGCTGTTGGAAATCTTCCTAAAACACACAAGGCTACTCTCTTGCAATCGTAAATCTGACTCACAGAACGTGTGTTGATTATCGATGACTGACTATAATCTTACCCTGTCTCTCAAACTCGTTTTTTAGTAGATATAAGTAAGCGGTTGTGCTGACTCTGTGCTGAGCCCAGTACTCATGTTTTGGGATTATGCATTTTTTAGTAACCTCATAATATTTTATTCTCAAAACCCATGTGCATATCTTCCATGTGAAAGATCTTCTTGAAATTAGTTCTTTCCTCCTTTAAAAGTAAATCTAAATAATTGGAGATTTTGGTGAGTTGGGCCAGCGTTAATTGAGATTTTACTATGATTCCTGCTCCCTTCCTGCCACGCGGGCCGCCGGGGAGGAACGAATGAGCACTGTTATGTAGGGTGATTTGAGGAGCTAAATGAATTCTAGTCCTTATTGTTTTAAGTCACTACTCTTGCTAGCCTTAAGTGTTACTGAGCGCTCTTGTATATTCCTTACCTCTTGTGGAAGATATTAGTTTAACATACCGGACAGATTGGTCCTTTGTGCAAGATGAAGCTGTGGGATCATCAGTTTGAGTTAGTGCCTATGTCTTCATGTAAAATAAATGCCAAAGAGGCCTCGGCGTGCTCTGAAGGAGCTCGGCATGTCCTTCTGAAGACACAGCGGGTTAGAAACGTCCTTTTGAGGCCTTTACTTCTGTCCTCCGGAGAAATGGGCCTCCCTGATCTTGCAGGCTGTCCCAGGGGCTTGTCCTTAGCGTAAACGCATGACGGATGATGTAATTCTGCACGAGAGGCCGGAGTCACAGCTGCCTCATCACAGAGCAGCAGAAATATGTTCTCAGTGTCCTGAATTACAGTGTTTGGGGTTGGGTGGGGGAAGAAATTTCAGTTCAAATATTTATTCCAAACTACAAAATGTTAGGGGAAGGTGGTGCTATTGACTTAAGAGTAAGTCGAAGGCTTTAGTAAGTCCAGCACACATAGTCATTTTAAACAGCTTCAAGGTGGGCCTTCTGGTTCTTTAAGCTTATCGGGACAATTCGTGGCACGCATAGAGACTTGTCTCTTCTGTCGCTGTAATTTAGAGGGATTCATGACAAACAAGAAGGCTCATTTCCTGCATGCCTTCTTTGGCAATGCGCTCACTCACTCCTGAAGGACTCCTGTGCACCTGGCACCTGGATGTGAGTGGACCTGAGCAATTTAGATTTAGAGTGGCATGACAGGTGTCATCCGACACACACATACGTGGTGCTTCAAAACTTAAAGACCTGCTGTCCTCCTCCACGCTCCACCAGGAGGGAGGAGAACAAGGTGCTGTGAAAGAGAATGCCAGGGCTATCATCTGGGCATCGGCCCAAGGAGGGTTTCTCAGAGTGGGGGAGGGGGATCTCGGCTGCAGACCACAGGACAAGCAGGAGTTGGCCGCCTTAAGAGTCGGGAGAAATGCCCCACGAGCAGAGGGTGTGCGGAGAGGCTGTGGCTTGAAGAGACTGTCTCTGGAAACAGCTGCGGGACAGCCAGTGGGGCAGGTCCTGGGAGGGGACACGGGGAGTGAGAGGTGGGGCTGCATGTGAGTCAGAATGAAGAGGGCAGTGACCCAATACTCCAGTCTTGGTTTAGCGTTTTTTTTTTTTTATTGATGTTTTCATAGTTTATAACATTGTGAAATTTTGGGTTGTACATTTTTGTTTGTCCATCACCATATACATGTCTCCCTTCACCCCTTGTGCCCACCCCCCACCCCCATTGCCCCTGGTAACCACAATACAGTTTTCTCTGTCCATGTGTTGGTTTATATTTCAGATATGAGTGAGATAATACAGTGTTTGTCTTTCTCTTTCTGGCTTATTTCACTTAACATAATACCCTCCAGGCCCATCCATGTTGTTGCAAATGGGACAATTTTGTCTTTTTTTATGGCTGAGTAGTATTCCATTGTGTATATATATATATATATATATATATATATATATATATATATATACCACATCTTCTTGATCCAATCTTCAGTCGAGGGACACTTAGGTTGCTTCCACTTCTTGGCTATAGTGAATAATGCTGCAATGAACATAGGGGTGCATAAGCCTCTTTGAATTGCTGATTTCAGGTTCATTGGATAGATTTCCAGTAGTGGGATAGCTGGATCATAGGGTATTTCTATTTTTAATTATTTGAGGAATCTCCATACCGTTTTCCATAGAGGCTGCACCAGTTTGCATTCCCACCAGCTGTGTATGAAGGTTCCTGTTTCTCCACATCCTCTCCAACATTTGTTGTTTTTTGTCTTGGTGATTATAGCCATTCTAACGGGCGTGAGGTGGTATCTTAGTGTTGTTTTGATTTGCATTTCCCTGATGATTAGTGATGTTGAATATCTTTTCATGTGCCTGTTGGCCATCTGTATATCGTCTTTGGAGAAGTGTCTGTTCATTTCCTCTGCCCGTTTCTTGATCGGGTTGTTTGATTTTTGTTGTTCATTTGTTTGGTTTAGTTTTTATGGTTCCTCACTCCACATTTCTATACGAAGAAGCTGCGGAATTTTCCGAAATTCTGTATTGCATCTCAGACTTCCCAAACGCCCAACCCCAGGTCTGCGTTATGTACACTGTTTGGAGCAGTGCTGACCCATCATCAGGGGCATTGTGGGGTGACAGAAAGGGTCCTGGGTGGGGAGCCTGCAACCTGGGTTCCAGGTCAGGCTCCATCACCCACCTGAAGTATATGAGCTCAGATGGTTCTCTCCACATCTGGGGCAGACATGATGCCTAAGGTCCCTCTGATCTGATACCCTGCCTCACGATATGAGGTCCACCTGGACCCGCCACCTCTTCATCTGCACACTTCGTGCTGCAGGTGACGTCTTTCTCAGCTGTTCTCCTTCGTGGCGCTATCCCTTCCCAGGCAGCACCACGGAACAGCAAGCAGCCTGGTTTGCTGGGACCTTGGGAGTGCCAGGGTGAAGAGGGGAGATGAGGGTGGGAAGGGATGATACGGGGCTGGGAGAGCCGGCTTGGAGCTTGGAAGCACCACTGGGCCCGGCAATGTTGGGCGGTGTGATTTTGGGGACTCACAAAGATGGCACTCAGGCCAGAAGACATGTGTGCCCATTTCTCTGCCCCTACAGACTGAAGAAGCTGAATTGTTCATTTCATCCTTTTTATTTTTCTAGAATACAAGTTTATCTGTATCTGTTAATTCAGAAGGCTTTGATTCAGTCTTAAATTCACTCATAAATGGCAGCATCCCCAGGAAAACAAATGGTTTTCGTGTGCTGCCTGGCACGAGGTGCTCAGCCTTTCCTAGATTGTCACGTCATATCGGAACTGGCTGGAAACACCCTCTAGCCCCGTGGTCTAACCACTGAGCCTCAGACCCTTGAGTGCAGCCAGACTCCTGACTTTATAAGTGGGGAGACCGAGTCCTGAAAAGGTGAAGACACTTGCTCACTGTTGCACGTCTATTGAGCACCTTCTGTATGTGAGCTGCCGTGAGTATAAGATGAGTAAACAAGTCTTGTTTTTGAGGAATTGCAGACTCATTTCCTGACTGTGTCCAGCGCCTGCTGTTTGCCATCATGACCCACCACACGCAGGGGCACTCTGACAGTTAACATGGCCAGAAATGAGTCAAGCATTTACAGCGGCCTCTCAGAGCGATTCTCTGTAGCTTCCTGGCCTCCTAATGATTGTGACTGTGCACTCCTCTTGGTAAAGGGGAAACTGGAGTGTAGAGCTCCTGTATGGGTTTTATTTAGAATGGGTATACCTGCCCTTCTTTACAACTTCTCTATGTATGGTATTAACACAGTCACCAAAATGCACTCTTGAAAGAAAGAGATAAAAATAAACAGAGGGGCTGGCCTGGTGGCAAAGCAGTTAAGTTCACACACTCTGCTTTGGCGGCCCCGGGGGGCACCCGTTCAGATCCTGGGTGCGGACTTACTCACCACTCATCAAGCCACGCTGAGGCGGCGGCCCACATAGAGCACCAAGAAAGCTGGACAACTATGACATACAACTGTCTACTGGGGCTTTGGGGAAAAAAAGAAAGAAAGGAGGAAGATTGGCAACAGATGTTAGCTCAGGGCCAATCTTTCTCAAAAAAAAAAAAAATTAAAAAAAAGTCAGATGAGGCTGTAGCATAAAAGAGTCCCACTTGGACATTCTATTAAAAAAAATAAACAGAAATAGCATTTCTCCTATTTCCTTGCTCCCCACTTAAGAAAATCCTGGGAGGGAGCACGTCTGGTCCTTCCAGCCCTCGGTGACCAGGCGCCCTTTCCCGGGTGTCAGAGAAGAACGTCCTTCTTGGCCCGCAGGTACGAGTCTCTGGAGGCCGCCTACGGGGAGGCCAAGCGGGAGCGTTTCCTCAGGGAACTGGCCGAGCTGGAGGAAAACGTGCACCTGGCGCGCTCCCACGCTCAGTCCAAGCTGGACCGATACGCCATCCAGCAGATGGTAGGCGCGCTCGGGGTCTCCCCGGGGGGCGCGGGGCCGGTGGCGGTTTGTCGGCACGATGTTGGCACGGCCGGATGGCAGAGAGCCTGGCCTGCCCCCCTGCCACGCGCTGACCCGTCCTTGCCTCCCGGGACAGGTGGAGGACAAGCTGGCCTGGGAGAGGCCCGCGTTCGAGGAGCGGATACGGAGAGCCCCCGAGATCCTGGTGCGCCTGCGCTCGCACACCGTGTGGGAGAGGATGAACGTGAAGCTCTGCTTCACCGTGCAGGGCTTTCCCACCCCCGTGGTGCAGTGGTGAGTGGGGCTCCCTCCCGGGGCGGGACGGGCCGTGCTGCCGCGTTTCCTCTAAGGACCTGCAAGGCCTGGCGCATGGGGTCCGGTGAAGAGGATCCTTGTGGAGGAAACGCGTGCCACACCGCACCTTCCACGGACCGCGTGCGTGAAGCTGCCCGGGAAATCCGCTTGTAAACCTCACGCAAGGTCGCTGTAAATGCGACACAGCCATTTCGTTTTACTGAACTTGACTCAACTGGTTTTCCAGAGGATTTTTAAAAATTTTAAAAATATATTTTATTTTTACATAGAAATATATTCTGAAAGTGGGTTCCCTGAAGTGACCCGTGGTTACCCGTGCGGGTCTGCTCTTAATTATGTGGAGACTCCTAAGAGGAGGCTCTGAGCCCCAAAGCTCGAGCCACATACCGTGCATAGTTAATGCCCCTCGTGATATCCAAGAGTTCACTCTCTAAGCCCATGGACGCTTTTTGTTTTGATACCTGTTGCGTATATATGCTCATTTGTTTCCCCACTTTCTGGAAATGATAGTAGAGACCCCAAAGTTCGTAGCTGCTACAAAAACCATAAACATTTACTTGTATCCTGATTGGGGCTCTCGGCAGCAGGTCAGAAAACAGCGTCAGGTTCTGTGTCTGTTCATGAGGCCGCTGGGGAGGCTGAGCCCCACCCCCTCCTGATCTTGGGGGGATGTGGTCCTGCCGCCCTGGGTGGGACCCTGATGCCAGCTTCCTCCAGCAGGGATCCAGTGCGGTTGATCAGGTAGGTCTCTCCCGGCACGTCCCAGCTACACCACGGCCTAGAGAGGCTGCTCGGGGAGGTAACCAACATTACTCACATTTTTTTCCTTACGGACAGACATATCCTCAATTCCTAACACAGTTCCAGGAGACTTTTGGCACACGCTCTGTCGTAGGTTGAGGATTGCCCAGATAGTCTGAATTCTGCAAGAGCTGCCGTCCCCTCAAACAGACAAACGAGGGCCGTAGCTGCTCCCACTCCTCCCCGCCTGTGATGCTGAGAAGCAAAGCTTGCAGAAGCAGAACAATACCCTACTAGAAGGCAACCAAGACGGCCGGGACACAATGCAAAAAACCCAGTCTGCCTTACACTGAAATAATGTTTCTGTCATTTAGGTATAAAGATGGTGTTTTGATCTGCCAAGCAGAAGAGCCGGGGAAGTACCGGATCGACAGCAAGTACGGCGTGCACACGCTGGAGATCAACAGGTGAGGTCTTGGCGGGCAGGCCATGTGCCCCCGACACCGGCCTCAGATAACCCACGTTTCACACACAAAAGAGAAATCAAATTAAAAAACGGAGGGCAGATCACACCACATCTGCTGGTGCAATCTGTGTGACTTGAGGGGTGTTTCTGAGTTAATTTAATTGGTGGTAGAAGCTTCCCTTCCTTGTCTTTGGTGTCAGGCCAGAGGGTGCAAATCCAGTCGCAGGTCCAGGCTCCCGTTATGGGAACCAAGAGAATAAATGGTTCAAGGAAAGGGGATGGGGTCCAGGGGTCAGGGCTACAGCGACACACAGATGGCGGTCACCTCTGTTTGCAGTGGGCTGCGTCTTGTACCAGGTTTGAGTAACAATCCTTAAACTCAGACTCTTCAAAGAAATATCACCTTCATTATTTTTTTCATAGCAAATTGAAAAAATGTAGAAAATGCAGATAAGTAAAAGAAAATAAAAACCAGCCATATTTCCAACACCAGTGTCAGTATTTTGGTGTATAAGACAACTGTACTTTTTTCCTTACGCAACACACACACTCCTCTAAACATACATGCATACTTTGATTTTTTTTTATAAAAGTGAGATTTTGCTGTTCATTTTCTCTCTGTTTCTCTTGTATACACAGTTTTTATTTTTTACAAAAGGATCATAACATTTTGCAATCCACCTTTTTTCATGAATAGTATATCATGACACTTTCCCAGGGCTCAACTGTTAATTTTTCTGGTAAATGTGACTACATAATGGACTATAATTAAGAACACGCACACTTGTCCAGGAAGCTGAGACCTGGGTTTGGATCCCCAATCTACCATCTATGCTGTGACTTCAGGTAAGTCATCAGCTCTTCCTGAATTGTACTATTCTTGTCTGAAAATAATTATCAACAGACAGATAATAAAAATGTCATCTTCTCTGTTTGCCTTAATAGAGTTATTGTGAGAATCAAATAAGAACATACAGGCTCTGTTTATATGTATGATATAAATATATGGTAATTATGTGTGTGTAGTAAGTTGTATCAAATTCTTTCTGGGAAAAGATGAGGGGTGCTGGTATAAATAATGTAAAAAATCAGGAAACCATTAGAATATGTGATTTTATTTATTACTTAACTGTGAAGCGTGACTGCATCATCATTAGGCTCAGTTTAAACTTCTCGGAAGGGCCCAGGCTTGGCTACCCCTCCTGGCGCCCCTCGCCTGCACTCCCAGGGCGGCATGGCATAGAGGTGCCCATCCCTCAGCCTGGCGGAGCTGGACGCTGCTGTCTGCTCGGGCTCCACCTTGTCCCTCCTCCTCGTGCAGCCTTCTAGGAGCCTCCGTGAGGCCTGGAAGGTTTCCCACCACCAGAACCGTGATTCCACTTGCAGATTAATTAGCATAGGTGTTAAATGTTACAGTTGAGATTAGTATTTGTGACGAGTCATTACCTTGTTTCTCTAGGTAAGTTTGAGGCTCTTTAGGAAAGCTAGAGGCCCTGGCCTCCTGGCCCTAAAGCACTGTTGATTGAGAACCTGCCATATGCCAGACACTGTTCTACATACTTGGGATACAAAGACCAAACCCAGGTCCCTGACTTGGAGGTCTTACTCCTACCATGAGGAGGTGGACCACACGCATAGTAAAAAAGTGGATTATATAGCAGATCAGAGTGCTGGGTGGATGGGGAACCTATGGCCTGCGGGGGGCTTGTGGTGTCGAATAGCGTGGTTGGGTAGACCTGCATGGAGAAGATGTCTTAGGAGCAAGGCTCACAGTAGATGAAGGAGTGGGACAGAGAGATGTGGGGCAGAGGCTCCAGGAAGCACCTCTGGGCCTGTGGGCTGGAGTGGTGGGTGGGAGTCTCAGGACAGGCGGTCGGAGATGTAGCCAGGGCTGAGCGGATCACATCAGATCACACGCAGGCTGTCGCAGGGAACTTGGCATTTCCTCGGGGGCAAAGGGCAGACTTCAGAGGAGAGGAAGAGCTGACTTACATTTTCCAAAGGGTCAGCCTGCTGTGAATAGAAGGCAGGGCACACTGTTGGGAAGCTCTGCTGAAATTCAGGAAAGATGGTGGGGGCTTGGAGCAGTGGGTGCAGTGGAGCTGGTGAGAAGGGTGTGGACTCTGCACAGATTTTGAAGGGGGACACAATAGGATTTGCTGATGGATTGGATGTGGGGTGTTAGTGAAAAAGAGCGTCAAAAGCAGTTCCAAAGGTTGGGGTCCATGTGTCAGCTGGGATGAGGAAGGCTGAGGGGTGGGGGTCTAGGCACAAGCTCATGTGGAGGGCTGGGATCTCCTCGTGCCTCGAGCTGGAATTCCCAGGCCCCTTGCTGCCTTTTTTGGAGAGTAGTTTTCTCTCCTTTGATTTCCAAAATGTGTGGAAATTCTCACAGGCAGTAAACCATACTCTCTAGAAGGAGGACATTCACCCTCCTTTGTTGTCCGGGAGGTCTGATCTCTCGTCCAGGTGCCCTGTGACTGCTGAGGGTGAGGTGGGTCAGTCTGAGTTAGCAACTGGCTCGTTTCCCAGCTGTATTTTAATTATCGTTTTAAAAATAAAAGCCATTCCCTTTTCTCAAGTATGAAAAACGTCCTAGTCACACTAGTGTTGGCAACTTTTAAATTTGTATTGGAAACGATAGAGGCTTTGCAGCAAGTGAATAATAAATCAGTAGAGGCCCCAGGACGCCATGACTACTCGATTCACGAATCCAGGTCTCCTTAGATACACTTGGATTTTGTACAAGTATGCAAATATTCGAGGAATTCAGGAAAAGGAAATTCCCGAGGCTAATTTTTCTCTCAATATTCTTATCTGCACTGGGATGTTTTTAACAGATGAAATGTGAGTATTCTTCAGAAAAAGACCAGTGGGGAAGCCCACAAATTACAGCTCATCTCAGCTGTTCATACCGAACTGCTGAGTTATCATCATCTGATCTGTGGCCGATTTAAGTGGTGTGGAATGTGCTGGCTCCCCTCTCGAGACCGGCTCAGGAATGAGCTTTTCCTTCTGTTACAGGAGTGACATTTATTCCTATGACTATTCCTTGGCCCCTGTCGCCGGATTCTTGAAGTGCCGAAAAGGAAGCTCACTGCCCTTCAGAACTGTTTGAAATTAAAGTGTAGTTGACACTATTTCATGTGCTCGTAGGATTTTCTCTTGGGACTCATAATGTGAGTTCTGTTTCTTGACAGAATTTGAATGTTATTCTCACATTTTTCTATAAGTGTTTAGAACAATCTATCTTGTATTTTATTTGTAACATCTCTACTCCCCACTCGCCACTGCAGAACGGCTTTAGGACTAACTTCTTGCACTTTATTTTTAGACTTTGATATTCAAATTCTAATTTGAGCTAAATTTTAAATCCAGTGTCAACACCACTTGGAGTTTGAGGACGTGGGACCTGATGACCCAGGAGAAATTCATGTGCCACTTAAACATTTGTCTGCCCATGGTTAAAATGGATAAAATATTATTAGTCTGTCAGTGGGGTTGTTTTGGGGGCACTTCAAATGGAGACTTTGGGATGCGAAAGTGCCCCACGGAAGTTTATAAAAATGGAGACCAAAGGAAACTATCTCTGTCAACACTGGGAGCCCGTCCAAACAGAAAATAAAACCCTTGCCCCTTAATCACTTGCTTGCAATTTCTCAGCATGAAGTCAAGGCTTGAATTAGACTCCGTGGGCAAGCTAAATGCTTCTCTGGAGCTGTCTTGGGAAGGAGAGAAGGGATGGAGTCCCACTGGGTTGTGCTCAGGCATGGGGGTCTCCAAATCACCCAGGGACAAAATTTCAAGCTGGGCTCAGTATCCTCAGTAGCTGCCAAGCCCTGCCTGTCCACCCCCCCCCCCGCCCCGCCCCCTGCATCCACTCTGTCCATGCCACAGATGCCCTACTTCCTACAGCCCACCCACGGCACCAGGAGTCCACACCCCAACACAGACGTGCATGCTTATTTATAATCTACATATGTCCCAATATATTTGATATAATGGAAAACATTTACAAAAGAGAAATGCAAAAAGAGTGAGATAACAGTAAACAGAACCAGAGGTTCTAACTTCCCTGCACACCCAGTGTGTTATCTTGTACTGCCTCGCTGGGCACACCCTACATCGGGGACAATTCTAGTAAATCGGTGGGTCTGAATGTTTTCGGGTTGTGGACTTCTTCGCAAACCAGAGGAACACTGTGGATCCTCTCTCCTGGATAAATGCCTGTGAGCACATGCGCTTATATTTTGCGTATCATCGCAGAAGGTTTAATCTCCTAAGTACAGGGTTCCCAGCCTGGTCCCTCCCGCTAAGTATGAAGTGCTAATTGGTTCCTTGACGAGCCCGTCAGTGCTAATGTGTTAGGTGGCTCTCCCTCGGATCTTAATGTCCTAAGTCAACTGAAAAACAGGCTCAAAATCCTGTGGGAGAAGCTGTTCTCTGGGGGGCCTTGGCACGTGGGACTCCTCTGCTCCTTCCTTCTCTTCTCTGGTGCAAGCAGTTGTTTTCACCAATTCCATTGCAGCCAATTCCTTTCCCGTATCCCTCCCAGCTAGTCCCAGCTAAGGAACAATGACAGAACAATTAATATGTTGGAATGTAAAGGTGAAGGACATGGCCTTCGACTAGGAGGGAAAGGGAATCTTCTTTGAACTTTGGTCCAGGAATTCAGCTAACAACCAATACACTAATTAAAATAACTAATAATATACAAGGTTAATATAGTACTCTAAAATTACAAAGTGTTTTCAAATACGTTGTTTTATTTAATTATCAAAGTCACCCGAGTAAAGCGTAGGTACTCAATAAATGTCTCTGAGACATTTAAAATCCATACTGTGTATTTATTGTAGAGCCAGTAGATGAGCCCTCTCAGGCTGAGCTGAGGCAGGCACAGATCTGACGTGAGGACTTGTGCCTGGTGACTGCAGTCGTATAATACACTCAGCAACCATTTCCCCCTGGATTTTATTCTGATTGCACAATATTGCAAAATTCCTGATTCACAAAGATAAGCAGTTGCAAATGGAAACATTGTTTTACCTTGAAATCTCAGAATATTTTTCAATTAAGCTGAGAAGTCAGGAGCAGCTTTGCCTGAGGCTGGCTGTGCACCAACAAATTGGCTGCAGCCCAAAGCTTGTGTTGTTGGGCTTCAGTATGCGACTAGCCTATGGTACGTTGAGGACATATTTTTACCATGATTTAAAAAACTGATAAAATGCATATTGGAGAAGAAATTGGTAGCAGACTTGGGAGAGTCAGTTTGGAAACTATGGGGCACAGTTTGAAAACCACTGATAGTGACATCCAGCAGGATTTTTGACATGATGGACATGCTCTAAGTGAAGTCCACACCCTCTTCTCTGAGCACTCACTGTGGGCTCAGGCTCTATAACCTCCTCACTCAAGAACTGGTAGCTACGTTGACCAGTTGGGCGCAGGGGACAGTCCATCCTGTCCAGGTGTCCAGGGGTCACTCCCTGTGCTGGACCTGCCCCGTCCACTCTGCTCGGTGCGAGTGTCTTGTGTTGCCTTCTCGCTCCTCCTTCTAAGTCTCAGTCACTGTGGGTTCCAGAACAGGTCTAGGTCGGGAGACCTTGATCAAGCAGATTTGATAGAACGCCTTGCTTCTTTTCTCCAGTGTGCCCTGGCCTTCCACTACTGCCAGCGGTGCCTGTGGGTGCACGGCTCTTGTTTCTCTCATCTGTCGGGATATTGCTGTTGGGGGCGGGATCCTAGTAGAGAAAGATTAGGGCTAGTCCCAGAAGAATACCCTCATGTTTGGAGAATGCATTTATGAAAATACAGCGGTTTCGTTGTTTAGAAGAAATAACACAGGCACAGAGGAAAAAAAAATTCAAGCAATGCCTAAGGGTATGGGAGAGAAGGAATTCTTCCTCCCACCCCAGCCCCCAGCCCCCCGCTGTGTTCCTGCGAGGCAGCTGCTGTGCTGGCTGTGGGCGTGTGGGTGCATGCATTGTGTGAGCAGATTAGCACAGAGCGTTAGTGCTTAGCAGTGGAGAAAGCATTCGCACTGCGAGATTTTTATGTTTCACGCTCACTCTGACTCTGCCCCTGAGGATAAGAGGTCCCCGAAGTGTATTTGGGAATTGCATGGCGCAGTAGCTCTAATGAGTTCAGGCTGGAATTGCAGCTTTGGTGATGGGCTCTATGGTTCGGCTTGCATTCCTCCAAGGTGAACCCAAAAGAAGGCACTTACTTTGAACATCTACAGGACTGGGCTCCGTCCGTGATATGTCCCTTGCGCAGTGGCATTCAAGGAGGCCTGACACATTGCAACCGGATTTGAACCTCATGGAGGAAGGGGCGGGCTTCTTAGCAGACAGCATAAGTCTCTGAAACTCTCTGTCTCCCCTTTATGGTAGACATGGTGTATTCTTTGGTCAAAGAACATATTTTCAGCTCCAGTGGAATAGAGAAGAAAATAAAATTACTAATGACCTCCCAAGAACGGATTTGTCTCTGGGAGCAGTGGTGGCTTAAAGCACTTTATAAGTAAGGCTTGAGTAAACTTTTTCTTTCTTTCTGGTGAGTGGGGTTTTTGTTAGTTCCCTTCCCATATTGACGTAATGCTCAAGATGCCTGCTTCTGGATAGGCTGCAGAAGCTAGCACAAAGAGGGCAAATTTTGGAGTTAGGTGAACCTTGTGTACCCAGCTTCTTCAAGTGTCAGCTTTCTCCCATGTTAATGGGCTAACTGTATCTATTTTTTAGGGCACTGGAGACTATTATACAAAATAGCCAACGTCAAGTCACTAGCAGACTGCCTGGCGTTTAGTAAAATCTCAACGAGCATCAGCCCCTCCTCCTACATCCCTCTTGTCTCAGTGATGTTTTCTGCAGGAGCTGGTGGTAAGATAGCTCATAGCCAAGAAAACAAGCTTCAACTTTGGCGAGATGGATGTGGGGAGACGGAGGAGCTCCACCCTCGAGAAACTGGAGTCTGGAGGTTCTTGAGTCATTGTTCTTTCCAGGGGGGAACATGCCTCCCTCATAACTCTCCTAGGACAGATGTGTCAGGTGGGGTCCAGCTCAGACATCTTCAACACACCCTCGAGTGAGTGAGACTTATCTGAGTGATCATATTACTTTGGGGTTCTGGACATAATCTCCCATCAGCACGAGAATCCCTGGTGGGGAGTGAGGTGAGGTTAATTCTCCTGGAGGGTGAGGTCATTGGAGCCTGCCCATTGACAAGATAAAACCACGAATTCTATAGAGGTAGAGAAATAAGACCGGAACGGATTATAGACTTCTCCTCCACAATGAAGTTAAGGATTATCAGAAATGCTAGTGCATTTTTTTCCTCAAAGCCAAAGCCAAGCCGTAGTCCAGAATCAGACTCACCCGGGTCTATAATTAATACCTCGTTCCAAGGATAGAGCTGGCATTGTTCTTAAGCATCACCATGAACAACGGATCCAGGTCACCCGAGCTGCTCTCGAGTAATGTCTGTGGTCACATTCGGGTCACCGACTTGTCAAAACAGTCCCGCAGTGCGTTCAGGACGGCGTCTGGCTTTTTCTCTCCAAGGGCACACTTTGACGATACTGCAACCTACTCCGCGGTGGCGACGAACGTGCATGGACAGGTGTCGACCAACGCGGCGGTCGTGGTGAGAAGTGAGTTTGCACGTTCCTGGGGGGGTGGGGGGCGGTTGCTGCCTTCGTGCCTTCTTTCTCTTTCTTCGTCTTGCTCACCAGCTGTCTTGCAGGGTTCCGAGGAGACGAGGAGCCGTTCCATTCCGTGGGACTCCCAATTGGATGTAAGTGGATTCTTTTTCCTATTCAGGCAGAACAATGTGTGGTGACATAGTGTATAATTTTAAAAATTATTGTCTAATGGTGAAATATATATATTTTTAAATCATATTTCAAAAGACGCTTCCAAGTTTTTCCTGGCCAGGGTTAGTCTGCTGACGATCTGTTCCCATGTAATTCTGTGGCTAGGGGGAATTTTTAGACACTGGTGAAATTGTTGCCTTGAGAGACTTTACATTTTTGAATTGGGGAAAAAAAAGGAATCCAACTCCTTGACATGAATGCGTACAGTTGCCACAGTTTTCCTTTTTTTCCCCAAAATTCGCTGTGCTCATTTTTAGCAAACAGCTGAGGTGGATCAACAGGAGGATATGCAGCAGCCCCAGGCCTGCCTTTATGTGGCTTAAATTCCTTTTCCCGGATACACGTGATACGTGCTGTGGCATGTGTGACTTGGCATCCTGGTCTTCCACTTACTGTCGCATCCTTGAGGTTTCCCTGTGTACTTTGTGAGAGCCACCAGCTCTTCCGTGATGCTGATGGACCCTATGCCACCATGTGGTCTCCTGTTTCCACGGTGACCTGCAGTGGGCCTGTAGGAGGCAAGTGGGGTCTCTTTCTGAGATCCAGGGCTAGTTTTCAACTAGACGGCCCAAGAAGCTGGTTGACCAGAGTCAAGGGAGGGTGGAGAAGGCAGCCGTGGGATGGCATCTTGAGGACCATGACTTGGTAGACTACTTTCAAAATGTTATGGTTTGGGAATGAGATTTCGGATCGACCTGACCCTCCAAAAGACTACTTGCGTCTTCCCGTGGCAGCTTTGATTTGATCATAATCTGAGGTCCAGATGTTGCAAATCCAGTGTCTGTGAGAGAAGCACTGACCAGAACAGTGACGGAGGGGAAGCCTTTCTGGCGGCCACTGAACACTTTGTGTGTAACCTCCTTTGGGTAATTTCTGCGTGAATTTTATTGATGGTCTTATGTCCAACACTTGGGGGCGTCCAGGACCACTCACAGGCAAGGGGCACAAGTTCAAGGCCAGCGCAGTGGAGAGTCGGGGAGACCTGAGCCTGGTGTGACGGGTGTCCTGGATTCCAAGGACAGCGCAGTTTCCACTTGGAGGCCGGCCCTGACGCACTGACCAAGCTGGAAGGGGCCTCAGAAGCTGCCCAGTCCCGTCCGATGGGTTTCTTCTATTTGTTAAAATTTTATCTTTCTAAGTAAAAACTTCAAAGTATTTACAACCTCCGAAATTATGGATCAGACACAGTAGATGCTCCTGTATTCACCCCCCATTTTAATAAATGTAAATACGCTGCCATTTTGCTTCAGTTACTTTTTAAAATTGAAGTCAAATTGGCATCGCACAAAATAAAGCATGTTCAAGTGTGCAGTGCGGTGGCACTCATTATCTTTGGAGGACTAAAGCTGTCACAGAGACGATGAAGCTCCACGATCTTTCCCTGCCCCTTCCCCATTCGAGGCCTTCCTCCTAAGTGGAAACCATCATCTTAAAGTCTGCAGCTATTTTCAAAAATTTCACTGCACGTGTGTATTTGTAAATCATAGATTTTTTTTTTGTTGTTTAAAAATGTTACTGTAGATTTTTTTCAGAAGTGTACTTTCTCCCCCACAAACATTATATTTTTGAGATTTAATCAGGCTGATACCATGGGATCTAGTTAACTCACTTTGTCTGTACTGTAAGTGGTGTTCTATCGGTGAGCACAACACGGTTCGTTCTGAAGATGAGAAAGCTGTGGTCTCGGAGTCTGCGTGACCTGAAGCCACACCTGGGGCCGATGCAGAATTTAAACTCTACTCTTAACACGTGGTTTGGGGTCCAGGTTGCCTCCCTGCACATCCGTGCCTCTCCATCCCCTTTGGCACAAATGGCAAGGTACAACCCCAAGACTGGTTTTCTGATTCTACAGAAGTGGCTTGTCTGAGTTAGCTCTGCTGTCATAACAAATGCCACAGACCGGGGGGCTTAACCAACAGACATTGACTGCTCATGGTTCCGGAGGCTGGAGGTCCAAGATCAAGGTGCCGGCCACGTGGGTGAGGCTGTCTTCCTGGCTGGTGGATGGCTCCTTCTCACTGTGTCCCCACAGGGGGGAGAGAGAAAGGGCTCTGGTCTCCTCCTTATAAGGACACTAATCCCATCATGGGGCCCGCTCCCATGGCCTCATCTAAACCTAATCTCCTCCCCAAGGCCCCACCTCTAGTCCCATGCCTTTGCGGGTAAAGGCTTCAAGCTGTGAATTTGGGGAGAAGAATCATTCATTCCAAAATGCGGCTCATTTGAGGAAGTGAACATTACATGGTGGTGGGAAATACACTTTTCCAGAAATGGCCTGACATGTGGGCTGTGCCTGAAGTCCGCTCGCCCCCTGTGCTCTAACTGTGTCCCTTCTCTCTGTGCAGTGCCCTTATCGTCCGTGATTCCATACATGCACTTTGACGTCCAGTTTTTGGAGAAATTCGGGGTCACCTTCAGAAGAGAAGGCGAGACTCTCACTCTTAAGTGCACGCTGCTGGTGACACCGGAGCTGAAAAGGGTGCAGCCTCGGGCCGAGTGGTACCGGGACGGTGAGTGCAGGGACAGCCACCCACACCCGGGGGAAGCGTTCCGCCCACCTGCTTCGGGTCTTGGCCACTTTGGGGTTAAAAGGAATTTTAAACTTTCCAGTTAATTTAGCATTGGTCTCTACCACCGTGATAGCTGCAGGCAGCAAAGCGGAACCTGGAGCCTGCCATCGACCATGAACTTCACCCAGGGGATGTGGAAAGGTAGACAGGGAGGGTCTGGGTTTGGAGGAGTCATCAGAGATTTTTATAGCTCCATAAAGAGGGTCTCCATGTGATTAAACAGAATGAGTGAGGTGTCTATATCTTTATGTTTTCCCTCGGCTACAACAATAGCCAGCATTTATTAGAGCTTATCATGTGCTGGGCTCTGTTCTGACTGTGATAACTCACTTAATTTCATAAGGACCCTGTGAGAGGGATGGTGGGGTTAGGTCCCTGTTACAGATGGGAGCTGGGATAAGGGACTTGCTCAAGGCTTCCCCTGGGAAGGGGCAGAGAGGGATCTGAACCCGGCACTCTGGTTCCAGGGTCCTTGTTCCTTGCCTCTGTGTGCCATTTCTTCAGTGGGCACAGCTTATCCTGTGCTGCCATGTGTACCCACCCGTAGAAGGAAACTTCTTCATCTTCCCTGGGCTGTTGCTTCTCAGGGAACTTGTTTTCTATGGATTCAATTACAAAATATTCTGTTGATATTTGTTCAGGTCCTAACACGATGCAAAATGCTACAAAGAAAAATACATCATTTCTGCCCATAAGATATTTATGGTCTAGTTGGGGAAAATGCACAAAATGGTACAGCAATGCCTTTAAAGTATAAGAAATGCACCAGAACACGTTATGATAATCTGCCGAATACGTGGTGCTGGCCGTGGGGACTGTCAGAGTAGAGCCAAGAAAACAGGTTTGGAGTGATGAAGGAGAGCTTGATGGAAAGAAAAACAAGGTTGTTGAAAGACGAGACTTTCAACTGGTGGGCAGCGGGTGGGACTCTGTGTGCTGAAGGACAGAGGCAGGAAGACATGGAAACGTGTCCTGGGCACAGAGAGTATACTGGTGACCTTGCACATAGCAGCTGGGAGTGAATGTGGGTTTGTAGGGGCATGAGACCCACGATCTTCTGGTGGAATAGAATAGTACGACCATGGCTGCTTTTTATGTTCCACGAGGGAGAGGGAAAGAGAGAGGAAGAGACACCCTGTGGTGGCAAAGGAGACTTAATCTATCCTTTGTAATTCTAGTTTAAGATTTAACATCTAATTTAAGTTCTAAGAATCTAATTTACTCTTTCTGGAGAGAAATGAAATTGATTTGAGGAGAGTTCTCCTAATATCCCCAAAGGGTGGTGACATCAATTTTAGAACTTCTCGTGTCTAGCAAGTGCCTGGAATTCTGGGCTCACGGCAGTTTCCCTGCCTTGACGAACGTGAAAGGAATATACACGTTCAAGAACCGTAGCTGACAAGCCTTCCTGCACATCCAGTCAGGGGCTTGCAACAGTTCTGGGATTTCTTGTAAAAGTAGTTGCATGACAACAGCCATGATCAGATCTTCGCAGGCTGTCTTATTCCAGTGGACACCAGTGGAGACCATTCTCTGTGGCTTATTTTTAGACATTAAAATGCAGGGAGATACTTTTCACTGCTTAAAATTAATGAGCTGTGAGCCACCGGGTGGCAGTGAAGCCCCGAGGCGATGTGTGCAGCAGGGAAAGTGAAACTGGGGACAAATGAAGGATTAGAGCTCTAATCTCATCACAGACGGGAGAGCCTTGCTTACTTATAATAAACCAAAGACCACTTTTGGGTGAGATTTGCACTTGAGGCCGATTTAGTAAGTTATGATAAGGTCATGAAGCCAATGATGGGATGGGCGTTGGTTCAAGGAACTGGCTCCCAACTACATGTGTTGCTAAAGGAGAGCATGACATGGGCCTGAGGGTCCTGTTCAGGTTACATACATGTAAACAGGCTGCATATTTAATCACCAGCAACGGTTTTCCCTTTAGTGTGTGAGCTTTACCGGAGAGAAGCAGGTTCTTGGACCAAGTGCCAGGATAGTATCCTGCCCTGAGTAATCTGGTGTCTTAGTCTGTTCGAGCTGTGATGACAAAATACTGCAGGCTGGGCGGCTTCAACAACAGCCGTATGTCTCCAGTTCTGGAGGCTGGAAGTCCCAGATGAAGGTGCTGCAGGGTTGGTTCCGGGTGGGCGTCCTCTTCCTGGCTTTCGGACAAGGGAGCCTTCTCTCTCCAGTCTAAGTTATTTACTTTGTCATCCCTTCTCACTAATTCTTATTTTGAATATTACATTTTTATTGTATTTTGAATTACATTGCATTGTATTGTGTTTTTATTGTACTAACCGTGTATCAGGTACTGCACTACTTCCTCAAGAAAAGAGATAAAAATGGATAAAACAACTTAGAATTTTTATTTTATGACATATTTGCCATTTTTATTCATGGTGCTGCCAAGTGGGGCTTTGCCTCTTAAGCCCCATGGAGCAAAAGTCGTCCTGCGTCTGTGCGCTGTGGGCCAGAGGACTCCGGGGTTTGTGGTCAAGTTTGATACATGCCAATTTTTAAAATTAAAAATATAAGAATAACTCCTTTTTCTTGTAACGAAGTGTATGTTTATTGCAAAAAATACCCCCTGAAAACTATAATTTCTCTAACAAAAATAACTATTATCCCTTTGTGGTTGGTATATCTCCGTATCTATACAAATATATTAAAGCAGGGAAGATGTATTCAATTTAAAATCTCTTTTTTTCATTTATTAAAAAAAAATTTTTTTTAAAATTTATTTAATTTTCCCCCAAAGCCCCAGTAGATAGTTGTATGTCACAGCTGCACATCCTTCTAGTTGCTGTATGTGGGACGCAGCCTCAGCATGGCCGGAGAAGCGGTGCGTCGGTGCACACCTGGGATCCGAACCCGGGCCGCCAGCAGTGGAGCGCCTGCACTTAACCGCTAAGCCACGGGGCCGGCCCCCTCTTTTTTTCATTTAATAAGCTATCATACACTCGTTTTTGTGGCACTGATTTTTCTTCGACAGCATTAGCCAGAGGCCACTGTATCTCCTTATGTGGATAGTCCATGCTTGCCTTGTATTTCACTGTTTGAGTTGGTTTGTATTTTTTCTGGTATAAACAATTCTGGAATTAAAGCCTCATCACGCGCCACTATTTGTTACCGTGGGACAATTCTTAGATTTGTATTTTGGTGTCCAAAATTGCCTGCATCTTTTAAGACTTTTGACAAACACTCTCTACTTGCCCTGTGTACCCGCATACCGACCAGAAGGAGAAGGATGACATGTCTTCCCGCCCTTCCCAATCGTGGGTGTTGCCTTGTTTCGTATTTGCCAAAATTAGTTGGAAAACAGTTTCTTGTTATTTTACTCTGAGTTTGCTTGATTTCCGGTTGAATATTTTCTCATACGCTTCCTCGTCATGGGCATTTCTTCTTTCACAATTTGCCTTTTCAGTTCCGTTGCCTTGTGACCTGTGGTTTGTTGGTACTTTATTATATCTCAGGAACCTCACGGAAGCCTTTCTCTATGCCAGCATCCAGGTTGCTTGCTTTCTGCAGGGTGGAGCACCTACTTCTAATG
This sequence comes from Ceratotherium simum simum, assembly GCF_057802395.1. Classification (NCBI taxonomy): domain Eukaryota; kingdom Metazoa; phylum Chordata; class Mammalia; order Perissodactyla; family Rhinocerotidae; genus Ceratotherium; species Ceratotherium simum. Next base: position 1,754,187 of record NC_141927.1, read on the forward strand.
AAACGGAGCGTGGTAGATGTGATGAGGGTCACTGTGTGATGGACGAGGACATGGACCCAGACAGGAGCCCTCCAGCTGGGAAGCAGCAAGTGCTCTGAAGGCAAAGCCAGCGGTCCCTTCACGATACGCTCCATCTTTATACTCTCGACATCGACCCTTTGTCCTGTGCTGCAAATTCTTCTTCCCTCCTGATCCTTCATTTGTTCGTGTGTCCTCTGTGTAAACAGCTTTCAGTTTTTTATGAAGTGAAGCTTCGTTCCTTGGTGTCGCACTGGGAGGTCCTGCCCCACCACGCCTGCACGTCTGTCCACGTATGTTGTCTTTGATTTCTTTGGTGGTTTCTGAAGCAAATTCTGCATTTGGGTGCTCTTCCAGATGTGCTGCTGAAAGAGTCCAAGTGGACAAAGATGTTCTTCGGGGAGGGCCAGGCCTCGCTGTCCTTCAGCCACCTGAACAAGGATGACGAAGGTCTGTACACTCTGAGGATCGTGTCTCGAGGAGGCATCAGAGAGCACAGCGCCTTCCTGTTTGTGAGAGGTGCGTCGGCCCGGGTGTGAATGTGGTCCCAGGGAGGGCCTGAGCCTCACGGGGAGGGGAGACCTCGGGCAGATGGAGGACTAAGCAGAAGGGGGAGCAGGGTGACTTTGCTCCGTGGACACTTCCAGATGGTGAAGTAGATATTTCCTAGCTACACATCGGATCGCATCCTGACAATAAGTCCATGAAATCAGTGAGATATAATTGGGAATAGGTCAGAATCAGAGCTTTCTGTCTGTCTGATCACTGATAAAATTGCTAGAATTTATAAAACGACTCCAAAGAGAGAGCACACCTGAATTACTAATGCTCAAGGGAATTTCGCACAAGAGTGGAGAGGGGACTGGAGCAGGGGCCGCCTGTGTCTCCCGTTCCTCTCCCTCCCTCCAGGCTTGCTTCCAAGTCTACGATGGCGGCAACCACTGCTGTTATTATTACCGCTGACTTCAATTAACTGTGTGCTGAAGACAGTCACGCTGCCTGTACCTGCTGAGTGCTCTGTCTCAGCGGTCCATGTAGGGTCGTGTGACTCTCACAGCAGCCCCAGGGGAAGGCTTTACTGATCCCATCATGTGAAAAGCACAGCAAATTCACCACACGCCAGCACAGTGTTAGATATGATATATGTATTTTATATATATATTATAGATAAATGCCTATCATATATAGACATATAGGTGTACATATGTATGTGTGTATTTATATGTACATTTCATTTATATACATATTCTATATATATTATATATAAAATGGATAAATGGATCTATGAATTGGATAAAATTATGTATATATTTATACATGTACCTGTATGTATATATACACATATACATACAGGTACATATATGTATATGCATATGTACATACATATGTACACACATATGTATATGTAACCTAAAATTCTTATTGTTCTCTGTTTGTCAGTGACGATGTGGAGGCTCAGAGGCAGGGGAACCTCTTCCAAGTGCAAGAGCTGGGGTTTCGGTTCTCTGGGAGCTGGGAGCTGGAGTGCCCCCTTGCAGAGTGGCAGCCCCGTGTTTTGGGGAGGCAGCACCTCTGAATGGGCTCCCTCAGGCTTTTCTCAGCACCTGCCCCAGACACCCTGTAGCCTCTGTCTTAGAGGCCCCTCCTCACCAGGCACAGCTGAACCGCTGTGAAGAATGGACACACTCTACTCTAGTTGGCTGGCGGTTGCTGTCCTGATCCCGGGGCCCCATCTCCCCAGTCTGCGCCATCTGCTGGCTGCTATGCCCTCCATTCTGACCAACTGGCCTGAAGTGCTTCCCACACCTCTGTGCCTGCCTGGTTCCAGGGCACATGTGCCTGGAACAACCCTGTCAGTGTATCGTCCTTCCCAAACCAGATCAGTTAGATCAGAGCATGAAGGAAGGGCCGTGTCATTGGGAATACTTAAAAAAAAAAAGAACAAATGCTGAACAAATAAGGGCATTCACCCTCCCCTCCCCCACATGATGACATAAGCTTACGAGGCTGGGGTTTTAGACACTTCCACAAAGTTTTACCACTTTTATTAGGTTGGCATTAAAACGTACCTTCCATTCTCTGTGTATGCCTCCTGGCAAGATGTTTCGCCTCATAAAAGTGCAATAAATACAACATAGCTGAAATTGCCTTGCTTATTCCGCTCCACCAACACATTTGGGGGGGTTCAACTGTTCTGATTACTTTCTGAGGATTTTGAATGTGAGAGAAAATATTTGGCTCCATGTCAAGAAATTCTTAGCTTTTTAATATGCTGAGGAGACTCGGACGAGAAACTGTATAATGCTTACACTGCTAAGCAGGTAGAACAGCCATGGTTACTGAGTAAACACGTATTTTGGATAAGGGAATTAAATGTTCAGTGTATTAACTTTCTGAATAGCTCTGTTGGCCTTCAGTGCTGGTGTAATTAAAGTTTGAAAACCAAACCTAATTGCATTGTGATCACAAACAGGCTGAGAAATGAACAAATCGAGTATGGACCCAAACACTCGCTCACAACTTGCAGGAAAAACATTTTTAAATCTTCAGATCTTCTAAGGATTTTGAAATATGAAAGTGTCTAAGGTAATATTTCTCAGGTGTTAAAAAGGCCACATTATCATTATGGTTTCATCAGCAAATTTTTGATGACACGACATTACCTAATAGCATGCCATCAAGAGAAGGTGGACTTTAAGTTTGGATCCAATTATGAAAAATAATAGATTCGAGCATTTTGTAGAGGACAGAATGTTTTGAATTCTTAAAAAAACTCATCAATATGTTTATATTTCTTGTCACCAATCCATCACAGTAAAAAAATACTCAAGTCGTGTGGATGTGAGGGTTTAACGGTGGGCCAAAGGGAGCAGGTGGAGTTCTGAGTTGGAAGAAGCTGTCAACAGGCTTCAAAATGAGCCCCCTCTACATGACCCTGGGCACACATCTTTTCTCTCCTCCCCCACCCAGACGCTGACCCACTGGTCACAGGGGCTCCTGGCGCGCCCATGGACTTGCAGTGTCACGATGCCAACCGAGATTATGTCATTGTAACGTGGAAGCCACCCAACACCACCACCGAGAGCCCCGTCATCGGCTACTTCATTGATCGGTGAGCGTCCATTGCGTTCTTCCAGGCATGGAAATGTTCCTGAAACGAATATTGTCATGGACAGCATATTTGGGGGTGTCTAAACTCAAGTTCATGACACCATTCTTGATGGGATCTAGGTCCTTCACTATTTTGGTCATTTTACGCTCCTGATGAGAGAATTGGTAAATATTGCCAAATAGGCGGGACCTAGTGTAACCACGTTAGATTTCTTTGTGTTGTAATTGGAGCTCTGTCTGTCTGTTCAGTGCCCAGCATCAAATCACATCTTACCTCTCCAGGCGTGAGGTGGGTTTCCCTGTTCTGCAGAGGGTTCAGCCTGGGGCTGGGAATGAGGCTCCGTCTGAGTAGGTTCTGCCCTGTTCCTCCTCCCGAGGACCAGGATGAGAGACGTAGCTAAGGAGAGTGCCAGCTCATTCACACCCAAAGTCCTATTCCTCTTCTCTATTAAATAATAAAGTTTTCTTCTTGTTTCCAAGTTAAAAATATTGAAGATTCAAAGTAAAAATTGTTGGAATTTATCTTTGAGTCAGTAACTTAAATGTAGGTCATCACTAAACCCAATAGAGTTTTAACTCTTTCCTGCTCCTTTCCTTGATAGAGCACTTATAGCCTGGGAATGAAACTCAGTAGGGCCAGTGAATTTATTGGATATGCAATTTATGCCTCAAATATGCATTTCAATCACTGAAAGAAATTACAGTCAAAGGAAATGAATTTAGATGAAAGACAGTAGGGTCTACACTATTGGGTTATAAGAGAATCGTTCCTGGTAGGAATTTAAAATTTTATATGTATAAAACATAATAAAACAAGATGGTTATTTCAGGAATAAAATCAATTAGCTTGGTTTTTGTGGCATTATCTTGATTAAATTCTCTTCTCCAACCTAACAAAGCTACTTGTTTAGGTAAAATATTCACTGTTGGGGTAATATTTTTTTTTTTTTTTTTTTTTGTGAGGAGATCAGCCCTGTGCTAACATCCACCAATCCTTCTTTTTTTGCTGAGGAAGACGGCCCTGGGCTAACATCTGTGCCCATCTTCCTCCACTTTATATGGGACGCCGCCACAGCATGGCTTGCCAAGCAGTGCGTCGGTGCGCGCCCGGGATCCGAACCAGCGAACCCCGGGCCGCCGCAGCAGAGCGCGTGCACTTAACCGCTTGCACCATCGGGCCGGCCCCTGTTGGGGTAATATTTTGATATGCTGGAGTCAGATTTGCAGAGGGTGTTGTTCAGGCTTTACTTTGAATTAAAAAACAAAAAACAAAAGCCATTTTCTATTCTGCAACACTTGATAATTTTTCCAACCATTTGGCAAAAATGATTAATAAGTTAATAATCCATTCTCCTCTCTCCCTGGTTAAAGAAGATAAAGGCAGTGGAACATTCTGGATCCGGAAGGCAGTCCTTTCCTGAGCTCCCTCCCACCCTTGCCAGTTGTTGATTTAGGCTGAGGTTTTCCCTGCCAGACTCTCAGTTTTGACCTTGTCATACTCTGGCTGAAACAGGTCAGCACACGTGGGTCAGAGAACTTTCATTAAAAATTCTCAGTAGTCAGGAGGAAAGAGACTCAATTCTTTCTAAAGCGAATGTACAACCCCGACGCTGAGCAGCTCTGAAAGATCAATTTCCTGAGCTTGTTATTTTCTCCTGGGAATTTGACATGAAGTTTTGGTCCTGAAATTTCTCAACCCGTGAAAAATGGAGGTTACTCTTTTCTACATTTTCAGGTTTCTGGTCAGGACTTGATTAATATTTTGAAAAGACTTCCAAATTCCACATGAGAAGCGTTCTAGAAAGGAACATCTTACCATCATTGGAATAGACTGTGAGCCAACATTCCAATGAGAACTCCCTCCACTGGCTCGGTAGAGTAAGATGCGTGTGTGGCACATGGAGGGAGGGGCCATTCCATTTCCTTGGCTTGGCATCAGGCGTGCTGGGGGCTTAGGGCAGAGCCCTGTGATTTTGCCACGTAAATTGGAAAAAGAATTATCAAGGATGGATCTGAAATGACTTTTGGAGGAGACTTTGCCTAAATGTAACTGAAGGCAGGAATTGATTTTCAGCTATAAATTATAATGGCTCAGGGCAATATATATATATATATATATATATATATACACACACACACACACATTTATACTACTATTTGTATAAATAGTTGTTTTGACAGCATCGATTTTACCAATGTAAGATATTTTCCTGTTATAATTGTTTTGCTTATGTAATATATATGTGTAATGTATGTGTATACCTGTATATATGTATTAGACTCACATATTTGTTATTTTCTACCTTTTTTTTTTAATTTGAAGATGTGAAGTGGGAACTGACAATTGGGTTCAGTGCAATGATGCCCCTGTGAAAATCTGCAAATACCCTGTGACTGGACTTTTTGAAGGAAGGTCTTACATATTCCGAGTGAGGGCGGTCAATAATGCGGGGATCAGCAGGCCTTCTAGAGTCTCTGAAGCTGTGGCTGCCCTTGACCCCGTTGACCTGAAAAGGTTAAAAGGTAGGTCGATAAAATTTCAAGTTCCAACGAGGACTGGGAGACTTGGGGCCGTTTTGTGTGACTTGTTCTTTCTCCTTTGCCCCCAGTGTACACGAGCTTTAAGAACATCTTCATGGGCTGAACTAGGGCAGCGATACTGCGTGGTCTCTGATGGCTCCGTCAATGTCACTTTAGAGTGGATGTAGCCAGGCTGGCGTTTATACTTTGAAACTGACCTAATGCTCTTCACTGAAACCCCGTTAGGTTGGCTCTTAGTCCATCGATGGTAGAATTTCAACACATGATGAGACTCAGAAGGCGTGGAAACCAAGCTGCTCTATTTCTGAATTTTAATTTCACACGACACAGATTCCTTAGTGGGATTGGGCCCTAAATCATGGTTTTAAGTGAGCCACTATATTTTCCTTATGCGCATGGTGTTTTGAATCCGATACAAAGAGCTGAGAAGCACTAAATATTGTTGAGACTGCTTCCAAAATATCAAATCTGGTTATTTCAGAGTAGTGAGTATGTTGTAATCGTAATGCGAAGGCGATCCAGACCTTGTACTCAACTCGGGAAACCAGTGTTTTCTTTAGGAACCCTTTGAATGTCAAATTGAACATCAGCCTTTCTCTCTGCAGGAGTCCACTTGGAGGGAGATAAAGAAATTGTAATGTATGAGGATGAATCTGAAGGTAAGTAGTGCTTCACTACTTCATTTCTGCTGCTCATACCCGCAGAATTTAGGGTTGTAACTAGAGACAAGAGAGATGGAGAAAAAACACCCACGTGGGGTACACTCTTTACATGTAAAACTGAAAAGTGTAGGTCACCCCTGCAAGCTTAGCGTCTATGGAAGTTAAAAAAAGTAAGCAAGGCAGAACAAGAGAGTGAGAATCAGAATCCGGGTATAGTCAATGTGGACTCGCTGTTTTCATTTGGGTTCACATAATGCATTCTCTCGGGGACTTATTGAGAAAAAACCCAACTGAATCTAAGATTTGATTACTACTGGTGCTGGGGTCCTTCCTCTCAGACTCCATCAGTGGAAGAGTAGTTTGTTTTATTTTTTTAAGTAAAAATTTTATTCCTCGCCTTTTAACTGAAATGGACTGAGTCTTTCCTGTCTAATAGTGTTCTTGGTTTGAAAGTTTGCATTTCCCTTATTTGTGTTGGATTTTATGAATACTTCCTCTCCTTACTATTCCTTCCAGAGATAGCTGAAAAGATCGAGTTATTAAGAAGGAGAATCTAGCATTATTAATCAGAAATCCAAAGATTTTCATTGGACTTATAATTAGAGTTCATAGGTACTTAAAAAGTAGATTTCAAATTAATTGGGAGCCACTGCCTGAGGAGATGGACTTTTGGGCTCTTGTTGCAGATTCAGAAGTTCGTTAGTTAATTTTCATATTTGCCCCTAAATGGTATCGAAACTTTGTATCTTCTGCTCCTATAAAGATTTTTCTGTAGTATCTCAAAAAGAACCCATAATTCCCAGAGGAATACCTGTTGAGTTCCGGTTAATTGCATGGTAACATTTAAAGTCTTAGTTAAAATCCCGCTTCCAGAAGAACTCAGAAACCAGGAAAGATGCCCAATAAATAACAAAAGAAAATTATTTGGGAAAGATTGACTTATTTTGACTTCCTAAATAACTGACTAAAACATAGATATTCGAATGAATAAAAAATAGTTCAAAATTGTATTGAAAGAAACGTTCTTGTAGTTGACCAAACTGTACGAAATACCTGTTTTTCATGTGAGAGAGAAAAAGGAAGTTCTCTTTTTCACCCATAATAGGCAGATGGGATTAGTGAGGAGAGAAGCGGTCTGAATTACCCTGCGTGGGCACGCAGGAATTCAAATTCGGTAAAAATTACCTAAAATGAGAAGACATAAGTAGCTACTTAAATGTCATATATCTATGACGAAATTTGGATTATGTAAAGGTCATGGTGGAAAGCACTGGGGATATGAACTAGTATAATCTAATGAACCTTTCCAAGGCAGGAGCTATGCCCTTTCAGAGAGAACACCTATCTTTTTATACATACATTTAAAGGTGTTGCCATATAAATAGGCAGCTATTCATTAAGTGCCAAATAAAGAAATAACACATTTTCAAAGACTTGGTTTTTCAGTTGGTAAAATGGAAGTTTGGTTTACAGACACAATAGATCTTATTTCCAGCTGGAAGAAAGTCAGAACATTTTTCATGTTTCTTCTCATGGTTCCTTTCTTATAAGAAGGCAGGTTTTCTGGCTTCCTGGGCCGTTCCCTTCATTTCTTGTGATGCATTCTTGAACGTGGCTGTGTTTTATCTTCCTCTGGGAAGCATTCCTGAGGCGCAGTTTGTGTAGCTGGTCATGAAAGGCAGAGGCTAAGACACTCAGATGGAGGGTTGTTTGACTTGGCCAGGAGTTCAGCCACAGAGGGCTTCAGTTCTCTGGTGGCAGGCTTTGCGTGCAGTGAATGGGCAATTTCCAAGCTCTAGAACAAACTAGGTATGAATAAAAGCTCATGTGCACTGATATGGGGGTTTGGAAGGCTCATCTGTTTACCTTACTCATGCTAAACAATGAATACCTCTGCTAATTTAAAAAAAAACCTTTAGAGACAGAAAGAGATTCCATAATGTTTTTAAGCAAACCTTTTCTGGGTTCAAAACGTGCTATTAGGAAGTTCTTTTCCTTTCTACTCATATCTCCTTTCTTCATCTAAGCCGATCTTTTTGTTTTATCATTGTTTTAGCTAGAAAAGAACTGGTAAAAGCCGTTTGTTTTAGTGAAAAAGAAACATTACTTTTGTAGGCTAAAAAATTGCTCCTCTGCTATTTTTGTTTTTTTGCTAAGTTTTTCTAGTCACTTTAATCTTTATTAGTGTCTTCCTGCAAACATTTTAATTAATATCAATGCTCTTCTCTTAATATCATCCAACTTTTCCAATCTTTCTTGAGTTGCTCCATTAGAAAATGCATACTCTATTCTTGGAAAGGCCAGAATAGGCCCGTGCAGAATATAATGAGATTGTTTTTATTCTACTAATAATGTTTGTAGAATATGATTAGTATGTTCCATGTTATTTTCCATGGAAAATCATGTTTCCAAACATTCAATGCGCCGTCTTGGACGAGGTCATTTGTGGCTAACACGTTGAATTAGTCATTTGCTCTGAATGATGCAGTGCTCAGTTACAGTTGTGTATTCTCTTGAATTCCGTCATCTCGAGGATTCTAAAAATTCCAAATAAACTTCATGTTTCACTGACTTAGAGGAAAATTTCCTTGAGGAGGTTGTGGAGGTTGTGATTTCCTTGGGTTGACAGAACAAAATGCAGGATTTGGAATCGAAGACCTGGGCTTGGGCTCTGATTCAGCCACTCAATAGCGGTGTGATCTTAGGAAAGCCTGGTATTTTTCTGAGCTCCATTTCTGAGTTCCATTTCCATTTCATATTTCCATTTTCACCCAGTGTTGATGTGACTCATTAGAGCAGGGCCCCAGAGAAGCACTAAGATGACACAGCAGAGGCATCGGGTAGTACCCATAATAAGCAGCAGCGGCCGAGTGGTGGAAATCTCCCAGGGTAGAGCATTTGGTCATTTCCTCTCATCTTGTTTTGCTTTCATTGGCTTTTTCTCTCTCAGAGTTCTCCTCTCAGCTGTAGGAGTGTTGGTTATGGACATCGGTTTATTTCCTTGGCCCTCTCCTTGGCTCCCCAGGGCCATTTTGAATCCTCTCCTCCTCTGTCCATTTTTGGGTCATCTGCAGATCTCCAAGGCTCATGGATGGCCTCATGCATGGCCAGGTGATGCTGAAAGTCTTAATAACTCAAGCATCTTACCCTGATTGGGGATTCCCTGCTGACAAAAACTGGATTCCTTCTTCTTGCTTTGGCATCAAATAAAATGCTTCTTATTCCATTTTCTCTGGGCCTGGAAGCTATGTGCCAGGTCTAAAAACAGCGAGACATTGAGATCTAAAAGTGTGTGAGAGGTAATTCTGCGTTCATCTGTCTACGTGATCACTCTGCTTTTGTTATCTGCCTTGCCTCCTCGGTCCTCTTGGTTTGCTTCCTGGGTCATCTGGCGCCTCTGAAATAAACCATGATTCAGTCTTGGAAGTTCAGCAGACTACTCTAGGATGGGTCTTCTGTATCTTCTCTCTTTAGTGCCTCTTTCTGGATCTCTTTAGGTGTGGGCACAGCGTGTGGATCCAGAGCAGGCCCCCAGGGTGTCCTGAGGCCCCGCTGTACCCAGTGCTCTGGGGCACTTCCCTGGAGACACGCTGACTCCTTGTTTGAAATCCGACCCACTTGCCGGAGCGCTCCTAGATTAGGCCTCGGCCATGCTTCTCTGCCCGCGTTGCCTGTAAAATGTGATGCTCTCCGTAACAGGACTCTTATGAAATGAAACCCAGTCTTGTTTGTGCTGTTTCCATGTGGCTGTTCAATTTCTCGCCGGCAGCAGAGTCCTGAGGGCGCAATTGGATATCAGGAAGGGCTCAGAGAGGTCCTGGGGACATTTCGAACCATTTTAATCATGTGCTAATCTAATTGGAAGCTCATGATATTTTGTATCGCAATTACAGGGACTGTGGGTCTGGAAAACCTCCACCCCTCATGAAAAGCTCTCATATCCAAACACAATGCCCCCGACACCTAACATGGTATTAAAAAAAGACACGTGTCAGAAGAGAGGTATAGGAGACGTCTCTGATTGCAAATGTTCTATCACGGTTATTTGCAAAAGGCTTATCGATATCACTCTGCAATTTCAAATATATAGGCATAGACTACAGTGCCTGTTAATGTGGTAGAGATCTACCCAGGAGGGAAAAACAATGTGCTTTAGAAGTTGATACGTAGTTTCAATGCTTTGAGGGCATACAGTATGAGGAAAATAACCAGAGAGGGCCATAGGCCATGAGGGAAAATACAGACACATTCTGCAAGGCGTCCATATTGCAGAACACAGATTGCTAATACTTGCTCTGCACAAATTCCCAGTGCAGTCAGAGCTCCGTTTCTGGTTAAATGCCCTATTTCTTCTTGGTAAATTCTTCCCCCTCCTTCCAGCTGAAACTCTGGGAGACGTTTGCATTAGATTCTTTTCTTGTGAACTGGCTTATATTAGAGACAAGAATAATGGGATGATCTTTACCAGTGCATTATACTGGAAAAATAGTCTTTGCGGTTTGCTTACTGTCCCAAAATAGAAGTGAAGCACAGGACAGCACTGGTATGGCAGTTCTGTAAAGCCCGGTCATGTCCCCAAGGGACAGTGCTTCCAGATGTGCTGGAGCACACGGGCTGCCCTGGGTTCACCAGTACTCCCTGCATCTGCCACTCCTCCAGGCGAAGTTCAGGTTCCAGGACCTCCCACCAACGTACACGCCTCGGAGATCAGCAGAACATATGTTGTCCTCAGCTGGGACCCGCCTGTTCCCCGTGGCAAGGAGCCGCTGATGTATTTCATCGAGAAGGTACTCTGTGGTCACGTTTCCTGAGAAAGCGAATCTCTGTAGGGTTTCATGTTGCGCTATTTCACGGGTTTTAAAGATGAGCAGTTGTCAGTCATCGCAGAGCTTCGTGACTGTCATTTAACATGAAGCTAAAGGCACGGGCTGCGCTGTGAATACGTGAGAAGAGTCCTGGGATGGAGGTCGGCGTCAGGGGATCGTGTCCCTGTTTTGGCTGTGCCAACATCATGTGAGCAAGTCAGTTACTGCACGTCTCTAGGCTTCAGAGTCCCCTACTGTACCTGAGGCATTGAACCCAGGGATCTGTACGTTTTCTCCCTGCTGGAACATTCTTGGCTCCCAGGTGCTGAGGATGCTGTGGGAAGCGGGCAGGAGGATATTTCCCCTTTGCTCTCAGTCTGCTCTTGAGCCATGTGGCCACTTGGTGGCGATCTTGTAGAGGAGTTCACACTTCAGACGGCACAGAGTTAGACAGAATCACTGGTTTGAAGACTTTTTAGATCTGCACACATATAAAGAGCTTGTGTGTTGCAGCTCTGCGCGCGCACACACACACGGATAATGTATATAACCAACATAATTCCAAATACGATGTCCTTATCTCATGCTGTGCATTCTCTCCTACATTAATCTAGTCTGCCCTATTGCATTAAAAAATGCAGGCTGTGACCCACTCATTAGATTTGGTGACCTGCTATTGGGTTGTGGGCCATGATTGGAAAACCCTTTGAAGTCCTACAAATCCTGTGATTATGGGTTCGTGATACTAAATTTATATTACAATATAACACATAATACAATATACACAGTATACGCATATAGAACATAACACTAAATATGAGCATATAATACATAATACAGAATAATGGATAGTACAACTAGATGAAGAAATGGAAATGGACAGTATTTCAGACTCCAGAGTGTATAACGACCCTGTGGCCTTCACCACTTGTCTGCGGTGCTTAGTTGCCTGGAGGGCTGTAACCAGAAGTATGCAGGGTAAAGGGTTAGCTTGTCAACTCTGAGTGATAAAATAGTTATTTGCATCATGAAAATCCAAGTGGTCAGCCCCAGTTGTGGTGCTCTCCCAGGAGAGGTGTTCCCTTCTCGGAGGCATTTCCCTACTCATCTACTACCAATGCTGGAAACATCCAGTATTGGCAAACACATTTTTAAAAAGAGGACTCCATTATGGAGGACTTCATTTGCTTCACTACTACAGCCAACAGTGGCAATCAGCTGTGGCAGGCGAGCCACGGAGACCACATGTAGATGTAGGAGAGGAAGCTGCCGGCACAGCCTGAGGTGAGGAATGGTGTTCAAGGACCCAGGAAGCATGGAGACCGCAGGCGGGACTCAGCTACACCCCGGTGGAGCAGGGGGACACAGCTCAGATGGACGGGCTGCATCCCCCTCTGTTGCAATCAGCCCAGGGTGGACAGTCCATCCCCAATCCTTCTAAGATCGTCTTTTGGTGACTTAGTTCCTATCAAGCATTGAAAGAACCACAAGATTAGTTGTGATTTATTTTTCTCTGTTTATTCCTATATTTCCATTATATGTTAAGACCAGGCGTGAAATGAACTGCACCTGTGATCAATACCATTGATTCTCACCAGCCGCTTCCCTCTCCCTTGAGCGTGTAGCTGTGAGCACCATCACCCTCTCAGTGAGCTCTGCAGGATGGTTCCGCACGCAACGTGGAGGAATGCTCTCTGTTCTAGGTGGACTCCTGGGTGGCCATGGCCTGTTCTCCCACAGGCTCCGTGCCCAGTGGCTCATCGTTTCCATGGAGAGCTCTGTGTGGTGGAGGCAGTGGTGCCTGGCGCGTGTTCCTGTGGTCCAGGGCTGTGCCCTGCAGGCCCGTGAAGGTGCCCGGACGGGCACCCTCTCCTCCAGTCCCTGCTTAAAGGATGAGCAGCTCCTGACTTAGTCTGGCTCCCAGGCTTTTCTTGGGCTTCTAGAAGCTTGCAGTTGTTTTCCTACTCCCTCCCTGTCCTTCCTCTGGTCAGCCCTGGCCAGTGTCTCCTTCTCCTCTGCTCTCCTTCCCCCAGCCGCCCAGATGAGAACACACGCAGGCCCGTGGGGGCCTCCTACCATGACACCCATGTCAGGTCCGAGAAGGTGACTTCACTTTTGCTGAAATGAGAGAAAACCTGTCCTTCAAACGTGAATCTAATGTCTAGAAGCCTGGGTCGTTATTTGAAATGTTTTCATGGTTCTTTTTCGCAGGGCCAGTGTGCACCAACTGTTACTACCTTAGGAGTCCTTTCAAAAAGGGGGTTTTATCTCTATAGGAAAAATGTTAAACACATAATTGAGGTTTTAAAAGTAATTATCAATGATAAAAATTAAACATGCAATATAGAAAATTTGGAAAATACAGAGACATTATGTAGAATAAAATGAAAATCACCGTAATTCCATCCTATCGAATAGTCATTATTAACATGAGGTACATACACTTAGAGGCTTTTTCTCTACAGGTTTTTATATACTTGATATATCATAGATACAGTGTGCATCCTCTATCACATTTAACAAAATGATACAATTCCTCTCATCTGATTAAAGACCTTTACACAATAACTAAAATGGCTACATTTTTAAGTTTGTGAATGTATCATAATGTAGCTTACCCTATTGCTACTTATTTAGATTGCTGTCATTTTATTACTACCATGGTACCTGCAAAATAGTGAAAATTTTAACTGAAATGTGATCAATTATGTTGGAATTTTATGAAAATATTCCTAAATTATCTTTAATTACTTATGGTTCATTCCATTTTACTGAAACTACAATCTATATATTGGTTCCCTAAAGTTTTCTATAGTTTTTTTGCTTTCATGAAAAAATTTTTATTGGTAAGCATTTCCAACTTTGGGTGATTTCTTACCTAGTCTGGCTTCCTTTATAATAAAATCCAGAAAAGATTTATTGATGGCCTAGTATGTGCAGCATACTACCACATTCCTCAAGTGTAAGTTGGTTAGCTAAAATGGAATATTTCCTTTAAGACGCTTTTGGGGAACTCTTGGCTTTCTGTCCTGAGTCCTGTTTGTCCTTGCAGTCCGTGGTTGGGAGTGGGACCTGGCAGCGGGTCAACGCCCAGACGGCTGTGAGGTCCCCCCGGTACGCCGTCTTTGACCTTGCTGAAGGGAAACCATATGTGTTCCGAGTTTTGTCAGCAAGTAAGCATGGGCTGAGTGACCCTTCGGAGATCACGCCCCCCATTCAGGCACAGGATACAATCGGTGAGTTGTCACAGCGAGTGACCGAAATTTAGGACCGGCCCCCAATAAGATGACAGTGGATAATGTTACCTTGCGTTGATAAAGACATTAATGGTGCATATGAGTTAAAATTCAAGTTGCCTTAAAATTTCATTTGACAAGAGATGATCATCTCTCTGCCATGGTTTGGTTGGTTCTCAACATTTCTCCAAAGTTCCATCTTTATGTGAAACTGATAAATGGGTTAGAAATATTGTTAGGCAATGGTCACTTTTTAAAAAATTCAGCCCTAAACTCACTACAGTGTCTTGCCCATATGGCTGGAAGTTCCCTCTCTGAAGACATCAAGCATAGGTTATAGAAATTCTGAATTGTGCTAGGTGAGAAAACCCGGGGTCAAATCATGATTTTATTTTGAATCCCTTTAGAGATTCCGATGAATCTGATAGAAATGTGTCTTGTTTTCTTAAAATTGGTAATTTTACATTCCAAAAACAGTTCCTTGGCGAAAGCATTTATGTCACCAAAGGCCTTTTTCAATGGTTCTGGTGGTGGTGCAGGAGATTTTGTGATTGTAATTCCTGTCTTTGGGAGTCAGGTGGGGACAGGGGACTGTGCAGCCCCTCCCGGGTCCCCTCTGGCTGTCAGCCCACCCTTCATTTCCCCATGACTTCCTGCTTGTCCAAATTTCCTCTCAAGCCCCAAGCCCGGGTTTCCCTTCCCTGTGGACAAAAGCCCTTGACGGTCTCTGGTGTGTCTTCCTCCACTTGACCCCATTTACCGCGTGTCTCTGTATCCTCTGTAGTCACTCCTTCCGCTCCTGGCCGGGTGCTCGCGTCTCGGAACACCAAGACGTCGGTGGTGGTGCAGTGGGACCCTCCGAAGCACCAAGAGGACCTGCTGGGCTACTATGTGGACTGCCGCGTGGCAGGATCCAACGTCTGGGAGCCATGCAACCACAAGCCCATCGGTTACAACAGGTGCTGCCCTGCCCGGAGCCGCCCCCTTGCCTTCCCAGGACCCAAAATCACCACCAGGAAACAAAACCAGCTAGGAGCCACACAGCACGCAGAGGAGTGTGTGCTGCGGAGAGACACACCTGCGAAGTTTCTGATCAAATGAGTCTGTTTTCTTATCCACCCACAGGGGTATAGGATTTTAAAGTTGATGAGTTAGTTCCTACATAATTGGCTGAAATGATTTGTCTGTTGATGAAAGGGGAGTTCAGACCCTTGGCTCTTCTGACCTAATTAGCATTTCTGACTTATCTTAGAACGGAGAGTTAAAATAGCAACCCTGACGTGAAAGGCGTTTTATTTTTCTGTATTGATTTTTTGAACCTTTGGAATTGCTTGGTTCACATAATTGATGGTCCTCTTCTCTAGCCTCCAGTCGAGACGAAGCTGGGACCTGGTTTCCCCAGCTCAGGGGAGGCCTTGGCTTCTTCTGCCGTGGGAAGCAAGCGTCCTTACTCCTGGCATTTCCTCCCATTTTGTGCCAAGTGTGCAGAGGTTGTCTGGGTTCGTTAGGTGTTCTCCAGGGTGCACTTCTTAGGAAAAGAGAGGCAGCTGTCAGACTCTCTTGTGTGCATGGTTATCAATTATGGCTCAGCCAGCTTCCCTTTTTCAATCTTTTTTTAAAAAAATAAATTGGAAAGAGCTATGGCTAGAAAAGAAGTGATGTATTTGAGGAGAATAACTGTCAGATGTTGTTCCCAGTCCACGGCCAGCAAACACAGAAAGGTCTCTCAGAAGAAACATAAAGTATTGTTCTAGTGCAGGAGTTTTGCACGTGATCAGTAAGTGTCTGCGGACTCTGCGTGATAAATAGTGATTGCTTCTGTGTACCGGCCCCTCGCCATGAGCAGGGTGGCTGTGCTGCGTCCTGACACATAGTCCCTGTCTGATGTTTGTAACGATGCTGCAAGGTGGGTGCTGTTACCCCACTTCACAGGTGGGAAAACAAAGTCTGTCAGCGGTGAAGGAACGTGACTAAGGATGCAGAATCTGAGTGTCAAAGCTGGTAGTCGAGCCTCCTCTGACTTCAGTGTTTTAGCCGTTGGCCCTTCCCACTACTTCCCACTAAGTTTGACACAGGTGGGGTTCTTGTAGGTACGGAGCTCAATTCTATTTTATAACAGAGCTTTGATTCGGACAAAACCTGGAAAACTCAGAAATGAAGGGGAAGCCACAGAGTGAGCGACTTTGACACTGAGTGAGGTCACTTAGGGTTGGCGAGGGGTGCCTTCCTGCTCCCTCAGGGGGTGTCTTTGGCCGGCAGTCCACTGCTAGGAGCTGAACTCGCTTCAGTCCCCGGGGGGAACTGGGTGTTGCTGCCTTACTTTTTGACCTGCATATTGATCTGAATTAATTAACTACCATTGAAAATGAAAATGGATGCATGTTATACACATATAGAGCACTCAAAGCGTAAACCTCCTTTTAGTCCCAGTGAAAAACTGTTACGGAGTGTTCCAAATGATTTTTACTTCTGCTGTAGGAGAAAAAAGAGCTGACCCTCGTGGTCATGCGCCGATTCTTGTTTTTCTCAGGTTCGTTGTACACGGCTTAACGACTGGCGAGCAATACATCTTCCGCGTTAAAGCCGTTAATCCTGTTGGGATGAGTGAAAATTCTCAGGAGTCGGACGTCATAAAGGTCCAGGCCGCCCTTAGTAAGTAAAATTCATGCGTTGTTCTGCTCCAATTTTTGGTTCTCTAGTACGTTTTAATTTCTGTATGAATAAACATTTATGATGCCATTTGGAATATTACCAGAGGAAAAAAGTGGACGTAAATTGTTGAGCAGAGAACATGCAATTCTGTGGAAACCTGTCATCAATTGGCTACTTGTCTTGAAAATGCCAGTGTGAGAGGGAGAATGGAGAATATGCTAATAAAATGCAAATTAAAAATAGAAAATATTATTAGAGGTCACATTTGTTTCCAAGCGCATGGACCCACATTAAAATATAGGCTATAGGGTATGAGTGTCTCTTTTCAAAATAGATGCTGAAATACAAAAACATCAGTGGCCTTTTTAGCTATTCTTAGTTCAAGGAACTTTAATAAATCATTCCAGAGAATTTCAAATGTTGTGTAACTTTATGGCTTTGTTCTTAAATAGTGATCTTTAAAAATTATTATTTTGATCAAACTGAGCAATTCAGGTCCTAAATTGCAGTGATGGCCCTAGAAAACTTGATCTATATAGCTCTGGATTTTATAATTGCCTCCCTGGTTATTTTGTATTAAAGGTACTGTCGGGGGAAGAGGAAGAATCTCCCTCTGCCCTTTCCCTTAAGGTTCTTCTGGCTGGCCAAATAATCAACAAGACAGGTTAGCAGGAGAAAATAACACCAAGTTTAATAACATGTATACATGGGAGAAAGCAGGGATGCTGCGTTTCTCAACACAATAGCAGAAATTCTCGTCTTAAATACCATTTTCAGCCAATGACAAAGGAGGATTTTGGGGGTGGGGGGAGTCAGTTACAGGAGATTACCACTAAAGCACAGTAAACAAGAGTAAGGTTTATTATGCAGCCCAAGGCCTCACCTTCCACATTGATAAGTCACTAAAAATGAGCTTATCCCCCACTCTTCTCCAAACAGAGAGGGAGATACCTTTACAAATGGAGATTTCCCTTATAAATGTAAATGATTGTCTGGCAACTCTTCGCAGGGTCATCCAGAGAATGTGGCCAGAGAGACAGAACTTCTGATAAGAGGGGCTTGTTGGTGCCTTTCCTATTGTAACATTTACCCTACGTTATCTTTACAGCCATCATGATAGATCTATTCCAGGAAGGAGCTACCATGTCAAATTTTTTAGGCAGTTAGTGGGGGAGGTCAAATGTCCTCAGAGAAAACAACCAAGGTAAAGAGATAGATTTCAGGGTGGCCAAATCTTGATCTCCCACAGTACCATGCGGCTCAACATATTCAGGAACATTTTGAGACAGGAATGTCACATACGACATAGTACTGTCTTTTCACTTTGATTCACAGTACTGTCTTTTCACTTCTAAGAGAAATGTTTTGCTCTTTATTTTTGTCTCCAACTAAATTTAAAAACATTTTCAGAAATTAAGTTTTTCTTCTAACAATAGTAAAATCATGTTACTGGAATTTCCAAGGAATGTCAAATCCGATAACACTTAGGTGAGCAATCTAACAAGAAATCAATCATTCTTTTGTTTTAAGGTCATTATTCTAATCCATCGATTTTTCCCACGAGGGACTTCCAAACATTCCCATTTGCCCTTTTAAGTCATTCCTACTACATGAAGACCAATCATGTCCATTTTTATTCTACAGTAAGGACAGCTCATTCCCAGCCCCCTTCCATCTCAGGTCACAGAGGATGCGCATATGTTCCCTGGGGCGGCGGGGGGGGGCGGTGAGCAGAGACACACCCTTTTCCAACCAGTTAGGAAAAGACGGTCCGTTTCCAAATATGGTGTTAAAATGGGAACTATGAATTCATACTCACTTGAATTAATGTGAAGTTTTATAACTATGTAGGGAATTAAGACTTCCTGGCCTAAACAATGTTATCACCGGCCGTGGGGGGCAGGGTGTCTTCTTCATGGGTGCAATGAGAAAGCTCCTTCTCAAGGTCTTCCTTAGAGGAGGGGGTAGAATCTATTTCAGACATCCAGGCCAGATTCAAATAATTCATTGCCCTTGTATTATTGAAATATTGGAAGATGTATTTAGAAATAGCAGTAGATATATAGGAGAGAAACTTTTTCTTTTTTACTTACTCTTTGAAAGAAGAGATAAAAACAAAGATGGTTAGAAGGTAGGCCAAGGAAGGGAGAGAGGGTGCTCGGGGACTCTTCCTCCACGTTGGCCCCGTGTGGTGGGGCAACGAGAAGGAATGCTGAGCTGAGATCCGCGTCCCCTCCCTCTGTGTTTCCTTGCAGCGGTCCCATCCCATCCTTACGGGATTACGCTCCTGAACTGTGATGGCCATTCCATGACCCTGGGCTGGAAGGTGCCTAAATTCAGCGGCGGTGCCCCCATCCTTGGCTACTATATAGACAAGCGGGAGGCCCATCATAAAAACTGGCATGAGGTCAATTCTGCGCCCATCCAGGAGAGGATCTTAACGGTTGGTTTTTATGGATTCTTTGTTTTTGCTGGGTGATTGCACATTTGGGACAGAGTCCTTCATTCGGTGTTTCAGAGTTCAATGACATTAGATAATTTGATACAGAAACAAAAATGGGTTTAAAAAAATTCACAGCACCATGAGATCACCGAGCTCTAGAACTGGAAGGATCTGAGGAAGCATTTATTTCTGAGAAGCAGTGAAGAGACGGAGAGTCCGTGAGGGGGTGGTTTGACGGTGACGCTGCTGTGACAGCACCCAGGCCCCCGAGGCCCCATCGCAACGTGGTTTTTGTGAAGTGTGAGCCCTGTGAAGGCAGGATGTTTTCATCCTTGTGCAGAGTGGAGCATGGGGGCAGAGTCTGTGCTCAGCAAGTGCTTAGTAAAAGAACAATGTTGCCCCTCTGCTAGTTTATCACCATTTTCCTAAAAGGCTTGTAGTTCAGCCTCTAAGTCACTTGCCCAAATACACATTGTGCTCAGGTGGAGAGAGTAGAAAGAACATGTATTTGGAGTAAGAAAGATCTGGAATCAAATCCAGATGCCAGCCCTTAGCAGCCAGCAGGCTTTCTCTTTCCCTCTCTGAGCCTTCCTTCCCTCACCTGAACAACGTGAGGAATGATGCTTACCTCACACGGTTGGTTTTTGTGATAGAAGTGAACGAGGGAAGTGTTGATGCAGCACCTGGGCTGCTGTAGGTGGTTGGTAATGGCAGCCCACATCCCTACCTCTATGATAAGGTGAATCTGTTTCATAGGAGTCACTCAAGATGTAAAATGAGGGATTTTTTTTTTGGGTGGGGGGAGATTCTTAGAAGGTCTAATCTCTTCTAAGATATATCTTCTAAGATATATCTTTCTAATTATAAAGTAGAAGATTCTGCTTTATAATATATTTATCGTATATTTTATACGTACATATTATGACATGTATTGCCAAAATCCCAGCTTGGTGTGATATTACTGATGTTCTGTCCACGTTCAGCCTCTGACACTTTGCTGCCTAACCGTTCTGTCTCAGGCCCCATACTCCTGAGAAAATGCCCTCTTATTGTCCAAATGCCAGCTTCTTCCGTGAGGATGGACTCCGTTTTGCAAGGATACAGTGGTTTAACTTCACACACACTTGCTTTGGAGGCGTCTGTTTTCTCCAGAGATGACGTTATCTAGATATTATGTTTGTTCCCACTGGCCCGGCTACGAGGCGGGGCTGCGAGTTCTGGGCCAAGGGCTTCCCGTTGTCTTTTGTGGACAGACCAGGCAGAGCAGACCCTAACGTGGCTGCAGAACATAGACGTCGAGACCTAAGGGACCTCTAGCCAGTGTGCCGGGAGATGGTCACGGGTTGCGTGGCATCACACGGCCAAGCCATGGCCCTTGAGGATGCTGCTGTCCTCCAGCCCATGATATCCAGGGGCAGGTGTCTGCTGGGGGGACATGGGCTCGAGAGCAGGTCCCCTCACCTCTGCTCTTTCACTCACTTTCTGTGGCTTTCGTCGCTCTGAGCCTCAGTTTCCCTGTCTGCCGTAAGAGTATCCTCAGGTCATCCCCCAGGAGCGTTTATGGATTGATTGAGGCAAAATATGTTAGGTTTAACCTAGTGACTGCAACTCGGCAGGCGTATAAACAGTCTTCTTCAGATCACAGAGTCTAGTTTACTGACAAGTTCCCTCACCCTCGTATTGCCCTCTATAAATTGACCATAAATACTCCTTTTCCCCAATAAATTGTAATGCAGCTTTTATTTCACATATTAATTTAAATAAAATCTAAACAGGTTGGGGGCTTGACAGAAGGCTCATTATATGAATTCAAAATTGCTGCCACCAACCTGGCGGGCATTGGGCAGCCGTCGGATCCCAGCGAGCTCTTCAAGTGCGAGGCCTGGACCATGCCTGAACCTGGTAAGAGGCGTCTCTCCCGGAGCCCCCGCCGAGTGCACAGGGGGGCAGTCAGGGAGGCGGCTTCCCATGCGCTGGCCCGAGTCTGCAGCCTGCTGTTGGTAGCCTCTGTAGCCAGCAGGCGTCCAGTCACTTTATATACAGCATCTCCACCGTTGTGCAGGCCTGGGGGCAAGGCTGTGAGTTAGACTGACCCAGGCCTTGGAGTGTGGGCAGTGTGCAGACAGGTAAGCAGGTGACAAGCACTGAAAGCTGAGGCAAGAGGGAAGCACACAGAAGGGATGCCTCTCCTGGGCTGCAGAGTAAAGCCCGGTGTCCCAAAGTCAGTGACGCTGCCGACAGAGCATGGTCTGGGCTGACTTGGTCCAGGCCGACTCCTCCCAAAGGGGCGGGGAGACCCAGGAAGACAGCTCCCAGGCAGGAGCCAAGGCAGAGCATGACGTTAGGATTCCCATTTGTGTATTAGCTACAGTTCTCCTCTCCCCGGACCATTTGGGGATCCTGGGGCCTCTGTTCCCAAATGTGGAATTGTTGCAAATCTGCACTTATTTAGGACTCGACGTTGTCAAGCTGTTTTCACAAACTCGCAAGTATCAGGCCTTAATTTCTTTGTATTCAATCCATCAGGAACCCAAGGGCCACTGGTAATATGCTCATATTTTAAACAAAACAACCTGAAAACAACCAACATACCATTGAAGCTGAAAAGCTCAAAACTCAAAAATTCAGACTGTTTTTCAATTTTGTGGCCAGATTATATTGCTTTTTCTTCTTTTCTTTTTCTGGGTTCTTGTTTCAATGAAATTAATTTTTGCCCCTTAGAAAAGCCAATGGAAGAAAAAGCTGTTCAAGGTTCCAGAGCCTTTTTGGGGGCTTCAGAGGAAATGACTTAGCGGCACTCAGAGGATGCAGTGTGGGTTAGTCACGATGGAGCCACTGCAGCTCTTCTGTCTGATGCCCAGAGCTCCTCTGGACCTGGGGAGTCAGCCCCGCACCCTTACAGAATTGCTCTGGGTGTCTGTGGAAGGCAGAGCTGAGGGTCATGTGTTGGTGGACCAGGTGCATCAGTCAGCCGGCAGGTGTGCTGGTTAGCTGGCAGGTGTACTGGTTAGCTGGCAGGTAGTCAGGCTTTCTGAATGGAAGTGGTGTGACGGCCAGGTTACCAGCGTGGTGTGTGGGTCACATGAGCGCCCTTCTTTCTCTGCACACCTTTTCTGTGAGATGTACCTGCTGGTCCCGAGTGAGTGATGTGGACTCATGAATTATTCCAAGTTATCCGCAGTCACCTAGATGTCTAATAGATGAGGCTGCAGGAACATTAAGCCAGACTCTCCCCAACTCCCAACTCCACGCTCAGCCCCGCTCCTCATGCATGCGCCTGAGAAAGGCGGTCTCTACATTTAGTGAGGAGTAAAGTGACGTCCATGGCGTGAGGTGTCTCTGGAAGAAGCAGCGTGTGCGGGGTGCAGATTCGAGGTATTGGCACATGAGTGCTCTGGCACAGACTAAACTGGACGTTTCAGGTCCTGCCTATGATTTGACGTTCTGCGAGGTCAGGGATACGTCGCTGGTCATGCTGTGGAAACCCCCCGTGTATTCAGGCAGCAGTCCCGTTTCTGGGTATTTTGTGGACTATAAGGAGGAGGATTCCGGAGAATGGATCACTGTGAATGAGGTGGCAACTGCAAACCGTTACTTAAAGGTGAGACCGCTCCTCCACCTACTCATTGCCTTCCGGGGAAGCCTCTTTGACCCCATAGCAGACTAGCTTGAAGCCCCCAGATGAGCCTGTCCAATGATGGGGGCATCACGGTGGCAGCAGAGGGGCTGGTAGAGAGTGGGCACCCTCCCCTCTGTGATGACGACGAGGTCCGGCAGGTGGTGCTAAAGGAGGCAGCTTGCTCTCACTCCACAAGGTGCCGTGTGCCTTGTGGGGACCGTTTACACCCGCCTACTCTTCTTCCCACACTGCGGTCTAACAGCTGTCAACAGTATTGAGAGTACTCAGACTTGTGTGTTTATAGGCTGGATTTATGTGCTCTCCACAGAAATGATTACTATTATGTCCTTCCACTTCAAGCCCCATAGTTACTTTACTTAATGCATGTGATTCTAATAGAAGTCTATCTGATAAACACACACACACACACACATACACACAGTTTTAATACATTTGACAGAGTTATAATGTGTAAATTTCTCTATCTTCTCTTTCTCCAAATATTTCTATTTTTAGCACCCACAGTTTACCAGTCATGGAGTCGGTTGTGACAACCGTCCTTAGACCCACAGGCCCGTCTGCCCTGGCTAAGTGTCCCAGCTGCCCTTGTCCTGAGACTTTCTTCCTGTGGTCTTGGGCTCTGTGGCGTCGTCTACACAGAGAGGTGACACACACCTGTGCTTAGAGAAATGGATGAGTTAGGCACACGGTTGCACATTGATAGAGGCGTAAATGGCAGCGATCTCTGGAAAACAATCTGACAACATGAAACAAGATCAGTTTCCTTTGAATGAACACATTGACTTCTAAGAATACAACTACATAAATTAGTTAGAAATTAGCTAATATATATTTTATTTATGGTTATCAATGCAGATTATAATACACATGCTCTATATACATATGAGAAGAGATTGATTTAATTCTGATGTGTCTGAGTGATAGGATATTTTGCACAGTTTAAAATCACATTTAAAATCATATTTAGTTCCATAGAATTATGTTAAATATGAACACCAGATTACAAGCTAGATGATATGATTTTAATTCTGTTTAAAATATGCAAAAAAGAAAAGAGAATATATCAAAATTGTAGTAAGTCTGTTGATTCGTGCAAAGATTGTAAGATTATGAATGATTTTCAGTCTCTTTCTCTCCTGCTTTTCTAGCTTACTGTGCATAGCTCTTCCAACTAGAAGAATAAGTTATTTTTAAAAAGAAAGAGTGTTCATAATAAAATGTGAAAAATAAAATCTTCATTTACTCACGTGTGACATTTGCTCTGTCCTTTCAAGGTCTGTAACCTACACCAAGGCAAAACTTATGTCTTCAGAGTCCGGGCTGTGAATGCGAGCGGGGTGGGAAAGCCGTCGGACACGTCTGAGCCGGTGCTCGTGGAGGCCAGGCCAGGTGAGGTTTGACTGCTTAGCTGCTCAAAATAGCAGAACATTTAGAACAGCAGTGATTTGGAAGGAGGGTGTGCATGTATTACGTATGTCTACATGGGTGGATGGATGGATGGATGGGTGGATGGATAGAGGGATGGATGGATGAATGAATGAGTGGCTGGCTGGATGAATGAGTGGATGGATGGATGGATGAATGAATGGGTGGATGGATGGATAGATGGATGGATGGATGGAAGGATGAGTGGATGGATAGATGGATGGATGGATGAATGAATGGGTGGATGGATGAATGAGTGGATGGATGGATGGATGGATGGATGGATAGATGGATGGATGGATGGATGGATGAAAGAATGTGTGGATGGATAGATGAATGAATGGATGGATGGATAGATGGATGGATGAGTGTGTGGATAGTTGGATGGATGGATGGATGGGTAGATGGGTGAATGGATGAGTGAGTGGATGGGTGGATGGATGGATGGTACCCTGTCATGTTTTTAAAAGAGTTGGGTTGGCAGCTGAGATAGAGTACTTACACAAGCCCTATATGCTCTAACATCTGTGGATAGGAGTCGGGCACCTCAGGTCGGTTTGCGGGGTCAGCAGGGGTCTTCGCTTGGAGCAGTAAAACAACAGGCAGCAATGACAGTGGTTTTTCATGTTACTGCTGAATTTTGATCAGCAAATTATAAAGCCGTTGGTAATTTTCTTGGTTGCAAGTTCTAAAAGCCCCGTTGAGGTGACCTTAACAGGAAAGTACTTTTGAGGGCAGGAGGTTAGTGCACAGGATCCGTGGGGAAGGAGGGTACCTGAGTCCCAGAAAGTGATGGAACCATGTTTTCTCTCTCACTTCTCCTCTCTCTGGATATGACTTCATGTTATTCTGGCACCTGGCTTTCGGTGCTTCTCCATCTTCTTGGTAACCGAGA
Source organism: Ceratotherium simum simum (assembly GCF_057802395.1). NCBI lineage: Eukaryota > Metazoa > Chordata > Mammalia > Perissodactyla > Rhinocerotidae > Ceratotherium > Ceratotherium simum. Next base: position 1,779,615 of record NC_141927.1, read on the forward strand.
GCCTCTGTAGGTACCCGGCCTCAGCTCCACGCACTGCCGAGGCTGAGGTGTCACCTCTAGTTCCTAGTTCCCAAGGGTAGATTCTCGCTGGCCTGGGTTGGGCCATGTGTCCACTTGCTCAAAAAGCAACAAACAAACAAACAAACAGTAGAAGAGGAAGAGGTGGCGAAAGAGGAGCCCGTGTGAAGGTGAAATCAGGTCATATAACCTTGGCTGCCTGGGCCCCGGGAGCAGGGAGGGGCTGAGATCTCAGAGAGAAAACGGGTCTTGATAGCTGGGATCAGCAGCCCCCAAAGGCTTTCTCCAGCGGTCCTGGATGCAGAAAAGGAAATGGACAGAAATGTGAGGACTTAAAACAAACCCCAACCACTCTGCCATCTGCCTGGAGTGGTTTACCCTTCCATGGTTCTCCTACTTAATGTCCTAGATGGACGGTAAGTCAAAACTGATGATTTGACGTAAAGTCAGCTGTCTGCCTGTCCCACCCCTCTCTCCAAATGTCCAAAAAAAGAATTCAAAGCACAGCGTGTTCCTACGATGTCTGCTCCTCTTCCTGCTTTTCAGGCACCAAGGAAATCACTGCTGGAGTAGACAAAGAAGGCAACATCTACCTGAGCTTTGACTGCCCGGAGATGACGGACGCCTCTCACTTCACCTGGTGTAAATCGTACGAGGACATCGCAGACGATAAGAGGTTTAAGGTGGAAACCGTCGGGGACCAGTAAGTCACGCTTTGAAGCTGGCCATCGTGGCCCCTCAGAGACTCCAACCAATACCCACAATTCATGTCCCCGCTCTTCTCTTTCAGCTCGAAGCTGTACTTTAAGAATCCCGATAAAGAAGATTTAGGGACCTACTCTGTGTCTGTAAGTGACACGGATGGAGTGTCCTCCAGCTTTGTCTTGGATCAAGAAGGTAGTATCTATAGGGCACAGGCTTGTCTTTTTGCGTTTTATAACACTTTCAAAGATTGACACTAATGTAGAAAAGATTTGTTTGCTTAGAAAAAGGGCATGTGTTTGTGGGAGGCTGGGGGTGGGGAATACTTATATAAGCCAAAAATAACTTTAGAAATTAAACAAACTCTAGAGTTAGTACTTTATCCGCCAAACAAATCACTTATATAGCTTCCACTTGTACTTCTAAAGTTGAGTTTTAGTTACATTTCCAGAGTTTGGCAGGTAGGCAGTAGCATATTAGTGAGTAAGTCCATAAAATTGATGCGAGACAGACATCCTCCCAACCCTGAATAATCAAGATGATAAAACAAATATATATATATTTATGTGTGTGAAATAATATTTAATTGCCATATTCAAAATCTCGTGCTCTCTTACAAATAGAAGATAGTAGTAAGAAGTACAAAAGTCTGATTATTAAGACCCGGGGTGGGCTGGCCCCGTGGCTTAGCAGTTAAGTGCGCGAGCTCCGCTACTGGCGGCCCGGGTTCGGATCCCAGGCGCCCACCGATGCACCACTTGTCCTGCCATGCTGAGGCCGCATCCCACATGCAGCAACTAGAAGGATGTGCAACTATGACATACAACTATCTACTGGGGCTTGGGGGAGAAAAAGGGGGAAAAAAAAAAAGGAGGATTGGCAATAGATGTTAGCTCAGGGCCGGTCTTCCTCAGCAAAAAGAGGAGGATTGGTACGGATGTTAGCTCAGGGCTGATCTTCCTCACACACTCACACACACACACACTAAAAGACCCGAAGAAAAGCAATAGTTTCTCTCAGGTGGGCTCACAGAGCTGAGTTCAGCAGGCAAACGGACGTACCTCGTGAGGTGGATTCCTTCACTGCCTGGGTTTACGTTTGTTTCTGTCCAACCCCAATCTACCCACCTACAGGTCAGGGTCAACCTTACAAGTTCTTAAAGAGATCAGTCAGTGATGTGCTGTGAGCTGTGTAGCACGGGACAGAATCCTGAGATCTCCGAGTTTCTTGGGGTCTTTAAAAGCTCTTGAGTCTCTATTAAAATATGAGTCCTCTGGGATGCCATGAGCTTGATAAGCAAATCCTTTATCAGTTGGCATCGTGGTTGGCAGCATGCTAAGGGTGTGGTCCCGAGGAAACCTGACACAGGATGGGTGGGGTGGGGTGGGGAGGAGAGGCACAGATCCCAGGGTGGAGACAGCATTGTGATGGCTTCAGGCATCTGCTGGTCTGGCTCACATGTTGGGTAAAATTGGATAAGTTTATGCAAATTTAACCAGACGCAGCAGGAGGGCAGTGGGGGAGTCTGCACTGTCTGCTCCCTGGGGTCCTCGGTGTGCTCACTACTCTCAGACAGAGCAGGGACGGACCGGATTCTGCTCTCATGCTTTTAAAGCTGCCTTTTCTGACCCGAATGTGGGGATCTTCAAACAGTTTTTTATCCACAAAACATCTTTAAAGAGTTCTGAAAAGTGATATACTCCTCTGCACCATTTTTAAGCTTACAGATGACATTTTCAACTTAACTTAAAATAGTTGCAGAGGATGAAAATTTCTGGCATATTTTACATTGTATACAGACTTTAAATATATTTTAGGCAAAGCCTTGGAGCTGCTGTGGGAGATCAAGATTTGGCCACCCTGAAATATATCTCTTTACCTTGATTGTTTTCTCTGAGGGACATTTGACCTCCCCCACTAACTGCCTAAAGAATTTGACATGGTGCCTCCTTCCTGGAACAGATCTTCTATCATGATGGCTATAAAGATAATGTAGGATAGAGGTTACAATAGCAAAGGCACCAAGCCTCTTTTATCAAAAACTCTGTCTCTCCCTGACCACATTATCTATAGATGACCCCGAAAAGAATTGTCCTCCTGCCCTCTGAAGTCCCAGAGCACTACCCATCCCCAACACGTTCCTCGCCTTTAGCTGCAATACTTAAGCAAGCAACTTAGACAGAGGGACGAGTTGCTCATTTCTGAGTTTCTCCCATGTATACATGTTATTAAACTTGGTATTATTTTCTCCTGCTAACCTGTCTTGTTGATTATTTGGCCAGCCATAAGAACCTTAAGGAAAAGGGCAGAGGGAGATTCTCCCTCTTCCCCCGACACTCCAGATTTACCTCATTTGATTTACGGAAATTCCTATAAGACCTAATTGGAGCGTCAGCCCTCCTGTCAAACTACCCACCCAGGTTGAGTTTACTTTCAGTCAGGAAAAGTCTGATTTCATTTTTCAGTTCAAATGAACATGTTCATACATACCCTTGTGACCACGATCTCATTTCTAAATTCTAATTTTAAGAAGGAAAGAAGGAGAAAAAAAAAGGAAGGAAGGAATGAAAGGAAAAAAAGGAAGAAATGGCTTAGAACATTCCATTTTTCGTAACTTGCTCTTGGAACTCTCTCAGGAGCAATGTATTCTGATTTCTTTCTTTCTTTTTTTTTTTTCTTGTGGGAATATACCACAGTGAAATTCTGAGTGGGTGAGAGATGTGTTAGAAGGACGTTTTGAAAGGAGAAGGAAAGTCACAGACCACTGGCACATTCTCAGCCAGCCAGATCAATTTTAGGAAAAGTTCACGGGGAATTGGAGGATCAGGAAATGGATCCCTTTAAATCTCCCCTCCGCAAAGACTTCCTCTTTTCCAGGAATACACCTGCCCTGCCCCCAAGACCAAGCTCCTTAAGACCTCTGCCCTAACGTGTCCTCAACTGTGCCTTTAATAAGCGGGTTATGTAAGTGGTGAGGATCTTAGTTGCAGACGACTCACTAATTTATTGAAGAGTCTTCACAGGTTAAAGTTATCCCCATGTCCTTTTCACTTCTAGTTCAAATTTCTTTCACATCCTCAACTTAAATCTTGGTGATGTAAAATCTTACTATTGTTTAGCCTTGCATTGTTTATAGACTTCTGAATGTACAGGTCAAAATCAATGAATGTATTTTTCTTAATTTTAGAGCTTGAACATTTGATGGCGCTGAGCAATGAAATAAAAAATCCCAGTAAGTAAGCCTGGAACCCGGAGGGCACAGTTGCCAACTGGGCAGGGCCATGGTCATTGGTGTGTGGAGCTCTTGAGGGAACACTCTGGGGAGAGGATGGCCATGTTCTATGCTCCCAGCTTAGAGGCTTGTTACCTACTCATTTAAAACAAATATTAGCTTATATTGTAACTTGTAGAAATTTTCATTGCATAGAGAGTGTTTTGAATTTTGGGTTTAGTATAGCTGTTCCTAATCTGAGTGGAATGTCTATGAAATGGATCTTCAGTTATTGAATTTCATTGACTGCAGAGAGAATACACCCACACACAGTCATTGGATCCATTGAGGAAGCTAGACTGTGCATGCACATGGAAATCACGCAGCAGGGGGCCGTAAATGCAACAACACGCTAGCTAGAGATTTCTTTTTTCTTTTTGGTTTTCATAATCCAATTCAATACTCTGGGGTTTCGCATTCTCAAAAAATTTAATAACGAGGATTGATGTTTTCCTACAATATGCAACTATCTTTCTCACAAGGATTCATGCATTATTGACTTGTGGTTTCTTCCCTTCCTGTAGCAATTCCTCTGAAATCAGAATTAGCTTATGAGATTTTTGATAAGGGCCAGGTTCGCTTCTGGCTCCAGGCTGAGCACTTATCACCAGACGCCAGCTATCGATTTGTTATTAATGACAGAGAAGTCCCTGACAGCGAGGTGAGTCCTGGGGGAGTGGCCTCTGGCTCTGGAGAGGGCCCAGGTTTACTCTGGTGGGTCACTTACCTAGAGTCAATATTCTGTGTTTGTTTTCATCCCCTTTTGAGCTGTTGAAATTGGGTGTAGAAGATTGACAAGATGAATGAGAGATGGTTGATTCTTGCAATGTTCCGAGATATGGTCTGGGTTAGATAAGAGATCAGGAGTCCTTGAAATCCAAGCCTGTTGGAATTAAAAAATGACAAACTATGTTCTAGAGACGTCGAGCGTGGTTTTATTAGAAAGTCTGGATTACATGGGAGGGGGGGAATATCCTTGATGGATCAGTTTATTTATTCTTGATAATGGTTTTGAAGGCATGTGTTTTTGCTCTGTGGTCCTTCCCCTCCTCACCGAGAGCTTCCCATGGAAGGCTTTGCTGGGAAGTTAGTTTCTCTAACTTCTCTAACTTTTTGTCTACTCTCTTGGCGTGGCAAATCTGGGCAAAGAGAGCAGAACTGTCAAGAATGCATAACAAGCTATGACATGAACGCTTTAGCCCTGTTCTACTTTTAATTGTGTAGAGTGAATCTTACAGTTATTACAGGTGTTCCTTTTTTGGCTGTGGAAGGAACATTATGCTTCCATACAGTTGTCCCTCAGTATCCACGAAGGGTTGTTTCCAGGACCCCTGCAGGGGAGTCACGTCCCTTAGTCAGCATTCTATATCAGTGAGTTCTGCCTTTGGAGATTCAACCAACGGAGGATTGTAAACATAGTACTTACATGATCCATGGTTGGTTGAATCGGAGGGCCGACTCCATATTTCCTCTTGTCTAATAATTATAGCACACCTGGAGACCCAGTTAAAAGACAACCTGTTTGATGGGGCCTTTCTTTATTGTTCAGTGGTGAGCTTAGGGTCTCTCAAATTCCACCATCTTTACCTCCTCTGGTCTCTTTTCCCTTGATACCCAATGCGTAGTGTCACTGGTGTATTTAGCTATCGTACTAAGTCCTAAATGCCTCATTCATTTGTCCACTACACAAATATTAATAGAAGGCTTGAGATGTAGCAATCGCTCATGCCTTGTGGGCAGCCCACTTACTGTTTCTCTGAGCTGGGCTCCTCATTCCTAATCCAACCTCGTGTCTGATGGGTATTTTGTAAAGCTTAGTTGGTTAAATGAAAGTCTGTCAGGCAGAAATCTTGCATGGACAGAGGTCATGTGATTTTTCTTATCCAGTCAATCTTTCCCATGAGAATAATGACATACTTTAAGAATTATACAAATAGGAGAATTGGCTAATAAATAGAAAGCATAGGGTTTCTTCCTGGCTGCAAAACAGCCAACAAATATTGTCTATGTGGTATTCTGCATGATCAAGGTAATTGGAGAAATCTTCTTTGAGCAGAGATCATGCTAGGAAATGAAATGGAATTTAGTGTAATTGTGCTTTATTTGAGGAACATCTTTTGATTAACATTTCCTACCTGCTGTATGGAGCCTGCTTTAAAAACTGATGTCTTTGCTACATGGCTAATCTTTTGGAATATGGCTGTACTATTTCACTTCTTTAATTAGTAATCCACAGGTGACTTTTCCATGTGAAGATTGATGCTATTTTGTGAAAGTCACATAAAAGCCTGTATTTATGGCACCCATAAAATCACTGAACTCCATCTTGCTGCATAATGGCACTAGCAAGAAGCCTAATTATGTTCTAAAACCTGCCCAGATACTGCAGTGCAGTAGTTGGGAAAACTGAAAAAGCTACGGTATTGTCAGGAATCTGGTTGGTGAGAGCTGTACCTTTTTATCTCTCAGACCTAATCGGAGCAGGTTCCTATAGTTCTCTACTTACAGACGCTGGAAGTGAGTGTAATGCCACGCAAATAAGAACAGTGCATTTACCCAATCAACTTGAAATTGGCTCTCTCTATTCAAGGGTAAATACGCAGAACTACAAACATTCTCAGGGTCCATGGCCAGGTCCACACACTGCAGCTGTCAGACTCCTGTTCCTGCCTCTAGTCCCTCCGAGAACTACTTCAGGCGCCAGCAGTGGAGACCGAGTGTCTCCACTTCCTGTAATCAATACCGTTTCTTAAAATGATCTCTTTCAAGAAGTGTCTGAGGTCGTTCGTTCTCATTCATTTCTATCTCTATCATTTTACATATACCAATTTCCTGCTGCAGTTTCCCCTTTAGAAAAAACTACATGATCTTATACAAGTAGATATTGTGTGCTTTACACATTTGAAATAATACTGGAATTTCTAATTGTGAAGGTGATTATTTTTATGTTTCCTGGAAGTCAGGGCCTGGAGATTGGTGGTGGGCTTTATGCACTTAAAACCTGATGGTCCTATTTGATCTAACAGATCCTGAAGCAGCACGGTTACCCTTAGGAACTTGGACAGTCAGCTTCCTTTCCTGGTGGATGGCCGTCCATGTTCTGCCATTGTTGTTGATTACCTGCCATAGCTAACCACAAAGCAAGGACAGAAAGTGAGACATGAACTTGCCCTCCTGGGGTTATCCCAGAATTGAAGAAATACAGCTTCCGTGAGAGAGTGATATAGAAAAAGTACAGAGTTAAGGGTTTGTTAAAAACAGTACAGTAAACACTGAATTCAGGGAAAGCAGGGGTTTGGAGAGGCTGATGCAGCCAGGAGAGATTTCGAGAGTAGTGGATTATGCAGGAGTCAGAAGGGGGAGGAATTCGGGATGGGACGAGAGGACAGCGCACCCTGCTGTCTGCACATGCCGAGAGCAGGCAGTGTAATGGCTGCAGGGGGTGGAGAGGGTGGGCTGGCTGGAGGAGAACAGTTGCTTTGATCTGGGACATACAGTTGGATAAAAGGAAAGGGGTCCGAAGACAGAGGCCCTGAACATCAGGCAGGGGAGTTTAGAAATGGTGCCCCATGCCGAGGGAAATGAGCTCAGAGAGAAACCGAACAAAGTCGCTATGTTGCCAATGTTTATATTCTAAACTCTCTCTTGTGATTCTGGCTTTTGGAATACCAAAATATAGATGCAACCTGAAAGACAAAGAAGAGCATTGTGAAAATAAATACACATGATTGGTCAGAAAAGGAATACTGTTTTTCTGGCTAAACTTACAAATTTTTTATTAGTTACCTATGGATAGAAATTCTTTTTAATATTCTGATTAAGGTAAGGATTCTAGGAGGAGTGTGGTTTCTAACGGGAAGGAGTGGAGTTTCCTTGTGGTGAGCCTGCCTTATTTGCTGCTGACCACAAATTATTGTGTTCATCCTGCTCATCTTGCTCCCAGGGCCTCCCACCTTCCTGGGTTAAGATCATTATTCAAGTTGGGAAGTCGTTGCTTAAATCCCAGCTGGGCTCAACTGAGAGGAAGAATGAATGCCAGCAGGAAGTGTCAACAGCAAACATTATGGTCTTATTGTTCATTCTGGGCATGGAGGTCAAGGCCAGAGGACCAGGCCCTCTGTGACTTCAGGGCTGGTGTCTCTGAGGAGACTCCCACGTCCTGGCGCCCTCCACGCATCCTTTCTCTGCGTTACTGCTGCATTTAGGATGACTCATTCTTTGGATGTGGTCCTTCCGCCTCCAAGACCCCTGCTTAATTTCAGATATCGTATTGTCCAAGGGTGGAATAAAACATGGTCCATTAGCGGCCGTAAAACATTTCAGTATCTGTTAGCTCATCACACAAGATGAGAGCTAACAAGAGAATCTGAAGGAGAGGGGAGCCTTGCATGGGCGGGTGGCAATGGGAAAATGTCGCTGCTCGGATCTGCCCAGATAGGAGACTGCAGAGCCATATTCAACCATAGTGGGGGTGGGAGTGGGGGTGGGGGGTGCTGAGGAAGGGGGTGACCAAAGCAATGAGGGGTTGAGGCGCACATTTGGACAACTGCATGGTTTCACTGGGGCTTCATTGGAAAAAAGGGGCTGAGCTGATGGAGAAGGCTTCCAGCATCTGGAGGTGGAAGGAAGTGCTGGTTCCCCCGCCAGCCTTACCCATCAGGTGCCCCTCGGGTAGTTCTTAGACCCTTTCTGCCTGTGTTGTAGTGACCCGGGCACCTGTGTGTCTCCCGCTGCTCTGTAAACCCTGAGGTCAGAGATCACGCCCAGTTCATCTTTGCGACCCCCATTGCCCCAGCCTTGAACATAGGAGAAGCAGCTGGTAATGCACTTTAAATGAATGAAGGCCAGCACAGAGTTTGTTCCTGGAGAGTAACGGTGGGGAGATGCAAGGAATAAGAATGTCCCTAAAGAAAACTTTGCTCTACGGTCACTCAACAGCGTCAGGAGACCACAGCCATCTCAACACCATAGGTGGCAGCTGATAAGCCACAGGCTGACTTTCTCATGAATCCTTCCACATTGTTTGGTATTTATTGCCTGCCAGGTACTGTGCTAGGCACTGGGTGAGGTTGCAGAGGTGAGCGGCACAATCCCAGTTCTCAAGGACTCACTGTCTAGCAGGGTAGGAAGATAGCAAGAGGACAATGGAACCAACGTGAGGGGTGCTCCCGAAGTGGAGACAGGGACTACGGGGAGCCCATGGGAAGGGCACCCAACTATTCCAAGGGCAATTTCAGGACAGTCCTCCTTGAGCTAATCTGGGGGAATGAGGCTAGTATTCAGTTATAGCGACCACGGTGAGAGTGGGGAGGCTGTGCCAGGCTCTAGGGAAACATGTCCCAGGGCTCAGAAAGGAGGGGGAAGCATTAGGTGCTGGAATTCAAAAGCATAAAGTACTCCTCGGTGCTCTTCCAAAAAGTCTACGCTCCCTCGCATAAGCCTTCTGCAGCCCTGATCAACGGCAGCAGTCATGAAGCCCGTGGTTCCCAGAGTCCTTGGGAGCTGAGGACAGTGTGGTTGTGACGATCATGTTATTGTCGCTAGTGACATGCGATTTCATAATCAGCCTGAGATGTGTTCAAGTGCACACCATTGCATTTAAGTATCTTCCATTAGGTGCTTGTTCCCGGGGAGTGTGCAGAGTGTCCACTGGACACTTTAGGCTGTGGTCGCTCCACACAGAACTAGGGCTTCCTTGCCCAGTGAACATCTGTGTCCCTTATCCGATGTCTGGTTCACCAAGAGCTTTAGTGGGTAAAATTGCATTTTGTGTTTTTGTATGTGTCACAATGCCTTAAGATATAATAGTCACTTGCTGCAACTATTAAATGTCAGAGATGAAAGGAATTTCACTGTGGACTTCTGTTTCCTTTATTGCTGCCAGAAACACAGAATTAAATGTGATAAGTCCACTGGCATTATTGAGATGGTAATGGATCGATTTACTGTTGAGAACGAAGGGACCTACACTGTGCAGCTTCAAGACGGAAATGCCAAAAATCAGTCTTCCCTTGTTCTTATTGGAGACGGTAGGCTGTGCTGAATATGTTCATCTGTCCATCAAAGAGAATTCTTGTGACTAGACAGAAGCAAACGTATTTCATGTCTTTTTTTCTCTTGTATTGAATTTAGCATTCAGAGCTGTGCTAGACGAGGCTGAATTTCAAAGGAAAGAATTTCTCAGGAAACAAGGTAGGTAGTTGACCTGCCCCCACCTCCAGCATACGGCAGACACAGGATTTCAGTATTTGTCTAAAGCAGGTCCCACATAATGCCAGACGACTCTAAATGCTATTTTAAAGGATCAGGAAGTTAGACCAGTTGTTAACTGTAGAAATTTGGGTCCTTTCCTGTTCTTTGCCCTTTTCGCTTATTTCGTCTGTGTTTTTCCTTGCTTCTACCTTAAAAATCCAGGGAATCTATTGCTTACTGTTCACATTTCCTGTTACTATCTGAGGCCAGGAAGTGGCCAGCTGAACCAGCTCTGTGGCCGACTTGCTAACTATCTAGTCTCCTCTATACACTGCTAGGAGATAAATTTTCCCAAACGATCATTTCTTTTAGGTACTCCTGTGCTTAAAACGCTTGAATAACTGTGTAGCTTACTGGATAAATTTAGGCTCTCCAGAATCTGGCCACCCTGCTGAACCGAATTCATTTCCCTCCATGCCCAATGCAACTTCTGGATGAGCCCACTGATCTCCTTAAGGTCTGCCTCTTCCCCATGCACATTCCCATCTCTCTGCAGATCATTCCCATCTTGTCTTCCCAGCATGCTCTTCCGTGGTCACCTCTCAAACTGAGGCGCCAAAGCCTGAAGCAGATCTTCAGGTCTCCCTGCAGCTTTCTCTGCCCGCATGCCCCCCTCGGGGTTGCTCTAGCACACTTTGAGCTATTCATTTGGAGGTTATTATGACCTTGAAATCCTGAGGGCGGGGGTTGCCTGTTCTGTATCTTTTGCAGCATCTATAACGTTTCTTACGGGGCAGGGGCGCTCAGAACTTACCAAATGAGAGATAAAGGAGCTGATCTTACAGCCGGGTGGTGATGGGGACAGGGCATCTCCATCTTAAGTGTCCAGATGGAGTCCAGCCATTTCGACAAAAAGAAAAAAGAATGGGGTGGGTGAGTTGGGGCCATTATTAGGCTTTAAAATGTAGAGAGGGAAGTAGAGCCATTCCAAATGCCAGGAACGTGCTTTTTACTGAAAATTGCGTGCTCTTTTTATCTGTTTAACTTGTAAACATTTTCACTATTTAACTACAAACAATATATTTTAAATATATTGTTTTTTAAAGTGCATATTAACTAGATACAAAGGAGAATGGATAAATTATAGAATCTGAAACATAACCCAAAGGTTTATTTAAAGAATTATTTTTATATGGGATTTCTATGCCTTTTGGAAAATATGAGAATATGGATTATAAAATATAAAATCAACACATGATTTTTATTTTTAATAGTCAAAAATATTTTATTTTGCTCATTTGTACATTATAAATTTTTTTTTACTAACTTTGTAGAAAGTATTTATGTAAAAGAAATCAATAAATACTTTCTAAATCTGCTTTATATTTTTGTGTTGAATGGGCTAGTGATGTCATTATTAGTAGATGGCTTACTTCTACATTCATCTTAAATAAAATGACTTATGAAAGACATGTATAAATCCATCTTTGACTTCGAATGCTATGTAAATAAAATGTGTGTTTCCAAAATTGCTACTCAAGCTGCTTCTTCTTCATCTTATCTTTATTAATTCTCCTATTTTCAAGTTTTATATACTATGCCATTGGATGTTCCGTTAGACATATGCCTCGAGAAAAAAAAATATAATGATTTCATATTCTGCTTTCTAAAGAGCAATAGATATTAAACGTCAGCAAGAAGGAGGGACCAGACAGTATATTTCTACTCAGAAGTATAGATTCCAGTGGGGAGTTGCTATTACACACACGTTGACTTCAGGGCCCTGAAAATTAGTTACCTTGGTTTCATACTGAACAACTATGTTCTTCTGCCAAAATGCATTCATAGATATAAATATATATATGTACATACACATACGTATTATGTGTGTGTATATACATATTTTACTTCTTTTTTCCTTTTTTAAACTGTTTCCCCTCTTTTCTCCCCGTCAGGCCCTCATTTTGCTGAGTATCTGCACTGGGATGTCACAGAAGAATGTGAAGTTCGACTTGTTTGTAAGGTGAGAAGTCAGTTCTAACAGGAAGGCAGTAAGAGTCTTGTTCTTGTGTCCGTTAGAGAGCGCCCTCAGGGAAGCAGCATGGGTCAGTCATAGGATGACGGTGAAATGCGTGTGCTGGGTGAGCTGCGGGTAGGTGGACGGAGCGACTTTCGGGTCTCGTGGATGTCGTGGCACTTTAACTTTCATTGCTTGTCTGTGTTCTCCACGAAAAGACTACAGTGTTGTGACAAGCAAAAGAAGATTCAAGGAGGTAGTTTATAAAGATATTTATTTAAGATTTTAGTACGTGAATTTATGAGAAAATACACTATGATGAAATTTACCTGGTAATTTCCATGCTGACACGATTTCCTTAGGAAATAAAAGGTATCTTTTCAGAATAAGATGTTTCTTAAGTTTTACTTTAATATTTTGGTAGCAAATTAAACCTTAATTACTACTAAATATAAAAATCTGGGTTTTGGAGAACAAACTTAGTGAGCACCTGCTACATGACTGTTACTATAGAAGAGGCTGGGGAACGGTCAACAATGCAGTGTTTTGTCCTCAAGCTGCTCACAGTCTAGTGGGTAAGAGGGAAGAGTAGACAGATCATTTCAACAAGGGGGAGGTTCCTGAGCTGAGTGCTGGAGGATGACCAAGGACGAGGCAGGTCAATAGGGGCGGAGGGACGGCTGCAGGGCCGTCCAACAGCACCAGCAAGAGAGCTGAACCGTGAAAGAGCTGTTATTCGGGTGTAAATTACGAGGCTGGTTGCCGTGGAGGACAGTATGGCGGTTCCTCGAAAGTTAAACGTAGACTCACCATGTGATCCGCCATAGGAAGGGACTGAAAGCAGGGACTCAACTAGATGTGTATACCCCCATGTTGATAGTAGCATCACTCACAGGAGCCAAAAGGTGGAAGCAACTCAAGGTCCATCAGTGAACGAATGGAGAAATAAAACATGATCTATCCAAATAATGGAATATGACTCAGCCTTAACAAGGAAGAAAATTCTGATGCATGCTACGACATGGATGGACCTTGAGGGCATTACGTTAACTGAAATAAGTCAGACAGAGAAAGACAAATATTGTATGATCTCACTTATATGTGGAATCTAAAAAAGCTGAACTTAGAGAAACAGAGTAGAATGGCGGTTACCAAGGGCTGGGGCGTGGCAGAAATGGGAGAAGTTGTCAAAGGGCACAAACATCCAGTTATAAGGTGAATAAGTCCTGGGGATGTCATGCCTACTTGCGTCCCTATCTTTTGATTCTGTAAACCCTTCTTCTGCATAGTGTTTCACTTAATAATACTTTGGCGGATGGTTATTTTTTAATTTACTTACATAACAAAACACATGGAGAAAATTTATGCGAGGGTACATGCATGTTGGAACTTCACAGAAAACCATCTTTTAAAAGAAAAGTTTAAGATAAGAGAAACTTCAATCAGAAACAGAAGAAAATCTGATAGAAAGTTCCCATACAGCACAAGTGGAGAATTAGGGAGCGCCTACTCTTGGAATGTGTCAGCCCTGGGCTACACGATGTCTCAGGAGCGATCTTGTCATTTTCTATTCTAGCTATTTATGTACATGTTAGGAGCTCGTATTTAAGGAGTGGTAGAGAGAAATTGCAGAGAATTCAGACAAGAGACAGGTGAGCTATGCAGGGGCATAAGAACCTCCCCAGCTATGGGAGAAATAAATAAATAGAGGATATTTGTTTTAGAGAACAGAGGCTGAAGGTCATTGGAAAGGTTTTTATTTAGCGCACGAGGACCCACAATTTAAAATGTCTTGGAAAATGAGAGTAAGAGGAAGCAGTACTGAATAATGGGAAGGTACACTAAGGATTGGCACTGAAAAGGGGCATCATGTCAGGGTAAAGGAGATTGTTGGCTAGAATTGTTTAGCTACAGTCCATCCTGCCATTTATCGTCAAACGGTGGTTCTGACTTGGGAAAGAAGATCTTCCTTCCCAGTCCAGTGGGAGGCACTTCCTCCATTTATTCACCAAACATTCGTGGAATTACTTCTCTGTAATCCCACGCCATGCCCTGGGGCACAAGTGTGAGTAATCCATTCAGAATCCCTGCTGTCTGGGGATTACTTTCTAGTGTTGTTACTAATTACACCAGTTGACATAGCCGCTGCGGAAATCCTAAAGTATGTTGCGCTACTACACCATCAGAACCGATCACACTCTAAATATTTGTGATTTATTTTTGTAGTCATTGACATCACTTTTGTTGCATCCATATGGGATGTAATTGCAGAATCCTCAGTCTCATATAATCCAGTATGGTCAGTACATTCCGTTCACAGGGAGCTGGAATTCTGTCTCATCAGTATGACATGTACATCAGAGCATATGAATCAAAGTGCTTACTCATCTTTGGGATTCTGCGAAGCTTAGTTTCGAGTACAAGATCATGTCAGAGATTGAATTGTGGGGAATTTTAGTAGAAGGAAAGTTCCCATCCCCATTGGGCTTATTTTGTGTTAAGCTTTCATTCCCTCTATATAGATGCATCTGAAATGTCCTACTGCCAAAAAAGGAGCCACTGAACGGTTTTATAGACCGCTAAGAATATTTTATATTATTTATAAATTTGAAGTACATTGCTTACAACTTGTCTTTACTACTGGTATTTCACATAAACCAAAAGATCCTTACACCATCTAATTTCATGGGCTAGAACACTGAAGAATCATTTGTCCTTTCGTGTACAACTGTGAGGGCTTCATTATTTCAGAAGCTGGGATTTAGAAATGTCCTTGCCATTATTAGGAGTGACAGCTTTTCCGTGAGCCTCTGAGATGCTCTATAATAAAAACTGATGTTATTTTTTTTAAAGGTCTGTGATTTAAAATCTGAATAGACTTTTTTCTTATAAGCCTGAGTGATTCTAAATCATACTAACGATTTACTAAATGTAAGATTTCTGTCTTGTAGGTTGCAAACACCAAGAAAGAAACAGTTTTCAAATGGCTAAAGGATGATGTTCTGTATGAAACTGAAAAGTTGCCTGATCTAGAGAAGGGAGTCTGTGAGCTACTCATACCTAAGGTATTCTGTATGAACTAAAACAAGATAGAAATGAAACAAAAACAGGTCTTTCAAATAACTCGTATATCCTGCATTATGTCCCAGTTTGTATCCTGAATTTCCATGGTTTGCGAAGAAAATGTGTTAGCATTTATTGCATTTTATATCATGGTATTGATTTTACATAAATATGGGATGTGTTCTATTTGCAGTTGTCAAAGAAGGACCATGGTGAATATAAGGCAACCTTGAAAGACGACAGAGGTCAAGATGTGTCTACCCTTGAGATAGCTGGCAAAGGTAAAATAAAACCTTCTTTGTTCTACGAAAAAGAAATCCATTTCACCAACAGGATGACATGTGTCTCAAGGCACATTCATCCGTATCCTTAGCTATCGTACACGTTGTTTCTTTAGCAGTAACACCGTAGAAGAAAATAGATTTGTACTTTAGTTGCGTTCAAAGCTGTTTCAATGTTTCAGAAAAGTGTGTGATATTACTTGGGGTTTATATGAAATGGCATTTTAGTCCATTATCATAAGCCAAGTTTTATCCCATTACTAATGTAGTTAAAATGATTGAAACAGTGATGAAGTGATTCAATTAAATGTATAGTTGGATTTATGTTGAGTAAAATGTTCTTGTTCCTTGTTTAAAAAGTGAGTAGGTTAGAAGGATTTATGACACATGTAAGACTTTATGGATAAATATTACCATTTTAATGTTTCATTTTTCAAATGAACATCACAATTTCCTGTATCAATTTAATTAAACATGAAAATGCTGCTTTCTGATGAAATTACACTTCGTAATGGTACATTTCCCTTCTCCCTTTCAGTGTACGATGATATGATTTTGGCAATGAGCAGAGTCTGTGGTAAGTAAATGCCTTCTAATTTTCAAGTTGTTTTGGTGCTAAACCCAGTACTTCCTGAGATGCATGTTGACCTCTGCAAGGGGGAGCTGTGGGGCAGCAGTGCAGGTGCTGCAGCAGGCCCTGCTTAAATGGCAGAGTGGTTGTCTGACGGCTGTGGTGATGGTTTTTAAAGGGATTACAGCATCATGGTTAGAACTGATGTTTTACTGAAGGAAAAAAACCACCCAGTTTGGACTTCCTAATTAGCCACTTCTTCCAATTTGCCTTGGGTTGGTTTGGATGATTGCTCTGCACATAACTGCTATCAGCGTCTTTATTACAGATGTAGAATAGCAATAATGAATCGCAAGCCTCTGGCTTTGTGTCATATGCATCAAACCATTTTTTTAGCTTTGCCAATAAATTCTTCCTCTCCATCTGCCCTTGCATGGAAGCTGTGAGAATGAAGATACTGGTTATTAATTGGATAATAATAGCTTCTATTTGTATAGTGCTTTATGCTAGAATTATACAATTTTACTACTGTGGACTTTGTAGCGATTACCTAATTTATATCTTCTGATCAAGTCACTTGGGCCTATGTCAGTTGAGTGGCTTACCTGGAGGTGTTCTGCCAGCAGAAACCAGGACCCTAACTAGAAGCTAACATCTCTCTCAATCCCAAGTTCACAGTTTTCCTGGCGTTCTTCTGAAAACCTTCTTATGTTTATTTTCATTGCTTGCTCAGAACAGCTCTGCAAGGTATATTTTATTCCTTTCTGCTTTTGCTTGGTCAAATAAATAACCACATTTTAAATGAGTTTTACTCTTGATGATTATTAATGGGCCAAATGGATATACTTCATGGATGTGCAAACCACTTTGTGAAGGCATGTTAAGCCATTTGAAAGGTGGCTTCACTCTCAAACTCTGTGGAATTACTTTGTTTAAAATATTAGGTAACGTGCTAGTGGGCAGCACGCTGGTAACGCAGCTGATCTTGGTATCCTGAAAGAGTGCACGTACATGTGAGGGGACCGGACTGATGCAAAAGGTAGTTTCCCTCACTGTGTTCTCAGAGTCCCGGGTTAGACATGCGCTCACCTGGAAGGCCCACGTGCATTTTATTGAGAGGTAGATGGGGGCGGAGGGAACCGACACAGGGCTTCAGCATCACTGGTTTTAAGCCTTTATTCTCTGGAGAACCCGGGCCTTCCGGGTCCTGAAAGACTTTGTGCACCGTATTATTTCAGCATGAGAGGAGTAGGAGTATTATTTGATCTACGATGTGTCTATGTGCTGACGAGCCAGGGCTCACGGCAGCTCACATGCCTGTCCTGTTCCCTGGCTCCGCAGCCTGACCCCCTCGCCCAGAGGCCCTGCCCCCTGCCCTTGGCGCTGTCTTCTCAGAGCCCCATTTGCTGCAGTGAAATTTCTGGGTGACCCTGGGTATCTTGGCCACCTTGGCTGTTGGTCTTGTATCAGTCTCAGGTGACACCTGTGGGTCCCACGTCACGTGCCTCACCCATCAGCGACCACTCTCATGTGCTGTCGGTTCCTGGCGTCGTCCTCCTCTCAGAAAAGTGGGGCCTTGATTCTCTGACCTCTGTCTGTGTGGTCACCTCCGTCCTTCATCCTCGGGGAAACTGTGTGCCTCTGCCTGCTTCAGTTTCTCCTGAGAGCATCGGTGGTGCCAACGCACAGGGACGTGCTGGCTCACACACATTCCCTCACACTCACATACACTCCTCCCACACTCACGCAAGTCACACTTATTCACACTCACTCCCCACACACTCACACTTATACACTCACACACACATTTCCACACACTCACTCCCACACACTCACACGTTCACACTCACTGTTACACACACGCACTCACTCACCCGCCCATTTGCTTCTTTGAGTCTCTTCCATGGAGGCGGCCCACTGTCCAGTTCACAGAAGACTTGCAGATCCCCACCCACCCTAGGGCACCTGGTTGTCATCTTCACATGCCTCTTCAGTGTAGCGTACAGAGTCTGCCAGGTAGTATTTTTAAGCCTTAAGTCTTGCAATTTATTCTGTTTAGATTTCACAGGGGCTCTTGTTGTCTCATCAGTGGCTTTATAGAATTAACTGGAGCCTCCTTTCAGTCTGGCTGGTGGCAGACATAACTGAGCTGCATTATTTCCTGAAATAGCCCAGCACAAAGATGATGCACACAGTCCTTGGTGCTGTCTGACAGTTATGGAATCGCTGGGGTAGAGAAGTCGTGGCGGGTATATTGAGATGACTGTATGACCTCTGCCTTATGGAAGAAGGATCTAGGTACACCCAGGAGAGGTGTTTTGGGTCAAATTCTATAGCTATATGTAGCAGCATTGGGTGGTGACACCAGGTTTATGTAAAGGAGTGCCACCTCTGAAAGTGCAAATAGAGAGCTGTCAGAACAGTAATCTATATTTTCTGGAGTGCTAAAACATTTCCTTATGAGTTTTCTTGGCTTTTAAACCAAATTCTCCTTCACAGGTTGGCGGGGGAGGGGAGACAGCGTTCCCGTAGCTTCTAAGACCAAACGGCCAGTTGGGCGTTGCATCTTTGGGAGCCATCAGTTGCTCTCCTTCTGGGGCCCCTGAATTTTGTTTTGATTTCAGGGCCAAATAGAGGCTTTAGATAAAAATGGGATCTTCACTTCAGCCACACGAGCTTCCAGGCTCAGCCCCCCAGATCCGCGATCCCACACAGAGAATCCTGCAGCGTTGTTGTGTGACCACAGGGCAAAGGATGCTCTCCTGCCCACTCAGCTAATGGGCCCACAGAACAAAAGTATTTGTTCTTTGTGTTCTGAAAGTTAAAGGATGTGCTCAGCTATCAAGCACATTTGTTGTGCATAAATATAGATACAGATGTAGTGTGAGTCCCCCAGTCTCCCCATCCATATAAGAAAGAATTTGGACAAGATGATATCCAAGTTCTCATCCAGATTTAACGCTCTATAATCCTGTGGATGCAAATAAACCCACTATAAAAATACATGCCTAAGTTATAGTCATCTGCATGGAGGATGCAGCATGCATGTACGGGCATCTGCATGGAGGATGCTGTACGCACATATGAACATCTGCCTGGAGGATGCTCTATGCACATATGGGCATCTTCTTGGAGGATGCTGTATGCACGTGCAGTCTTCTGTCTGGAGGATGCTATACACACATACATGCGTCTTCATGGAGGATGCTGTACGCACATACAGGCATCTGCATGGAGGATGCTGTACGCACATACAGGCATCTGCATGGGGGATGCTGTAGGCACATATGGGCATCTGCCTGGAGGATGCTGTACACACATACATGCGTCTTCATGGATGATGCTGTACGCACATACAGGCATCTGCATGGAGGATGCTGTACGCACATACGAGCATCTGCATGGAGGATGCTCTATGCACATATAGGCATCTGCATGGGGATGCTGTGTGCACATGCAGTCATCTGCCTGGAGGATGCTGTGTGCACATGCAGTCATCTGCATGGAGGATGCTGTATGCACGTCTTGCTTTTACATCATATGTTTCCATATAGATGTGCATATACATTTAACATTTTTATACCTTTCCATGCTGACTTTTGAGATGGAGAAGGCAGAATGTTAGAACCAAACTCCTAAGATAAGTTTTAGGCATCACCATTAACCATCACTAACAAAATGTTCCAAGGGAGTCCATTTATTTTTGCAGAATCTTAGAAGAGACCACACAAAATGTTTAGATGATAACTTGTGTCACTGAGAAGGTGTGTAATTTGTTCTAGGTCACTCAGTTAACTGCTAGCAGAATAGAGGGGGGAGCACCTAAATCTTCTAGTTTTCCTAGATTAGCAGTCCAGTGTTCCTTCTAATGTACTTCAGAATTATCTCTTCATTACGCGATATGTATTTCTAAGACATTTCCCACACAATTCTTTACCATTGGTAATCATTCAATTTTATGAAAATATCTAAAGTGTGTTATTACCTAAAGGGGGTCAAATAAAATATATACCTTGATTTTTAATATTTATAGAACTCTGAAATGTCTATTTTTTAATGACTTAAAAAATCAGTTGGTGAAATAGAAACATCAATGGCAGAATGTACTTTTGGTGTGGAGTATTGCATGTATTTAAGTATCTATCTGTTTAAACTTTGTATAATAAAATATAAATGCTCCTTAAGCCTTTGAAATCAAGGCTTAATAATGACGCAGTTGACATAAAATCAGAAAATAAGATACAACCTCCTAGCTAATGTTTGCCCTGGTCAGTATCATTCTTGGAAATCAGGCTCTTGTAATCTCATTACTTGGAACATGCATCCTGTGGTCTTTTCCTCTCTGTGGTTGGCAAAGTTAATTATGCATTGATTGGCTAGCAAAAATGAGACCCATCTGCTTCTGTAGGGTATATTTTAACTCAGTGTGCAGGGCTTGATTATCAGTATTTAGGGAAACTGCCAGGCATGATCCTTGCATTTGAGTGGAGAAATTCCCTAGAATTGCTCTTCCTCTGTGCATGTTTCATCAGTGATACTTTTCCTTCCTCTGCTTGATTGGAAAACCTTCTGGGTTCATGGTCATTTATTGACTCCAATTACAGTCTGAAAAATGACTGAGCTTTAAACTGTTTTGCCTTTTCTAAGACTACAAAGTTTCTGTGTTTTTGGGTTCAAGGGTGTGTAGTTTGCTCCCTTTATGCAGGTTTTGTGCCGGGAGGGAGCACAGGTCCCAGTCCACTTCCTTACCCCCCGCTTTTAATGCACATGATGAAACTACGGGGAGAAGCAAAGTGGAGGAAGGGGCTCGGAAGAATCATCTTCTGTTCTTTCTCTTTGTGCTTCAATTACGTTCCCAGTCTCTATCAAATCCACAGTGTGCTAAGCACCCTGTGTTCTCAGTTTCCACATTTCTCCTTTTCCCATCTCTTATTTTCCTTCTCTATTTTCCTCAATACCCCTTAAGAGCATGGCATAGTCGGACAGAAAGAAGGGGTGTTTGGTGGAGCTGTTCCTGTCAGATGTTTCCCCTTCACTTAACCTGTAGCCTCCCACCAAACATGAGCTCCTCCCTCCTTCTCCCCTGTCTCAACCCTCCTTCCTTCCACCCTTTGTCATCTTGCCCAGCTTCTGACTCCTGCACCCCGACACTCCTTTGCCTTTACCAGAGAGTTTTTGTTTGTTTGTTTTTGAACCAAGGGGGGCTCTGCTACCTCAGGCCCCAGACCTCTGTTGGGCCTCCTGGTATGTCTGGCTGCAAGGCTGGGAAGATGCTCAGGGAGATGCCTGCTGATGGCTCCAGAGTGGCCTTACTGATTGTGTGTTTTTTTGAGTGTGCCTGTGTTTGTGAGAATGTGTGTGCCTTTCATCGTGGCCTTGAATTAAAACGGGTCCTTATACATGATGTGACTTAAAGAAAATGTGGTGTGTATATATATATATACATATATATATATATATATATTTATATCTATACATAAAGTGAGATATTATTCAGACTTAAAAAACAAGGAAATCCTTCCATTTGTGACAGTGTGGATGAACCTGGAGGGCATTATGCTAAGTGAAATAAGCCAGACACAGAAGGACAAATACTGCATGATCCCACTTACATGAGGTCTCTAAAATAGTCAAACTCATGGCAACAGAGAGTAGGATGGTGGTGGCCAGGGGCTGGAGGGAGGGGGAACAAGGAGTTGCTGTTGAAGGGCATGAAGTTTCAGTTATGCACGATGAGTAAGTTCTAGAGACCTGCTGTACAACATTGTGCCTAGAGTTAACAACACGGTATTGTGCACTGAAAATTTGTTAAGGGGGTAGATCTCATGTTAAGTGTTCTCACCACAACTGAAACAAAAAACGGTGAGAGGCCTCTTTCCATCTCCCAGTGACCAAACCGTCCTAGAGTGTTGACTCATGACCTCTGGGGTGTTTCTTTCAGACGCAGGCAAACCACAACCCATTTCCATGCCTCTGGTTTATTAATACCCAGGACAAGTTGGCTTTATTAGAAACAAAGTAAAAACCCTAAAAGTATTGACAAGATAGTTCTCCCCTTTCATTTCGTCTTGTTTTCTGGAGAGTGCTTTGGGGAGACCACCCATTAAGCCAGCATCTTGTTTCTGTTCCATTTGACGAGCTGAACTTTCACTCACGTATTTGGGTGTCAAAGGGGATTTCCTCTTGATGCTGAGTCTTTGATTTTGTTGAGCCCGCCCTTAACTTTTTCTTATCATTTGGAAAAATGAAGGACGTATTTTGTTGGTTAAAAAGTGTTCCTGTTTACTATTATGTCAATTACGAGTCCTTGAGAATATTCCACCCGTTGATGATGGCATTGAGGACCTCAAATGGCACCAAGAGGATGTTCCTTAAGGGGACTTCTCATGTCACTGACCCTTTCCATTGAGTCATTACTACACATATCAACATATAAATAAGACCACATGTGAGCTTCTCACACCATGAGATTCCCACAGAGCTTCTGGGTCTACAAGGTCACACCAGCCTTCCTGCAGCTCCCCTCTCCTTCTTCCTGGCACTTACTGAAACGCTTCCCCCTGAATGGAATGGAACCACCAGGCACTCAAGCCCTAAGAGTGCTTTCTGGAAAATCAGGGTAAATGATGTATGGATTGGAATCCCCTTACTGGATTCCATGGCTGGAGCCCACCTAGCTGAATGCCCCCCACCATGGCCTCTGGAGTCCTCTTTCTGTCCGCTTCTGACCCGGTTCCACTCACCAGGCATCCTTCCTTTAACCCAGTCTACTCCTTCCGGACAGGCTTCCTCATCCTAACCCCCTGCAGGCCATCTCATCTTCCCCTCCTTGGCCCCTGCCCCTCTCTCCTGCCTCCCTCTTCTCCTCCCCAGCCTCTCTTCCTGGGCCCTGGATCTCATGCCTTCCCTGTGTCTCAGGGACCTTCTGCCCACCCAGTCCTTTCTTTCTGCAGAGCTTCCGGTCTCTTCCTCTCAGACGGCATCTTCTTCAGTTTTTATTTGTATTTTTCTACCTCGTCCATGTTAGTGACTTTTCTCACAGGTCTGCTGATTCTTGGGTGTGCTGTGTATTGGAGATTCAAGCAATGAGCAGGGCTGGCGGAGCTGTGGGCGCCATGTGTCTGGAGAGTGGGGGGCAAGACACTCCTTGGCTTGCTGGTTGTGTGGCTGGCCTCTTCTGTAGCTGTTCCGATCCTCCAGGGTTTTCCCCGGGGGAGGGTGGTGGAATGGTCAGCATTCTAGGAGGTGAGCAGCGGCAGTGGAGGAGGGCAGGGAGCCTTGCCATTTGGCAGACAGGCTCACCCGAGTCCACGGCTTAGCGCCGTGGCCTTACTTACTGACCCCCTGCCTCCACCACTGAGCTTGTGTAGTTCTGACTCTCTAAAGGGTGAGCCCCCGGTCTCCTATAGAGGGAGTAGGGTCTCACCTGCCCAGGGGGAGGCGGAGGCGATGGGGTGTCTCTGTTTCCTGTGTGGATTTTCACACGACCCTCCTGTGCGCAGCCCTCTCTCTGCATGTGGCCATGTGGCCGTGCTATGCCCCCAGGTCAGGGACCCTCATGAGTGGGTGCTGGCTCCACTTGGTTCTCTGGGTGGCTCCTCGGCAGGCATCTTCCAGCTCTCTCTGCTCTCGCAGTCCCTTACACTCACCCCCTTCCCTCCACCTTCCCAACTCTGAGGAGGGACCGGGGTCTGTCATCAGCTCTCCTCTTGTCTGTTGGGTTCTGCATCCTTGGTTCCCTGTGGTGAGACCCAGCCACATGGGGTGAGGAAGGACTAGAGGTCACGGCAGGCATTGACGACAGCATGACACTGTGGGGAGGGTTCACAGACGTTGTCTCCTTTAATTCTTACAATAACTGCCAGGGAAAAGGGTTTTTATTTATCTTCTTGTTTGATGTTCTTTATTTACACATGTTCATTTAAGAATAAATGGAAAATAAAGAACATCTTAGTCATGACCATTATTTCAGTTTCTATTTCTTTACATGGTTGGAATCATAAATACAATTTGTTTCTTGTTTTTTTTCACTTATTTTGTGTTAATTGTCTGTCTTTTCTATAGATTTTATATTTTCATGGAGTCACTGTACTGTGGTCTAAAGTCTTCCCTTTAGGAATACTAACAATTTTTCATTATTGTAAATAATGACACAATGCACATCTTTGGGCAAAAAGAGGCTTTTTTCAATATTTAGGAATATTCCCTTTGAGTGAATTCCCAGAAGTACGTGACTATGTAGATTACTATGAGTATTGTAAGATTCATTGGATAAATTTTCAAGTTGTTTACCATTGTTAAGAAATATTTTAAAGAGCCTCTTCTCTATGACATCTCCTCAACAGTTTGTAATCATAGTATTTTATTTTGTCTCTGCTAATTATATAAATATTATTTTCTATGTGAGGGAACACCATGAGTTCATGTGAATCCTCTAGTTACATATCTAATAACAGTCTGCTTCCAGTTCAGAGCTTTTGCCATAGTAACAGGCGACCTCCGAATCTTCTCGTCTCCTGACCTCCCACCTCCCCCAAACCATCCACCCCAATCAAATCACCCTAAATTCCTACTCCAGACTCGCCAAAGATGTTCTCATTCGTAGGTTTTTCTGATTGCCTGTGGTTTCTTCTGCCTTGTTTCCCCTACATCCAGTTTTTACTCATCTCAAAGGACGGACCCTCGTCCTACGTCTCCCTGACCCTGTCCTGGATCGTTTCTGGTGGCTCATCATCTTCCGCTTGCTGATTTTCAATAATGCTTAAGTTCTGGATCAATTAATGCAGCATTCACTGTGTTACAGTACTATTTGCGTGATTTTTCCACCTCTTCTTAAGCTAAGCTGCGAAGGGGCAGATGTGGATTTTTTTTTTAAAAATTATGTGTCCTTTACAATATTCAGCAAAGAGCTTTTCAAATAATTCTGGTGTGGAAAGTGCTTATTTAATGAACGAACATGACACGGGTAAATGCTAAGAATTCGTGGCTGACAGACGTTAGAATACATGAACGTGGGAATATGTTTACAGCTGAGATGGAGGAGGGAGCAGAGATTTCTGGCAATAGCACTTTCCATTCTAACAGAGCACATGCTGCTTTTCTGAGATCTGAGTGTGTGTTATTTTTCTGCAGGAGCATCTGCTTCTCCGCTCAAGATACTCTGCACCGCAGACGGAATCAGACTTCAGTGTTTCTTGAAATATTTCACTGAGGAAATGAAAGTGAACTGGTATCACAAGTAAGTATAAGAGCTGTGGACCGTGGCCATGCCGTGGATGAGGGCCGTGCCCAGGGTTACAGCCGGGATGCGGGGCTCTGTGGCGACATGTCACGGCACTGCCCATCCTCTCGAGACTTTGTTGTTCTGAGAAATGATGACAGCCTTTGGCTTGGGGCAGGGAGCCATCGTGGGGGTGAGAGGACCAGGGAGAAGGAGACAGTTAACAAATGCCTGAAGCTGCTGGAGATAAATTTCTTCAATGTCTCGGTTTTGCCAAAGGTGGCTCCACTGGTAACACATTGTATCTGGAATCTAACAGAGCACTAATGGAAAAATAATATTTAGAAACCACGCTTCAAATTTCCAGTCTGTTGGTTTCCCACTAGATTAATTAAAAAGAAAAGGACCGAAACAAGCCCAATACTTAAAAGGGGAAAGAAAACAAGATCAAGCCCTTTATCAACAGCAGCTTTTTCTGTATTTCATGTTCGCTGCTCTGCTGCGTCTCCAGGTGGGCATGTTCACTGTTAAAACCCTCGAGACTTTCATAACAGTCACAACACACAGAGGAGTCCTCATCACCCCAGCCCTTGGGCTCTGGCGCTTTCGTATCCAACCCCAAGCTCGTCTCTAAAACAACCAGTCAAAGCAGCAGGTCTCTGAGGAAACGGGGCTGATGTCAGGGTCTGCATCTCCCTAGGCGTAGCCACAGCGAGAGAACTTCAGATGGGCTGATGGAGAGGGGTCCTGTCTTTTTGTCTGTCTCTCCTCTAAGCTGAGGACGTGGGCAACATTTTTAGGCCGATTTTTCCATGATGTCAATATACTAAAGTTTTATTCTCCTCAATAAACTGAGTGTCCACATCAGGCCTTTAGATATTATATTTCTCTAGTTAACGTTTCAAAAGATAAACTCTATGGTTGTAACTATTTCACTTTAAAAAGCATGATTTTGTTTAGGTGAACCTATTTGTGAGTAATTGAAGTGCTGAAGGATAAATGTTCTTGGGATTTTTTTTTTCCTATGTAAATGTTGACATGCTGTGCTTTTGTCATAGATGTTATGCTTTGAAACATAAAATCATTAGATATATTGGAGTCTTACTGCATCTGTGTTTGGAATCTTACATTTCAGTATTTTTCAGTGTGTGGAACTCAGTAGCAGGGGAGTCATTATAGGTCCCACATGAAGGGGTCCTTATGGTAGTTCTCAGAGGCAGGGTCTTTTCATAAAGGATTCCAGTAACAGGAGCTT
This sequence comes from Ceratotherium simum simum, assembly GCF_057802395.1. Taxonomy (NCBI): domain Eukaryota; kingdom Metazoa; phylum Chordata; class Mammalia; order Perissodactyla; family Rhinocerotidae; genus Ceratotherium; species Ceratotherium simum. The sequence goes on from NC_141927.1 coordinate 1,806,205, forward strand.
CAAAGACTGAAACTCGAGTATTTTTGTGATAGAATTGTTTATAAGGATTTATTTCTTATGATAAAAGAGTAAATCTATATTTCTGGCTGAGTCAAACCTTCCCCTGGAAAGGGAGAATTAATCAGGCCCTTCTCCAGGCTTCTTTGATGTCTAGGGCACACTGCACACTGCTGTAGTGAGTAAGCCATCACAGACACCATTGGGATAAGTGTCCAGTATCCCCTTGTAGACATGTCCATCCTCTAGGAGAGGCGACTCTCTTTTCAGCTTCGTCCCTGGGTGAGTGGCTGGCTCTGTGCTGGGGGCCGGGGTGCAGAGATTAACACCCCTACACCCCGGCCTGGATACACGCCCATGCGAGGGGTACAGGGATGTTACGTTAGCAGTAGCAAGCAGGTACTTTGTGTTAACTCTTAACACACAAGATTTCGTGTAACACTCACAAAAGCCTATGAGTTAGGTATTAATATCCACATTTTGTAGATGTGGACACTGGGGTTTAGCGAGAGGAACATAAATCATTTTGTTCAAAGTCACACCACCGCTAAATGAAAGAGCCAGGACTTAAGTACTAGTTAGTCTGCTTCTAACCACTACTAGACTGAGGGGCATTTACCCTGGGGGAGGGGATTGATTACAGACAGACAAACAGACTGAGGGATAAGGACACAGATCATGTATCTCACTCATCAGTAAAGTTGTATCAGATGAAAAGATCACCAGAGACCAGCAGACAAGGTGGCAGATTGTAAAGCTCCAGGCACTCATAAAAGTGGCATTGTTTCTGTGTTTCCTCTGAACAGATTTATACATGTATTTCTTTAGCAATTTAGTAACGAAAATATGACTTTTAGTCATATTTCACTACTTTACTGTTAAACAGTATTCCACTATATTTTAAACTATATATTAAACTATATTTTGTAGTTATAGTCTATCACTGAAATATAACATTAGGTTATATTTCACTATTTGACTATTAAATAAGTTATTACTAGATAGCAGCTGGAAAAGTAGTGCATCATATGGAATATATCTGTCTTTTGAGGCCAAATGGCCCACTTGACAGAATCAGGGATGGCGAGGAAGTGACTGCTGAGGACTTGCACTGTGGACGTGTGAATATTTTGTGTTAATGGGCGACATGGAATCCACAGAGTATGATGAGAATTTTGTGAAGTTCGGACATAAGCAAGGACAATTGTTCTTTGGTTAAAAATGATGAGTAATATATCAAGGAATGGGAAAGTACCACTTTAAAGGAAAGGCTGGAAACCTATTCAAAATGACTTAGAAGCATACAAAGAGAAACTCAGCAAAAATGTTCTCCTGAGAAAGGATTTTGTTCTCTTGCTCAAAGAGAAGAAATTAATATGTCGTCTAGAAAGGACCAGACCTCAAATTGTGAGAGTATTGACCACTTAAGACTTAGAAATGTCCCAGCTGCCTAAGAAATTTCATGGTGTCTTTATAGAAGAAAAAAATAATGGCCAGCTTTAATCTCAGAATGCATATTTTAATTCAGCTCGGGAAACGTCACCACAGAGGTCCCCTGAAATCTCCATGAACCCTTGAACTAACCAAGGGGAAGGGTGATGCCGTTCTGCCTGGATGCCTGAGGCACCCTTCCTGCGTACCTCCAGCATGCTGGTTTTCACAAGAGGGGAGTGGGAGGGCTCCCATGGGAATTGCTGAGGGGGGTGGTGGGACAGTCTCCGTGACCCCGTGGAGTGGCTTTCAACCTACAGTGAGGCATCCTTGATGGGCTCCTGGCCTGAAGCAGCTACCAAAGGTGAGAGGTTCCAATTGTCCCATCGCCTGTCAGAAAGCCCTGATGTCTCACCTTCTCTGCCTGTGTGCATGATTCTGGTCACCGTGAAGGCAGTGGAGAAAAGTGGCTGGATATTGTAAGCTCCTCTCAGGCTGGGGCGTTTTGTGGGGCTCTTTTTGCAGGATGTTGGCATTCCTCAATATCGTCTCCTCCTGCCAGATAGAAATATTTACTAGCTTTTGGGAATTGTTCCATTTTATCTACTTTTTTCTTAAAATGGGGAGGCAGCCTCTGAGTGGAGTTCACTCGAATGTCTGAGCACTCTGAGAAGAGCAGAAGTCTGTCTCCAGTTGGGAAACCACAGGGCTATTTACGCCTCAGACCTGTTTTCATAGCCTTCATTTGACTCAAGTTCAGCCACCATCCATAAGGAGTTGAGGATCTGTTTCCTTGTGCGTGTCATTATCTGCCTTCTTCTATTGAACCATGATTTATCTTAGACTTAGTTTTTAGACTTTTGAACTATGTCACTTCCAACTGCCTGTTTTAATATATAATACTTTAAAATATTTGATTTTTAAATAATTTTAGGCTTATAGAAAAGTTGCAAAGACAGTACAGAGACTTCCTGTATGGGCTTTGCCCAGCTCCCCCTGATGTTAACATCGTCAAACCCAGAAAATTGACAGTGATGTGATACTGTTCTCCAGACAACGGACCTAGTTCAAGTTGCACCCATTTTCAGTGATGCCACCTTGCATTTGGTTGTCGTGTCTCCTTAATCTCCTTGAATCTGCGACAGCTCCTCAGTCTTTCCTTGTCTATCATGACCTGGATGTTCTTCAAGAGTTCTGGTCAGGTATTTTATAGCATGCCCTTCAATTTGGGTGTATCTCATTCTTTCCCATGGTTAGATTGAAGTTATTCATTTTTAGCCAAAATACAACAAAAGCGATGTTGATATATCTTATCACTTGGTGAAGGTGGTTGCCAGGTTTCCCTCCTGCAAAGTCACTATTTTCCTTTTGTAATTAATAAATATCTTGGGGACACATTTTGGGACTTGGCAAATCTCTTGGTCTTCCTCAAACGTTCACCCACAGATTTGAGCATGTGATGGTGGATCCTGCTGCAACAAGTGTGTCTGAGGTTTTCCTCCTGGTGATTTTCTATTTCTCTCAGTCTTTCTACATTTATTTGAAGTTCCTCTTTATTATGGAGTTCCTCTGTTGAGGAAGTGCCACCCCTTCCCCCTTATATATTTATTTATCCAATATCAGTATGGACTCACGGATATTTATTTTATTCTATGGACATAATCCAATATTATCTTTGTTGTTGTCGTTATTTTGCTCAAATTGTTCCAACTTTCGCCCTTGGAGCTCCTTCAGGTTGTCCCCTGTGTCCTTCCGCATGCCCCCATCTGTTTATGAGCAATTTCTTCCTTCCTGGGCCTGTAGGATATTCTTGATTCCTCTTGTACTTCCCTGCACCAGCCTGGACTCAATGACTTCTCCAGGAAGCCGTGTCCCTGGCATTGGAGTGTGGCTTCAGACACCAGGACCTGTGCCTTAGACGTGCCATTGCTGTGTGGTCAGTGCTCTTACAACCTCTGGGCAGACGGGGCTGGGGACTATGGGTATGCACACTGACTCTTGTGTGCACACTTATTGATGGTCATTCTGTGTCTCATTATCTGTGTGTGTGTTAAAATCTGAGTTCAGGTTGGTATCTTCGATTCCAGTCCACACCACAGGATTCCCTCAAGCCTTTCCCTTCCCTTATTGGTACCTTCCTTCCCCACTGGGAAACCTGGCTCTCATCTATAATATAGTTACTTATTTTTTTTCAATCTTAGTATATTCACATCATTCTGAAATGTTGTGAATTCTGAATTCTGAAACATGCACGTTTCAGAAACGCTAACTCATATCCTAGTGAAAAACCAATTTCCAAACCAGAGCACAGTATTTCGCATGATTCATGTGGTATTTTGCACAATTCATTTTGTTTTTGGCCTTACAGCATCCAGGTGAAATACTGTTTCCCAAAGTTGCTTAGTTGTTTCTTTTCTTCCTTACCATCTTTACATTCTTTTGCAGCATAGGTAAGTTCCTTTGCTACTGTTTGTGTTCTAGTTTGGGTTCCCCTCCCGTTCTGTTGGACTTCAGTCCTTTATTTTTGGGGTATGTGAAGCACAGCATGGTTGTGCGAGTCACAGCTGTGCAGAAATGCCTCCTGGCCCATCTCTTTCTTCCCTTGTTAATACCCTTCCTACTCACCCACTGTAGGTCACCAATCTGCCGTGTGTCTTTTGCACAAATGAGCAAGCACGGGTATGCTTTCTTGTAACCTCCTCTTTCTTACATTAATATAAGATGTCTTAAATTTAGTTTGGAAAGAAGGAATTTGGTCATGTTTTGTGATCAAATAATAAAACCAAGGAAGAAGTTTTGTCTGATTTGGTCTATTTAAGTCCCAAAACAAAAACAAACAACCCTATAAGCCAAAGTCACTGTCTACATAAGATAACAGTAATAATTAATTCGGCGAAAAGATATCCAAGCAGCTAGCAGCTATTTTTGACTATTAAGACTTGTTTGGCCTTCTTATAAGTTGACTGACTTCAGTGGAAACCAGCCATGGAGGGCGTAGGGTTAAGGTGGGACATGTTGACCCAGGGGAGGAGCTGGAGGCAAGAATCCTCCCAGAGGAGGGCAGCCTGGAATGGGGTGGAAGGGTGTGAGCCAGGGAGAGGGAATGGGGTGATGGAGAGGGTCTGCTCCAACCTCTGCTCCTGGATGGCTGCTTGCAAGTGGCTTCAGGTCGGTTCTGGAAAAGAGAATCAGTACTCAGTCCAAGAAAGGTGAGGGGCTGTGAGAGAGGCTGGGATCAGAGCTCAAGTCTTGGATTAGTGTTAAAGGCGTGTTCCCAGTCCTAAGGGCAAGTGCCTTCTCGGCATGAGCAGGATTACCAGCTGCTGAGCTCAGGGAGCAGTGCTTTCCTGCACCAGAGCCTGGGCTGGTGGCAGAGCCTGGGGTTCCCGCCATGGATGCAGGGGGCCTGGGAAGTGCACAAGCAGGTTGTGGTGTGATGTGGCATTCTGTGGACATCCTCCTCTACTGCAGTGGTCTTTACCCTCCATCATGGCTGAGTTGATGCCGTGGGGACACAAATAGTCTTCACCAAGAGAAACTCTGGATGCAGCAGAGTGTTGCTTTCTTTAAGTTATACTTGGATGACAGACAGCTTCCGGGGCCAAGGGCCATCACTGTGAGGCAGTGGAGCAACTGTTTGCTTTTTCCATTGTCATGTGTGTCCAAAAAAGGAAAATCATGTTGTTGTTTTTGTCCTACAAGTGAATTGCTAACAGTAGAGCAGATCACCATCAGAACGGGACATATTCCAATAGAACATAAACGTCTCTAAAGCTGAAATTATCGCTACTTCCTGGAGCATTTGTAAGGTGACTTTGGGACCAAATGAGTTCCACCTGTTGACAAAAGCCGCGTACAATGTGGCTGATAACATGCAAACTCCATCAGCGTTTCTTCATGGCTCTCACAGCTTGAGATCTCAGGCTGTCAGCCATGCCCCACTGAAGGAATTCTAGACTCTGTCTCTCTCCCCCTCACATGTGAAGCAGAGACTGGAACGTCTTGACCCGTGCATCCAGAGCACGGCAGTTTCGGTGCCTAATTTCACTCTCTGAGGAAGACACATTTGAATTCCTGGAGACAAAGGAAACACCTTCTTCAGCCGAGACGCACACACGTGGTGTAATGAACCAGGGGCTGCCTCTAGTGACACTGACAGCCTTAGTGTGAATGCAGCAAACTCAGGCAATCTTGTTTTTCCCCCTAATGGTCACTAGCACAGCTTTCGGTGCAGAATGCAAATCCCCAGGCCTAGTGGAACCCATCTGCTTCTCAGCAGAGCAGGAAGCACATTACAGATCCCAAAATGATATCTGGTCCTTACAGGGAGGGGAGATGGTGGGATCCAGTGGCTGGGACGCGCAGAGGGAGGGCCCTGGTACTGCGTCTCGGCTCACACTAAAATCCCTGCCTCGTCAGTGAGTCTTGCTTAGGAAGCTGTTGGTAATAAGCGCTTGTGTGTGTCTCTGTCTGAACTTGGAAGCATTATGGCTAACCCTCTCCTCAACAGCTCCAACAAAGGGAGTGTGAGAAGATTCCTCAGGGCCATTCGTGTTGGAGAGAATGTGTCTTTCTTACTCTATTCCATACTCTTGTTAGCGGCTGTTTTCCTGGGTGTAGTACGTTAGTCGACAAATTGCTACAGCGGGCTCAGGTGCCCACGATGAACTGTTACAGCGGGCTCAGGTCCCACCGTCCACAGTGGACGACTTGCCGATTGGTCTATCAGAATACCCAGTTGTTGGTGCACACAGGGGATAAAGAAGCCTTTCTTCATCAAGCTGCGACTTTTCGATTGTGCGTTGCTGTCTATGTGTGGGTGTTGGCACAGATGGGCTGCTCACTGTTCTTAGCATTGCAGGGTTTGGGGTTGATCGGCCAATCCATGGCACAGCATATTCTCTCTGAAAGGATGTTTTTCTCTGCAGACTAAGAATCACTCTGTAAGGTTGAATTTTCTTTTGGACGTAGGAATGAGTAGGTCTGAGCACTGGAATGGCCTGTCCATCACCTTAACAATAGCGATGCTGCTTTGAGCACACGGGACAGCCTGGCGCTGGCCACCCGGAGCCCTCACGGCTCACAGAGCTCTGCATCTATTATGGGCTTAAGGATATTTTGTTGACTGGAAGAGGTACTGAATAAATGGCTAGTATGGTGAGGAGGGTTGGAGAATTCCTTTTCCCAGCTGAACCCAGGGAATATGTGGTTACTGGTGAGGGTAATGAAATACTCCAGGAGCACTATAGGTGGTTCTCTGCCAGTCCCAACACAGCGAAATTTGCTGGGGTTCCACTTTGCTGGAGCTGGTGCATGAGAGAAATAGACCCCCCCTCTAGTTTCTGTCTGTCCCGAGCCCTGTTCTTCACGGCTCCTAACTATAACTTCTAGAAATCTTTCACATCTCCCTCAAGATCAGAGTAGCTTTAGGAAATAATTGACATGCATTTGAACACTATGAGCAGGTTGGCTTTACATATTGCATGTGTGGTGCAGAGCTCACACTGCAGGAATGGTATCCCGTGCTTTATTTTTATTTCAAATTTTAAAAAATTATGGTAAAATATACAAAACATAAAATTGACCATTTCAACCATTTTTAAGTGTACTGTTCAATGACATTAAGTACATTTACATTGTTGTGCTACCATCACCACCGTCAATCTCCAGAACTTTTTCATCTGGCAGAACTGAAACTCTGCACCCATTAAACAACTCCCTATCCCTCCCATCCTCCCCCAGCTGCTAGCAGCCTCCATGCGACTTTCCGTCTCGGTGAATTTGACGACTCTGAAGTACCTCATATAAGTGGAATAAAATAGTGTTTGTCTTTTTGTAACTGGCTTATTTCACTTAGCATAATGTCCTCAGGGTCCATCCATGTTGTAGTATGTGTCAGAATTTCCTCCCTTTTCAAGGCTGAATAATATTCCATCGTATGGAGGTACCACATTTTATTTATCCATTCCTCTGTCCAAGTGTCTGTCCGTGGACACTTGGGTTGCTTCCACCTTTTAGCTATTGTGAATAATGCTGCTGTGAACATGAGGGTGCAGATACTTGTTTGAGTCCTTGCTTTCAATTCTTTTGGATATATATCCAGAAGTGCAATCACGGGATCATATGGTAATTCTATTTTTAATTTTTTTAGGGAAAATATTCCATACCGTGTAGAGTATTTTTAAGTCCATTATGTTGTGGGCAACAAGCATATATTAAATGACAATGTATGTTTAAAAACTAAGTATCAGATTTCATTTTAGAAGGTCTTCTGATTTGAGCTACTGATGTAGTTAATAGATTTATAATATCCAGGAAAATCTATTATGACATCAGCACTAGCAAGTTAGAAAAGGCTTCCCCCCCAAACATGTGTAATATTGTCCCATGAGTACCTTGCATAGAATATGAGAGTCTGAATTGAAACATGTTCCTGTTACTTCTTTAATAGAGATGCTAAGGTTGGGTCTAGTGAGCACATGAGGATTGGAGGGAGTGAAGACATGGCCTGGCTGCAGATCTGTGAACCTACAGAGAAGGATAAAGGAAAATATACTTTTGAGATTTTTGATGGCAAAAATAACCATCAGCGCTCACTCGACCTGTCTGGTCAAGGTAAGATCATTCTTCTTCAGCATCGAGTAATTTTGTTTTTAGTGACCCATGTAGTTGCTGAAACGGAAACAATCTGATTTTACTATTTTCATTCAGAGAAAATTATTTCTGAGTAATCAATTTATTTACATGGGTGTTTGTCAGTTTTCACTAAGCAAACTCACTGATAGAGCATCTGAGTGAATGAATACAAGCTAAACACAGTGAAATGGGTACTAATATAAGCAATGTTTCCTTCCAGCTTTTGATGAAGCGTTTGCAGAATTCCAGCAGCTCAAGTAAGATTTGCATGTTGGGTTGCTGTTCTACCATCTGGGGTAGAGTTGATGTGGAGTCATTTTGGCTGAGTGTGGGCACATCTATGGAGGCCTAGGGGGACCCAAGGACTGTGAGGTTCCTAGGAAATGAATAAAAATGGCAATTGAAGCAATTCAATATGTAGAAGGGCAGGCCTTCTTCTAAACTGTAAATGAATTTATAAATCAACTTTCTAGAGTCATAATACCCTTGTTACTTTAAATGGCTAAAATGACGAATTTCTGAAATAGTGATAATTATGGCAACATATTATACAGAGAAATCTTTAGGTTTTTTTAAAAGACTTTATTTTTTTTTAGAGCAGTTTTAGGTTCACAGCAAAATTGAGAGGAAGATACAGAGATTTCTCATATGTGCCCTTCCTGCTCGCACCCCCAACCTCCTCCATTATCAACATCCCCACCAGATGGTACATTTCTTATAATTGATGAATCTCCATTGACACATCATAATCACCCAAAGTCTGTAGTTTACCTTAGGGTTCTCTTGTGGTGGTGTACGTTCTATGGGTTTGGACAAATGGATAATGACATGTGTCCACCATTATAGAATCATACAAAGCAGTTTCACTGTCCTAAAAATCCTCTGTGCTCCACCTATTCATCCCTCCCTCCCCCTAACCCCTGGCAACCATCAACGTTTTTACTGTCTCCATAGTTTTCTCTTTTCCAGAATGTCATATAGCTGGAATCATACAGTATGTAGCCTTTTCAGATTGGCTTCCTTCATTTAGTCACATGCATTTACGGTTCCTCCATGTCTCTTCATAGCTTGATAGCTCATTTCTTTTTAATAATATTCCATTATCCAGAGCAACTTTTTAAAGAATAATTTGGGATTTTTAAATATGAGTGCATTTTAGAGTACCCAAACAGAACAGTCCTTGGCGCATACTAGGTTATTCAGTAAACATTTGTTGAACGAAGGAGTGGATGACTAAGATAAATCCGAAACTGACGATGTAAAAAATATCTAAAAATGTCCAGTGCAATCTGGTCAATTTGGTGAAAAAAACCCAAATCTCTCCAACCTTCGAGTTCGAATGCCAGCTTTTCTGTGGGTCTTAGCAGCTGGAAGACAGGGCATTTTCCCTCTCACAGTGGGCAGTGGGCGACACCAGGAACAATATATAGATACGGTTCCTCAGATCCTGGGACCGAATGTGTTCTGCTAAGAGGAAGCAGAGGTGTCTCCTCCTTCCTTCTGCTCTCCTCTCTAGCAGACATCTGAAACGTGTAGTGCTTTTCCCTGACGGCATTGTCTCACGTCCCTCTTATTCTCTCTCCTCTGCCCCCTTTACCCTTCAGGGCAGCTGCTTTTGCAGAGAAGAGTAAGTACATTTTGGATTATAACAAGCACAACTTATTGCTTTGGGTGGGGCAAAAGGGTCCATGTTTTAGAGTGTTAACTTTGTGTATTAAATAATAAACCACAAACCGTCTCACCCTGATTCGAACCCTCCCCCAACTCTCCACGCTGACACTCTTCATTCTGCCAACCCGTCCTGTGCCACCCAGCCCGGCCGGCCCGGTCAGCTTTGGCCTCCTTACCCTCTGGCCTCCTTTGTCCTCCCGTCTCCACCCACCTGTTCTGTGTTCTCTGTGAGATGGTCAGTCAGCTGTGGCCATAGGAGGAGACAGTTTGGCTGGTTTGAGTAGTTTCCTTGGGCTTTGGGCGACAGGGGTGGTCCTAGTTGCCTGGCACCTGGCCCTGGATGATTCAGGAGGAGGAATCTCACCTCCTGGGTGCAGGGCAGATGGAGGGGGCCTGGCTCTGGGTGGTTGGTGGGCACATCACAGGCTGGGCCCTGCGCTGTCTCTAAGGATTGGCTACCTGGGAGGGGCAGTCTCTCCCCAGCCAGAAAGGGTTTTTAAGATGTCAAACATCATAATGTAGTGATAATTAAAAATACTTACAATACACCACCCTTGAAAAATCCTGCTCTCCAATGCACCAGATCCCTCTACTTCCTGGATGAGATATAGAGTTCTTGGTGTGCCCCACGTTGAGCCCTTGATGAATTCTTCATCTCGGGGCCTCCTCACACCCTACATTTCCCTAGAGTGTTTCACGACCTTCCCCTGCACAGCATCAGTGACTTCCTCCCCATGCCCTGGGCGCGTGGTTTATCCCCTGACCATGTATATTTCCTGTTTGTGTGCCTTCCCCTGGAGAGTGCAGCTCCTCCCTGGCTCATTTAGTACCACAGGGTGCTCGGCACGGTGCCTCTCCATGGGAGCATCTCTGTTGACATGTTCTCACCTGAGTCCCTTTCACCTTACAGATCGTGGCAAGGTGGTTGGTGGCTTACCTGATGTGGTGACCATAATGGAGGGCAAGGTAAGGACAGACAGCAGGACACAGTCAGGACGGCGTGGGGTTTCCCCCATTGTGGGGCCATCAGGCCGAGCACAGGGAACCTGGGCGGTGGGCTCATGTTGCTCAGCCTCCAGAGGACTGGGAGCCCCCTACCTACAGTCTGCTTGGCCTAGGCTGCCTCTGATGACCCTAGTGTTATCAAGGGACGGAAGAGTTTAATCTCCTGAATCCACATACGACACCTTGCAGCCACGTGCATGACTCAGGCACCACAGAGCAGGTGTTATGGCACCTGTTTCCGGGCCTGCACGGCCGCCTGCTTCTGATGCATCTGGTCAATCAAGGGAGTAACTGACCGGGAGCAGGGGGGCCACACCCACACCCACAGGACCCACCCCCCCTTGTACGAAGGTGGGAACCACTCTCTTCAAGTGTGAAATGAAAAAAAAAACCCTCTGCTCCAATTTTCAAGGTCATTTTTGAACATATAATGGAAGCCATTTATTGAGGTTCTAATTTGTCACCTGTCCGTGGGATTACTGATGTCTAACTGGGGGCTTCAGTGATTCCATCTCCATGTCACAGGGATGTGGATACCCGAGAGAATGTTATTAGGCCAGAATACAAAAATTTATAGACCTTTTCTTTAGCAGCTGAAGAAAGCCTAGAGTCTGAGGCGGAGGAGTCATGAATCTCACAATAAAGATGTAATTAAGAAATTAGCAAGTGTTATTTTATCATAGGCTGAAAGCATGTTTTAACAAAGTGTCAACAATGCATGTGATTTACTATAAGACAAAAAACCCTCTGGATATGCCAGAGGAACTGGTAAAATGGATCCATAAGTCTGAATACAAAGGAAATTTAGAAACAGGCTAAACATATCTACTGTGAAACGTAGAACCTGATTACCTTCAAATTCTTTGATTAACTTAAGACAAGGATTAACGTTGAGAATAAATAGAAAAAATTAGTGTTGATTTTTCTCACGAGGTGCCCCGTGAAACTGTGAACTTCTCTGCATCCTGAGTTTTTTCGATCCCTGGTGTCTAGCATGGTGCTTACATATATAAAGAGCAGGTTGACTAAATGAATGATGGGAAGGACAGATAAATACAGCTGAGCGTGAGGGAGGGCCGACCCCACTCTGAGGTGATCTGACTTTTCTGTTTCTAACTCTCCCTCTCTGCCCGCCCTTCCCCCCTGAAGACCTTGAATCTGACCTGCACGGTGTTTGGAAACCCTGACCCTGAAGTGGTGTGGTTCAAGAATGACAAGGACATCGAGCTCAGCGACCACTTTTCCGTCAAGGTGGAGCAGGCCAAGTACGTCAGCTTGACCATCAAGGGCGTGACCTCTGAGGATTCGGGCAAGTACAGCATGAACGTCAAGAACAAGTATGGAGGTGAGAAGATCGACTTGACCATCAGCGTGTACAAACACGGGGAAAAGATCCCAGACGTGTTGCCGCCCCAGCAGGCCAAGCCAAAGCTCATACCAGCGTCCACCTCCGAATAAAGGGAGTAGCCGCTGGAGTTGGAAAAGATGCTTGAAAGTCATAGGAATGCTGTGTGCTCGTTCCAGAGGAGGGACGACGGTCTGAGTGATGTCACGTGTGGCCAGATTGTTGGTTGTGCATTGTGCTTTTAATTTTGGCAATCAGTTATTATTAGTGTACGTCCATCTCGGGAAGGGCTGATGTTTCCCACAAGGCTATACAACTTCGTCTGCAGATACTTGACAGAGGAGGGGTTGGGAGATGACAGCTCACGTTTTCGTTGCTATGGGCAGTGGCGGTTCTGTGCCAAGCCGCTGTCCACATTGGGGGCTGTAGTCTTTGGTGCTGGCAAGATACGGCAGCTCTGAAATCCTGGTGGTAGAGCCTTTTAAGCGTGTGTTAGCTGGTTACACTCAGTTTTCTCTTGCTTCAGACTAATAAAACTTGAAAAGGCAACTTGTTGTGGCTCTCCTATCCCGAATTGTACCTACCCACATCTGCTTACTCTCCTGGCTTGTTTAATTATGGATGATTGTGCAATTTCACAGCTAGTAGCATGCAAACAATGGGCCCACAACCCAGAGCCAGGGCCGGTAAATCACAGTCACTGTGGAGCTCCCTCCAACAGCCTGATGTGTGAGGGCTGGGTGACAGGCGACCGACCCGGCCAGGAGAGGAACCCACAAAGTCCTAATTCCAAAGAAAGTGTCCGTCTTGTGCAGGCTTAGAAATGCCAAGTGGTTATCATATCGTGAATCTAAAAATCTCAGCAGAGGAAAACAAAATGCGTAAATGGCTATGTTCTTTTTTAGTGTGCTAATTAATTAGAAAGGAATTTCATAAGAAAGAAAACTCTCATTTGAGATGATCACTGTGGTAGCCATGGAGGAAAAGTTAAACCTTGGCTGACTGCAGGAAGTCTCTCGGTGAAGTTAAAAAAAGAGTATAGTGTGAATGTATCCTTTCTTTGAACTTTTCTTCCTTTTTTGGAAAGAGGCTGAAATTCCTCTGGCACAAAAATGCCATCTCAATATTTTAGGTTTATATGAAACATATTGTTATATAACAGAAAAAGCTTTGGTAGTTCAGAATATTTTATCTCTCTGTGTCATTAAGGCCAATCCAAACTCTATGATAATTGTGTTATATTTTCCTGAGGTAATAACAAAACTCATGAAATTTAAGTATGTCCCTAATAACACCAGCCAGCTGAGCAGGTTTCCATGGCAGGTAAAGTGAGCATCAGCAAGAATTTTAAAATTATTTTTCCCTTCTCTGTGGTGCAGGTAAGCTTTAGCTGAGTTTGTTATTATTGCGTAGTGGAGGGTATTTCCAAAAACATCCTTGGCAAGGGAAGGCACAGACAGATTTTTCTATATTTGACCTTTACTTAGTTAAACAAAACTCACTCATTTTCTAGTTTAAATAGTCATTTTTGTTTAGTAATTGCGGTTTGTGGGAAAGAATGAACTGGTTGTGAATTTCTTAAAGCCATATAATTCTTTTTTAGTAGACTTTATTTTTTAGAGCAATTTTAGGTTCATGGCAAAATTCAGAGGAAGGTATGGAGATTTCCCATGGACCACCTGTCCCCACTCGTGCACAGCTTCCCCCATTATCAACATGTCCACCAGATGGTACATTTGTTACAACTGATGAACCTACACCGACACGTCATCATCACCCAGAGTCCATAGTTTCCATTAGGGTTCACTCTGGGTGTTCTACATTCTGTGGGTTTGGACAAATGTGTAATGACGTGTATCTACCATTACGGTATCACACAGAGTAGTTTCAGGGCCCTAAAATCCTCTGTGCTCCATCTATTCATCTCTCCCTCCCCACAACCCTGACAACCACTGATCTCTTTTTTGACTTATAATACTTTTTAAATATGCTTTTTATTTCTGAATAGTTTTGGATTTAAAGAAAAGTTGCACAGATAGTATAGAGGTCCCCATGTACCTTCCATGCAATTTTCAATTATTAACATCTCATATTTCCATGGCACCTTTGTCAAAACAAAGGAACTGACGTTGGTACGTTAGCTGTTAACTCCAGATAGCATTGGGAATCCACTGGTTTTGCCCTTGGTGCCCTCTCTGTCCCAGGATCCCCTTGGGACACCACATTGCGTTAGTTGTCCCTTCTGTCCAGTCCCCTCTGGTCTGTGGCAGTCTCTGTTTTCCCTTGCTTTTCAAGACCTTGATTAGACTGGGGCTACGGGCTTTTGGGAGGCAGACTGCAGGGGCCAGTGCCCTTCTAGTTGCATCCTAGTTATAACTTTGGGTTATAATCCAACACTCTGCTCTTTACTTTGTTGCCCAGATGGTTCCTGCTTTGGCCCCTGGGCGCTCTTTCGGCTCGGCTCCTGGTCCTTCCACACTTGCTTTTCAAGCACTTCCTTACCTCCAGCACTACCAGACACTCCAGGCTCGTCCTGCATTGACCCTGCTCCAGCCCTAGACTCAGCCATTTCTCCAAGGACCCCTGGATCCTCTTATTGGAGAATGGGATTTCGAAACCAAGGTCTGGGCGCTGGTCATTTAATTTTTTTTTTTTATCACATATTGCACACCTTCGCCCTGCTGTATTTTCACAAATATCTCACGACATATGTAATGCCAATATGATTATCAGTTACTCCCTGGAAGGCAGGCTGTGAAGAACTAAGTACCTGGGAAAGATGTCTAGGTCATCTGTTAACTGTTTAGAGAACCCTGGGCTTCTGCTCTCTGAGGAAGTGCTGCCTACCCTTCACTACTCTTTAGGATCCGTCCCTGTGTTGGCAGGAAAGCGCTGACTTAGGGTCGGGAGGCGGGAGGTGGTCAGGGCTCGCTGCTCAGCGGGGGGAAGCTGCTGGGTCTCTGTGAACCTTACTTCCTCCATGTGCAGGGCTGTTCACGTCAGAGCTGTGAGGGTGATGCAGATGATGGAAGCGAAAATGCTTTGAGAGGTACAAAGCAGTTGGCTGAGGTACTGATTTTGTGAAAAAAAAAATATATAAAATCTATTTAATTTCAGCACCACCTGAGAGTCCATTTCATACGTTGTACACATCACTCTGTGCCCATTAACCCTTTGGTTTAAGTTTCCCAAGAGCAAGATATTCTCTCAAGCTGCCATAGTACGGTTACTCAATAAAGGGAACTGACCTATGATACAACACTTTCATCTACACTCTGTCTCCTGACCCTACCAGTCATCCAGTAACATCCTCTGGAGGGGCTCCCCTGAGTCCAGGATCCAGGCTGGGACCATGTGTTACATTTACTTGTCCATCTCTTGACTTTTCTCAAATCTGGGACAGTTCCTTGCTCGTTCTTTGTCTTTAATTACATTGTGAATTTTGAAGAACACAGGTCAGTTACTTTGTAGAGTATTTCCCAATCCAGGTTTGCGATGTTTCCTCATGATTAAATTCAAGCAATGCATCCCTGGTTGTATTACTGCTTGTGTTAGTCAGAGTTCTCTAGAGAAACAGAACCAATAGGATATAGACAGGTAGATAGATGACAGATAGATAGATGGATAGGTAGAGAGAGAGAGAGAGAGATGATAGGTGTAAGAGGAGATTTATTATAGGAATTTGTCATGCAGTTATGGAGGCCAAAAAGTTCCCCCATCTGCTGTCTGCAAACTTGAGACTCAAGAATGCTGGTGGTAAAATTCAGCCTGGATCCAAAGACCTGAGAATTGGGGGTTGGGGGAGAGCTGATGGTGTAAGTCTCCATACAAGTTGAAAAGCCTGAGAACCAGGAGCTCTGATGTCCGAGGGCAGAAGACGGATGTCAGGTTTCTCCAGTCAACACTGTATGACAACTACGTGTCCCCTTGCAGCTCATATGCTTTCTGTGCAGAGACACTTTCAGATCATGGAAATATCCTGCTTCTCATCACCTTCCCACCTTGGCGTAGCATCCATTGATAATTCTTGTCTGAGTGAAGCTTTACTCTGATGGTTCAAAGGACAATGTTCCTCACAGTAGCACCCCCTCCGCATTTCTCATTCAGTCTTCTGCTCTTCCTCTCTCCATCATTCATTCATTCCTTTCTTTCATCTGTATTGATATTTATATGAGGATATATATTTATCCATCGTCATCAGACTGGGTTTATGGATTCCTATGTTATTCAATGGATTGTAGCATTTTACCGTCCTTATTCATTCTTATGCTCAAATCGTCCAAATTCAGCTTAAATGCCTTGGTCAGGATTTGGTGCTTAGTGTGGGATTTCACACTCTGGGGTGATCTTGTCTGTGCGTCACTTCTGCCTCCCACCTCTCCTCCTCCTTCACAGTCTCTTCAGCCTCCTGTCTCCCACTCTGAGCAGCTGCAGACTGGAGTTGGGTGTGTAGTTTGCTAGTAATCTGAAGTTCGCAGTGACCTCTGTCCCCTGATAATGCTGATGTCAGGGTTCCTATGTGCTTTCACTTTTGCTCCTTGTTGCAGTATGAACAGCTCACGACTGAGATACAGTCTTCCACAGACTGTGTGCGGGAAGATACAGTCTTCCTTCTGTTTCACAACCATAGGCCTTGGCTAATGACAACTCCCTGTAAACACAGTGTGTGGTGTCCAAGGGTCCTGCACTGAATCCCAGTTCAGTGACTGGCCAGCTTTCTTATTACGGTCAAGTCACTTGGACTCTTTAAGCCTTGTTTGCTTTTATCTACAAAAATGGAGGAAATGATGCCTTTTGTGAGGGAGTGTGATACATATTCTGACAGCTCAGACAAAGAGTGAATTTTGGATTCATATGATTATGAAATGTGGTGGTTAGAGGCGGAAGTGGGGCTTTTTAAATAAATCAACCATCTGTGAAAAATGTCTATCTGTTCAACAGTTTCTATGGCCATCTCGTGAGAATAGTTAGACACAAATTAATATAAATCAACCACCGAAGGAGGCTTCCTCTGAGACTCTGAGCGTGAGAGGGAAATAGGTTGAGCATGTGGGAATGTAAATAATTGAAATGTGACTCAGTATTCATAAAAATTATGCTTCATCAAACTAATAATAATATGAGTCATCAGCTTCCAAAACTGAGACAAGAGCTAATAAGGGTATAGCAGACCTAAACATTATTTTGCAGCTTAAGTATTCTTGCTAGCCTGCTTATCACTCAAAGAATGTGTTAATGCTTCTGGGTATGTATCTGAAGGAAATGAAATCGCTATCTTGAAGAGATATCTGCACCCCATGTTCACTGCAGCATTATTCACAATAGTCGAGATACGGAAACAAACTAAGTGTCTCTCCATGGATGAATGGATAAAGAAGATGTGGTATATATACACAATGAAAAATTATTCAGCTATGAGAAAGAAGGAAATCTTGCCATTCGCAACAACATGGATGGACCTTGAAAGCATTATGCTAAGTGAAATGTCAGAGAAATACAAATACTGTATGATCTCACTTATATGTGGAACCTAAAAAAAGCCAAACTCATAGACACAGAGAGTAGAATGGTTGTTGCCAGGGGCTCAGGGGTCTGGGAAATGGGGAGATGTTGGTCAA
This sequence comes from Ceratotherium simum simum, assembly GCF_057802395.1. Classification (NCBI taxonomy): domain Eukaryota; kingdom Metazoa; phylum Chordata; class Mammalia; order Perissodactyla; family Rhinocerotidae; genus Ceratotherium; species Ceratotherium simum. The sequence goes on from NC_141927.1 coordinate 1,823,908, forward strand.
AGGGTATAAACTTCTAGCTAGTAAGATGAGTAAGTTGTGGGGATCTCATATACAATATAGTGACTATAGTTAACAATACTGGATTGTATACTTGACGGTTGCTAAGAGTAGATCTTAAATGTTCTCAACACACACACGCACACATACACACAGTAGTAATTATATGAGGAGATGGATGTGTTAACTGAGATTGTGGTAATCATTTTGCAGTATATACGTGTATCAAATCATCATGTTGTACACCTTAAACTCACACTCTTTCATATGTCAATTATATCCCAATAAAACGGGGGGGGGGAATGTATTAACGTGTTTAACTCATGTGAGAAATAAAGATTTTGCATCTTCTAAAAGTAAAAAATTAAGACTGCCCATATCCTATTTTTAAGAAATAATTTTGAAACCACCTCCTTCATTTCCACCTCTCTGCTCTCATGCCTGGCCAGAATGAAATTTGTGAGATTAGAAAAGGGGCTGGAGATTCTTTTCTGGGAGCCCACTTTTTTCCCCCAATCAGAGGGCATATTGATCATAGTAGAACTTTCTGCAGGGCAAAATGCCCAGGACCGGGGAGGGACCACTAATTTGTGCAGTGTTCAGCACACCTCACCTTATGTCACCTGAACCCTGAACACCAAGATGCTCTGCAGATAAATGAACAGGAACTTCTGTCCTTTACAAAAGAACCCACTACTTTCAGAAGGACAAACATTAAAATGCAACCCATTCCTTATACTGCATCACCCCTGCATTCTGTTTTGGGAAAAGGAGGCCCATTCTGGATATCTACTCCATGGCCCAGTGTGTGGACAGATGCCGTTGATAGAGGTTAGATTTAATGGTCTGCCTCCTTCAGTGGGTGACGAATGAGCTGCTTTCAGTAAAACATGTATTTCTTTTTTCCTATGAAAGGTTTTAACCCAGGAGTGTGCAGCGGGAATCCACATTGGAACGTTAATGACTTAGAAAATTAAAAACCATAAATAGATTTAGAAATTAAATTTCTTAAAAAGTGCACTCACAATAATGATGGCATTAAACAAATGAACAGATGCAGATTTGTGACAAAAAGAACTGAGAGTTTCATTAGTGAGTGGGTAGATATTTGTTATAAAAGTGTTTTTTAAAAAAATTGATTCAAACTATTTTTGAACTAACTGAAGGGATGTTTGTGTGTCCATCAGTGGGGGGAAAGTCTACACCCCAGTGCCACAGCTTCCTCACTGCTTTCCGGAGAGTCTTCTCTTACATTCCGGGTTCCAGGGTAGTGCCTGAGAAAGGTTAGCGTTTCTATGAAGACGGTTTTGTAAACCCCTTGAAGTGGTGCATTTACAATGTGAGAAGGGACTGTTTTCCTTCCGTTCTCTCAACTCCAGCTGAGAGGCAGGTGGGTGTTACTGTATTCTCAGTTCTCACATGAGTGGGGCCATCCATGACTGCTCAGACCTACGTGGTTCTCCTGTCCTTTTCTCAAGAGGAATGGAGGGGAAGGGGAATGGAGATGAAGGGGAATGGAGAGGATGAAGGGGAATGGAGATGAAGGGGAATGGAGAGGATGAAGGGGAATGGAGATGAAGGGTGATGGAGATGATGAAGGGAAATAGAGAGGATGAAGGGGAATGGAGATGATGAAAGGGAATGTAAGGCAGGGGAATGGAGATGATGAAGGGGAATGGAGAGGATGAAGCAGAATGGAGATGAAGGGTGATAGAGATGAAGGGGAATGGAGATGAAGGGTGATGGAGATGAAGGGGAATGGAGGGGAAGGGGAATAGAGATGAAGGGGAATGCAGGTGATGAAGGGGAATGGAGAGGAAGCAGGATGGAGATGATTAAGGGGAATGCAGATGAAGGTGATGGAGATGAAGGGTGATGGAGATGAAGGATGATGGAGATGAAGGGGAATGGAGATGCAGGGGAATAGAGATGATGAAGGGGAATGCAGGTGATGAAGGGGAATGGAGAGGAAGGGGAATGGAGATGAAGGGTGATAGAGATAAAGGGGAATGGAGATGAAGGGGAGTAGAGATGATGAAGGGGAATGCAGATGAAGGTGATGGAGATGAAGGGTGATGGAGATGAAGGGTGATGGAGATGAAGGGGAATGGAGAGGAAGGGGAATGGAGAGGAAGCAGGATGGAGATGATGAAGGGGATGGAGAGGAAGGCATAGCTTTGCAGGACCTGTCATTGGCTCACCTTTCCTTTCAGAGGTTGGGGAAGTGAGTCCTGAGTGAACGATCAGGCAACACCAAGACAGAACACCGGCCACTTTTGTTCTCACACACCTGGACAGATTCTATCTGCAGAGGTCAGCTGGTGTCCCACCAGTTCCAAAACACCTTCTCTTTAAGCCGTCTGGAAATTTCTAGACTCTGACCAAGATGGCCTTACCATTGCCCTCAGCCTGATTCAATGTTAGACAGGCCTCTTCTTGATTCTAGCCCTGACCTCCCTTGAGATGGATGTAACCATCTTGCAGCCTCTTGCCAGTTTTATCACCCAAGACTGTCTTTCTCAAGACCGGGAGCCACCCCTCTGAAGTGTAACCATCACGGACCTAGTCTCTGTGGGAGGGCCAGTGTGTAACTTCAGTAAGCACCAAGTGGCCAACACAGCCCAGTCACAGTGACCAACCTGCCCCCATGTCCCCCAAGGTGCACGCAGGCTGGTTTTGAAAGTTGGTTAGTTTATTCTTCCAATCCTTCCAAGTAAGGATCCCTCTTCTTCTCTCTCTCCCCTTTCTCCCTCCTTTTCCCTGTCACCCCACCCCCATGATATACCTTGTCTGATTTAGTCTCCCAGGCCCTGGACACCAAGGCAGGGATGTAGCGGGGCTGTGAGGTTCAAAGGCTGGCTCTGTCATTTATGCACCGGGAGCAGGGGACAACCACGGACTCTCCGGGTGTCTCAGTCCTCAGCTGTAAAACTGGGATAATAATAGGACCTGTCCCCCAAGGCTCCATGCTAAAACTTGTGAGATTAGTGGTCCTATAATGAGTATAGGTACGTGCCTAGAATAGAGCCGGGTAGACAGCAAGTGCTACATAAATGCTTGCTATAATAATAACCATTGTGACTAGCATTAATATTTTTAACCCAGGTTATTTTTCTCTTTTTCCTTATCCATACTTTGTTGCTTTTTCTCAGCCATCTTTTCTGCAATTTGTTTTAAATTTTAGGCTCTTTACAGTTTATCTTCCAGGAGCCAGAGTCTCTTTTCCCATCCTTCACACATCACTCCTGTGTAGCTGCAGAGCTGCTGACGGATCTTTTCCTTCCTGTCTTTAACTTACTCTCTAAAGGTTCACTTTTAAAAATAAGGCTATCGGAAAGGTGGGATTGTACCTCATTTCTTTCAACATTTGTGGTTTTCTCCCCTAGCAGTAGAACTAATTTTCCCTGCATTAGTGGAACAAATTAAAATAATAAGACCAGTCAAAGCATCCTCTCCATCAGGTATGTTCAAACAAAACTACAGATAACATCACTCCCATGTAGAGCTGTTACCCACGCCAGTTTTATATTTATCTGGTTTTGCTGTGCACATCCCACAAATACACATGAGGTGATTCAACTTGAAATACCTGGTCTGGTGCTCTATAATCTCTTCAGTCGGCTTCAGCCAGGCCACAAGGATGCACATGCCCCCTTTGCCTCTCTGGCCGCAGCTCGGAGCCCACGGCGCGGCCGCTGATGTGTGGGCAGGTGGACAGGATGGTGCAGGTCACGCCGGAGGCTCTGAACCTTTTTCTGAGACCATGGGGCTGAAAGGCTGGGCTGCCCCGGGCGTTTCTTTTTAAGCGTTTGCTTCCCTTGTGTCGCCTTTGATGTGCACCTTGTTTGTTAGGAAAAGAGCTCAGTATTGAAGTCTTCCCCACACCAGCTTCTCGGGGGCTTTGGATTTTAAGCTCAAATGAATGCTGGCGGATATTAGAGAGCTGTAAATGGTTTTCTTTGTTTTCAGTGCACAATTGGCCCCGGACCCAGGCTGGACCCTTTTCCCTGCATGCTCCCCTCCCAGCTGAGTTTCCTTCTGTTCCCGCTTGGAGTGAAGTTATAAGATAATCGCACCCTTAGAGGTATGAATTCTCAGCCTTAAAAAAAAAATTCTTAGGACTAAACTAAATGAACATGGAGAAAAGTCCTCCAAGCTGGCCTCTTCGTGTTTCAGGGCCTCGTGAAGCCTCTAGATGGCACTCAGAGAACAGAGACCGAACTTGTGCCTGTGCGGCCAAACCAGATCCGTCTTCCTGATACCAACACATCACTTAGTGAATGGAAGATTATTGAAGGCATTCTACTTACCCCGGTGACAAGGACAGGTCCAGCAAATTACTGTTTCCAGGAAATAGCAGGTCATTTTGAAGGCAATAATATAGCCTCTTAATCTTCACATGATACACATTAGACGGAATAAAACATAGCTGGTGAGATATTACAAGGCCCTTATTACATCAGCAGAGTCGTAAAAATACGTGATCTATCTATACATTAAGTTTAGGGCATGAATTTTAAATATTCCGTGTTTCAAAGAGGCATGTCAAACGCAGCAGGCTCATTCATTTTTCAACACAGTAAATTACGGCATTGGAATTTTTCACATTAAGCATATGAGGCTGCAAAGCTCTCGGATGGTGATGCAGGATCTGAATCGGGGGAGGTTCTGGACCCTCAGGGGGCTGTGCTCACCTAGGCGTCCTTGCTTGTCCTTGAATGTTTTCTCCGTGGTTGTTCTGCCCCCCAGCTTTTTAGAAGACCTCATCAGGGATATTTGGGAGAAGACACAGCTGGGAGGCAGTAGGAACTCCTTTCTTGTATAGTGAACAAACACGGTTCACTTTGTGAATCTATTCTTGTATTTTAATTGAGCTATAGTTAAATAATGAATGGAATGAAAGATTACATATAATGGTTTCATTTTTCACTGACTTATAAATGGATTAAAATCCATTTAAACATCATTTTACCTGTAGAATTATGATGATATTTTTTAAACAAAGGGTGGATATAAAGGGCGCATATTAAAGGAGTCTGTGAAAGGATATTAAAAATTAAAATGAAAATAATCCCAAATTCAGCTTTATGACACCAAAGGAAACATCCCATTTGCCCTTCAGCTGCTCCTCGTCGTGTCTGATTCTACTTCAACTGCCACTCATCATCCACGTTAATTTATCTGCGTTTATTTTATTAAAGATGTTAGTGCTTCTCCAGTAACAAACATCATTTCTTTCATGTAATATTAGCTGTAAGCAAGTGATTAACACAGAGTGCAGGGGGAGGAACAGAGAATCCAGCTTCAGTCCTGGCTCTGTTGGAAACTACTGCCCAACCCTGGACGAACCCTGTTTCTCCCTCTGTGCCTCAGTTTCCCTAACTGTAAAAGGAGGATCAGCAGTTCTCCAACTGAGCTCCACTCACAAGCCAAAGGGATGTCACCAGCTTCATCCCCACCCCTCACCCCACTCCGACCCCACACCCAACCGTCAATGAGGTTCCGCTTCTGTCTTATATGTGGGACTTTCCAGTAAGATTCCTTTTCAACAAGTTCTTGGAGTTTTTCATTTTTGGTTGGGATCACGTGGTTCACAGGTCTCCTTAAGTACTTCTCAGATCTCAGATTTTGGGATGACAGAATTTCTGTTTCTCATTTGGTGGGGAGTCAGTTCAAGATCTCAGCTGCTAACCTTTAGATGCTTGGAGGTATCCAGAGGTGGGCAGGGAGCAAATACACCTGCGCCACCCGGCCTTCTGCACCCATTCCCCAGTGCCTGTTGAAGACAGTGTGGAATCCTCACCCCAGCAGAGCTTTCCTCTCGGTTCAGTGAGCCTACGCTCCACATCCAGCTCTGACACCCAGGTTGTAGCAGTGGTCAGCACTGTCCATCCTCTGTCTTTCTTCCCATATCCTAATCGAACTATTAGGAACATTTAAAGGTACGGGTCACCATAATGGTAAAGGCTGGCTGAGCTCGAGCTCCACCAGGTGAAAAACTAAGAAGCCTCTCCCATTTGAACTCACTGCAACCTGCAGAAGGCAGGCTCAGAAAGGATGGAGTGGCCTGAGGGTCAGTGGCCGTGTTTATTAATTAGGCAGAGTGCTTCCTAAGCACCTGTTGATTAAGCGCCAGTTGGTGTCAGGACGGTGGGAACAGCAAAGGGGGCTAGGACATGCACACGTGGGGTTTAGGATCCAGGAGAGAAATAAGACTGTCTGCTCAGGGTTCTGGCACCAGACAGCTCAAAGCTCTGGATGAGCAGAGGTGAGCTGAGGCCCACTGTGGGCCTTGTAGCTGGGAAAGGCACTGTGTCCTGGTGGTGGGAGCTGCTCTGAAGGGGCCTTAGGGACAGAGGGGCCCTGGGGCCTGCTCCACCAGTGGGTGGGCTCACCTCTAGCAGTAGGTGGGTCCTGTTCCTACAAGTGGGCGGAGGCTGATTCAGCAGGTGAGTGGGGCCTTCTCTAGTGGTTGGGCAGGACCTGCTCCCGCAGGTGGGTGGGGCCATGGTGCTTACTACAGCTGGTGGTCTGGGCCTTGTCGGGGGGGAGTCTCCTCCAGTGGGTGGGTGGGGCACCTTCAAGCCCCCTCAAGGCTGCCATCTACTGGTGTAGAGTGACTTTGATTTTTAGATGCCCCCAGTTCTTTTGCCCAATGGAAGAAAACACACAAGCATATATTTCCATGCTTTCCCTTCTAAAGATTAAGAAAAGAAAAAGAAAAAACAAGTGCTCCTATTTACCTGTCAAATAAGCTACCTGAGTAAAAGAATCCTTTTAAATATTTCCCACCCCTACACCGTTGCTACCTGCCTTACCATCTTTTGAAAAAATAGTATGTCTTGCCTCTATCCAAGCAGTCATTAAATCATTCATTCATTCGTTCATTCCATCACTCACTCAGTAAGCATCTGAGACCACCAAGCGTTATGCTCCTCTACCGCTTAGCGCATATAATAGCTGCTCTGTAGACATTTGCACAAAGCAATAAAACGGAGCGAACATTGAGCTTTTGCCCAGCAAGAATTCACTTCATTGACTGATATAACAAAGCTGGTAGACTCTTACTTTTTTGGATCCCTTTAGTTTGAAATGTGAGATAACCTACTTTGGCACCAAGATAATTTTTATTTGGAGTTATCTATGAGCAAAGGATTTACTGTGCAAAATAATGAACGTGAACAAGATCATAGGAGAAATATTTGCAGTCACCACATCTGTTACGCAGTACCCAGTAAACTTAAAGCACTCTTTGTGAACTTGCCAGCAATGAACATGGAAACTCTTACTACCTATGAATTGCAACTCCATGGGGTCAGAACCCCTGTGTTACTGCTGCCCCTCCCGCTCTGAGGATCAGGCCTGGCACATGGCAGGTTCTCCATGGATATTATGTCAGGTATAAATAAATTGAAGCAAACCGCATAAGGGCCTCCGTGAAATACTTCCTTATTAGCCCACTGAGCGTTACCAGAGATGGTTGAGAAAACATCTGGTTAACCAGGTTTTATAATTCAGCCCTTGTACACCTTAAAAGAAACCTCCTTGTATGCATTGTAGTTTATCAACCAAGTTGAGCTTGTGTCTGTCTCTGCATAATCAAATCAAGAACAATTGTACTCTTTGTAAATTTTAAAGGATAATTCCGATTATTTCTGGATGGGATGGTCTCCTCTCTGTTTTTCTTCCCTCCCTCTCGCTCTCTCTTCCTCCCTCTTTTCTTTCCTTTCATGTTTACTGTGCGCTGATCTACTTTAGATTTATAGTTTTATAATTAGAAATTTAAAACACCTAGAACACTTCAGAGGATTGTATGTCAGGCACAGGCACGTGCACACACACACTTAAATGCCGGATGTAGTAAAGCTTACGACTCCTCCTTTTCCCTCTTCCACTCCAGAATTAACTGCGGTCAAAAAGCTGGTGTATAAAATTCTCTGGCTTCTTCTTATTCTTTATTTCTATAGTTCTACATTTTCCTACTGAGAAATAATTAGGTTGTTTCTAATTTTTGATATTGTGAATTATGTTAAATGAATATCTTTAATAATGTATCTTTGTGCCTATTTATGAGAGTTTTCTAGGGTATATACAGTAAAAGTGGAATTGCTGGGTCATAGGGCTTATGCACCGTGAACTTTACTAGCTACTGTCAAATTGCTCTCTGAAATCGTTATTAAACTCATCCTGTGATCAGCAGTACATGGAGTTTCTGTTGCTCCATATTCTTGTAAACATTTGATATGATACGATGTATCTGATGGCTACAAAATGGCATGTCATTATAATTGCTTCACTCTGTTGTTCTAAAAATTTGTCTGTAGATTTCCTTTGATTTTGTGTGTTGGAAACTGTATTGCCTGCAAATAACAGCAATTTCCTTTCTTTCTTCATGATTCTTGCAAGTTTTATTTTGCTTGATGCATTTGCAGGGTAAAACCTCCAGTACAATGGTAGAGAGGGGAAGGAACAGCAGCAAGCCCACTGGATCCATGTTTCTAATATTCTGCTACAATGATGCTCTTGGTATATGTCTGATAGATACCGCCTGTCAGGTTAATGAAGTTCCTTTCCACTCCGACTTGCTAAGAGCTGTTTGTGTGTGTTTAAAGATCACAAGCGGTTGTTGAATTTTGTCAATATTTTATCTGCATCTACTACAATCCTCATCTTATTTCCTCTTTTAGTCAGTTAGTGAATTGAATTCTATTCACGGACATTCTAACCTTAAGCCGTTCTTGGATCTTGAAATAAGGATTTCTTGGTCATGATGTATTTATTAATAAACACTGCTGGATTATTTGCAAATATTTATCAGGAAGGTTTGCATTTATAGTCCTGTGATTAAAGTTCTGCTACTGTCTCTGGTTCAGTATCAACCATGGATTATGTCTTCCCTGAAAGTTTGGTAGAAACGACTTGCGATGTCATTAGAGCTTCTGTTCTTTTGTGATTTGCTTTTATAAAAGTCTTTAGGAGTATTCAGTCTTTTTATTTATTTTGAGACAATTTTGTTTTATTTTTAAAATGTTCATCTTGTACAGGTTTGTCAAACTCACTACAATTGAATTTCCATAGTATTGTATTGTGCTTTAGAAATTCAATATTCTCCCTGTAGTTAAATTCCCATGCTTGTTAATATTTTGGGCCACCTGTTTTTCAATTATATTACCAAATATTTCTTGATTTTCTTATTGATTCACTTTTTTAAGAACCAGCATTTGTTGTGGTTACCTTCTCTGATTTCTCTGTTTTCTAGGTCATGAATTCTGCTCTTCTTTTTATAATTGCTTTCCTTCTCCTTCCTCTGTGCTGCTTCTTCCTTACTTTCCTGAAGATGCCCACTTCATTAATTCTTAATCTGTCTTCCTTCTTAATACAAGCATTTAAAACTACAAATTTCCACCCACCATACTGTAACTTTCAGGAATGTTCTTTTCCCACCTGGAGCCTGGCTGACCTCCTGGGCCAGCACGGTGGCTGCTTCCAGCCCCTGTCACCAAGTCTGCAGCCTTTCTGGGCTGGCAGCTTCAGCAGGGGGCTCAGTTAAAGTTCCTTCTTTCTAGAGACCTACAGCTTTTTCTTTTTTTAAAAGAATTTGTTTTTTTGGAGAAGTTTTAGATTTATAGCAAAATTGAGAGGAAGGCACAGAGCTCTCCCATATACCCTATCCCTACACATGCACAGCCTCCCCCACTATCAACACCGCCCACCAGATGGTGCATTTGTCACAATTGCTGAACCTGCTCTGACACGTCATCATCACCCAGAGTCCATAGCTTACATTAGGTCCACTCTGGGTATTGTACATTCTATGGGTTTGGACAAATGTACAGTGACATGTATCCACCATTACGGTATCACACAGGGTAGTTTCATTGCCCTAAAAATCCTCTGTGCTCCACCTATTATCCCTCCTCCCACCAGCTCCCAGCAACCACTGATCTTTTTGCTGTCACTGTAGTATTCCCTTCCCCAGAATGTCATATAGTTGGAATCACACAGTATGTGGCCTTTTCAGATTGGCTTCTTTCACTTAGTCATATGCATTTAAGTTTCCTTCATGTCTTTTCATGGATTGACAGCTCATTCCTTTTCATCACTGAATAATATTCCATTGTCTGGGTGGAGCACAGTTTATTTATCCATCCACTTACTGAAGGACATCTGGGTTGCTTCTAAATTGTGGCAATTATGAATAAAGCTGCTATAAATATCTGTGTTCAGGTTTTTGTGTGGACGTAAGTGTTCAGCTCCTTTTAGTAAATACCAAGGAGCGTGATTGCTGGATTGTATAAAAGGATGTTTAGTTTTTCAAGAAACCACCAAACTCTCTTCCAAAGTGGCTGCACCATTCTACATTCGCACCAGCAGTGAATGAGAGCTCCTGCTGCTCTGCACCCTCGCCAGCATGCAGTGTGGGCAGTGTCGTGGATTTTGGCTGTTCTCATAGGTGTGTAGTGCTGACCTACAGATTTGATCCTGTCCCTTTGTGCCCTAAGATCCCGTGTTCAGCCGTCAGCGCATCTCAGCAGTCTTCCCAGGCCCGGGGAGCCGGGCCCAGCCGACATTTACAGCTCTGCCCCTCCCAGGCTCCCCACTCCTGCCACCAGGGACTTCATAATCCTTTACATGTAAAAACACCGTAGTAACAGCATTGCTAGGTGTTTCCAGGAGGAATTTTTCTACATTACCTTTGTCTGCCATATTTCTCAAATGGGAAGCCTCAGGGATTATTTTTATAAAAGAGATATGTAAAGTTGTGTTTTTAATTAAATAGTGGGCTTAAAAGATAAGGCAGTGGACGTCTGTGCTCATACCCACGGATTCTGTAATACGGGGATATGGGGTTTGTGGCAGTCCAATTAATTTTAGGTTATTTTCTAGGCTGTAAGCATGATCTCTAGCAGTAATTTCTGCTCCATGCTTTCTTCAACACCGATACATGTCTAAGACGCTTAAAGATGAGTGGCAATTTCTGCGCAGAGATTATTTTTTAATTTATCAAACTTCATGCTATTTAACTAAATGGTTTTACTTGTTAGTCTCCCTCTTATATTTGACTTCTATATTGATGAAACCATCCTTGAGAGGGCCCTCTCTTCTTGAAGCTGTGATATATTCTCGAATGGAGGGCTGGCATCTCTAAGAGAGGGATAATGCGAAGCAACATTGATATCTCATTATATACGATCTGTAGCCTTTTCTCATGTCTTTTTACTTCTGTTTTAGTTTAAGCCCTTACGACCTCTCTCCGAGATTGTCTCTACAGCTTCCTCCCTGGGCTTCTCATCATCAGACCTCCCTCACCTGATACCTCCTGCTGCCCCGTTAATGTCCCCAAAGCAAAGCATCGATGAAGAAAGCCCCGGTCAGAAAACTTTACATGGCTCCCTGTCACCTACTGATTTAAATGTCACTTCCTCAAGCCTGATTTATAATTTAATATAATCCATCATTTCATTCTACACACACTGGTCCAGCAGAGCCCGATGTAGCCCTCAGAGTTCCCCTCCTCACTTCTCTGCCTACATGCTCTGTTCTGGCAAAGATAGTCTTCTTTTTGTCAGGTCACCCCTGATCCTTTCCTCTCCTGGAACTTGCTCGAGCTGTTCTATTACTCAAAATGTTCCTCTTCTCTACTTCTACCTCCGTCTGTCCATCAAGGGCCCAGCTCACATCATGCCTTGTCCGTGGAGCAGGTTTCGATTCTTCTAAGAAGTTGAAGCAAATTTGTACCATCACTTCTTCCTTGAACCACCTTTTGCTCAGATTTTATATGACATTTATTTAATCTGATGGGGTAGTGCTGATCCCATATTTTATTTCCCGTGTTAATGGGTTCCTTATCCCTCAAAAGAAGTGCACGTTCTTATCCATCTTCATGCTGGTTGTGTTCTCTTTCCTGGACGCTGTGTATCAACCCACGTTCTCCTTAACTCAGTTCCAGAGAGGCCGTCAAGGACCTGATTGAGCCTCTGTGGTTCTCTCAGGTTGGCAGGATATGAGCTACTGGGAGAGGATGTCGGCCCCACAGAGGATGCCCCCTCAACCCACTCTTTCTGCCCCTCACATACTTGCTTTTACCGAATCTCACTTCCCTGCAATGACATCTGCCTAATGTGGCTGGATTTCCCGCCGGAAAAGATCCCCAGTTAAAAGGCACCCAGCGTGCTTCCACAGTTTTAGAATCCAAATCCATTTCTGTCCATGCCCCTTACCCATGTCGTTCACGCCCCGGGTCACAGAAGCAACCCTGTCCTGCTCATAGCTGGCGATGTGGCAGACAACGTTCTTTCCAGATATGCGGCTTATCCATTTTTTGATCTATTTTTCCCGAGGCTTCACTTTTACGTCCTTCTGCACAACACTAACCATAATTTGTTTTCTGAGAACTTCTTTTCTATTTCTGTGTTCAAGCCAACCAGCAGCATTTTTACAATGATGCAGTCTCTTAATCTAGTCAAGAAAATGAGATTTCTTTCCAAAATTGCAGTTAAAGTTTCCATCATACCAATATGGTGACATAGACATTGATTTCTTTATAAATAAATAGCCATTTAAACCTTAAGAAAGAAAGAAATTGGTAACTATGTGAGGTGATGGATATGTTAATTAGCTAGATTGTGGTGATTATTTCACAATGTGTATGTATATCAAATCATCAAGTTGAATGCCTTTAAATTATACAATTTTGTCAATTGTACCTGGAGAAAGAAAAAGAATTAGGTGGTAGAACCTCAGCCTTGGTGTTTCCACCCAATTCTAGTGAAGTACAAATGATCTTTAAGATGGATACATTGACTATGAACTTTTCCCCTGAGATCATATGCTTTTCTTCAATCCTCTTTTCCCTTTATCTCAATTTCCTTATTTTTACATAATTTTTTTATAATAATGGTTAAATAGGACCTCTTGTTGGAATGAATACATATATTTTAAATTGGATTAAGTCTTATAGTTTGTGAAGACAGGAAATAACAATGAAATGATAATCCCATAAAGGAACTACGTCCGCTGGTCCAAAGCTTCTCTGGGTAGACGTGCTAACGTGGTGTCACAAGATGTGATGACTTAAACCCTCTCGAAATACTAAGAAAAGTGCTTGTATGATATTTGGTGTAACCGATGGAAACTGTATCTTAATGTGTCTCAGTGATACTGCCAAGCAATTGAAAATGGCAAGTTTGAGCTAAATTGTACCTTCGTGGGAGAGCTGGAGGGCGTGGTCCTCTGGGGATTAATTAATTTTGCTGTTCCCTGAACTGAGTACTGTTATGTCTCTGCTGCTCAATCAACACGTTATTTGCCCTCAATTCAGACTCAAATGTTCCCATAGGCATTTTTAATTTGTGGGTTCATTATTTACTCTGGAGGCTTAGAAGACAGAAAATCTTTGATATTCTTCCTCAACTATTTCTACTACAGACATTCAACACTGAAATGGATTCCCTGAATAGGTTTCTATAAATACATGGTCATTTGGTCAGCAAGCAGCCCCCGCAGGTCCCTACTGTCCTAACAGTGTTCCTGGGCCTGGAGGGGCAGACGGTGGTCACTAGTTCCATTAGCCTGATGCTCCCTGGTGCTCAGTTCAGCTTCTGTTTATTTCCAGTGAAAGTCCCCTCTTACCTTGGCAAAGAGGATCTGAGTTGGGTACAAAACACAAATCAATACTGTAAATCAAGGAAGCGGAACCTCTGAGAAATCAACAGTTCTCAGCGGATGAGCACAGATGTCGGTGTTAAAAGACTCAGCTTTGGTCTGGACCCCGCTTCTTAGCTAGATGAGGGCGCTTACCCGCTGCTTTGGCCCTGGGTTCCTAATTGTAGGTGGGGGCTCCTGTCACCACTCCAGCATGAGGATCTGTGGGACAGCCTTTGTGAAACACTGAACTCACTGCATCTGGTAAACACTGCCTTGTACTCACCATCCTGATAGAAAAATCACTACATGGGAAGAAACCAGTCACGAGTTGCTGAAAGATCTGAGCCTTTAAAACCTAAATATTTAGACTTGTCTGTGCTCTTATTTCAGACTCAAGGTCTTTAGTTAATGCTTCCAAGAAGTCTGTGCCGTGGCTGAACTTGCTCCTTATGACAGCAGGCCACAGAGGCGGAAGAATGGAAGGGAAAAGCATAGAACCAAGTGCGAGGCCTCCGTCGACGGAGTGAAAGCCCAGTGAACATGTTTCTGGAAGGGCTGGCCCATCCACCTGACGATTCCGTTCAGGGACCCTGAATCACCTGGCCTGGGAGGGGCTGGGCCACCGAGAGGCTGGTCTTGGAAGACTTGTGTCACCTGCTCGGGTCAGGGTCCATGACTCCGTGATGCGAGCTCCGCTTTCCCCTTCTGCTTTTGAGAAACCGGGAACGGATGGAACACTTTTCCAGTTACTTCTCTCTGGAAAAGCGTCACGCCTTGAGCAGGCCTGGTGCACATGTGCCCGGGCTCTCATGGGCTCCATTTTCCACGGACACAGTCTACCCTCCGAGTAATAAGTGCCTACCTCTGTGTCACGGAAGTGGATTATTGCAGATATCTGAGTTGATTTTGAATGGATTTTCTAAACTAATGTGAATAAAATATGTTTTTAGTAGAGAAACAATAAACAACATTTCCCTCTTTCGATTGTAGTGAGGGGATGCTCCGTAGGGCAGCTGTTACTAACCTGGGAACACGTTAGGCCTAAGGGTTAGGGAACATGTCTTTCTTTGCTGTTTTTGCCCAGGAAAGAGACACTTCAGCTGATGCTCTTCCCTGTTATAATTAGGCTGAAGGTAAAGCCTTAAGATTTTCTCATCCATCAGGGACAAAATGAGCAGATGAGTCTCACCTTTTCTTGAACTAAAGAATCTACTGCTGAGACGGAGGGGTTAGGGAGTCGCTGATAAACCTTTGCTGTGGTTGAATTGCCCGTCTTACCAGAAAGAAAGCAAAAAACAAAAACAAAACAAGAAAACACAAGTACAGACACACACACACACACACACACACACACACACACACACGAGCTGCTCAGACTCTCCCAATTCCACTGATTGAGAAATACAGCTGTACAGGTATTTTCATTAATTACTTCAACCAAACACCATAACCTGTGTATTTCCCATTGTTTAGACATTGTTTTTCACTAAATGAGATAACTTGGGAAGCTACTGGTTTTCTTGTTATCATCAGCGGAGGCGTTAGTCATTGAGAAAAAGGATAAGATAAGGAAACTGTTTCGAAACGGCTTTTTTCACATCGGAACAAGAAAGTGCCCCAGAGTGTTTCTGTGAGAGTGGTGTAAGTGAACATCTGCAACATTGTATGTTTTTGTTGCTGGGTGCTGTCCGATGCAAAGGCAAGGACAGAGGGCAGAGGTTTTGGCCTCTGGAATCTTCAGTCCCCTGTGAACAGCAATGTCAGCTGTGAGTTGGGGACCCTGGTCTCGTCAGCCGCGGGAGGGACCACTGCGTAGTTCCATGGTGGTTGCGTGCTATGTCCGGTATGTGGGACGATGGTAACATGGATAATCGAAGTAAAATGAAGCTTCCCAAGACAAGGATGGACTGAGACTCAATTTCTGTGATTTACGTACACAACAGGCTGTAAGCCGGGTTGTCAATGCAAGACAAAGACGTTGCTGTTCCTATTGCTGCTCAGGAGATAGAAAGGATGGAAGAAGACATTCAACACCACCGTTTCTATTCGGAGACAGGAAAACCTCACTATCGTGGCACAGATGTTTAAGTCTCAGCAAGCTTGTTCATCTCCCTAACAACACGTTG
This sequence comes from Ceratotherium simum simum, assembly GCF_057802395.1. Taxonomy (NCBI): domain Eukaryota; kingdom Metazoa; phylum Chordata; class Mammalia; order Perissodactyla; family Rhinocerotidae; genus Ceratotherium; species Ceratotherium simum. The sequence continues at coordinate 1,839,678 of NC_141927.1, forward strand.
GGATCTCAAATAAGAATAATACTCATGGAGGAGCTTTGTCAATGCTACAGTAGGATTTACACACCTATGACGACAACTTAATTTGCAATTCCTTGGAACTGGTCACCTGACTTTGTAAGTCTGTGAGATTTCGATCTAATAACCATTTTCACATTGAGAACCGTGGGTAAATAAAAAACGCTTCATTTGCTGAGTGATTACGCCCATGGAGGAACTGTGAGTATGTGGTAGCTTGGCCCCTGGGCACTGTGGTCAAGCTGGGAAGACGCAGGACAGCATTTCTTGGCATTCTGAGAGATTGCTGAGGCTGCCTCGTCAGAATCCTGCCCTGTCAGGAAGCCATCCGCCTCTTCCCGACCCAGAGCAAGCTCTCTCCTCACTGATGCATCACCTCTTCTTTTGAACATCTAATGCGTGTGTTTGCCACATGCATTTGGCATCTATTACATCCTGACAAAACCACTATTCCTAAGAGATCCGCTGGGATAAGAAAACGTCTTCCAGGTTTTTGTTCCCAATTATAAGGGACTTGTGGAATCTTTCCCGGTTACTTCGCACCCCACCTGGTAGAACACCTCCAGGTTGCGTGTTTAATTAACACACTGCGCCACACCATTAGGAACAATTAACCTAATCAGGTAACAATTGATGCCTTATAATGATCTCTCTCATGTTTATAATATTCTTTCTAAGAAGCTGATTTATCCTATTTCTTTAACATTAAATCTGTGGAGACCCAATTAGCAAAGGCTGATTTGGGTAGGCAGGTACAAACAGGAGAACATCTTTTCAGGAAGAAAAACAAATTCTTAAGCCGTAAAGTAGGAGCTGCTCACAGATGTTAGAATGTTCACCAGCCATGGCCATTTGAACATCGGTACAAGCAGAGGGAGGTCTAGTGCGTTATATCCACAAACACAGCAGCTTCGAGGTCCTGCGGGTGCTTGTGCCCAAACTGGCTGCCACCCCAAAAGGTCCTAGTTTCTCTGAGTGCACGCACTCAGTTTCCCCCAAGGCGTGCGTACAGTGCCAGTTCTAGAACACGTTGCATGCAGCGTCTACCACTAGCCTCCAGCAGTCCAGGGAAAGGTGCTCTCCTGAGCCCACAGATTCATTTGCCGTCTGCAAATCGCAGGAATTAGAAGTTTGCCGAGCTCCCTGGAAGCTGGGTTTCCCCATTCCTCTCCCATTGCCCTTTCCTCCTGGTGGCCCAGGGGCGGAGGAAAAGGGAAGGTCAGGGTTGCCACTAGCTCTGGCTGGCCTCCCGAGGCCAGTGAGCTCACTCACCTCCTCAGGGATCTAGCCTCCAGCCTTTCATACCCCTTATTCCTTCCTCCTCCAGTCACAGGCTAACCCACTGTCTGACTCCGAATTACAGCATTTAGAGCATCAGTTCTTTGCCTCATTCAACCTTATCTATGGTCACCTTGTTGCAGTTTGAGGTTCTTTATCATTTATTCACGACAATGAAGCCTCTCTACCTAGCAGGGGAGGCAGGTATGCAAACAACCAAGGAAGCGGTAAGTAGGAGGTGAGCCAAGCGAGGTGCAGAATCAGCACCCCAGGAGCACAGATGAGGAGGTGGTGACTCCGGGGCCGACAAGGCGCTCACGCTAGATGTGGTCCATGAAGGATGAGAAGTTTGTCAGGTGGGGGTGGGGATGCATGCACCAGAGGGTGGAAGGATGGGGGAAAAAGAGAATTTCGTCATTGAATATTCAGCAAATGCTTTTATTTACTTACTTTTTATGGTAAAGTAATTTGATATCATATTTATCTGGCAAACTTTTAGAGGAATGGAATTTATATAGTTTTTTGACCCTGTGTAGCTTTCATAAGGTTGACGGGTAAAGGAAGTGATGCTAGAAAAAAAGAAAACTAGAAACTTAAAATCAGCTAAAACGTTTCCTCCATAACTAAAAATACATTTAAAAGTGATTGACTTGAATATAATGTAGCTCTACATAAAGTAGCATAAGCAAAAGAGAGTTAGTAGATTTTATATCATCTGCATTCAAAATAACATGGGAAAGGCAGTTACATTTATTAAGGGGGTAAAGTTGTCTCCACATCATACAAGTTGGGCTTTTCGTAGGCACAATGACAATGAGAACTCGGTTCATTTGTTGTCAAAGTTGGCAGCACACCTCGTTCAGCAAACGTGCTGATGCCCTTTGGAAGGTCAACCTGACCATATAATTCTCTGGGTTTTTTCCCAAATCAGAGCGTGAATAGCTTCCTTACCATCTCTAATGGTTACTGGAACATCTCCTGTATCTCATTTTTGGTGAGATGATAGGAAAATGGTTATAAGTGATGTTGTAAAGAGGTGGCTATCCTCAACTGTTCTACTTGATATGAAGTATCCATTTGTGTCCAGTTAGAGTGGCCTGTTTCTAGAACCTTCTAAAACACTTTCATCTGTCTTCACATTGCAGACATCTTCTTGACTGGTTGAGGGAAAGTCATCTGGGATGGCTGATTGCTGCTCTCATCTGCCGTTTTCTGTTTCAAGTTCCAAAAGTTGAGAGTTCAGCATGAAACGTTAAACCCTTCCTTGTTTTCACCACGTTATGTACTGATAGTAAAAACGATCTAAGCTGTAAACAATTCTTTGCTCATCAAGGTGCTAGGGTCTTGAAGTAAACCATTTCTGTTCTTTCTGGCTCAGTCTCTTCATTTGTAAAATCAAGATGGTAAGTCTTTGCAGCGTTATTATGAGAATGAAAAATAACTTGCCGAGTAAACAGAGCAGAGACGTGGCTGATGAGGTCTTGTAACTGAAGCCTACTCGCCTCAGTCTTTGAACCACACGGCCCTCACCACCTGTGAATTTTCACACGTTTTCAACTTCAGTTTTAAGGGATACTTGATTTGACTTCCTCTCACTGAGCTCTACTACACACATTCCTAAGAAATTGAGACTTACTATGAACTGACATCTTCTTAATTCAATTTTCCATAGGCAGAAATGGGTGTACTAAGAGCAGACATTGATCCTTGTAGAAAGGAATGTGGGGCCGGCCCCGTGGCTTAGCAGCTGAGAGTGTGCGCTCCGCTCCTGGCAGCCTGGGGTTGGGATCCCGGGTGCACACCGACGCACTGCTTGCCTGGCTTTCCCGAGGCTGCGTCCTGCATACAGCAACTAGAAGGATGTGCAGCTATGACATACAACTATCTACTGGGGCTTTGGGGGAAAAAAAGGAGGAGGATTGGCAATAGATGTTAGCTCAGAGCCGGTCTTCCTCAGCAAAAAGAGGAGGGTTAGCATGGATGTTAGCTCAGGGCTGATCTTCCTCACAAAAGAAAAAAAAAGGAATGTGATTTCTGTCTTTTTGAAAACATTGGCCATTTTGAGAGATTGTTCCTGTTTTCTAGTGTTGTCATTGAGTGTTTGAGGCGATATAACTTTATTTTTAGAGCAGCCACAGTCCTGGGCTATGAAGGATAATGAAGAGACTGCTGTATCCTGGACAATCTGTGCCAACTTTCTGCCAGCGACAAGAGAGGTGAAGGGCGTGGTTGACAATTTTAGCAGGAACTTATGCAACACGGAGCAAATGATCCTCGCACACGCCAGGTGTCCTGCCTAATTCTCACTGATGGAATGCACCAGTCAGCATTCCTTCCTAATGAAATTTATATTTGTCTGTCTTATGTAACTCAATGGTCTATAAATACTCCTACGCCAGGAGTCATTTGTTAGAGCCAAACTTATCTAACACTCTAGCGGGTTAGGACTCTGCATTTGGCCCCTGAACTTCAGGATAAATGTCTTTTAAAAATCACATGCCTTTTTCTCCTAGGTTGTTCTTTGCAACCCAGTATAAGTCCTGTTCCTTAAATAAAATATTATTTTGACAGACTGTTTAGCTGCTGTAAAAAATTTTTTAAAAATAATATTTAATATTATTAAAATTAAATACTATTTAAAATCAAAATTTACCCGTGAAGTTTTTGTCAAAGTATGTGAAAGTGGATAAATTAGGAGAAAATAAGAAGGAAATGAGAAGTGTATGTATGTGTGTAAGTGTGTACCATTTTTAGATTCAATGGTTTGTTTTGTGTGGATCAAATTTTTCCTATAGATTTCATTATTTTTTGTTATTTAAAAATAAATCAAAGTGCCCACCAAATACATAAACATATCTATTTCTAAATGATTACTATATTTTAAAAATCTCATGGACTATTTTTAATTTACCATAAATAATATCTTCTAAGCAAACAAAAATAAAATAACTTAATAAAACAGTTAATTATTATGCTAGTAATATTCTGCCAAAAATTTAATGGAAAATACATATCTTTAAATTCTTTTGTGGAGAGTGGGTTAAAACCCATCATAGGTCTCGTTCTGCTCTGCCTCCAATCCCAGATAACCCATTTGTGTTTCTGTCTTCCAAACATAAAACGAGTATATAATGAAGGTGTCTTTTGAGGTACCAGATAATGGATTAGAAATTAGGTTATCAATAAGAATTGGTGAGGATGGGGAGAAAAGGGAATGCTTGTACATCGTTGGTGGAAACGTAAGTTGGTGCAGCCACTATGGAAAACAGTGTGGAGATTCTTGAAATTGCTAGCAGAAATCTCCCCATCTACTCCCTCCCCAACCTCTAGGCAACCACCATTCTACTCTCTATTCTGTGAGTTTAACTTTTTTTAGATTCCACATAGAGGTGAGATCATACAATATGTGTTTTCCTCTGTCTGGCTTATTTCACCTGGCATAATGCCCTCCAGATTCATCCATATTGCTGCAAATGGCAGGGTTTCCTTCTGTTTTTGTGGCTGAATAATTTTCTACTGCGGTGGAATATATACCACAACTTCTTTGTCCATTCATCCTTCGATAGACACTTAGGTTGTTTCCATGTCTTGACTATGGTGATTAACGCTGCAGTGAGCATGGGGGTGCAGATATCTCTTTGAGATAATGATTTTATTTCCTTTGAATATATTCCCAGAAGTGGGATTGCTGGATCATATGGTAGTTTTATTTTTAATTTTTTGAGGAATCTCCCTACTGTTTTCCATAGTGGCTGCACTAAAGCAATCTTGAGCAGGAAGAGCAAAGCTGGAAGCATCACACTTCCTGATTTCAAGCTGTATGACCAAGCTACAGTCATCAAAACAGTATGGTGTTGGCATAAAAATGACACACAGATCAATGGAATGGAATAGAGAGCCCGGAAATAAACCCACACATACATGGTCAACTAATTTTCAACGAAAGTGCCAAGAATACACCATGAGGAATGAATAGTCTTTTCAATAAACGGTGTTGGGAAAACTGGACAGCCACATGTAAAAGAATAAAGCTGGACACCTATTTTACACGATACACAAAAATCACCTCAAAATAGATTAAAGACTTAAATGTAAGATCTGAACCCGTAAAACTCCTAGAAGAAAATATAGTGGAAAAGCTCCTTGGCATCAGTCTTAGCAATGATTTTTTTGGATTTGACACCAAAGGCAAAGGCCACAAAAGCAAAAATCGATGAGTGGGACTGCATCAAACTACAAAGCTTCTGCTCAGCAAGGAAACCAGCAACAGAATGAAAAGGTGACCTACCGAATGGGAGAAAAGATCTGCAAACCGTATATATGATAAAGGGTTATATCCAAAATATATAAGGAACTCTTACAACTCAATAGCAAAAAACCAAATAACCCAATTAATAAATGGGCAAAGGACCAGAATAGACATACAGATGGCCAACAGGTGCATGAAAAGGTGCTCAACGTCACTAATCATCAGGGAAATGCAAATCAAAATCACAATCACCTCACACCTCTTAGGATGTCTATTATCAAGAAGACAAGAGAGAACAAGTGTTTGCGAGGATGTGCACTGTTGGTGGGAAGGTAAATTGGTACTGCTTTCATGGTATTTTATATGTAAAATTTAAGAACATGTTACACGTCAACCCTATATTTACCTTATTTACATTTCTAATATTTCATTTATGTAACATTTATTTTTATGGAGTATCCATATTTCTATTGTTTTGCATTTTTAAGATATTGAAAGTAATAAGTGGTCATTGGAAAACAAAAATACTGGAAAAGAGTAAAATGAAAATAATTTCTTGCTCATTTTTATTCCAGTTTCCTCTCTGTGCTCTCTTCCTCAACCCTCAAACCAGGTCATCAGTGTTAAGAATCTGATTTATTTTCTTCCATATAGATGTAGATGATTAATAACATCTTAAATTACTCTATCTATCTATCTATCTATCTATCTATCTATCTATCTATCTATCATTATCTATCATACAACCAGCAGGCCAGTTAATCTATCCCATTCCTTGTTTCAAAACTGTGTAGAGACAGTTTACAAAAATGTGTATGGTACAATGAGGTAAGTAAGGGGACTTTAGGTCAAAGAGAAAATAAAGAGGAAATACTAAGATTAAAAAAAGTAGCACACAGGGCCAGCCCCGGTGGCCTAGTGGTTAAGTTAGGCATGCTCTACTTTGGCAGCCTGGGTTTGGTTCCTGGGCGTGGACCTACACTGCTCTGTTAGCCGCTGTGCTGTGGTGGCGGCCCACATACTAAAAAATAGAGGAAGATTGGCATGGATGTTAGCTCGGGGCAAATCTTCCACAGCAAAAAAATAAATAAATAAAATGTAACACGCAGAATGATGCCATGGTGAGAACACACATGATGATTAAATATGGAAATAAATTTATGTCTGAGCATCCAAAAACAATACGAAAATTTGAGCAAGTCTTAAGAAAATACTGAAGAGGTTCTGTGGATGCTGAGTGCTTTGATGTGTTGGGGAAGGTAACAAAAGGGAAAGCAGCTTTGATCTTAGCAAGTGTAGTTTATGTTTAATTAAATTAAAAAACAATAAAACCACTGGACTGTACCTCCTTTGAAACATATTGTAAATGTCTAAAATATGTACTGAATGAATTGTTGGCAACAGAAACATGAAATAAGAGGAAAGGTGCCGTTTTTCTCGGCTCACTTGATGTGCTGTTGGTGCCAGCAGTTCTCTTTAGCTGTTTATAATCATGTGTTCATTTCTTCTAGGTTCCTGTATAGCATCTTTTCAGGTATTTCAGGAAGCCTGGTGCTGGGTCTGAGTAAGTCGTCCACAGTGGTGCTGGGGACTTCTGTGCAAACACGCATGTTACAGTGCAAGGTGACAGGTGGTTCCCAGCAGTGGTGCTGGGGACTTCTGTGCAAACACACACGTTACAGTGCAAGGTGACAGGCTGGTCCCAGCAGTGGCACCGGGAGGATTCTCACCCATGCAGCACGGTTAGTGATGCTCCTGATGTGCCAAGTGGAAGGACTTCCTACCCTACTTGGGAAAGCTGGAGTATTAAAAAAAAAAAAAGAAAGAAAAGAGAAGGAAAAAAAAAACCCAACCAAGCTCTCAAAGAAAGTGCACAGCTCAGCAAAATCTACACACAGCAACTACATTCTCAAGGTCAGTTATAATTTATCTGACTTTGAGAATAATTTGAGGCCTTTGGTTAGGATCATATCCAAAGAATGAAAAATGTGTATCTCTCTGCACTAATGGCTGCTTCTCTGCACATTTTACAACTAGGTGTAAACTACACACTACGAGTATCTTCTCTAGGCCACCATCCCGGGATATCCTCCTCGAGGCTTCTCCCACCCCCTGGACTGTTCAAGATTCCTACAAACTCATGCCACTCAAGGAAGCCATTCTGACCTCAACATCAGGTGAGGAGAGACCTGGGATGAGGTGTATTCACAAATCTCTGTTCCTCGGTGTGCACAGAGAAGTTTATGATCTGAGAACCAGTGTTGGACCTCCGGCAAAACCACGTCTCCCTGAGCTAGGGCTCTTGTGAGCTGCCAGGGAGGGAGGAGACCACTCCTCGTGGCCAGCTTGGCAAAGACGCTTCCCCCTGGGTCCCTGTGGTTCCAGTGTATTGGGTGGCTCCTCCTGTTCCATGCTCAGATGCCTCCCCTGGGGCACAGGACCAAGGGGCTGAATGAGGACTGACCCACAACCATCATTCTTTCCCCTCCTTGCCCAGTGGTCCTCTCTTCTTTCTTTTTCGCCCTCCAACACAAAGGGTATGATTACACTTGGCTTTCTTTCTTGGGTCCATTGGTTAGTTTGACCATCCTTTGAATGGAAGTTACTGCTCAGTGACCCAGAGGTGATTCACCCTTAGAGAGAATCGGTCGGTGGTCCAGGGTGCCTGCCACTCCTCTTTTCAGGAGGATGGAGAAAGAAGGTACCCACAGTGGTCCTGGCACCTCTCTTGCTAGCAAACTCTGGGTCTCTGAGAGCAGTTCTGACCTTGGATCCAGACAGGAGATATCCTGACCCCTGCTTTGACCCTTCCAAGCTACACCCCACCATAAAGCCAAGGGGATGTGCTCACCAGGACCCCAGATTCCCTGATGGTTGACCTTGGTTCCAGGGATTCTTGGGCTTCTTCCCCAGGCCCTTGGTTGAGGGGCACAGCTCTTCATCAATGTGCACCCAAGAGGCACCTGTTTGCAGGGATGGACAGGTGGATAGAGCTTAGGTGTGCAGGTATTGACACACGTCTATGAGATGCCACTTGCAGTGTGGGAGGACCCAGGGGTCAGAAGGCCAAGGTGTTGGGTGAGGCCAGGGCCCAGCTCTGCTTGTAGCATGCCCCCACATTCAGGGGCACAGCTCCAAGAATATGGACAGTTCCCAGGTAGAACGAGACTCCCTGTATATTATGAAACTATATTTGTGAAGGATGGGCCTTTGAAAACAATCTACTTCACCGCTAGTTGGCTTGATTTTAACTTTAAAATATTTAGTGATATGATACATGCATCTCTGTTTCTAAGCCTGCTCTGACCTTGCAAATTTTATGAGAGGATATGCTGAACCATGCAAAATTGATTTCCCGAAATACATCTGTAGTGTGGTTTGTGATCTCGCCAGGCATGAAGGAATTAATTGCCTGTGAGCTTGGGGCCAAGTGAAAAGAGCTCGGATTTAGGTTTCATCCACCTACTGCAGGGAACAGATCCATCTGCTGAGGATGGAATCATGTCAAATCAGGCAGGTGAAATTGAGTAAACCAGAAACGATGGCTGCATATGTCAGGGGGGATTCCAGGAAGCATTTGACATGAGAGATGTCTAACAGGGTTTCTGGGTTGGCAATCTGGGAGCAGGCTACTGGGAGATGCATGAGGGTAGGTGGACCATAACAGACAAATTGGCCAGGAGAAGTCAGGACCCCAGGCCCAGAATTTCCAGGTGGGAGATGAGAGAGAAATCACAAGAACTTCTGAGGGCCCTGGAGGTGTTCATGGAAGGAGCTCAAGTGTAGGCAAAAATGGTGGGACTCATGGTATGTGGGGGACCTAAGAACAAAGCTATGACACATTTAATATGCCTGAGTCCACAGGAGTACAACCAAGCAAGAAGATTCCTTGAGTAGGGACCCCTGGCTTCCCACCCCACCCTGGGCAGGAGTGGTTCCAGAGCCTGAGCATGTACCCGGAGGAGAGGGCACTTTTAGAGCAGAGAGAAGAGGTAAGTCCATGATTTTTTATGAGACGACCACACTGAAATCTGGGGACAAGTTTACCTTATGAAGTGAAGGCAGTGAAAAAATCAGCATTATGAATGAGATGCAGCATGAGCAAGGGTGAGGTGGCCTGAGAGGCCACTTATAAGTGTGCTGTCCATGAGATGGCACACTGTAGCCAGTGTCTACACCAGGAGACCAAGATGGGTGTCAGAAGATGACTAGAATATAATCGAAGTAATCTATCAATTGATTCGTAACTTGTTAAACAACAGATTGTTTTGTGATGAATAAAAAGAGAATAATTTACTAAAAATCCTTTATTGAGTATCTCCTATGAATAGGAATGAAGGATAGGAAATTAGATAAGACAGGATCCTGCCCCTCAAGAAGGTGGGCGGGCCCTATGCGGACAACGGAAACCATCGTGCCAGGCAGATACGCTCGCACCTCAGCGGGATTCAGGGAGTGACCACCTGGTTTCTCATGCAGCCATTCCTGAGTGTTGGAACATGACAGTGACAAGTGAAACTAAGAAATACCTGAACACATAAAGAGGTCAGGGCCACCTCGGGAAGTCTGCTCTGAGGAAGCAGGGTCTTGCTTCAAGGGTGTTTATAGTGTCATTGGGGTTAAAGTGAGCAGGGACTCTTGATGTCAACTGGCAAAGCTACCATGGCAGGTGGCTAGCTGCCCTGTCCTATAAACAGTCACAGACTGGTAAAGCCGCACTTCTATTATAAGCAGGGAAACTGGACATTTGGTGGTGAACACGGTGTAGTGTATACAGAAGTCGAAATATAATGATGTACACCTGAAATTTATACAATGTTATAAACCAATGTGACCTCAATAAACAAACAAACAGGAAGAAAGATGTTAGGATGCGTGATTATCTTGGTTAAGTGAGAGTTCATTCGTTTGGGCCATTGTGGCTTACTCCTCTTGACTTCCCTGCCTGCCACATAGCCCAGCCCCACCTCTGAAAGCTCCTCTGGGCACCAAACAGTCAAGTGAAAACTCCCTTTTATTTAGCATAGCTGATAACAATTAGATAGTAACAATCTGGCCAGCCAGCAAAGTTTTAAAGATCAAAGTGCTCAAGAAGTACTTAAATTCCACCAAGAAAAAAATTTGCAACCCGAAGCTCCTTTTCTCAAGGTGTGTTCAAGGTATTTTTGAGCCAGGTTGTGGTGTGTGTGGTAGGGGGATTTCGGCCCCCTGGTGTACACTTCTCTGCTTGAAAACATCAAAGGAAGAAAGCTCAGAACGCTGGCATCCACTTCAGAAAGGCGGCAGATCCCTGTTCTAGAGTCAGAATTGGGATTAAAAGAAGGCATTTAGCAAATTGATAAAAATGACTATAAAAGGGCAACCAGCTATTGGCAACAGGATTCTCGAGAATTTTGAAATAATAGTGATTTAAAAATAAATCACAATTTTACTATGACAAAAGAATTACCCCTGATGCCACTGCTTAGTCACCAATTACGTCACCATTCATTTTCTTGTTGAGTCCCTAATTTACAGTCATCTGTATTTTTGCAGGAACTGCGACATGTGCGTATGCCATGATTAACACTATTTTTTCACAGCATAACATTGCATGTGTGCTTTTCCGTCTTTCCACAGATGTAACACTAGGCAGATACCAGAATTAACCAGGTTACTCAATGTACCATAATTTACACGGCCTTTCTTCTGTAATTGAAAATTTCTTTCAGGCAGCTTTTAAAATTTTTTGCTATGAACACTTTTAATATTGACAAAGTAACAGGGATTGTCTGTTAATTTTCACTTATTTCAATTGAAAAATTTACTTAATTACTAGCTAAAGTTCATTTGCAAAAGAACTAGCCCAGGTGGTAGCAAAAGTGTAAACTGTTAGTTTTCATTCCTTTTCATGGAAAATCATTTAATTACCATGGAGATAGAGTATTTCCAAGTATTTTTCTCGTTGTATGTAGGTCCTCTTTTGTGAACTGCTTATGTTGTTGATCCTTTGTTCATTGAAAATGAATGAAAATATACAGTGAATATGGTTTTGTGTTTTTATGAACATGAAGAACTCGAGGCCTCTGTGTTACAAGCTGGAGGATCTTAGCACCTCTCTAACTTCAGTTTCTTTCCTTATCTGCAAAACAGGGATGACAATAGTACCTGTCACACAGGGTTGTTGAAAGAGTCAGTAAGGAAATGAACATCTAGTGCTTATGATAGTGTCGTCATAAGATTTGATGAGATGATAAGAAGGAGGACGATGATGAGAGTGATGGGGATGAGGATGATGAGAATAATAATAATAATGATGAGGAAGAGGATGAGGTTGATGATGATAACAATGATGATGGTGGTGATGATAATGGGGATGATGATGATGATGATGATGATGAGGATGATGAGGATGATGATGATAACAATGATGATGATGATGACAATGGGGATGATGAGGATGATGATGATAATGATGAGGAGGATGAGGATGATGACAATGATGAGAAGGAGGATGACAATGTTGATGATGAAAATGATGATAATGATGATTATGAGGAGGATGCGGATGAGGATGATGATGATGATGAAGGTGATGGGGTTGATGATGATGACAACAATGATGTTACCTTCTGGGATAGGGTGTGAGGTCTTCTCAACTTCTGGGGATGATGGAGAACAGAAGACATATGCTCTAGAAGTGAAAAGGAAGGGTAACTGCTGGGATTCAACATGGGAAATAAGGGCAGCTGGATTTTGGGGATGCTCTTCCCTGTAGCAGTAGCACGTGCTGTGGGAACTCTGTCCTTAAGGATGAAGTGGGATATATGTAGTATGTTGGGCAAATCTACCCACTTAGGGCCTTATCTAGCCATTGGTTTCTTGTTACTTTTATTGTATAAGAGTAAATATTCTATTTACAAAAACTGGCAATGGCTATCCATGTTGACACATCAACAGATACAAAAATCACCAAGGTTGTAAGTAATTATCTTATTGTAGTGTGCTCTGTGCAATTAACATTCTCTTAGGGGAGATTCAGCACTTTTGATTACATTATAGTTAACCTTTTTTTATTTCATTTATCAAGCTGACCTGTGAAACAGATGGTCTTGTCTGCGTCTAACCTTGCTCAGTCTTACAGTCTCAAGGAGAAATTTTGTCTATTTATTTCACTGATAAGGGTCACCCTCCTCCATCCCCACTGCCAATAGTGTTTATTTACTCACTTTTATCTTGAATTTAAATTATTTCCCTTCAGCCAAAGGGGAATTTCTGTAAAAAATATTTTATACGTTCAGCACATGGTGGCTATACTAATCCTGTCAGAGTGGTATAGTATAGTAGTAAGTAGTATAGTATATGAGTAGTAAGTGTTCTTCATCAAACTCAAGACACAAGGAAATGCTAGATTATTTTTTGGCTCCATGTGGATTATGGATGTTGTTTTCTAAAATGCAGTTGGGAACTGATAAATAGCTGCTACGTGGCATGGTGCAAGTCATTGTTCCAGGCTAGGAAATACCAGAGCTCCGATCTCCCCGTGGACCGGTATTTAGGAGGGCACCCACAGGGACTCTTCCTGAGGGGAGGAGGCAAGTCAATCCCCCACTGAGCCCTGCTCACAGCCCCACATCCCGGCTCAGAGTCCTCTTCTACCGCAGGCCACAGAGAGGAAGGAAGGGAGAGTGGTAGGTGTATTTCCCTCCCTCCTTCACTCCCTTCCCACCCCTCTTTTTAGTTATTCTGGGAACTGTCCTTGCAAATCCACAGACATTCAGTTCTTCATACTCACAAAACTCAGTGAGGAAGAATCAGCACTTTACAGGCAAAGAAATCCACGTTGTAAGGGCTAAGACGGCAGGAGAGACATTTCAGTTCTGTCACTCTCCCACGTGGTGTCCTTCGTCCCCTCCCAGGAAGTCACCGAGGCAGAGCGCTGTCCCTACTCGCCACAAAAGCAGCGGGATGGTGCAGAGCCTCCAGCAGTAACTGTTGGTTTGATGTGGTGCCTCATAGGCCATTGTTTGCTTTGCTTGTGGCTTTCTCAGCACTTGACTCATCATTTCTGCACAGTCTAAACAAAGAGCAGACACACAAGCTGTCTCCTGGGGTGCCAGAGAGTGCACGGCGAGTGAATAAGCTGAGACACTCCCGGGCCTCCTCCTGCCTTCTGCGGACAAGTAAAAGTTAGTCTCTTTGCCAAGCTGCTCGTTGGGTGGTCCCTGGTCTAAGCCAGGGGCGTTCCCACGTGAAATGCACACACGTGCACTTCCGTCTGCCCCGCGCTCTGGTTCAGAATGAATGAACAATGGAAGAGCCTGTTTATGTTTACCTCCAAGACTTTAAATGCTGATGGGAGGTCTCTGCAAATGAATAGGCTGAATTAAAAAACAGAATGAAATGATTAAAATGCCATTACGACGATCTGTAAGTCTTTCATTTTAAGAAAGGGCAGCACGCGTAGTACATTATTTCACAATCCAAGTGGGAATACTTAGTCTCACTCCAATTAAAGCTTGAGTTATGTGCGTGTGTGTAGACGCAGTCTAATATCTTGTTACTGTTAAAAAGACCAGAAAAGGCAGGAAGAGTTATGGAAAAGAAGCTTCACTGTGGAATTCTACTCTATGTAGAGGTCGTTACAATCAGAAACACACAACACCCAACGGTGAGCTCCAGAAGGGCTGCCGTATAACGTACAACAGCTAACGGTGAGCGTTTTTGATCTTGATCTTCCAGCTTGCGGTACGGCCATTCACTGCAGGCTCAGACCCACCCGGCAGAGGTAAGGTCCTTGAATTCTCTGGAGTAAAAGGGAATTTCACTGATTATTCTTCATGGTTTTCCTCATGCTTTTCAGGTATGGCAGAGTGACATTTGAGCAGTATCTCTGAGGACTCAGAACACCCCAGATTCATAAGGAACCCAGAGATCACCTAATGCAACCCTTTAATTTTCCAGACATGCCACAGAGGTGGCGCAGGGACTGGAAAGCCGGTGTTCTGATCTAGGCAGGGGAGCAGGGCGGCGGAGTGGAGCGAGCCGGGGCACCGGAGAGTGGAGGAGGCTGGAATCCACGTGGACACGTGCCAGGCTGGGGCACCTCATTTCTCTGAGTCTTGGCGTTCTGTTCGGTGATGTGAGCAGCAATGACTGCTTCAATAAATATGAGTTCTTTTTCTTCATACTGTTTTTCCTAGGGATGTGGTGAGAACCTGGAGGAACGGGAAGATACCTTAATGCCCCAGTCCTAGGTACCCATTTTCTGAGAGTCCCTGGGGAGTCTCCGTGCCCGCCCCGGGGCACTCCTGAATCTACCTGTTACCTCTTACTGTAGACATACCTGGTCTAGGTGCCATCCTCTTGTGCAGGGACAGCGAGCATATCGCTAAGCATGCCCATCACACCAGCGTGACTTAAAATGCAGCAACTGGCTCCTGGGGCCCAGGGGGCTGACGACGAGGTGACCAGAAGTGAATGAAGGACAGTGAAGAGGGCAGGAGCACGGGTGTGCAGTGTGGCCCAGGAGACTGCTGGGGGTGGGTGTCCTCAACAGGACACCTCTGGGCAGTACCCCGCAAGATCCCTGAATGGGAGCTGAGCACAGAGCAGAGCCTGGAGACACTGTGTGGCCCACCCCTGGCTTTGTGGGTTGGCCTGGTGCCGCCTTTTTGACTATCTCATTTCAACCACTGTCTGTAGGTTGGTGAAAACCAAACCTACATCAGCAGATGTCATTTGTCACACTAGAAAATGTTACTCACAAAGTGTCACCCTCGTGCCTTGGCTGAGTTATGATAAGTAACTTCTAGAAGGTAAGCAATTTAGTCTGAGGGCATGTTCGTTCACCTTATAATCAGATTCCATCTGTCTCCCTGGGGTGATGCATTATTGCCCTGTTATTCTGGGCTTAACCTAAATAAAGATCCCATTTTTTTTAACAATATGTATTTTTTTTCATGATTTTGCCAACGTAAAGTATTCACTGACTGAGAAGTAAAAAGTAAAAACAATTGAAAGATACATAAAAGACCATTTAATTTAATTAGTACCAAATTAAAACAGCACAGAGAGGCCCAGCACGTTACTATGGCCACAGATGTTAAAATTTACTGAGAAATTGCTGTAGTTTGATGTGGTGTGGTTTTTCTAAATCTGACAGCTCTTGGATTTGAATGGAGAATACCAGGAAATACTGGATCGTGGTCACATTTGTTGATTCACTATATTTCTTTATTTAACATATATAATTGTCTTAGCTTTATAACACGTTTATATATTTGTGTCTATAAAATCTCTCTAAATTGAAAACTAGTATAATTTATAAGTGAGGCTGTGTTTTGGGTCTCAGTACTACATTTTATTTTTATTGTGGTGAAAAATACATAACATGAAAATTATCATGTTAACCATTTTTAAATGTACAGTTCAGTAGCATTAAGTATATTCACATTATTGTGCAACAGATCTCTGGAACTTATTCATCTTGCAAAACTGAAACTCTGTGGTCCCATTAAACTGTGATTCCCCCTCTCCCTTCCCCCAGCCCTTGGCAGCCACCTTTCTACTTTCTGTTTCCATGATTTTGACTACTTTAGATGCTTCAGATGAGTGGAATCATACAGTATTTGTCTTTTTGTGACTGGCTTATTTCAGTCAGTGTTATATTCTCCAGGTTCATTCATGTTGTTGCAAATGGCAAGATTTCCTTTTTTAAACCAGCATAATATTCCATTGTATGTATATACCACATTTTCTTTATCCATTTATCCTTTGATACGCATTTGGGTTGTTTCCATATCCAGACTATTGTGAATAATACTGTAGTGAACATAGGTGTGCAAATATCTCTTTGAGACCCTGATTTCAATTCTTTTGGTTATATACTCAGAAGTGGGACTGCTGGACTAATTGGTAGTTCTATTTTTAATTTTTGAGCAACCTCCATACTGTTTTCCACAGTGGCTGCATTTTACATTTTACATTCCCACCAGCAGTGCACAAGGGTTCCCATTTCCCCACATCCTTGCCAGCGCTTGTTGTCTGCTGTTCTTTTCATAGTGGCCATCCTCATGGGTACATTTATTTTTATGTTATAAAAACACCCGGGGATTCCTGTGCACCCACCGTGTTACATGGATGCTGCAATCAGTGAGGGCGTATACTGATGTGCTGCGAGCGATGTGAGGAGGATCCTTCCCCGCACCATCGCTTGAGGAGGCTGTGACGATGCTGATACGAGAGGACTGGGGAGTCACGGCACGCGCTTCAGACTCTGATCCTACTGCTCGCTAACAGAGCCACCTCGGGGAGACAGTTCTTCTCCCCACCTTTCCAGAAGGTGCTGTGAGTAACTGACAGCAGCTCACAGAGCTGTGATGAGGCTCACGTGCAGTCGTATGTGTGAGGATGCTCTGTAATCCTGGAGGTCTGAGAGCAAATGCAATGGGAGACTCTAACAGAGCTCTGGCCCTGGCTTGAGAATGTAAGTTAATTTTATTAGAATTAAAAACGATAGCTGACATGCCTGTACAGTAGGTTCATGCCGTGATTCCCTGCTGGCCTCACAGATAAGGAGTGATGAGGAGCTGGAACCTGAGGCACCGCTCCCCTTCCAGAAAGTCGAGGGTGTGAAAGTTTGTGTCCTCCCTGCCAGCTGCCCAGCCCCTTCCTTGCAGCCAATTCCACATTTTAGAGTCTGTTTCTTGTGGGACACCTCTTCTTGTGACCAAATTCTTATTAGTTAGGAATATATGTGCCTACAAGTAACAGAGAACAAAGCTTACCTATGCTTAAAATATAGAGTTTTATTTTTTCTCACATCAAGGAGGTATGAGAAAAACAAAACAAAAATTATAACAATTTAAAAATATCCCTAAAGCGGGGCCAGCACGGTGGCGCAAGCCATTAAGTGCATGCACTCCGCTGCGGTGGCCCCGGTTTCACTGGTTTGGATCCCGGGCGCGCACAGACACACTGCTTGTCAAGCCATGCTGTGGCGGCGTCCCATATAAAGTGGAGGAAGATGGGCATGGATGTTAGCCCAGGGCCAGTCTTCCTCAGAAAAAAAAGAGGAGGATTGACAGCAGATGTTAGCTCAGGGCTGATCTTCCTCACACACACACAAATAAATAAATAAAAATAAAAATACCCCTAATGACTAGTAAATTAAGTCATGTGGTACTAGGTAAACCCTGGATCAAAGATAACCCAAACTGAAATTTCACACTATTCATAAAACACGTGATGTCAAATCCAGTGAGAACCAGCAAAAACTATACTCAGAGGAAAACACAACCCTGAAATAACATCATGAGTAGCGAAAAAACCTACGGTAGAGGAGCTTAACATCAATCTCCATAAATTTTAAAAAGAATAACCAAATAACAAAAAGGTTAGGGAGAAGAAATTACTGATTAAAAAGCTCAAATTAATGAAATTAAGAAAACATAGTAGAAAAGATAATTTTATATCTTTGAAAATGATGGAATTAGACAAGCTTTTCTAAGGCTGATTAAGGAAAGATAACAACAAAAATATGTAAGATTAATAATGAGAAGAAATCATAATACCAGGTAAAGTGTAAAGTATGAAATGGGAGACATGAGCAAATACTGTACAAAGCTTTATGATAACACTTTTGAAAACCCAGAGAGAATGATTTCTTTGCAAAATAAAATTATCGAAATTGAAGAAGTGGAGATCCTAAACAGACCATCTATCATTTCAGAGCTTGGAAAAGCCATCTAAGGTTTATTGTTTAAAAAGTCATCCAAGTCGGATGCTTTGCCAATAATATCTAGCTAACTTTAAACAGCAGATAAATCTAATGTTATTTAAACTAATCTATATCCTGGAAAGGCTTTCGTGTTATAAGTTCATTGAAACTCTAATATTATAACTTTACAAAGATAAAAGTCTAGATTGATTTATTTTAACGTTAGAGATGTGGAATTCTAAATAAAATTTTTGTGCATAGGATGGAGTACAATATTGATGGAATAATACACGAAGGCCTGTTCTGGCTTACATCGGGAGTCAAGAGGAAGTTTATCATCAGGATATCTGTTATATAGATATACAGTGCCCTCATATAAAAATTGAAAGAGAAAAATCAGATGATCATATCATTAGATGCTAGGAATGCATTTGGTAAAATCAGCAGGCAGTCTTACAAACCTTCATGTGAGTTAGGAATACGGGAAGATTAGAGAGATACAACAGAAAATACTTGTCAAAAATAAAAACAACAGGGGCTGGCCTGGTGGCGCAAGCGGTTGGGTGCGAACCATCTGCTACAGCGACCCGGGGTTCACCAGTTTGGATCCCGGGCTTGGCAAGCCATGCTGTGATGGCATCCCATATAAAGTAGACAAAGGTGGGCATGGATGTTAGCCCGCGGCCAGTCTTCCTCAGCAAAAAAATAAGAAGAGGATTGGCATTGGATGTTAGCTCAGGGCTGGTCCTCCTCACACACACACAAAAAAACAAACAAATATCGTCTAAGTAGCAAAACACTAAAAAAAATTTTCAATTAAAACCAGGAATCTGACAGGTCACTTCATGATTGCCATTATTATTTAAGAAAAGTTTCTGACAATAGCAGTAAGGTAATAAAGAGAAACCACCCAAATTCATATGACTAAAGACATTGTACCTTCTACTTTTGCTGATTTTATGATTGTATGCACAGAATATTCAAGAGGATCTAGTTAAAAAGAAATTAGAATTAAAAATATTTGTTAAGCTGGTTGTATTCAAAATAAATCTGCAAAAATCAATAGCATTTTTTTAAACTAAGGATCTGGAGATGGAAATGAGAAAAAAATCACTCCACTTTCAATAGCATTAGCACCATATTTAGTAATAAATCTATATAAACAAGCAGACCTTGATACAGAAAATTGAAAACATTTTTTGAAAAACATTAAAAACAGATCTGACAAAATTGAAAGATGTTCCAGGTTCTTGGAGGGACGATTCACTGTAATAAAAACATCAATTGTTCTCGTGTACCTACTGGACATTTTTACGTTTTTGGAAAAATGTCTGTTCAGGTCCTTTGCCCATTTTTTTCAACTGAGCTATTTGTTTTTTTGCTATTGAGTTGTAAGAATTCCTTATATATTTTGGATATTAACTCCTTATTGGATGTATGGTTTGCAAATAAAGATACCCAACATCACTAATCATCAGTGAGATGCAAATCAAAACCAGAATGAGATATCACCCCGCACCTGTTAGCAGGTTTATTATGAAAAAGATGAGAGACAACAAATGCTGGTGGGGATGTGGAGAAAAGAGAACCCTTGTGCGCTGTTGGTGGGATTGTAAATTAGTGCAGCCAATATGGAAAACAGTGTGACAGTTCCTCAAAAAATTAAAAATAGAACTAGCATATGATCCAGCAATCCCACTTCTGGGTATTTATCTGAAGGAAAGGAAAACAGGATCTTGAAGAGATATCGGCACTCCCATGTTCGTTGCAGCATTATTCACAATAGTCAAGATGTGGAGACAACCTAAGTGTCAACAGATGAATGGATAAAGAAGATGTGGTATATACGATGGAAAATTATTCAGCCAAAAAAAAGGCTATCCTACCAATTACAACAACATGGATGGAACTTGAGGGCATTATGCTAAGTGAAAAAAACCAAAGAGAAAGGCAAACACTGCATAGTATCACTTATATGTGGAAACTAAAAAAGAAAAAAAAAAAAAAAGAACTCACAGAAACAGAGAAGAGAATGGTGGTTGTCAGGGGCTGGGTGTGGGGAGGGAAACGAGGAGATGTTGGTCAAAGGGTATAAACTTTCAGCTATAAGATGAATAAGTTCTGGGATCTAATGTACAGGTTAACTATATTGTATTTGTATACTTGAAATTTGATAAAAGAGTACATCTTAAGCATTCTCACCACATACACAAACACACACAAATAATTAACTATGTGAGGTGATGGATGAGTTAATTAGTTTGATTGTGGCAATCACACAGTATATGTATATTAAATCATCACATGGGACACTTTCAATATATTACAATTTTATTTGTCATTTATTCTTCAATAAAGCTGAAAAAAAGAAAAAAAATCAATTCTTCCAAAATTCCTATATGTTTAATTTGATTCAAAAATAAAATCCTATCAGGACTTTTTAAGAAATGATTTGGAAAATTACATACTGCAGAATTGCCAAGAAAGAATTAAATATACCATAGTTGAGGTTGGGAGGGGTAATTTTCCTGACCAAAGCATGCTACAAAGTCAGTGTAATCTAGTCGATATGGTATTGGCATGAGAATAAACAAATTGATCCGTGAACTAAATTGTGGGCAACAAAATGGATCTCATCACGTAAGGGAATTACACAGCAGCCAGAGGGAAAGGGGCAACAATTGGTGAAACTTTGCCCTGTCACATTAGGGGAAAACACCAAGTCTCCAAAGGCTTATTTAGAATGGCAGTTTTAAAAATAAATGTAATAGCAAATATTACATACTAACATGTATTCTATAAATGTAAGAGCATATTTTTATTTCTCTGGTGTATTAGTCTGCTCGCTGCCGTAACAAAATACCACAGATAGGGGGCTGACTCAATAGACATTTACCGTCTCACGGTTCTGGGGGCCGGAAGTTCAAGGTCAAGTTGTGAGCATGGTTGTTTTTTCCTGAGGCCTCTTTCCTTGTCTTGCAGACCGTGACTTCTCAGTGCGTCCTCACGGGGTCTTCCCTCTGTGCACCCTTGCTCCTGTTCTCTTCTTCTTCTTAGGACACCAGTCCTATTGGATTAGGACCCCACTCTTATGATCTTTTCTAACCTTAATCACATCCTTAAAGGTCCCTTCTCCAGATACAGTAACATTGGGGGTTAGGGCATCAACAGATGAATTTGGGGGGTGACACAGTTCAGTCCATAACACCAGGAAAAGAAGCAATTCAGCGTATAAAAAGGAAAGTAAGGGTGATTGAACGAGGGAATGGGAACGGTGGTTACTTCCTGTGAGGAGCAGCAGGGCCTGAGGTAGGACTGCCACGTACTGAGAGGCGGCTTATTGTCAAAAGACTAGGTGTTTTTTGAACATTGGATTGGTAAGCTATGGAAAAACAA
This sequence comes from Ceratotherium simum simum, assembly GCF_057802395.1. Taxonomy (NCBI): domain Eukaryota; kingdom Metazoa; phylum Chordata; class Mammalia; order Perissodactyla; family Rhinocerotidae; genus Ceratotherium; species Ceratotherium simum. The sequence goes on from NC_141927.1 coordinate 1,861,316, forward strand.
TTAGCTAAATACCTAAGTAAATAAATGTAAGAGGATCACTCATAAAACAAAACTCAGAATCTTCTATGAACTAAGGATTATAATCAATCAAATTTTGTGCTCCTAAGATTAAAGAAAAATTTCCCTAACTACATTACTACCCGGAGTTTTGCAATACTGTCTTAGCCAATAGCAGAGACTCAAATCTCTGAAAAGTAACGTGGAAGTATGACAAAAAATTCCATAAACAAAGTCAATAAAAAATGATAGCTACGGAAACAGATACTTGCAACACAGAAGATAAGCAAAGAGTTAATATATGTCACATACAAGGAGTTCTTAAAAATCAAAGAAAAAGATGAGTCACAAAATAGAAAAATGAGCAAAGGTGTGAATTAGCAGGTCAAGAAGAGGGATATGCATATCCAACATATGCATTAATGTATGAAAGCACAAGTACACAGGAAAGTTCCAGTTAAAATAACAGTATCATTTAATACCCATCAAACTGGTAAAAATTTTAAACAGCAATAACACTTATTACTGCCAGGAATATTGGGAAAATGGCTCATGTATACATTGTTGCCAGAAATATAAATGTTACAACCTATTTTTTAGAATGTTACAAAATTCTATCCAAATTTAATATACTGATGCCCTGTTACCTAGCAACCCACTTCTGAGACTGTATCCCACTGAAATACAGGTACTACGAAAGACTATGTGAACAGGATGTTCATAACACCATTGTTCTCAGGGACCAAAAGAGCCCAATAGCTGCAGGTGCTCATCAGGAAAGGGAAATACATCTTGGGATGTCATGAATCCTTAAAATGTGACTTTGATCTCTGCCAGGTAATTTAGTGAGGGATCCACAGAAGATTGTTGAGTGAATAAGATGAGGACAAAAATGGACAGAATAATCCCATTTTTGTAAAGAAAATATTGACCAAAACCACCAGCTACAAATATTACACAAAAGTATATGCATCACATATGGAAATATGATTGGAAATAATCATAGCAGTATGGCGAAAATTCTAGATGATTTGGTTGTCAAGTGAGTTTCCTGGTGGAGTTGGGTGTGTGCACCTGATGGGTGGGGTGAGAGTGAATGCCAGTGGATGGAGGGGTCAGAGGGGGAGAGAGTAGGCAAGCAAAAAAAAATACATGAAAAAAATACAGCATGAGTAATATGAATGTACCACTATAACATTATGTATGTGCATATGTGGGTGTGCACAGAAACTTGGGGATAGAAAGACAGGGTTGTCTATGATATACTGTTAAAAGGCAAACAAACTTGCCATATAATGTAGAAGGTATGACTGGATTTTGGTAAAAATAAACCAAGGAACAAAACCCATATACTTGCATATATTTGGAAAAATGCTCTGTTTGTATCTCAGGTTTGATGTTATAAGGCTTAGTTATAATTCATCATCCTAATCCATCCTTCAGGAATATTTAGCATAACGGTTTTTCAGAGTGCAAACACACAAAGGAGAGACAAAGCAGAGAATTATTGAGTAAAAAAACCCCAGTGTTTTAAGGAACAACTCTGCAAAGTTAGCTGCTGGCATCATGATTCCAGGATCAATGATGATTGCATTCTGCATCTTTTATCCATATGTATACTCATTCTCTTTTATTTATTCTTTTGTTTCATGAATATGCATCTATTTCTCCTCAATCACATAAGCTTGCTTAAGTGGAGCTCCTCCGTTGAGATTTATGCTCATTTTTTGAGCATGGAGCTGAGGACAATCTGCAGGAAAAATCACACTACATGATTCATAGGAGGGATGGATTATAGCCACACAAATCACATTCATGATTGGATGCCATCATTTCAGCCAAATTTGAACAGCATCGTATCTGTTATTTACAGAAATAACCATGAATTACCTCTCAAAACAATTTTTTAACATTCTCAACGGTACCACTTTTCTTCATATTTATAGGCACTTTTTGCAATGAGATGTTGAAATAGTATGCTGGAAAGCTAGGTTGATGGAGAAGATAATTTTTCTTCTGAATTCAATTAAACACAGATGGATTGAGTCCCTACTGTGTGCTAGATACAAGCTGTGTGCTGCAGGAAATACACTTCAAATGCACAACGTTCTTCTCTCAATTAGACTGTGAGGTTCTATAGGGCAGACTTAAGATAATGATCAATTGCCTGTTGCTCAGATTCACAAAGGTAAAACCACCTTTCCAGGTGGAGGGCATGCAAAGATTAAAGCTAATCTCTCCAATTTCTCTTCTGCTGCCCTTGCTGGAGCTCTGATCACCCCATGCCTGCACTCCTGGGCATGTCACCTCAACACAATGGTTTCAATGGTGTGCACACATCTTGACCCTCATGTCTAGTGGGGACAAGCAAGAATGGGTGAAATCTCCTCGTAATGGCTTTCCCTGTGCTATTTCTTTATCGAAATCTTCACTCCAGAGGCAATAGGGCATCACCAATCTCCCCATTCTGCCCTGCAGTGTTCTCAGTCTTAGTGGTGGGAAGCAGTGTTTGTGGTGAGCACTGTGGCGTGCTCTAGACCTAGGTTCTAGTGTCCAGCATGCCAGCCTCGTTTGCTGCTAGTTAATGAGTATTTAAGCAGTTTGCACTTTATCCCCATCAGAGAGTAAAATTGGGTACTGATGCTGTTTCTGAAGGGAAGCAGTGGGGCAGTGGTATCTGGCACGTTCCAAGCATGAAATCAATCTGAGTGTAGCCCAGAAATGTCACGTTCCTCTTTTCCTCCCTCAGAAGGAAGAATCTTCTAACTTGAAGAGACTTGCTCTCACTGTAATCTTGGGGCTTTACCTCTTCAAAGCGCTCCACCTGCCTCGTGGGTCTTTCTCTGCAGCTCTCAGCACTCGTGATGGCTGCCTTCTCACCTCTGGTCTCCAGCTGCCCTGAGGAGCAGCCGTGCATGCTGTGGCCCTCTCTGGAGCCTGTGAGGAAAGGGCCTGTGGGGGACGTCCTTTCTCTGCCGTCCCAGTCCTTCCTTCTGCTCCAGATAACCTCGCTAGGCTCTGTGGGATTAAGGGAATTTCCTTTACTTGACAATGGTGGATTTTTTTTTTTGCATAGAATTAAAATATAGAAGTGAGAACTAAAAAAATATGGCTTTCTGCCCCCCAACTCACCAATGTTTCTGCAGAAAACGTGCCTTTTGGTGGATGACTGGATAAGTCACACCCAAATGAAGAGACATTTTAGGTATTTGAATCTGGCTGAAAGGTGACGTTCTTTTACAGTGTAATGCCAGAGGGAATTTACCCTTATTTGTTTGGTCTGCAGAAAAAAATGACATGATAATACCATTTAAAATAAATAAATAAATAAGGAGGCGGAAGGGACTTTTGGGGTGATGGATGTGTTTACAGCATAGATTGTGGTGATGGTTTCACAGTGTGTACTTATCTCCGAACTCATCAAGTTGTAGACCTTAAATATGTACAGCTTTTTGTATGTCAATCATACCTCAATAAAAAGGTTCTTTTTAAAGATACCATTTTTTAATTTCCTTACAGTGGTCTGTCCTTGTATCTGGTTGAACACGCCCACCTGCACACACCACTATAAGGAAAGAAGTTAATTTGTGTGTAATGATGGAGTTTCATACGAATCCTCAGAAAACGATTTTCTCAATATGTAAGAGTGATTTTTGTGAACTGAATTCGGAACATCTCACTATGACTTTCGTTTCCATCTCAGTCTCTCTTCGGGTTTTCCATTCCTTGCAGCTTGCTCTATGGTTTGTTCTCCTTCAGAGACCTGGGAAATTCAGCTCTCGTAGTTAATTACAGAGAGAAAGGGGTGAGTGTGGATGCTTGTGAAAAGATATTCAGAAATCTCTGGGAGGCCTGGCCTTGGCATTATACCTCTAACTCCCGTCTGCAGATGACCAGATGTTCAGGTTGTTAATTCGTCACTCATTACTGCTGCAATCCTGAGATGCCCGACTGCTTTATTGATGCCTCGCTGTCAAGACGCCGCACAGGAACTGCACCACGGAGTCCTTCAGAGGTTGAAGGGGGTATGTGTTCCACCATTTTTAAACTTTAGAAAAAGATCTTCTCACAGCCAGCTGGTGAAATATTTATGGTTAGAGCAACATCTACGGTAGGTCAATACATTCATATGTAATTACAAAATAATAATAATTGCATAATGTCATATTTTCTAACTACAAATTAGATTTTCCCTTCAAAATGATTTCTCAGAAAACTGGGAGTTCATCTACATTTGAGTCTTTATATTTTTATGTTATTGATTTTTTTATGAATAAACTATTGATTTCTAGAATGGTTTTAGATTTACAGAAAATTTGTAAGATCACATAGAGCGGTTACACATACACCTCACCCAGTTTCCCCTCTTGTTACATCACATACGGCTCCATGACTGTAGGGTTTCCCCTGTGGTTACACTGCGTTTTACGTTACTATGGTGCATTTGTCGTAACTAAGATCTACACTGGCATATTACTTTTAACTAACCTCCACATTATTTGGATTTCAATGGTTTTTTCCCTATGTCCCTTTCTGTCCCAGGATCCCCCCCAAGACACCACATGACTTTCAGTCATCATGCCCCTCAGGCTCCTCTTGGCTGTGACAGTTCCTCAGACTGTTCTTGTTCTTGACGACATCAACAGTTCTGAAGAGTACCTGTCAGATATTTTGTAGCATATCTCTCAGTTGGGATTTGTCTGATTTTTTTATTGGCTAGGCTGGAGTTGTGGATTTTGAGGAGGAAGATCAGAAAGGGAAGGTGCTGTTTTCATCTCATCCTATCCAGGGCATATGCGATCAACAGGACTCATCGCTGGTGATGTTGGGCTTGATCACCTGCTCAGGTGGGTTTGCCAGGTTCCCCACTGGGAATCACCTGCCCCTCTTTCCATACTCTGCTCTTGGAAAGCAAGTCACTAAGGGCAGCCCACAGTCAGGGTGGGCGGTTATCTGACATCGTATGTGATTGTCAATGTGTGGAGTGTCTTACTCAGGCTCCCCAGAAATCAGAGCCGGGGACAAAGTTTTACCTGTTAATCTCCCGTGGGACGTGCAGTCCCAGTGGAGCAGGATGAGGGAAATGAGGCAGGCCGACCAACGTGGTGTGCTACAGCTGTTCAATGATCACAATAACAAGGGCTAGTTCGTGTTCTTTCAACACTGATGTGCGTTGGTGATTTACTTATTTCACACGTACTGGACAGTACTTCAAAGTGTGTGTGATGGACCCGGAGCAGAGCTGGGGTTGTTTCTGTGACTCCATCCAGCTCTGCAGTTCACATGGTTCTTTTTGTAGGACTTGAACATCAAATTAAGACAAATTTAATACCTCTCACCAATGTAATACGCTGAATTTCTTAGTATTTCATTTAAAATTTCAAAAGCCTGGCCCAGGCTCCCTCCAAAGTCCGAGTGCGCACCTCCCTCTCTGCTGCCCACACCCCAGGGCTCTGTTCTCCTCTGAAGGTGCCCTTCTCTCCTGCAGGTCCCTCTGAGGGAATCCCTCCCCGCTTTCTCTCCTATCCTGGTTCTTACAGGCCATCTTCTCAGCAATCTCCTTCTCGACACCCCATGGGTTAACTGTTTCTTCTTCAACGTTTAGGGCTTCCCCTTGGTGTCTGACCTCACAGAGACCAGCCCTCCTTCTTCTCATCTCATGTTCTCAGGGAAAAGCCTGCTCATTACTACAGCCAAAGGGCTTAGTTTAGTTATGTTTTTGCACATAGTAGGTGCCTAATAATGGAACGGGGTTTCATGGGGTGTGCAGGGGGTATGTGTGTTGACATCACAGTTTGTATTTACATAGTAGAGTAGATAGTAGTTTACTCTCTGTGTCAGACCTCACAGTGGGAACCACAGCCACTGCTCTGGGAAACCAGACTGGGACAGAATCAGTTGGGTCTGGGTGGCCGGGCCAAATGGCGGCACTCAGGCACCAAAGGCACGGTGGGTGTGGTGCCGTGATGGGGTCAAGCAGCAAGGGCAGCAGTGTGAGGTGCACAGCCCCACGGCCTTGGCTCATCGACCATGGTGCCTGCAGAGTTCTTCCACATTGAAATAATGTGAAATCGCAGTACAGAGTGGGGAGAGGTGGTCTGTTTTCCTGACACTGAACCTTCCTGAGGATTTAAAATTTATCAGTATAAGTTTCCAGAAAGTGCCGCATAGACCGGAAGAAGGAAAGGCTGTGAGTGCAGGTGTCACACTGGAGACGGGAAGAGGTGATTGACATAGTTCTCCTTCACCCCAGGCAGGCACGGTGTGCTGCTGGGTTGAGCCCCAGTTGGCCGATGCAGGATCATTCTGATGCTTCAGAAAACCCGGGATCAACCCCTGTCCACAGAGCCGATGGCCTCCAAGTCCCCTCCAGGCTGCCCCTTGGTGGCACAGCATCCTGTATTGGTGCCCACGCACCTGCAGCAACCAATAGCTGCTCCTCTGACACTAAATAAAAGCTCCTTCTCCCTTGACTTCCAGCCTCAAATCTGTGCCAAGATCTCAGAACAGTGTTCCAGCCCATTATCAGTTTGGTTTATTATTATCTGTGCAGCTAAGTTTCTTTTTATTTTAGATCCTGAGTATGCTAAACCTCGTCTTTACTTGGGCAGTTAATAAAAAGCTGAATTGTTGCCTTCTATAAAAGCCAGACCGAGCTCCCTCTCCCAGGCAGTCATGGATTGAAGGGCTCTCGCAGGCTCCACGGTGCCTGTCTGTGTTTTCAATTCCGGGTAACGCTTGTTCAGAGGCACACAGAGACCGGGCCCTCTTGGGCCGTCCCCCTAGGAGGGGCCGGTCCAGCCGTGGAGGTGGTTTGTGGGGATGTTGGGATTACCACACAGTGTGAAATGTGTTTTCACCTAGGTGGGAACAGCTTAGCACAAACATCAGGAACCAGTAAGAAGGGCTGTGTAAATATGGAGCTTAAATACCGCCAACGAGTTTGCAAACATCTACAAATCTTGCCTTTATGCTCTGCTCACCTAGGTGGGGAGGGCAACAGAAGGATTCTGGTTACACGAAAGTGCTCGAGTCCTGTTTATTTTTTTGCCTTTAAAATTGTTCATTAGTATATTTCCTCTTTATTCATTAACTTGTCGTCTTACATATTTAATAATAAAAAGAAGTTACAAACACCCAGAACGTACCGACCACTGTTCCCAGTGCTTTATACATATGTCATTTAATTATTGTAACATCCCACGGTGGGGATCGTGATTGCTGTCGCTCTACAGAGGGGGAAGTGGAGGCCCGGAGAGCCTGTCCTCCCCCGGGGGTGCGTGTGTCCTGCGAGGCCCCCAGCACACTGACTCCCATCTGCCTGCCCTGTCGGATCACCAGGACGACATCACTGTAGCAGCTCAGTGGGGTGTCCTGTGGGCTGTCCAGGTGTCCAGATGTCTTTAGACTGAGCTCCAGTGTCCAGACGGCAGCCACCAGCCACATGGCCGTTGTGCACTTGAACTGCGGCTGGTCCAAACTGAGAGGTGCTATAAGAGCACAAGACACCCGGTTTTCTATGACCGTAGTATGAAAAAAAGGATGCGAAATATCTCATTAGTAATGTTTATATTCATTGCACGTGGAAGTGATAATATTGTAAATATATTGGGCTAAATAAAATACATTATGAAAATTAATTTAATTTGTTTCCTTTTGCTTTTTTTAATGTGGGTGCTAGAAATTCACAATACCTGTGTGGCTGGCATGGTATGTCTATCGTAAAACAGGCCTATAATATTAGAGAGGGCAGGAGAGAGAGCGCAGCCATGAGGCATCACTGTGAATGGATATTGTTGTGTGTTCGTGTGAATGTGAACCGTTTTTCATCCTCTTTTCTAACTGGAATGGGGAAGGACATGTTCAGCAAATTGATGGTCATGAACTGTGTAGCCGAGGCCTTGTGAGTCTGCTCTGGCAGCCATGCCCTGTCATGCACAGCAGGTGATGGGGGCTGGTGCTACTGGGTTCCACCCGTGCTGGTCTACAGACATGAGCCTGAATCCAGCTGCCCCAGTGAGTTAAGGGAGATGAGACAGAGGTCACAACCCTGCATCCTTCAGATCAAGGGTCAGCACCTTCCGGGGCACAGGACCAAATCCAGCCCACGCTTTTCTTTGTCAATGGTGTTCTATCTGTTCACATGTTGTCTGAGGGTGCTCTCACGCTTCAATAGCAGAGTCGAGTAGTTGGGACAGAGATCTCGTGGTCTGCAAAGCCCAAAACATTTACTGTCTGACGGTTTACCAGAAAAGTTTGCTGCCTCCTGCATTAGGTCTCTCATTACGGCCCTAAGCTCTCCACTCCCCCCACCTGCAGGGATGTGATATGGTTTTAGATCCAACATCTTGTCCAGGGCTGTGGGGGAAGTTTTAGAAGTTTCCCATTTGGTCTCTCCACTGTTACACCTAAGGCCAGTGTGTTTGTCAGCATTTTCCAGAGAAACAAGAACCAATCAGACAGATAGATTGATGATAGATAAGTAGATAGATAGATAGATAGATAGATAGATATCTTTCTGATAGATAATAGAGAGATGATACATAGATGGATAGATAGATGATAGATAAATGATATATAGATGATAGAGAGGTAGATAGATGACACATATAAATAGATAAACATAGAGATATGGACATAAGAGGAGCTTTACTACAGGAACTGGCTCATGTGATTATGGAGGCTGAGATTCACCATGATCTGCCCTCTGCAACCTGCAGACCCAGGAAAGCCAGTGGTGTAATTCAGTCCTAATCCAAAGGCCCGAGAACCAGGTCAGGAGAAGATGGATGCCCGAGCTCAAGGAGAGACAGATAACTCGCCCTTCTTCCACCTTTTTGTTCTATTGGAGCCCTCAATGGATTGGATGGTGCCCACCCACACCAGGAAGGGGAAGGGGGAGTCTTTACTCAGTCTACAGATTCAAATGCTGATCTGTTCCAGAGACACCTTCACAGACACACCCAGAAATAATGTTTTACCCACTCTCTGGGCATCCCTTAGCCCAGTCCAGTTGACACATAAAATTAGCCATCACAGGGGCCGGCCAGGTGGCGCAAGCGGTTAAGTGCGCGCGCTCCGCTGCGGCGGCCCGGGGTTCGCTGGTTCGGATCCCGGGCGCGCACCGACACACTGCTTGGCAGGCCATGCTGTGGCGGCGTCCCATATAAAGTGGAGGAAGATGGGCACAGATGTTAGCCCAGGGCCATCTTCCTCAGCAAAAAAAGAGGAGGATTGGCAGATGTTAGCACAGGGCTGATCTCCTCACAAAAATCAAAAACAAAAACAAAAACAAAACAAAACAAAACAAATTAGCCATCACAGCTGGGGATTCAACATGGTGCTTACTGCAACTGCAAGTATTTCCATTGAACGGAATTCAGTCCTACACACTGGGACTGGAGAAATGACACCGTGAGCTGGACTTTAGCCAGGATCCCCCTCTTATCTGGTCCTTGCAGGCACTAACTCTCCACTCCAGCAGGGGGTCCACTGTCACAGTTTAGTCTCCCAGTGTCATGTCAACTCAGCTGCTACTCGCAATAGCCCTTCCCATGTGTGAGTCCTCGTCCAGGGGACAGTCCCCCCGGTAAGTGGCCATAGGTGAATCTTCACACATTCTTCACAGCCTATGCTTGCCTGGTGCTGGGGGTCCCCCATAGCCTCCTCTCCACCGTATTTCAGTTGTACTGTGCACTTGAGGAAAATCACTTAGCATCTCTGAGACTCTGATTCATCAATTGTCTGACGGAAATAAAGATACTTTTCTTTCCTATTTCACAAGATTCTTGGGCAATCAAAACACGTGATGAATGTGATGTACACTAAATAAAATACTAACATCAACAATATAACACTCTTCAACATTTCTTTTGTTTTCAAAAATGAAATTTGCCAATGAAAGAGGGTTTTTATCTGGAATTAGCATCACATTTCTCCCTTGAGCGAGGGATGAGTAGACTATCAGAGACATTGTGCTTTTCCTCTGTCTGCTCATGTCTCCAATCTGAGCACAAATCGGCTTTCCAGCTTTTGTGCTTTCTCACTGCTTTCTCACTGCTTCAATGACACTTGTCACAGGTTGAACATCCACTGGCAATTTGAGCAGGTGTGACCTCAATTTCCAAGCAATCATGTCTATTTCAGAGGTGGGCATCATTGCAAAATGCTTCTGCATCACGGTTCCGAGGGATGGAAGTTATGGTCCAGCGCTGAGAGCTTCTCGCCTCTTGGAAACCTGGAAATCATTTTTTCAATCAGGCTGCCTTTATCCTTTACAAAATGGGACCATGACACCATCACATTTCCCCAGAGAAGCGAGATGATGATCCTACACCTTACGGCGTGTACCTGAATGCTCAGTAGCACTTTACCTGCATAATTTTTTACTCTCATAAATGTATTAAACATGTACAGGGGAGGAAGGTCAGCCAGACCCTGTACTAAGTCATTAAATACTCATTTTAAACTATTTTTCCCCTCAGCATCTTCTGAAGTCACTCTTCTCATATATTTGATCTATATTACTACGAACAAGTTAATCTCTTCCTAAATTTAAAATGAAACCATTTTGAGTGATAAAAATGGCTATTGAGCTAATTTGATACTAATCCTAACCATAGAGAAACTAGGAACTCCAGGCTCTTTGAGAAAATTCTGATTAGCAGAAGGAATTTCTGACGTGGTGATGAAAAAGCCAACAGATTTAGTTAGTTCTATCAACCTGTCCCTTCGGGTCATTAAAATAAGTACACGCCCACAGGTTGTCTGCTTAGTGATATAGAACAGGTCTTTCAAAGTCTGCCACTGAAGCGTAATAAAACTTGAGGATTTCCACTTGAAACTTACAGAGCCAATGTGAATAAAATATCCACTGTGGCCTGGCTCTCGGTGAGATCAGCCACAGGTGTGGAGAGCTGTCTTTCTGTCGCCTGACCCGCAGTGGGTCTCACCTGAGTGTTTGTGACCCAGGGAACCTCAGTCTCCACATTCCCAGCTTCACGGTAGTGGGGAGCTTCAGGCTCCAGCCGGCACTCTGGTGCTTAGAATCCCTGGAGTACATGACTGACAGTCCTGATGCCTGGTGGGTTTGGGCTTTTAGAGCAAAGGATTTTGCAGGCATCTTGCACAGAGTGGGAAGGCGATGGTGCCGTAGGAGGAAAGATAAGGGGGGATTCCTTGATAAGCACTTTTGTTCTCGAAATGAAGATGATTTTGCACCAATATTCACAACCTACATGCCACGTTAGCTGAGGCTCTCCCTCTGCCGCCGTGGGCTCCCCTGCTCCAGGGAGTAGATCTGAACTGAGATTCTGGATCTGCCACTAACTCATTACAGAGTCACGGCCTGAGCATTGGAAAGACCTTGGAGTTCGAGTCTTCCTGTTTTTGCAGGGGTGGAAAGGACGTCTCCGAGAAGGGAGATGACCGTGCGGCTGTTGGGGTTGTGGTACACTTAACCTCACGATGCTTTCCTGAGTAGGAAGATGTCTATTTAACACACATGCTGTTTTAAATCTACAGGCATCCTTCCAATAAAGCATCCGTTCACTTGGCTAGATCTTTGATTTGCCCTTCTTCCCAATAATAATGGCAAGCCCGGCACAGACCTGTTTCCCCAACACACGTGTCCTGATGGGGCAAGTGTGGAATGTAAAACCAGCTAAAGACAATAACCTCGCTAGGATTAGAATTTGAGCATTCTAATTAAATGGTAACTCGCATGGCTCCTGGCTATGCAGGGGGATTAAAGGCTGCTTCACGCTGATAAACAACTGTGTGTCCAGCACAAGAGAGGTAGTGAGAAAGCTGACTGGGCTTTGCTAGGTGGATTTTTTAAAACTTCATTAAAACATAGGCAATTATTTGATAATGTTGCAGTGAAGGTCTTCCTCCTCCTCTGTGTTTGGCAGATTAATGAAGCTACCTTGATTTGCATCCCTTTGGAGTCACAAATGTAAGCTTCTATCTAGCATTATATATCATGGTATTATAATTAATAAATATCAACTTGAATATCAAGTCTGACTTCAGGTCATGTAATTCTCCTGCTGCCTAGAAAAACGGCCATGTTTTGTTTCCACGGGCTACCTGCAGCTGCCTCTGTGGAATGGTGTGTGGGGGACTAGAGTTAGCGTGCCTCCCACTCAAAAGCACCAGAGTCTCATCACGGGAGAGCCTCTTCTTTTTGGAAAGGATGACAGTTGTTGGTGCCTCTCATACTTGATCCCACGTAGTTACTCCTGGCTTCCTATCCCTCACCCTTTTGACCAGCTGTGACACTGCTTCCTGAATACCCAGCATCAGAGCTGGATACAGAGGCCGAATAGAAAGGAGAACCCTTTGGGGTCTCTGCAAAGGCAGTCTTTTAGAGTTTAAAAGTTAAATTTTATTTCTTGATGTGGGTGGTGCCTACAGGGGTATATTCATTTTGCAATAATTTATTGAGTTGTATATAGTCATGTGTCACTTAACGACGGGGCTACATTCTGAGAGAGGCGTTGTTAGGTGATTTCGTTTTGTGAACATCATAGAGTGTACTTACACAAACCTAGATGGTATAGCCTACTACACTCCTAGACTCTGTGGTACTAATCTTATGGGACCACAGTCATATATGCCATCTGTCGTTGACCAAAACATTGTTATGTGGCGCATGACTGTACTTAATGTGGCTTGTGCACTTTCCTACATGTGTGTCTTATTTTGATAAAAATGTTGAACATGTAAATACATGAGTCTGGTAAAATAAAATGAAACCAGTTGCTATGGTCTGAACATTTGTGTCCCCTCAGATCCATATGTTATATTCTAACCCCCAACATGATGGTGTTAGGCGGGGGGGCCTTTGGGAGGTGATCAGGTCATGAGGGTGGAGCCTTCACAAATGGGATTAGTGCCCTTATAAGAAGAGACCCCAGAGAACCCTCTTGCCCCTTCCACCCCTTGAGGGCACAGTGAGAAGATGGCTGTCTGTGAACCAGAAAGAAGACTCTACCAGAACCTAACCATGCTTGTGCCCTGAGCTCGGACTTCCAGCTTCAAAAACTGTAAGAAATAAACATCTGTTGTATATAAGCCACTCGGTCTGTGGTATTTTGTTATAGCAGCCTGAACAGACTAAGACACCAGTTTTTGTTATTAGTCTGTGCAATGCTGGGATATACCTAGTAACAAAATAGCCGTGGAACATCAGTGGTTCAACACAACAAAAATGTGCTTCTTGCTCACAAAAACCTGCTGTGGGTCAGTGGCTCTTGAGAGAGGACTAGGGTTCTTATATTCAGTTTATGCCTTGTGGCTCCATCATCTCAACCCATGGATCCCAGGTCAGCAGGCAGAAGGGCAGGTGAGAGCTGGAGAAGTCTTTTGGCTCATCAATGAAGGGGCTGTCTACAGGATTCCCAAATTCTTATTCAAGTCGCACATCCTTAGTCAGTTTATTCAAACACACGAGATTAGATTTTACGGTGAGATCTTTTTGGTGTACCACAAAATGCAATTATCCTTGGAGTCAGAATCTATAGGGACCAAATTGACTCTCTTCTTGGATGAGGGACACTTTCTCTGAAAGATTTGGGGTAAAGTCATGTTTTTCTTGCTTGTGATGGTATAAAATTATGCTGAAAATATCTCCCAGGGTATGCCTGACAGCTGTTTATATTTGAGTCCTGTATTGGTATATGTTTATTATTTAAGATGATCACTCTGTCCTAGATTTATTATTGTACTGAGCCAAGTAGGTAAACGTGAAGCAGCTGTTGTATATTATGCCCCTGCCTGGGAAGAATTGTTTTCAGGTGTGTGATCACTAGGATTGATGGAGATTAAGGAATCTTCGGTCAGATAGATGTCTAAGAGTGGACTTGCTTAGACAATCAAGATAAAGGATAAAGACATTCCAGGCAGCGATAGAGTGTGGAGGACTCACAAACTGAAGAGCACCAAAGCACACCTAGGTCACCGAAAAATGGCATCCCAGGACATGAAGCGCTGTGTCAACCCGGCCACCTGGGCTACCGCAGTGAGGTTCTCGGAGCCTTTCAAGGGACGCCCACACAAGCCTGCACTTCTCCTTCAGTGCCTTCCTCAAACTAAGTAACTGTGGGGCCCCCACCCCAAGATGGTCAAGGTAACCCTGAGAAGAACCGAATTTCGACATACGTAACTAAAGTTTCTTCCTTTGAGGGAGATGGAAGGAAAGGAATTATGTCTTTGAGGAGTACCTCCGCTGAATGTAGGACTCGGGCTTGAGGAAACAAGTGGAAGGAGAATCGCTAATTAGGTGCTGCTTCCATTCCTGCAGAATGAATGGGAGATTCTTTAAAATGCCTGACGTCAGGGCTGCTTCATCGACCTGGCTGCAGGAGGAGAAGGAAGGGAGAATCAGACGTGCTGCTCAGATGAGGCCAAGGGCGCTGCAGCAGAGCTCCGGGGTCTCTCCCACGCACTTTGGAAATATGTGAGGATACGTGAACCCTTCTAGAGAAACGGATGCTTCCACCTGCTAGTATGCCTGCTAGCCACACGAGTGCTAACGTGTTGGAGCAGAATCATATCCAATTCATTAACTTTCCAGGAGAATGATGATTACGAACTTGCCCAATGGATGAAAATTTAGCCCATATCTTAACTGCTGCCTTAAGCATACAACTCTTTGATGCTTTACATATCATCACTACTTAATTCCATTTTGAAACACTCACTAAGCACTTACACGGATCAGCTATTGATTTGTGCACTGGGGTAAACCCATTAACATGTCAATCCCTGCTTTTAAGGAGCTCAGTGTGTTGGTGCTGACAAATAAGCATGATGTCTCCTGGATTTTCTTAGTGTGCTTGCGCGACTAACTACAAGTGAGTATTGCACAGGCATCGAGGAGGGAGAAATTCCATCTGTCTGAGTCTTGGGAAGGCCTCACAGAAGAGGCAATAGGGAAACTCAGCCTTGAAATAGCTGGGAAGCTGAACTGGAGGAAGAGACTTGCTGTTCTGGAAATTCTCTCTTAGATTATGGATCATTCAAGACTGGGTTGTGTACCATCACCTGATTGATTCCAGTCGCTGGGCTACTAGCTGTTCTTAGCAGAAAACTAAATTCCTAGATGATATAATCTGCATTTCTCATAAAAAGCCCTTAACTGTGCCATGAGTGAATATTATGAAATCATACTTTAAAAAGGATTGATAGAGAACTATTCCAAAACCCTATTTGAAGTAATTTTATACTAAGTCCCCACTAGACTGAAAGATGCACAAGTGTGGTAAAGAGTATGTTTTATTTCCCTTCTGTTTACTGAGAGATAATACAGTCCCTAGAAAATAAATAAAATAAAAAGTGCTCGGGGCTGGCCCGGTGGCACAAGCAGTTAAGTGCATTCGCTCTGCTTTCGTGGCCTGGGGTTTGCAGGTTCAGATCCTGGGCGTGCACGGATGCACTGCTTGTCAGGCCATGCTGTGGCGGCGTCCCATATAAAGTGGAGGAAGATGGGCACGGATGTCAGCTCAGGGGCACTCTTCCTCAACAACAACAACAAAAAAAAGTGCTCAAAATGCTGAATGAAGGAACAGAAATAGGTTACATAATGTTTAGTGATTGTCCTTTAAGTTTGGGGGCCATATTTTCCTTAACTGTATAGGAAAGAGTCGGATTAGATCAGCATTTTCTTAACATACTCAGGGAATAGTGTAACTCGAAATTAGCTACTTTTTGCTGAAAACCGTGAAATAATGATGTATTTAACTGCATTTTCAAGTAAGGTATAATTTTTCTACTACAGAATATGACTTGGTGAGATATATATGTAAAATAAAGTTAGTATGAGCACACATTTCCAACAGACAAAGACAAAAAAATAAAAACAAGTTACAGAATCAAGTATGATGGTAGATCTTCACATTTTGGGGTTGACATTTATTTGTGACTTGTTTCCATATTAATCTTTAATACTAGATAAAAAGTAAGAGATGTCAAAGATTTAAAAATTCAAGAGAATTCTTTCTATAGGTTTCTCTTCTCATCCCCTGTGAAAATTGGAGAAGACTCTTAGCTTTTGGTTTTAGGGACTGAGCCCCCTGGTTTGGTTTTCAGAGCCTGTGTATCATGGCATCACAGAGAGATACCGTGGGAATGACAGGACTAATGTTCTTCTTTTCAGCTTTATTGAGATATAATTGGCATACAAAATCCTGCACATAATTAATGTAAACAATTTGGTAAGTTTGGATACATGCTTACATTTGTGTTACCATCACCACTCCTGAAGGTCAGCGTTGTGTTATTCCTAGATAAATTATCTCAGGTTCCTTGTAATAGTCACATCTTCTGCTTCTCTCAGATGGTCTCTGTCCTGTTCTAGATCTAAATTGTCTATTTTAAGTTCTTCTTTTCTTTTTTAAAGGCCTCAGATTCATTTAGAAGGAGGCACAATGCATTCAACTAATTAAAGAAAATTCCTCTTTGATTCTATTTTAAAAGGGAGAATATTTTGTTTATGCTAATGAAATAAACCATATGGTTTCCAAATCATACCTAGGTTTTGACCCAGAAAGATTACAGAAAAACATCATTAATATTTTTGCGCCTGTAATTGATCTTCGCATTTGTGGGCGCCTCCATGTGAGCATCTTGACTTGCTTCGTATATACAGCTGATCCTCATTATTTGTGGATTCCTCTTTTCCATATCAGCCTAATTGCTGAAATTTATTTGTAACTCAAAATCAATACTACTCACAGTGCTTTCATGTCAGTCCTGGACATGCCTGGAGTGGTGACAATTTGAGTTGCCCGACATGCTCGTCCCCAGCTGAGGGTGAGCAGGCAATGCTCTGCCTTCTCTTTTCAGCTCTCATACTGTGAAAGAGTGTTCTTTTCATGGTCTATTTTGAGTGCCAATTCCCTTTGCATTTTCATGCTTTTTGTTGGTGATTTCGCTATTTAAAATGTCCCCCAAGCATAGTGCTGAAGAGCTGTCCAGTGCTCCTTGGCTCAAGAAGACCTTGTGGAGAAAATACATGTTAGGTAAGCATCCTTCCTTCGGGCATGAGTTACAGTGTTGGTAGTAGTGAGTTCCATGTTAATGAATCAACAATACGTATTAAATAAAGTGTCTTTAAACAGAAGCACACACGAAACAAGGTTATGCTTTGATCAGTTGATGGCAACGTTGTTACCAGAGACCCACAAAACCTATCCCCGTATTTTCTCCTGGGAGCAATGATGCAGCGATCACTAATTCAGGGTCTCGGGGACAGAACAACCACCGTGAATCATGAGAACTGACTTTACTTTCCTTTTGAGATTTCCTGTCACTGCAGACAGCATCACTTGGATTCATTCGGGCTGTCTGTCTGCCTCTTCTGACAGAGAACATATTTATTTTGTGATTGACCAAGGAGAGATCAGCGAGGCCTTTGACGTGGGACGGAGAAGACGTGTTCCAGCCCAGACCCAAATCTGGGGTTTCTAACTTGTATTACTCTCTAATTAACCAAATAAGATAAACATCTGTTTTCAAGGACACATGAAAACATCATAATTGTTTAATTCATAATTGACTGTAGAAAATGGAAATATGTTGACAACAACGGAGAAAGAGGAAGTCATTCGCTGAGGAGAACATATAGTGAGTGTCTTACTGTCCAACGGCCAGTGACTTGATAATCTTTCACGGTTTTGAATTATTTGCACTGTATTTCATCAATATGCCCTCCTATATCCTCCTTTGTACTTTAAGTACAGCCGTTTGGAGGCTAGGCAACTCAGAAGAAACTGAAATTAAAATAGATTTATATCAGGAGTAGCTGACAGTTTGGAGTTTGATAGTCCATAAAAACTTGAAAATTTCTCTCTTTTTATTTCGCCCTGGGGCATAAATTATTGATTGAGCTGACAAATTCAAGCGGATGTACTACAGGAGCGTTTCATCAATAATATCTCTTTTGCTTAGCCAGTAAGTAACCTCAGTCTTAAATAGAGAGAGAGAAAAAAATCACATGGTGAAAACATCCACTCCCAAACTACGATAGATTGAAAAGGTAATAAACCCAGTTACGATTCAACTGAAGACTAATTGGGGCAGCTTTCCTAAGAGAGGATATCTCTTTGGCCAGGCAAAACAATTGATCTTCCTCTGTGATTCCCCACACTCATTCCACAGGGGTGGTTGAGAAAGGGCCGGCCCAGCGAGACGCACCACCAAAGGGCGCCTCTAACCTAGAAGGGAGGAGATTCGAGAAGAGAAAGGCTAGGTCACGACTCTTCCTCGTTGCCAATCACCACCAAGGACCAGGGCTCTGACTACTGACTTGATAATGCTTTGACGTAATTTTTTTAAATGATGCAGATTTTATCTTACGTCCTGAATCTGTGAAGACCTCTGATTCCTAGTTCATTATAATTTAGATCCCAGATTCTAGAGAAGCAGCAAGTCATTTAAACATTTTCAATACAAACATCAGATAATAACATTAGAATCTCTTTAAAATTCAGCTAGAAAGGAGCATATTTGAATCTCCAATGCAAAAGAGATCTCCCAGTGAATAGACTACAAATATTATGATATTGCAATTAGGGGTAGCTTTTCCTAATTTAAATAATAATTTTTAAATAATCAATTTTCTCAATTTTATACGTGGGGATAGTTGATCCTTCTAACTTACATTATCACGTCATTTTGAGAATCATAGAAGATGATGTTGACAGATGCCTCCACGCTTGTGAAATGTTGTGTTGAATTTTATCCCCTTCTCCCAATGGTATTGAGAATTTTAGGTAAAACATCTGTGCATTTGGAATTTCTCTAACCTGTAAAATGAAGATTGGCACAATCGTGCAGAACATGTCCTTCTGGTGCTGACAGTCTTTGGACTTCTCTTCCTCCCAGAGGGTACCTTACCTTGCACATGGCAGGCCCTCCAAGAGTCCTGGCTTCTCTCTTCTCCACCCACAGGCCCTTTGCAAAGCAAATTTTAAAACATTCTATTGACACCCTGAGAAACAAAAACCTCTGATGTTTTTGATGAACAGGTGCTGATAAATGAAACATAACTTTATGGATCCAACATCACTGAAGTTGTGATTTATGATACTTCATCCCTTTGTTTTGTGTGAGGCCAATATTATTCTATTTTGATGGGCATAGAAATGCTTACCTGGATTTCTAGATGTTCACCATTATTCTTGGTCCTCCTAAACCACCTTTTTAAAAAAATAGATGTTTAGTTTATTAACATTTTGAAAATGAATATGAAGAGTTGAAATAATTGAAGTCCTTTCCACGTGTATATGTGTGTGTACACAGACCAGAAATTTCCTTAGTTTTATATTTTCTTTCCATTTCATTTTGTGAGAATTTTTAATGTTATCAGTAGTCCTCAGAAGTACCACTTTGAACGGCATAATAATATTTCTTCCTATGGATAAAACATGCATATTTCTTAATCATTTCTCTACTTTTGGGCATTTGACTGTTCTTGGTGTTTTATCATAAAAATGCTGAAGTGAATGTCCTTGGGCATAAATTTTACTCTATAATATTAATATTTTCTTACAGATCTGTCCTCACTCCATATATTCATGGTATTTCCAGTAGAATATTTTCAGATGTGTCATATACACACACGCATACCTTATATGTACATAGGCATATGTGTATCTTTTCATTTTGTTTATGGTGTTTCCAGAGTTTCAAACACTTGTAGTGGAAGCTCTTACACACTTTATTTCATGTGATCCTCTCAACTATCTTGTGAGGTAGGTATGATTTTCCCCACTCTGCAGGGGAGAAAACTTATTCTTGAGCTCCACAGCCAATGAGTGGCAGGGCTGGCTCAAATCCAGGCTGGTTGGCACACGGCCTTCTCCAGTCCACTGTGCCTGCCTCAGCCTTTCTATGCAGCCCGGGTGAGCTAACTCAAGGGGAAAGAACCACAGGGACAGGGCTCTTCCAAATTCTCCTGGGTTAAGTGTGATGAAAGAGAAGGCTCTGAAAGACCCCTGTCCTCTAATGTTAATGACTCTGGGACATAGAAATGCAATATTTCTGTGAATATTAAGGATTTTAGTACTTTGCTGATTTTGAAATCACTCTTACAATTCAGGTTTTCTGAAATTAAAAAAAATCAATTAGAAGGCATTTGTTTAATTTGAGATTAATTGATAAGCTAATCAGTTATGGAAATTAAAACCTTCCCAATGTGCCCTATGGATAAAAATTTATGACCGTGAATCACAATTTTAACACTTTGTTGATTTTGGCATCACTCATGCAGCTCCGGCTTCGTTTTTAAAGTGTTCCAAACAAATCAGTTAGAAGACATTTATTTAATAGGAGATTAATGAATAAATTGATCAATTACGGAAATTAAAACATTCCCAATGTGTTTCATAGCTAGAAAACTTAAGCAATAAAAAGCACTGATCTGCATTTTTTTGGTTCTGACGCCCTTACATGTCGTAATTAAGACACAGCAAAATCACACAGAGCCACACTTGCAACTTAAAAGGATTTGATCTTTTTCAGTTAGTCCTTTCAAATGGAGTTTAAAGAAGCCAGAAGTTAAAAACTATGCGTTTCTTGTTAGAGCCTATTCAAAGGATTAAAACAAATCTTACAGAGAGAATGCACATCAAAAGCATGATGACATTCCCTGGCAGCACTCCTTCTGGCGGCTTCCTCGGAGTCTGTATCAGATATCAGGCAGTGCCCTTGATCTCCCCTTTCATGTGCTCTGCTTTGAAAACAAAATGTGTTATAAATTGACTCACAAGTTCCCAGAAAATCCACTGCTTTCAGAGGGAAGAGCTCAGAACGGGGAGCTGAGGTGATGGGGGTCCCCTGTCCCGGCCTCTAGGGGCTGTGTGGGCAGAGCGCTGGCTTCTGTGTGTCTGAGCCTGGCTTTTTTTTTTTTTTTCTTTTTAAATAAAATCTGAGGTTGGATTCCATCGGGTTTGATGGTGTTTCCTCTTCCGTGATTCTCTAACTGTACTGTTCTTTATTTTCACAGACCAGGACCTCTGGAACTTCCAAATGGACCAAGTAGGTATATCTCTCAGCTACGGCTGTTGTTGAAATAGTGTAGGCATTTGGTTATTCTTTTTCAATCCTTGCTGGTTCCCAGAAACCAGAGAAGCATTAGGTACATTAAAGGCCCTCAGCTATTTACTGCATGAATTACTAAGTGAGCTGAGTGTGGTAGTCCATATGGGCTGTTTAAACAGAATACCACAGACTGGTGGGCTTATAAACAACAGACATGGATTTCTCATAGTTCTGGGGGCTTCCGGGATCAAGGGGCCAGCAGATTCGGGGTCTGGTGAGGGCTCACTTCCTGTTCACAGATGGCATCTTCTCACTGTGTCCTCACATGGGGGAAGGGGCTGGGAGCTCTGGGGTCTTTTTCATAAGGGCACTAATCCCATCATGGGGGCTCTACCCTCATGACCTAATCACCTCCCAAAGGCCCCACCTCCTAATATCTCATCTTTAGTGATTAGGATTTTGACCTATGAATTTTGGGGAAACAAAACACTTCCGTCCACATCACTGAGATTATTAGGATCCCGCTTTGTGTAGCACGGCCTCCTGTATCTGGCTGTCTTGGCTGTGCTTGCCCAGCAGGGAGGACCAGCTTGTGTGTAGGTTAGAGAGCAGGATGGGGGTATTCTCCAGGTCATGCCCGCCTTCCCTTCATGGGAGAGTGTCAGGGATTTTTCTGTACATCGCTACATATTTTGATATATCCTAAATCGTGAACAGCTGAGTGAAGGCAACACGGAGTAGCAGAAATAATCCAGGAGCTGGGAGGACTGGATTCCGACATCAACGGTAGCGATGCTCACTGTGCAGTTTGGGGAACCTGCCTCTGGTCTCTGGGTCTGAGCCCTTCCAGCTTCAACAGGAGGGGATTGAGTGACACAAACTCAGTGAGTAGTTTCCTACTCATCGACTATAAAATTCTGTTTTCTTCAATCATTACTATGTCTGAGGAAGAAACAGGGACGTTATTAGGGGTGAAACGGAAGTGACTGCTCGCAGTTATCAGCTAGAACTTTACTAGCGGTGCAGGTCAGCTGGGAAAGGCTGCACAGCTCATCGGTTGGACAAAGCATCCTGAGAAGCAAGGGAGGCTGGGGTCCCCGTGCTGCTGACAGCATGCTCGGAGCTCAGAGGCACAGCCTGCCAGTCTGGGGGATTCGAGGACCAAGCCCTGGAAAGTGCTCCGTGCTTAGTGGGTGGTTAGGAAAATCTTTTCTTTCTTTACATTTCTTTCCAGATCTGATATTCCTCAGGAGCTGTCACCTTGCTGGGCCATGAAACATACAAACACACACACACACACACACACACACACACACTTCAAACTTGCTAGGGTGCAGTGTAATACTCAATTTAAACCTTCTCTTCTTTTAAAAAAAGACTTTTTTAGAGCAGTTTTAGGTTCACATCAAAATTGAGATGATGGTGCAGAGATTTCCCAAATGCCCCCCCATACACACATGCACGGCGTCCCCCATTATCAACATCCCCCACCAGAGTGGGGGGACATTTTTCATAATGAACCTACACTGACACATTGTCATCACCCAAAGTCCAGAGTTTACACAGGGTTCACTCGTGAATAGGATGCTCCTGTTGTGGGAAAAGGGACTGTGGCCACCGGGGCATCCAGTGGGTCCTGTCCCGTCTTTGCAGTGCCTGCTCAGTCCTACACTGGCATGTGGACAGGTACCCCACAAGAAGGAGCACCTGTGGGCTTGGCCACCTGCTGCCATCTCCTAGATAACACAGACCCAGTGGCCTCTTTGTCCTGTGCTATGTTCTCAGGGAGGGAGGGTGATGGCGGAGGGGAGCGCGTGGCCATGCCTCCTCACCCACGCAGAGACACATGAAGTCCTGCCCTGAAACCACCTTGCAGAGAAGCCGAGGAAAAGCAAAAACTGTTTCTTCTACTTACAACACTCTGACACCAGATGTGTGGATTTTCCACACCAAGCAAGTCTCCAATTCTCGGTGGACACCAATTGAGTGTCCTAAAACTTAACTCAGTTCTGACACTAATTGTCCAAAGTTGGCATAGACCTCTCAGGTTAAGGGCTCAGTCCCATAAGACCACCCCTCATCACACCTCAGATGTCAATTGCAAGTCCAGGACTCCCATACTTCTGACCAATGGGCTGTAAATCGGGGGTTCACATGACCACCTCCTGGGATTTGATTATTTGCTAGAATGGCTCACAGACCTCAGGGAAACACTTACTTATGTTTACCGGTTTACTATAAAGGGCACAACTCAGGAAGAGTCAAATGGAAGAGATTCGTAGAGCGAGGTGTGTGTTCCATGCCCTATCTGGGCACCACTCTCCCAGCACCTCCCTGTGTTCACCAACCTGGAAGCTCTCCAACGCCCTTGTGACCATTGGTCATTGAACTCAACCTCCATTCCCTCTCCCCTCCCGAAGGTCAGGAGTGAGGCTGAAAGTTCAAACCCTCCAATCCTGTGGGTGGATACTCTGGCTACCAGCCCCCATCCTGGAGCTCACAAGGGGCCCGTCTGGAGTCACCTCATTAGCATAAACTCAGGAGTGGTTGAAAGGGGCTTGTTATGAATAACAACAGATGCTCCTCTTACCTCATCACTAAGGAAATTCCAAGGGTTTAGGGACTCTGTGCCAGGAACTGGAGATGAAGACTAAATATTATATTTCTTATTATATCACAACATCACACAGAGGAAGATGAAGATGCTCAAAGTGTAACATAGACCTGAGGTCAAAATAGTCAAAAACATCACTGAAACTAAAAGAGTCTGATGTCATAAACTGGTAGGTTTCCAGTGTGTTTTCCCTTCATCCTGTGGGGCATGACCTCAGAGGAAGATAAGCCCTTACGTCATGAAATAGTTGGTGCTGTTGCCGCGTGAGGTGAGACAGGAGCTCTGGGCTGCACGACTGCGCCCGTGGATCTGGTTTCCTTCCGCTGGCAGGCTGGGTCGCTGTCTCAGGAGCCTATCTGAGAACTCTAGGGAGTCAAGGCTCAGGCATGACTGTTTTGTTGAAGGAGGGCACACGTCAGAAAGTCTCTTTTATTCCCTCAGCCCGTGTATTCTGATCCCCTCCATCGGGGTTGTGCTGAGCTCTGAGGACACACAAACATGCACAGACTGGTCCTGATCCTGATGGAGAGAAGCATGTCATGGTGTGGTTAAAATGAAATGGTATGGGGAGACTTTCTGGATGACTCAGTTAAATAATACTAATACTGTATAAGCAATGTGCATTTTTTCAGCTTTTCAAGTACCACTTTAGGGTCTCATGCAACCACATGCAAGATAGGGGTCATCACCACTTGTGGCTGACAAGCGGACGTCACTTGTTTAAATGACAGGGCTGGGACCCGAGTCTCCAAACTCCAGGTTTCATTGCCCCGCCTTTATGACGGCCCGCTCACTCACGTAGACTGGGAGGAGCAATCCAACCCACTTCTGCAAGAAGATCCATAGGCCAACGTGGGTTGTGCAGAACTCGACCTTGGGAGCAGCTCCACGGAAGACTAGGATGAGTTTCTTCCGTGACGAGATGCCTTGATGAGTTAAAGCCTCCGGGTTCCCTTAGAACAGAGAGATTCACCTGGACAGAGTGTGTGAGGGGCTGTGAGAGGAAAGGAGACCCAGGATTTTCCACCAGATGGGAGCTGATGATTAAAAGAAGCCCCCACCTCAGCCTGACTGACCTTGTCATGTCCCCCCCAGAAAATACTGTCACTGCTACTGTTTTATTTTAAAAGCACTTTACTATCCTTGAAAGAGTTGACTTATGCAAATATATATTCCTATTTACCTTCTTCTAATTCACAAACTCAGAGACTACTGAAAGTGGAGTCAGAGACCGTAGTCGTAATTGGTTTGACATCTGCCATTTTGTCTGCTCCTCTTTGCGTTCTGTTTCTCCTGATTCCCCGATTTTCGAGTGGGCTGTCAAGAACGTGGTCTCTGTTCCGGGTGGCCCAATGGGTGTGCCACATCCATGTGCACACTGTGGTGGACTCAGAGCTGGGTCCCACAGGAAGGACAATCAGAGTCATTTTACTCTGACTGATGTGGCTGTTGGGGGGAGGAGGGATTGTTCCCTCTTGAGGTCGAGAGTGTTAAGGACCACGTCCAGGGGACATCAAGAATCTCACTGACACCTTCAGAGTGTGGCCGACCCCTGGGGAAATAACACAGTGTGTTCAAGGTCACTGTGCTATTCACCGTTGGCACTAAGAATAGAGTGCAGATTCCAAGACTCCACATACGTGATGAGAGTCACGCATTCAAGTAATTCAGGGTAATTTCTCAGGTACAAACAGAGTCTGAATTCACAAATGCAGACCATCTTAATTCACCAAGTTCTCTGACATATGGTTCCTCTGGGGTGAGGAGAATTTGATCCTTAACATATTAAATGTTATTGAATAGGCTGTAAATGAATCTCATACTTAATTTATGTTTTTAATGTTTCTTTAGTTAGATTGTAAACCCATTCTGCTTTCTCCCAGGGTCTTCCCTGAGACCAGGAAAACTGCCTGCTTTCAATTTTCTGATAACTGAGTTTTTCCCCATAATGAACTAACAAATATCTTAATTAGTGATTCTCATTTCCACTTTTAGTTTGCTCAGAATTAAGCAACGTAATGCTTCTGTGGATGCTCTAAGTGTTTAAATAGAGACATCCAGGAATCGAATTCTCATTTCCCTACAGATTATCTGATTACATAGGAGCAAATGCAGCCAACTCTCAATTATTCATGCTAATGGGAGCAGAGATGACTTGAGAACATGAAATCCATAGAGCTCAGAAGCCTTTTTTCCCATTTATTTCAACCTTTCCACCCAGCATTTGACAAGCAGCGCTAATGAGCAGCAAGGTTGACTGTCTCAGATTCCCTCTTCTCTCCATACTTGCAAACCTAGGCTAATGAGCAGCCAGCCCACAAACAGGAGGAAGAGAGAAGAAGCAAGATGCATGGATAATCCCCCAACTGGAGCACGATGCTTAACTAATTGCGATCTCCTGGTACATGAGCAAGTTGGATTTAGAATCTATTGGAAAGATTTGCACCAAAAGGGCTGGCATTGGGAATGGTGTTGGGGTAAAGGGAGAATCTGCTTATCATTATTCTTCCTACAGGAAAATCTCCCTCATTACATGGCAAATACATTGTACAAAACTGGTCCCATCTCAGCACCACTGTGTCTTAATGTTGTATAATTTACCACCCTGTTTTGTCTGGCGGTGAGGTCTTGACTCTCTCTCCTTTTAGATAGTGTTTCCTATGCCTGTGTTTCCACAATATTTTGGCATGTATTATTGCTACTTTTAAGATTTGAACCCAAAACATACTTTATTTTCAAACTTTTATATTTCACCCTTGGCCTTTTGTTGTGAGTATATATGAGCACTGTGTTAACACCTTCATTGATCTTGTTTCAAGGTGAAGTAGGATTTACCTCTGCTTTGAAGCTTCTCTCTCAGAAGTGGTAGCTGGTTCATTATATTTAGATTCAGATTTCCTTATTCCCTCAGTGGAGAGGTAAGTGCTACAAGAGAGACAGATCAGTAAGAAGGGCAGTTAAGATTGTCAACAGCTGGGAAGAGGAAGAGAATGAATTCCAAGAAAGAAATTAGGAGGTTATTGTCGAACTTTTGAATGCAGAAGCCAGAGGCCCCTGTATTATCGTGACCTTAAACATTTGTTGAACACTTGATACACTTGCTAGGAACCCTACTAACTTATTTGCAGGTATTATCTCAAATTTTCACAATAATCTAATAAGCACACCCCATTTTAATCCCCATTTTATTGATGAGCAAACTGAAGCTTTGAGAGGTTAAATTACTTGCCCAAGACCTCACAGGTAGTAAACTTAGTAATCTGACTCCAAAATAAGGGGTCTTATCCACTATTATATTTTTCCTTCACATTTAAATGTCATGAGAAAAATAGGAAGCTTGAGGGTGAAACCAGATTTTTAAAAATGACTTAAAATGCATTTTTCCACATAGAGGAGACCTAGGCATGTATATAGACCTCTTAATGAATCAATCAAGAGGATGAAAATGAAGACAGAGGGGAACTTCCTTAAAAAGTTCCTTAAAAAGAAATATGGATATCACTACACACCTATCAGAATGGCCAAAATCCAGAGCATTGACACCACCACATGCTGATGAGGATGTGGAGCAACAGGAACTCTCACTCGTTGCTGGTGGGAATGCAAAATGGTGCAGCCACTTTGTGACAGTTTGTTGGTTTCTTAAAAAACTGAACCTCCTTTTACTATATGATCCAGCAATCATGCTCCTTGGTATTTATCTGAAGAAGTTGAAAACTTACGTCCACACAAAACCTGCACGTGGATGTTTATAGCAGCTTTATTCATAATTGCCAAAACTTGAAACAACCCAGATGTCCTTCAGTGGGTGAATAGATAAATAAACTGTGGTCCATCCAGACAATGGAATATTATTCCACACTAAAAAGAAATGAGCTATCAAGCTGTGAAAAGACATGGAGGAAACTTAAATGTATATGACTAAGTGAAAGAGGTCAGTCTGAAAAGGCCACATACTGTGTTATTCCAACTATGTGACATTCTGGAGAAGACAAAACTATGGAGACAGTAAAAAGATCAGTGGTTGCCAAGGGTTGATGGGAGAAGGAGGGATGAATAGATGGAGCACAGAGGATTTTCAGGACAGTGAAACTACTCTGTATGATTCTATAATGGTGGATACATGTCATTATCCATTTGTCAAACCCGTAGAATGTACGGCACCCAGAGTGAACCCTAATGTAAACTACGAACTCTGGGTGATGATGACGTGTCAGTGTAGGTTCATCAATTGCAATGAATGTCCCACTCTGGTGGGGCTGTTGATAATGGGGGAGGATGTGCGTGTGTAGGGGCAGGGGGTATATGGGACCTCTCTGTACCTTCCTTTCAATTTTATTGTAGACCTAAAACTGCTCTAAAATAACAGTCTTTAAAAAAATTAAAAAGAAAAAAAGAAACCTGAGAGGCAGAAAAGAATCAACATTCAGGTGTAGGGCCGAGCCTAGCCAGTGGTGGCCACTGCAGGCTTGAGCATAAAAATATATGGAGACATTTTGAGGTGGATCAGAAAGAGGTTGGGGACACTGACACTTTGATGGAGTGTTCTTATACCTCATTAACAGGTGGGAGAGGTGACAATGTTTGCTTCTGAGGATCTTTTTAAGTGGGAAAGGGTATTTTTTATGATTGTTGTCATGAGACAGTTATATTCGACTTCAAAAATATGTTAATATATTACCTTGATAAAATTAAAATTTAACTCTAAAGGGAAGAAATACAGTAACTTTTGGCTAAAGTGGTGATTTATGGCAGCATATCTTGGAGACAATAATTTATATTAAGGTATTTATTCTAGAAACTCAAACTTACTATCATGTCGATTTTCTGATTCTTCGTATAACACACTGGGCGCTATGGAGGAATACATACAGGGAAAAAAATGGATAAAAGTGTTCAAAAGTGAAAAAATAAAGACGTAAGAAACTTAGAAAGTTCAAAATCATTGGGACTATTGAACCACAGTTGAAAGGACACAGTCAAATAAAACCACACACAGAAACCTGGGAGAAGGGTGGTGGAGTTCTCAGCCGTCATGGAGAGGAGGGAGTGAAGTGGATTTAATGAACAAATGAATTGTCCACTGCACCATCACTGTGAGTGGGTGGTGGTGTTTAGATTTGTAGCATTTCAATGGTAATTCCATAGGTGGATGTCATTCCTTCATCACAGATTTTTTTTTCTCTCTCCAGCAGTCAAAAGCAGTTGCCCACTCTGTGCATCTCCCTCTCTAAGCCAGAAACTTCTGGAAGGAAATTAGTCATCATGCATTTATTTATTTATTTATTTATTTTTGGTGAGGAAGATTGGCCCTGAGCTAACATCTCTGCCTATCTTCCTCTATTTTGTATGTGGGTCACCCCCACAGCATGGCTTGATGAGCCGGGCATGGGTCCTCACCCGGGATCCGAACCTGCGAACCCCAGGCCTCTGAAGTGGAGTGCATGAATTTAACCACTACGCCACCGGGCCAGCCCCCAACCCATGCACTTTTTTACGACAAGGAAACATCTAAATATTTTGGCAGAGAAACGAATTAGTTCAACATCATAATTTGCGTAAAGAGCTTTCCTCAACTGTTTTTCAGAGAAGCATCGCACTTACACTTTCTGCTTCTAATCATGTACGGAGTTAGCAGGTGGGAGCTTCAAGCTGTTAATGTGGTTAAGCCCATGGATTTCCCTGGAAATGAAAAGACTTGTTAACCAGGCAAAAGTTCCCTGGGGTCTCAAGTCAGAGAGTCTGAGAGCGGGGTTCTTAGCTGCTGTGTGGTGAATTCATAGAGTGAAGCCTGGTTTTCTGTCCTTGGTGTGATCACTGGGGACAACGAGGGCTCGGGGAACAGATTTGTTTTTGCTCTGTGTGAAAATGTGCTATATAATCTGCTGCCTCTTTTGTCCCCAGGCAGACTCATGTATCCCTGGGCCCAAGTCCCTCGTGAGCTCTGAAAAGCCTTGTTTGGCTCAGGGGGTACACCCTACGTACTCCTCAGACGCTGGGCTTCACTCTGATTCCTCCAGCATCTTCCCCGCCTCTGAGGCCTGGGGGAGGGGAAGAATCATCAAGGTCAGGCCCACACGGCTCTTTTCCAAAATGCCCTCTGTCTCAAATATCTAGGGATTTGCCTACACTTTGCCCTTATGAGAACAATCTATATCACTTACGTTAATGCCTTCCTTTTGACATTAACTCCCACAAAAGTTTCAACATGGCCGTAATACGTTCCTTGAGTATTTATGCATCGACTTTCCCATCTTCCAATTTATTTTCTAACAGTCTTGTTTCGGCACGAAGTCGCTTTAATAACTCTCCGTTACTCATCTTCCTTCCCTCTTTATTGGGGTGTGTAAATCTCACTTTAATCAGCTATTTGGCTCATTCCCTCTGCAAATGCACCCTTCATGTTTATCTTTCCCTTTGCTTTATTACATGTTCCCTTCCTTATGGATTCTGGTTGAGATACTTTTTAAGGTTGAACAAAATAATGCAAGTGTTTGGAATAAAATGCACTGGATCGGAGTGGAGGAATTCAGGCTCCCGGCACAGCCTCAGACACTCCTGGTACACTTTCCCCATGGCTGGGACCAGCTCTCCTCTTTCTGAGTCTCCAGCAGTGCCATCTGCTTGGGCTTCGAGTCAGAACCTAGATCATGCTGGGTGGTGAGAGACAACTAACAGGGCAGAACCCCTAACCAAGGCCGCATTCACTAATCTGTCAGGTCATCACTGATGCCCCCGTTCCAAATGCACCCTGCCTTCGGAGCTTACCAGGGCCACCACTCCTACCTGGGGCCACGCTTCCACACTTTGGGGAAGTTCCTCTTCCTATAAGTGAGAGACAGTTTCTTCCTCTGTCAATGGATTGACTGTATCTTCCTTTCAGGGTGTTTGCAAGGATTTGAGCTAATCACATCTAGAGAGGTGCCGGCAGAGTCTACCAGAACATCATCATAAAGTCTCAACATGTCAAGTCTCTCCTCCCTGAGACAGGCAACGTGCAGTCTCACCATCATCCAACAAATTCCCTCCCTACTACTCTGAGGACACATTCAGGAGTAAAACAAGAAGCTTGAGCAGAGGTTCTAGAAACAAGAGGCTTTGTCTTGAAGGCCTGATGCTTAGTTACCCATAAGCATTGCTGCAAACTCTGCTGGCCTCCTAAGTGCTTCATCCCCAGAAAGAAGGCAGATTTAGCCCTAAGTAAATATTGCCACAGCCCCGTAGGTGGTCTCCAAGTCCACTCTGGCCAGAGCGGTTCTTTGAACAAATTCAGCTGACTACGGCACTTCTCAGAACCGTCCAAGGACTCCTGTCTCTCAGAGCAAAAGCCAATGTGCCTGCAATGGCCAGAAGCCTAGTCTGCTCCTCATCTCTCACCCCTTGCCTTCTTGAGTGCATTGCCCGAGACTCTTCCTCTGGCTGGTGCCCTTTCATCCATTCGGGCCCCTGACCTTTCCTCGAACAGGGCATCCATGCCTCAGGGCATTTGCATGGCTGCTGCCCTTTCTGGACAGCTCTTTCCCCAGATAGCCCCGTGACTCCACCTCCAGGTGACCATCCCAATGAGGCCTGTAATACTCTGCTCGATTTCTATATAGCCCACAGTATCTTATGATATACTATAAAATCCACTTATTTATCATGTTTATTTTACTCCCCCATCTTCTGCTCAAATATAAGCTCCAAGAGGGCAAGGATTTTGTCTATTTTATGAAGTAATAAATCACAATTCCTGGAAGCATGCCTGGTACATAGTGAGTGATCTGTAAATATTGATTGACTATTAATCACTTTAACTGATTCCTTCTATAGTACATGATGTAAATAAATTATAACCCATAAAATATGAATCTACAGGTTTACAGATGAAGAGTTACTGTTACCTGTCTCTACAAAATTGTTTTTTTATCCATGTCTGCTACTTTCTCTGATAATAACGCATTTAATAAAGTTGGCCTGTAGTGTTCTTGCTTTTTCCACTTGCTTCGCTCCCCGACTATGGAGTGAATGGATGTTTACACACAGGAGGGCCTTAATGGGCTCCTACGTACAGAAAACACCATAGTTGGTTGTGTGTTGTTTTGTTTGGATACACCAGCTACTATGCACTTGGATTCAGTCAATGAACGTCCACATCTTGCTTTGGCCCCATCATGTGGTGAGCCCTGGGGGCTAGTTTTACTGCTTTAAGCCTCATTTACCTCACTGGGGACTAGGCGATTATAACAGTTCCTACCTCATGTTGTTAAAATGAGCAAATGACTTTATTTACAGTATTTCTCACATGGCCTGGCTCATAGGAAACAATCAATAGGTGAATGTTTTTATTATTAGGTATTCGAACTGAATTTTGAAGTCTTATGATTGTTGGGAGACAGTTCTCTATGGGTCTCTTGTGTTTCTGCACATCATGCAGGCAAGGCATTGATAGCTTTTGTTTTAAACTATCTTTTAAAAAATGCTTGTATAGTGAACACCTTGGTGGACAAAGACAGTGCCTCTCTCCAGAACAAGGGGGCAGGTTTGTGTACTGTCTGGTACAAGGAAGGTCATGTCTCCACCAGAGCAAAGATTGGATGGGCTTCCTGCCCATCATACGATATTTGGGTTCTCTGAGGCTGGGGCTCCTCTCCTGTACCTCCCAGTGTGTAGGTGTCATGTCCTGTGGGAATCAGGCCTCAAGGAGCCAGTGCCAGTGCTGAGAGTCCAGCCACTGCCCTGGAGTGAATAGTGACATCCTGTGTCTCTAACCTGGCCCTCTCTTGTCTTCCACCAGCATCCATGAAGTCCATGAAATCTCAGGCCCTTCAGAGTTCTTACTAGTGATTCTCAAAGTGGAGCTTTCTCAGGTGGGAGCGCACTGGGGTCAAATTATCCAGCTTTGACCTTTCAATATTTGCAACGACTTTTAGTAATTAAGAACTGTCCCAAATGGCTGTGTCATGTCATCTACTTAAAAGAGCTGTACTATGTGTGCTATGTAAATGTTCATTATTATGACAAGGTAATACACAACTCTGTTACAACCTAGGGAAGGCAGAAAATAACAGGTTCCTATTGAATAAAGTTATATATGTGCATCTGTTACTATATCACACATATACGTATTTGTACATACATACAATTTCCTGTTGTGTAATAGACTTCTCTTTTTAATAGGTCCCTGTTAATAACAAAGAGCTCGTCAAGTGCTTGGACGTGTGACCAAATCTAGAGTTTGACCGGCACTCACAGGAGCAGCAGCTGTTGGCCCGACTCTAGCACATTGCAACTGTGAAACAGCAGGATCTGCCAGATCTTCTGAGAAGCTAAAATGAAACAATGTGAAAAGCAGATACCAAATGGATGAGTGAAGCCTTTGTCCTAGTCCCCGAGGGTCATCACTGCCTCTAGGATTGCACTCTGGACTCTGGGTAACTCTCGACTCCTTTCCGTGGTCACTTCTCTTTTCTCATTCTTTCTCCTTCATTCTCTCTTGGTTCCACTTGAAATTTACTCACAGTCACAATGGCTTTTGTTGGAGAGCAGTGTTCATGTTTCAGAGCACTTTTGCACACAACAAACACATCTATCCTTAGATCAACCAGGGTAAGGTCGAGTTATTACAGATGTGGAAACTGAGGCCCAGAGACATTGCCGTGCTTGGATGTGGTCAACAGTGCTTAAATTTAAAACTGACGTGAGGGTCATTTATTCTTGATATGAAATGAGCAATATTGCCCATAACCTTCCTAACAGATGCCAAACTTCAGCCTGAACACTTACAGTTGGGAAGCTCATAATATTTGTAGCAGAATTAAAATAGAATGGACTGTCCTATTTTGTTAAAAAATTCTTTATCTGCCCACATTTTTCCCCTTGAAATTGCTAGTTTAATTCTCACCTCTGGATTCCTTCAAGATACACAGAACCCATTTTTTCAAATGGTAGTCCTTTAAACATTCCTACAACTTCCATTTTTCATCACACTTTCTTTATTTTTTCTTTTTTTTAAATTTTTTGTTTATTGCAGTAACATTGGTTTATAACATTGTATAAATTTCAGGTGTACATCATTGTACTTCTATTTCTGCATAGATTTCATCATGTTCATCACCCAAATACTAATTACAACCATCACCACACACATGTGCTGAATTATCCCTTTCACACTCCTCCCTCCCCGCTTCCCCTCTGGTAACCACCAATCCAATTTCTGTGTCTATGTGTTTGTTGTTGTTTTTAACTTCTACTTAATGGAGGAAATCATACGGTATTTGACCTTCTCCCTCTGACTTATTTCACTTTGCACAATACCCTCAATGTCCATCTGTGTTGTCACAAATGGTTAGATTTCATCGTTTCTTATGGCTGAGTAGTAGTCCACTGTGTATATATACCACATCTTCTTTATCCATTCGTCCCTTGATGGACACTTAGGTTGCTTCCAAGTCTTGGCTATTGTGAATAATGCTGCAATGAACACAGGGGTGCATGTATCTGTACACACTGGTGTTTTCAAGTTCTTTGAATAAATACCCAGCAGTGGAATAGCTGGATCATATGGTAGTTCTATCCTTGATTTTTTGAGGAATCTCCATACTGTTTTCCATAGTGGCTGCACCAGTTTGCACTCCCACCGGCAGTGTATGAGAGTTCCCTTCTCTCCACATCCTCTCCAACACATCTTGTTTCCTGTCTTGTTAATTATAGCCATTCTGATGGGCGTGAGGTAATATCTCATTGTAGTTTTGATTTGCATTTCCCTGATAGGTAATGATTTTGAACATCTTTTCATGTGTCTGTTGGCCATCTGTATATCTTCTTTGGAGAAATGTCCGTTCAGGTCTTTTGCCTATTTTTTAATTGGGTTGTTAGTTTTTTTGTTGTTGAGATGCATGAGTTCTTTATGTATTTTGGAGATTAACCCCTTATCAGATGTATGGTTTGCAAATATCTTCTCCCAGTTGTTAGGTTGTCTTTTCGTTTTGTTGATGGTTTCCTTTGCTGTGCAGAAGCTTTTTAGTTTGATGTAGTCCCATTTGTTTATTTTTTCTATTATTTCTCTTGCCCAGTCAGACATGGTGCTTGAAAATATGTTGCTAAGACCGATGTCGAAGAGCGTACTTCGGTTTTTGGATGGAATGCTCTGTATATATCTACTAGGTCCATCTGTTCAAGTGTGTCATTTAAGGCCAATGTTTCCTTATTAATCTTCTGTTTGGATGATCTATCTGTTGGTGTAAGTGTAGTGTTAAAGTCCCCTACTATTATTGTGTTACTGTCTATTTCTCTTTTCACGTCTGTTAATAATTGCTTTATATATTTAGGTGCACCTACATTGGGTGCGTAGATATTTACAAGTGTTATATCCTCTTGTTGGATTGTTCCCTTGATCATTACATAATGCCCTTCTTTGTCTCTTTTTACAGTTTTTGTTTTAAAGTCTATTTTGTCTGATAGGAGTATTGCTACCCCAGCTTTCTTTTCATTGCCATTTGTGTGGAGTATCTTTTTCCGTCCCTTCACTTTCAGTTTGTGAGTGTCTGTAGGTCTGAAGTGTGTCTCTTGTATGCAGCATATATATGGGTCTTGTTGTTTTATCCAATCAGCCACCCTATGCCTTTTAAGTGGAGCATTTAGTCCATTGATGTTTAAAGTAGCTATTGATAAGTATGTACTTACTGCCATTTTTACCTTTTTTTCCCTCAGTGTTTTAGTAGTCCTTCTCTGTTCCTTTCTCCTTCTATGCAGAATTGATGGTGTCTTTAGTTTGACCTCTGTCTGAAAGCTCTACTCTTTAACTCCCCTCCTCCCTCATTTTATGTTTTTGATATCATATCTAACCTCTTTTTTGTGCATTTGTATCCATTACCCTCTTATCATGGAAATAGATAATTTTTCCTATTTGTGGTCTTCTCTTTTCCCCTTAAATCAGTCCCTTTAACATTTCTTGTAGTACTGGTTTTTTGGTGACAAACTCCTTTAATTTTTGCTTGTCTGGGAAATTTTTGATCTCTCCTTCCGTTTTGAATGATAACCTTGCTGGGTAGAGTATTCTTGGCTGTAAGTTTTTTCCTTTTAGCACTTTAAATATATCATGTCACTCTCGTCTAGCCTGTAAGGTTTCTGCTGAGAAGTCAGCTAACAGCCTTATGGGGTTTCCTTTGTATGTAACTTGTCTTTCTCTTGAGGCTTTTAGGATTCTCTCTTTATCTTTAATTCTGGACATTTTGGTTATGATGTGTCTTGGCATGGGCCTCTTTGGGTTTACCTTGTTTGGGGCTCTCTGTGCTTCCTGTACCTGGATGTCTGTTTCCTTCCTTAGGTTAGGGAAGTTTTCATCTATTATTTCTTGAAATAGATTCTCTGCCCCTTTGTCTCGCTCTTCTCCTTCCAGGACACCTTGACATGGATGTTAGTTCGCTTGATGTTGTCCCAGAGGTCCCTTAGACTGTCCTCACTCTTTTTAATTCTTTTTTTTTTTACCTGTTCAGCTTGGGTAATTTCTTCTAGTCTTTCATCCAGCTCACAGATCCGTTCTTCTGTATCCTCTACTCTGCTTTTGAGTCCCTCTAGTGAATTTTACATTTCCAGTATTGTATTCTTCATTTCTGATTGGTTCTTTTTTATATCTTCCATTTCTTTGTTGACAATCTCACTGAGTTCATCTATTCTTCTCCCCAGATCAGTGAGCATCCTTAACACTCTTAGTTGGAACTCTCTGTCGGGTAGGTTGCTCATTTCTGTTTCACTTCATTCCTTTTCTGGGGTTTTGTCCTGTTCCCTTACTTGGAATGTATTCTTTTGCCTCCTCATTTTGCCTCTTTCCCTGTGCTTGTGTCTATGTATTAGGTAGGTCAGCTACGTTTCCTGCTCTTGGATAGGTGACCTTATATAAGTGATGCCTTAGGAGGCCTGCAGTGTGCTTCTCTCAGTTCTCAATGTTCCAGGGGTGACCCCTATGTGGGCTACGTGTGTCCTTCTGTTGTGGCCTGTTTGCTCTCCCTATAGGCGCCCAGGAGGCTGAGTAATGCTCCTGGCCAGCTGTTGTAATGCTCAGCTGCTTGCAGTTGTTGTGGGCCCTTCAGTCTCTTTATCAGGTGTGGGGAGCCCCAGCACAGTTGGTTGCAAGTTCTAATACCATATTTGTGTTGCAGTATTTCTTTTAAGTGAGTAGGCCCCCAGCGTGGCAGGTTGTTAGGCTCAGGGCCTTACAATTGCTATAAGCCTCCAGCCTTTAGGTCTCTTGTCAGCTCTCTGAGGATTGCAGCTGGGCGGGGCTGGCCTCAGGCATGGGAGCACCCAATTGCTTCAGGCTTTGTAAGGTGGGGCAAACCCCCTATGTGGGTCTTTGAGAAGCACAAGTCTTCTGCAGCTGACAGGCCCTGCCGCCCACAGGTCCACACACACAGTCAACACAGTCCTGCCCCGTGTGCTCGCCCCGACCTCCTCAAGTGGACCCAGTTTCTCCACAGGCGGGAGCCCCACACACTCCACCACTGCCCCCACACTCTCCACCTGCTCCTTGTGCATGCCCTGCCCCACTGAATTCGGCTCAGTTGCCAGGCTGCAGAGAATCCAGTCACCAATCTATGCAGGCCCACAAGTTGCCTGAGGGCTTGTTGGTGGGTGGGGCCAGTCTCTAGGGTGGGCTGCCTGCCCTGGCTGAGCTGGATTAAATTGGTGCTCTAGTGGGTGGGGCAGACCCGGACTAGCAGGCCTCAGGGAGAACTCCAATGGCGTCTGTGTCAGCATGCCCACACCAGGCCACAACAATGGCCGCTGCCCATTTCCCAGTCCCTGGAGAGGTCTCACTTCTTATGGAGATGCACTCAGGGCCTATCAGGTGAGTCTCTTTTCACCCAAGCACTCTGTACCTTTCTTTCTGGTGATTTTAGGTTGCTTTCTGAAATGCGTGGGTTTGCGCGTGAGCCCATTAAGAGCCGGTTTTAATTTCTTTGTGAAT
This sequence comes from Ceratotherium simum simum, assembly GCF_057802395.1. NCBI lineage: Eukaryota > Metazoa > Chordata > Mammalia > Perissodactyla > Rhinocerotidae > Ceratotherium > Ceratotherium simum. Next base: position 1,898,920 of record NC_141927.1, read on the forward strand.
CAGCTTTTCTGGGGGTACTCCCCAATATTTTAGTAGCAGGCGAAGTCAGATATTATGCCACTCATCTGGATTGTGCTGGGTCCACAGAATGCCCACAGCAGGAGCACTCCCCAGCTCAGGGCCACGCTCCTCCAGGGAGGGCTACGTAACTTTGGGCTGTTCCCGGGTGGCCGTGAGGCTGGCGGCTTGTGAAGACGGCATTTTTTTCCCTCCAGAGGGGAATTTCTGCCTCTTCCACCTCAATTAGGATTGTCCTTTGTTGCAGGAGTTCCTCTTATCTAGTTTTCCATTCTCCTTCAGGGGTAATTTTTCCACGAGTAGTTGTAAATTGGCTGTGTCTGCGAGAGGAGGTGAGTTCAGAGTCTGCCTATGCCACCATCTTGACTTCTTCCATCACACTTTCTTGAGGCAAACAGCCTTCACAAATTTCACTGTGAGCCATTTGACATTGTTTCTAGAGCCTTCCCTAGCTTAGTTGCTCTTTGCAAATTTTTCTGGTATATCGAGGTTTCTTTTAAAATATGAAATTCAAACTAAACACAGCATCTTGCATGTTAACTAATCAGTCTGTGTAAAAACTATTACCCCTTGTAGTGGATACATAATTTCCAATCTAAGAAGCAAATGGTTTTTAAGAAGCAATGGGATATTATTAACCCATAGAATTATACAGTCAACTTAAACATACAGATAGTATTTTCAAATGAACTACATTGTATACATTTATCAACATATACATTGATTACATTGTATAAGGTTAGCACAAGACATGTCTTTCAGATGCATATACCCACTGTCCATCCCCTTCTGTTACTGACTGAATTGTGTCCACCCTCAAAATTCATATGTTGAAGCCCTAACCCCACCCCCAATGTGACTCTATTTGGAATGGGGCCTTTGAGGAGGAAATTACAGTTAAATAAGGTCATAGGGTGGGCCCCTAATTCAATACAACTGGTGTCCTTATAAGAAGAGGAGATTAGGACACAGACACACACAGAGGAACAACCATGTGAAGACACATGGAAAAGGCAGCTTCTACAAGCCAAGGAGAGAGGCCTCAGGAGAAACCAACCCTGCTGACACCCTGATCTTGGACTTCCAGCCTCTAGATCTGTGAGAAATAAATGCCTGTAGTTTAAGCCACCCTGTCTGTAGTACTTTGTTATGTCAGCTCTAGCAGACTAATACACTCACTCTGTGGGACATGATTGTGTAAACACACAATGGAGCCAGCCTTACGGTCCAGACCAAAGACTTATGGCTCTTCAACACTGACAAGCAGATACTATCAAAGAATATATATATCTTACCAAGCACTTTGGGGAACTGAAGCAGCAATCTTTAGGTACTTTGGGTCTTCATTGCTTATGAGTAAATTCATCCACCTGAGTGAGTTATTATTACCACCACTGAGGAATATTGAAAGTGGACATCCTTTGGTAATGAGTCATTTGAATTAACTTCTTATAGGGCAACCCTTCCTTCTCTCAATAGGATTAGGGAGTTCCTCCTAAATGCTGGCTCTCTCTCAGTTCTGTGGAAAGGGTGGCGGGTGAGGTCCCTGCGCTCAGGGAGCTCAGCAATCAAGTGACAGCTTAAGACACTAGGTAGAAAATGCAAGAGAGAGCAGATGGATCTGAAGGTCCCGGTGCCCTAACCTTTGGAGGGCTCCTCCGAGGTCTGCAGTTTCCATCGGCAAGAAGTAAAGCAGTGCTTGGGACCTGCAGGCCCCCTCTTTAGATCCGTTTGTGCCAGAAAACCTCCAGTCCAGCCAGGCGAAAAGGCAGAGAACACACAGGACCTCTGAAACAAGACTTTTTCTTGAGCAGTGCCAAATCATCTCAAGTGATTGCAATGCCGTCTTACCCATTTTCTTTATTTCTTGGTTCGTTTGCATGGAGAACTTACACATGGGATGCTTTGGCTTTCTGTAGGGAGCAGAGTTAATTGAAGTAATAGGTGTCTCTGTGGCTGAAGGAAGGGAGAGAGGAAGCAGGGGCTTCCTGGGGGAGACAGGAGCAGGCAGAGGTGGAGGCTGCCTGAGAGGTGGGTGGAAGGTGGGGTGGGGAGTGAGGTCAGCAGAGAGCAAGCTGGGAGGGGGCAGAGGTCAGTTGTCTGTCCTCTGACTGAAGAGGGCTGGCCTGGGCTGGGCTGGCCCATGGACATCTTCCGTGCAAATTGGAGTTGGGCCTCCGTGAGATTCAGCGGCCGGCTGTGGGCTGCAAAGCTTCTGTTGGCTGTTCTGAAGACAAGAGGGAAGACGCCATCTAGCAAGATTTAGGGATATTTGGGGGAAAAGAACAGAAGTCATTTTAATGTTTAAAGGTTGTGCACACCCATGTTATGGAAAGTGAGGAAAGAAATCTGACGGATTTCATTAAGGGCGGACAAGGTGGTAGTTCATCCTGGTGGTCAAGGTTGGCTGGTGTTTGCTCAAATTCTGCAGCGTCGATGTCACTGTACTGCCCAGCGGAGGCCACATCCTGTGTGCCACCACACTGTGTGATTTTGAGAGGTCCCCTGTGTTCCTCCCAGGTCATCCCTCTGCTCATTCATCCTTTGTGCCCGAAGCAGGCTGCATTTTAAATGACATTATTAAAAAACTAGACACCTAGTTAATTTCTTTTACATGCAGTGTTCCCGATTCACATTCAGGAAGTAAACACATCCTGAGGCAGGCATTTTCGTGCACCTGTAAATCAGGTGGATGTCTTGGGAGATTATTAGTTCTATTATGCTGCGTTGTAGGTGGGAAGTAATTTGCTTCCTTTGTTGTTTTTGATCCATGTTTCTCATCCTCTCCAAGTTGAAATTGTTTATCCAAACAGTGCAAGTAAAGAACTGGGAGGAAGGGAGATTAAAATAAGAAGGATGTTCTCTGCTTTAAAAATGCAGTGCTGAGCAGACATATCTCATGAGATGAAGCCCAGTCCCAGAAGCCTGGGAGGAGGAAAGATTAATTAAAACCCACGGCTGGGATGGGGAATTTAAAGTGTGTTTGTAAACTATTAAATTTTGTTTTCTTTTTTTAAAAATAATTACCAGCAGGCGATGAGGCTGAAAGGACAAAGGAAAAGTTTACCCACATCTTTATAAAAATAATCATTATTTAAACAGACTCGAGAATAACTGTATGCTCTTGGGAGCTACCATGGGTTAAAATGTTAAAGGTGAATTTAGGCGTATTTTTAAGATAGTGAACTTGGTGACTTTAGAAAAGGGATGGCAAAAGGCATTTGATTGAAATAAAGAGAGGAGACAGTATTTCCAGTTCATCTCTCTCCTGTTGTCATATCCTTCCTCAAGGGGCAAATAACTAATAACAACATATATTATATATATAACGTATACCTAATATATAATATTTTTATATGTACCATATATAATAATAGTATGTCATATGCCTATAGTGTTCTTTTATAATTGACTAATGTTTCTTTTACTTATTTTTGTAAAAACTGTCCTGATTTGCTGATAAGATGTTTAAATAACCGTGATGACTGAATGAGACAGTGCTGGTAACGCAATAGAGCGGTGCCTGCACCGTGGTGCCAGACTCAGGACCACGCTTCCTGTCAGGGTCTACACTTCTCTCAGGGAGAGAACCAGGTACGAATCCTTTTTTTTTTTTTTTTGCATTTGAAGTCTACTGGAGACAAGTCGCAAGAAGGTACAGCCCATATTTTTCCATTTCTGAATTCCCAATGTCTGACTCTTGGTAGGTGCTGGATATATGTATCTGAATGAGTTGATTAGCAATTGATCCTCATCAATAAAAAGGAAGCCCAGCTATGTCTATATTTTTACCTCGCACAAGTCATGGTAAAGTAACACAGTACAGTGATTAAGAGTTTGAGCTGTAGAATTTGACAGACTGCTGATTCACTTCTGGATGGGTGGCTCATTAACAGTGTGTCCTGGGATGAGTTACTTTAATCCCAGATCCCTCCTTTATAAAGTGGACACACTAACTCTCCCTTGCTTATGCAGGCGTATCCACCTCACAACACGTTTCATTCTACGTACTTTATGTATTTATCTGTGTGCTTACCTTCCTTCTGCTCTGCTGGTGTTTAGGCCCCACGGGGGCAGGACTGCGTCTGTTCAGTTCATCGCCAGCACTCAGGACAGTCAGGACCTCAGTGACTGACTGTTGAATGAAAGACCCCGTAAAGCTGGAATGAGGTGTTAACAGAGCGCCTGGTGCACAGCAAGTCCCTGTTTAATTAATGTTGGCACTGGCACTTTCTGTTATCATTATTAATAGGATACAGAGGAGGACAGAGAGGAGGTTTTATAGATTTTGCTACACACAGAAAGTTGAAGTAGGTTAAATGTGTATAAGGTTTGCATTAATAAATGGATGGGATTTGTTTATAATTAACATATTAATTGCTTTTATGCAAATCAGAACTTTAAAATAAAAGTGTTTGAAAATAGTTTGCTCTCTTGAATGGAAATTTACTCATTGTTTCTACCTTCTTGTATTTGTTGCAAACAAACTTTTTTTTCTGTATTAAAAGTCTTCAGATAAGGATGTGCAGCTATGACATACAACTATCTACTGGGGCTTTGGGGGGAAAGATAAATAAAAAAATTATAAAAAAAATCTTCAGATATTTGAAGGATGGTCTACTAATACTCTTAATTCTTCCACTTTATGAGCTCCTGATTCCAGTTTGAGCAGAATTCTAAACCAGAAAAAGAATTCACTTTTTAATTTTAAGCTCCATTATTTCCAAAAAGACTCCTGACTCTTAGATTATGTTACCATTTCCACTGTAATTCTTAGTAGGAAAACCCTACATACCACCTGGGCCACTTCAGTTGTATTGTAAATTGTAGTTTTTAGAATTCAGGTGCTAATTTCTGATGAGAGAAAGATGATGACAACAGTATCCTTTCAGGGAAGTGGATTATAACATCACCGAGTCTTTCATTAAATTTTAATGGGACTTCCACATTTCCCTCAGAGAGTGAGGCATTGCCTAACTGTTAAATGTTGTCCATCTTACAGGTCATTTAATCCCTAGAGTTTTAAGAGTAAGTTAGTATTTTTACATCGTGCACTCTGAAAAAGTTTTCTGTCTGTATAGGGAACAATAGAAAGATGGATACTATGTTAATTATTTGGCTACTTTAGAATGACTCAATTATAGTAACAATTTGCTATGTGATTTTTTGGCGTATTTCCTGTGTTTATTAAAAAGTAGTTACTCCAGCAATTATATAATGAAACCAACCTGTTTATGTTTGAGCTGAAACTCTTTGTTATTTTCATGTCTCTTTAATTTTCTTTCATTCATTTCTCTTTCTAGCACCTATTTTCTAGATTTCATATTAACTGCTGATGACTCTGAATCATTTAGTTGAGGAAGTAAACAATCTCTTTAATATATTGAGGACATAAAAGAGACAATTGAGGTTTTATTTATTTTTAATTAAAAATCATTCTACAATACAACCCACTTCCAGGCATGAATACCTTCTTTTGGAATACTCAGACCTGGCTTGCAAAGAGGCCAAAGATGAGTTCTGGTAGTTTTCTAAAACAGCCATGAAGTAGACATAATTCTTACCCCTAACTTTATTATGACCAAATCCCTAGCTTTCTGTTATTGAAAAAAACTTGGACACTCCCTGAGGAGACTCTGGCCGTGGGAGGGTCTTATAATGACTCTTATTTCATCTTCCCTTTCGGGGAGTAGGTGCTCTCACTTCTGAGCGACCAGGGCCTCAGGGAGCTATTGACCCCTTTAAAAGGTCTGGTCCAGGGGAGGAAAAATCCCCTTCTCCTTGCTTCCCTTTAGAAGGACTGGGAGGATGTTACAGGGAAAAGCAGCCTGTGTATTGCTAAGAACACGATGGGGGGCGCAGGGCATCCTGTGTCTCTATGTGGCCCCCCACGAGCTGTCATGGGTCTGCACTGCTGACAACGCATCTGCAGACGGACTGTGGTCCTCTGTCTGCTAACTTGGCAGCTCCTGGGCCACGAGGGTGGTTGAGATGATGTAGAACAAAGTGGGTTCTTGCTGCTGCTGTGAACCAGCACACTGGGACGTCCTAGCTGAGTTGGCTAGGATTTCTGGGCCTTAATTTCCTCATCCGTAAAGTTAAGGTTTTTGATTTAATCAGTAATTTTCAAAATCTGCTCTATGAGTCCTACGGTTTCTAAAGAGCTATCTTTGGGTCTGTCCCGGGGGTGTGGAGGTAAGAAGAATGGTCTGGCATCAAAGCCTGCCTCCTCGAGATTAAACCAGAACAATCCCGTATTTATCTCTTTAATGTTCAAGGTAAAATTTGATTTGAAAAATGTAATCTGCTACTAAGAATTAAAAAAGAGATCTGAAAAGTATCTCATAGCTTCAGACTATGACTCAGGCACGTCAGGGTGGTAATTATTGGGCTCTGCTTGTCTGCCTTCCTCTTCAAGAAGGCCAGGGATGTCAGGTGTGTGCCTCTCTACACCCACGTGGCTCCACAGAATAAAAACACAGGCTTCTGCCTGTTGCACATCTCACTTATAAGCACCACACATTCAGTAGGACTTCTAGAAATCAAGTTGAAAAATGTTTTTAGCTGTGTTTTAATATTCTGTAGCTTCAAATTTCTTATGCATATAAGATGCAGTAAAATTGCCAATTCGTGAAATATGAAAAAAAAAATTGCCTCTTCATAGAAAAGACATTAGAATAACACCCATGATGACGATGGCATAGGAGCAAATTACTCAGATCTGATTGGAACTGTCTCCCTTTCGAGTTTCCCTGAAGGCATTAAAAAATTAAACATTTTAATAAAGAAAAGAAGATTAAATTCCAGCAGGACAAGACCATTACTTTTAATGAGATTCTTTGAAGTGCGAACTATAGCTTAATTGGTTAAAAAAAAAAAAAGATGAATAGGTAATTATTTGCTTAGGAACAAAAATAATCAAAATTAAAATAACCTGTGGTTGCTCATCAAGAGCAGGGTACAAAGAGAGAAGATTTTCATATTAGACCTTATCTTGAAAGGATGCTCCTTTCATCACTGGACTGCACGTTGGGAGCCCTGGGGTGGGTCCCGGCGCTGTAACTATTGAACTGTGACTGCAGGATGTTACTGCGACTCTCTGGTCCCGAGTTACTCATCCCTGGAAGGACGCGGTTGGATCAGATAATCTGCTATAGCTCTAGCATTTCAAGGAGCTACGTTTCAACAGTTTTGATTACTCTGCTTCCCTTCCTTTTTGAGGTTTTAATCAGAAACAAACGGGCATCAAAGAGACCTCGGCGCATGACATCCACATATTTATATCCTATGAGGTGATAGACATACATTAGTTTTTTCGTATGCATTTTCAAGTCACCTTTTCAATGGTAGTCACTGTGGGAAAATATACTAACCCTATTAACTTAGAACTGAGCACGTAGTTAACCGTGGCCATGAGGCAGCACCCCACCCTCCAACTGATGTTGCGGACTAAGAATGGCACTCAGTGTTGTTTCTAAGGCTGTAACCCCGAATATGAAGATCTGGATGAGAGCAGAGCCCGTGGACTCTGTGGATCCCAATAATCTCTGTGGGACTGGGGAAGGGATTTCATGGATTCAGAACCTCAACATCAAGCTTAGAGAAAGGGGATGCTTAATTAAAGATCACGGCAGAATGAGGCATAGTGGTAAATAAACTCATCGCTGGATGCAGGGATGGCTCTCGATGATGCCCAGGGACCACAAAGTGAGAAGATTACATCAAAGCTCCCGTCACAGCTCAGCACTGACCACGCAGTAGTTATAACCCATGAGGATGTGCTCAATAGCTGAGATATGTAATGTGTCGGGGACAAAGAAAGACTTTCCATGAAAAGACATTTGCAGAAGTAACACAATGACAGAGAGCAGCCAGGGAAAGAAATTGCCTGACGGGCCCTTCATTTCTCTCCTGGTGTAGCTGCAAGCACAGAATTGGCCCAAGTGGCAGTCCGCTGTTTCTTCATTGCCATAATCTGTTTCTCTCTCTGCATCTCTCACCTGGCCCTACGCCCAGGCCTTCCTCACCCACGGCCCCGACTGGGAGAGAAGCAGGGCGTGCTGGTGGAAGAGGCAGGGGCTCTGGCATCAGCCTCCTTGTCAGCGTCCCCGTGGAGCATGCCTGGGAGCAGAGGAGTTCCTAACCCGATGGCCAGATGTTCCGTAGGTGGCAGTGGCTGGCGAGTGGGCACCATGTGACCCGTGCTCAGAGCTGGCCTGCCTCCCAGACACACACCAGGAATAAAGTTTGGCCAAATATCTGGGTCTACTGGCGCCCGGTCAAGTTGACAGGTAAAATTAACCCTCACCCTGTCTAGGCCTGGAGTCTAAGGTCTGTGGTAGAACGTGGATGCTACCAGAGCTCCTAGTGATTGGAGCTGTACATGGTATCAGCTACTCTCAAAGCTAAGAGTAAAGCACTGTTTTGAATCCCATTGTTCCTTAACCGTCCCTGTCTCCTGGGGAGATCTCTTCTGGAAAGGGAGTGTACTGTTCTGAGCAGGTGTAATGGAAATCCCTCAGGAAAATTCTCTACTTGGAACCTGAGATGTCCTGTCACTGCCATGAAACAGTTTCTCTTCCCAGGGGAGGCAGATGGGACGAGCAGACTGTGACTGTCCTCTGTTGTCAGTAAACAAGAGACTGGCTATCTGTGGATCCTTTGTTAGAAGCCCCTCTTGGTTCAGAAGTTATCCTTGTTGAATCCTACAAAGAACACAGAAAAACTGCACCTCCGTGTCCCAACTGAAGTAAGAGGATTCTCATTGTATGTTACCTCAAATTCACAATATTTGTCCTTTTTTTTTTTTTTTTAATTTTTTGTTTATTGCAGTAACATTGGTTTATAACGTTGTAAAAATTTCAGGTGTACATCATTATACTTCTATTTCTGCATAGATTATTGTCCTAAAGCAAGTTATATATATACATAAAACCCCCACCACCATTCTCCCACCTTCTACCTCATAATGGTTGTCTGCTTATAGAACTTGCAGAATTTCAGATTTCAGATTTCAGCAAATCCCAGGTAACCTTTCATTGTTCACCAATTGCTATCAAGTTAACAATGAAATTGGAAATGGACTGAAACGTTCCACCTTCAAGCAGAGGGCTGGAGCAGTGCGGATAATATATGGATGTTATTGGGACCTAACTTAATAGGGAATAAAGGGAAAGTAGAACCATGTGTCCTAAATTTCCAAGTTACTATCATAAAAAATAAATCAAAGAATCATCTTAGACAAGGTAAGTGTCCTATATATGGAGGGACCAGGATTCCCACTCCATGAATTCAGTGCCATCAAATATCACCAGATCTGATTCTATTCCTAATTGATCAAACAAAAGAAAATCACACTGAACACCAAAATGTGTTGCAGTCATTTTCTTCACTTGACATTATATTTTGGCTTCTGTTCCTTTCATTTCCTTAAAAACATTTTTGATGGCATTTAATTCATCCTAATGTTGGATATTTAGGTTGCTTCTATCTATCTACCTGTCTGTCCTTCCATCTATCCGTCCATCCATCCATCCATCTATCACCTATCCATCTATCACCTATCTGTCTGTCTGCCTGTCTATCTATCTACCATCTATACATCTACTATTGTCTGTCTATCTATCTATCTATCTATCTATCTATCTATCTATCTATCCGTCTGTCCGTTCGTCCATCCATCCATCTATCATCTATCTGTCTGTCCATCCATCCATCCATCACTTATCTGTCCGCCCGTCCGTCCGTCCACACATCTGTCTGTCTGTCTATCTATCTATCTATCTATCTATCTATCTATCTATCTATCTATCTATCTATCCATCCATCCATCCATCCATCTATCTATCTACCTATCCATCCATCCATCCATCCATCCGTCCATCCATCCATCATCTCTCTTTCCGTCTATCTATCTGTCTGTCTGTCTGTCTGTCTATCTACCATCTATCCACCTATTATTATCTATCTATCCAGGGGCCGGCCCTGTGGCTTAGCAGTTAAGTGCACGTGCTCCGCTACTGGCGGCCTGGGTTCGGATCCCGGGCGCATACCGAAGCACCGCTTGTCCGGCCATGCTGAAGTGGCGTCCCACGTACAGCAACTAGAGGGATGTGCAACTATGATATACAACTATCTACTGGGGCCTTGGGGAGAAAAAGGGGAAAAAAGGAGGAGGAATGGCAATATATGTTAGCTCAGGGCCGGTCTTCCTCAACAAAAAGAGGAGGATTGGCATGGATGTTAGCTCAGGGCTGATCTTCCTCACAAAAGAAAAAAAAACATAAAATCTCTCTATCCATCCATGTGTCTATTTTTCTATTATAAAAGTGTATGGAGGAACTTCCTTGTACACTAGTCTTGGTGCACACCATGGATTACTTTGAGGGACTTGCCTAAAGATATAAAAATGAGTGGACCAGAGCTAAGATGTGCAGTGATGATCTGGCTGGTGCTCGTGTCCCTGCTCCTTGATTGACCTCTGTAACCACAGCAGAGGAAACATCTGAAGTCCCCCATTGCAGACTGCTCTGTCCTCTCTCTGGTCAGAGAAACTGAGGTTGGAGGCGGTTGGTCAGGTGTCACAGTGTCCAGTGCTGGGCCTGCTCGGCTGCCGGTCAGGCTCTGAGGTGGCACGGGGAGCTCCTCAATTGGTCTTACCTTGTTTCTTTTGGCTACACCTTTTCTCGGGTTTCTGCAGTGGGGTTCCTGTCCTATGCCTTGTGTTTTACAGGATATGGCTTCTCTCTCTTTCTCACAAATGCACAAGATGCTGAAGTTGTACTCAAATCCTGTGAAAAGGACTTTGCTACTTGCTATGAGACAATTTTTCTTCATCTTACTTCACAGTTCTTGGGAATTCCTAGGCAATTTGCCCCACCCATTGGAGCATCACGTTTTTGAGTCCTGGATCTCGGTGGACTGGCTCACCTTACCACCAGCTGAGCCATGGTTCCTGCACGCGTTGAGTCTTGCCTCAACCATGGGACCATCTTAGAACCTCCAATCTCTGTCATGTAGTTATTCCCAGTCCCCCTGGATGATTTATGCTCTTGTATATTAATATTATGCTCTTGTATATTAATAGAGTGTTGATGATTTTGGTTATACCACTTACTGGACTTGCATTAAAACTTGGCAAAATTGGGGCCAGCCCAGTGGCATAGTGGTTAAGTTCACGCACTCTGCTTTGGCAGCCCAGGGTTCACAGGCCTGGATTCCGGGTGCAGACCTACACACTGCTCATCAAGCCATGCTGTGGTGGCGTCCCATATATAAAATAGAGGAAGATGGGCACAGATATTAGGGCCAATCTTCCTCACCAAAAAAACCCAAACACACAAACAAACAAAACTTGGTAAAATCCAAAGTCATGCGTATGTAATCTGAAGTTCAATCAACTCAGTGCAGTGATTGGAGGAAGGGGATCTAATGACACGTGTGACAATCTGAACAAGGAGTTTCATCTGGGGTTGAACCTGATTTGTTCTGTTTTTTTACTTTTTTTTCCCATCCAGACCACAAGCATCCCGGCCGTGACCCTTGGTTGCAATGTCTAGCTGGCCAGGTGGGTTTCTAATTCAACGACATCTGAGTTTCTTGCAATACGTGTTCTCCATCCTCTGAGAATCATGGAGCAGCTGAATTTCCAGGTGCTGGTCCAGAGATGAGGTGTTGGAGGGCACCTAAAAGACCAGAGATGCATCAACAACCCATGCAGAAGAGCCCATGATTTGTCTCTTTGGCATCGAATTCTTCAGGCACTAAACCTTTCCCTCTCCTCCCACCCTCCCTGTAGCTGGTGGGAAATTAGATCCCTGGGCTGGAGGCTGCAACTTAGGAAGCAATGGGGAAGGTGGTCTATGGTCAGCTGGGAGGGGCAGATACCGCCCTCCTCCCTCCCTCCGCTCAGGCTCGCATGTTGATAAAGGTAATCACGTCGTTGTGGAAGACCAGATACCCTGCACCTTTTCTTCAAGATAAATAGGACAAGGAAAGGGGAAAAGCTGAGAAAAATGAAGGAAAAGAAGCAGGAAAGAAAGAGCTGACAAAGCATAAAGAGATAGAATTTTTTTTTTAAAGAGAAAAGAGTTAAATACATAAACCAGACCCTGACATGTTGTTCCCAGTTACCAAATATTTTGTTTATTAGAACACACCCAATTCGATGAGTGTTTAATGAACACCTATTCGTCTGTGCTTCTCTAAGCGCTGGGAACTCTGGTCACAGAAGTGGGTGAAGTCGAGGCGCTAAACCAAGGAGCTCGACGGGGTGGGAGTGGGGTGTGCTGCTCCACCTTCAGAGCTTTTCAGAGACCTCCCATGTGGGTGGGAACACACAGGAAGCCAGCCGTTTCTGGGCCGGTGCAAAGGGCATGTCCTTAAAGAGACGGGGCGTGTTCAGGACCAGACTGCTCCACGATTGGGTGGTCCCTATTTTTGTCACGACTGCAGGCTTTTCTTCTGTATTTCTACATATCTTGTATCTCAGGGAGGAACCCGGGAAGAGCATCCTTTGCTGCCCCACCTGTTGCATTTCCTGTTTCATGACATTCACGAAGGCGCTTTCCTCCAATTTCTCGTGGTCCCAAGATTTCTGGCATCTCTCATCTCTGATCGTTGTGAGGGACCGAAGACGTAGTTCAGTGCCCTTTCTTCAGCTCCTCTGGGCGTATTTCAAAACCCAGAAAGCCTTCCATGTTCGGAGGAGGAAAACGAGGTTACATGGAAGCCACCACCTTGTATTTGTGCCCAACCTTGCTTCCTAATCAGGAATAAAAGGGAAATTTTATCTGAAGAATTGTCTAATGTGTTCTTCACCAAGCTATCATGATTAAATCATAATTTCTACCCAGTAGCAATATGTGATGAAATTACTAATCCAAATTATTAATTACTTCAGAGATAAGTTTTAATTGTAAGCAGTTTAACATAACGTTTATAAAAATTGTCCTGAGACAGGCACTTCATGGGGGTGTGGTGAAGGTTTTGCTGTCCTCGGCGCCTGTACTGCTATTTTCGTGAGTCTTTTACAGTGGAGACAGTCTTATCGTCCAATTCCAGTTCCTTAGACTATGCGCCCACATTCTTCAGTGCTATGAGGATTAAGAGTTTTCCATCCTCCTGGGTGGAGTGTGTGTGAGTATGAGTGTGTGTGTATATGTATGTGTGCATATATATGTGATGTGTGTATATATATTTGCACATGACTACATATGTCAATATATGCACGTATGTGTACATGTGCATATATTTCTTGTGTGTATATGTGTATGTGTCTGCCTGCATATTTACATGCAAGTATGTGTGCATATATGTGTGTGATGTGTGTGTGTGTTGAAGGAGGGAGGGTAGGCATGTTGAGGGGTGGGCATGATGAGGATGAAAGGGAAGAGCACGTTCCCAGCCACATGAAACTCACAAAACAACTTTTGATAGAGCACAGTAAATTTTTAAATTAGTTAAGTATCTAATAGTTAAGTATCAAATAGTTAGGCATCTTTGCTTCACCCTTAGTTTTTTGAAATATTTTTCTTTTTTTCCGAAATATTTTTCCTTTAAATGAAAATACGTAACTTTTTCTAGATCTTGATGCAAACAGTTTCATCACAATGGGGCTTGTGGATAAGAATACAGACAGAAAACTACGTAAATTATTCATGTGGATGACCTGCTCTTGTTCATACCTTCTTTATAAAGTGTCCTCCCCCTGCTCCACACAACTGAAAAGATAGGAAGCACACTTTTTAAATTACATAAATAAATGGCCAAAAGAGACAGACGGCACGCTCGATGCAGCCAGGACTACGAGAGCAGCTCTCGTTTCTCCAGGGACAGTCAGAGTCACACATGAGGGCATCGCAGCACACTGAGCCCAATCAGAGGAGGATTCTCGGGAAATACAACCATCGTCACCATCAAGCAGGAAAAAACTCACGTGTTTGTGAAGGCCAGCAAAGCAAAATTGACAGAGAAGCAGAATCAGCACCCAGTTTACCTTAACTTCAAAGACACGCAGGCAGATTAAATTCTTGGTGGATTTTAAGTGTTCCAGGTGTGCGTTCTAGCTCCTCAGTTGAAATTTGTTTCACAAAACCGCTGTCCGCATCACTTGCATTTCTGGACCTAGTACTCAGGACTCAAAACCAAAATAAAAACAATCAAACGAACTCAGTGACACCATTTTCTCCTACGAATAGCATGGGGCCAGTCAGCACAATCTGAGATGATGTCTTTGCTTTGATCATTACTTTGGACTACAAATCTCAGAGGGCTTAAATAATGATTTGTCAAATTGCTGTAATCCTAATTATGCCACATCTACTTACACTGTCCCCTCTGTTCATTCTGAAACAAACAAAATTATTCACAGTAGTCAGAAGTCAATGTGCGTAGAGAATCATATTTTATTAATTGTAACCATTCTAACAGCAACCACATTGATGATTATAGCTAATATTTTCTTTTTCGGTCAATTTTGCTGCCATCAAGAATAGAAGGATACTACTGTGTGGTAATTCAAAGTTGACAACTTATTGGTTCCACCATTTTGTAGACATTAATACTAAAAGCCAGTTGTTGTCAAGTGATGATGTAGAAAGGGTACTATTTATGTTCTTCCGTGTGTAATTGGATCCAGTTCCGCAGTATAGTCTCTCTGCAACATGGGAAAGTGACACCACCCTCCAGTGGGGACCCTGGGGTCGTCTGATTCATGGAGTTTTGTACTGAGCCCAACTCCGTGACCCCATAGTGTCCTAGAGCTCGTCTAACATAGAATTTCAGTTCCTGGGCCAGGATCCGGAAATCCACACTGAGCAGCCCACAGGTGCTGATGCACAGAGGAGAGGATACCAAATTCCATCATTCCTTACACCAACTCTAGGTGAGAATTCATAATCTCTATTGATTAATGGGGAATACAGTCAAGTGTCTCTTAACGACGGGAATACGCTCTGAGGAATGCGTCCTTAGGCGATTCTGTCATCGTGTGAACATCATAGAGTATCCTCACATAAACTTAGATGGTATAGTCTACCACACACCTAGCTCTATGGGACTGATCTTATGGGACCACCATCGTATGTGCAGTCCGTTGTTGACCAAAACATGATGCGGAGCATGACTAAATGTCATGCCCAGGGAAATCTGGGGTAGCGCTCGTAATTAGGTACATTAATATTTTTGCAGCAAAATGAATGAGCATTACTAGTCACTAGGACAAAGAATGTAAATTGCTTCATGTCCATAAAGGTCAGATTTTGCCAATTGGTCAAAAAAGTCATGTTTGGTTTTCAGAACTTATTGAATCTCAGAACTATGAATAAGGAGTCTTGGACTCATAAATCTTTATTTTATACATCATGAAACTGAATCGTAGGAATTTTTGTGCCATACTGAAAGTTGCATGGCTAGGAAGGGATACAGTTGGGATTTGAACCCAGGCTACTTGATTTCAGACTATCTATTTGTCTGCCTATCTATATATCTATATATCTATATATCTATGTGTCTTTGTGTCTATCCACCTATCTATCTATCATCTATCTATCTATGTATCTACGTATCTATCATTATATATCTATCTATCTATCATCCATCTATCATTTATCTATCTATGTATCTACCTATCTATCATCTATCTGAATGAATGTATATATTTCCACATACTTACAAAAAGTGTACCATAATATACACAGTATTCTGCACTATGTTTTTAAAATTTACATTTTATTTTATAGATATTTCCACTTTAATCAATGAAGGATTTCTAATTCTTTTTTTTTTATAATTTTATTTATTTATTTTTCCCCCCAAAGCCCCAGTAGATAGTTGTATGTCATAGCTGCACATCCTTCTAGTTGCTGTATGTGGGATGCGGCCTCAGCATGGCCAGAGAAGCGGTGGGTCGGTGCGCGCCCGGGATCCGAACCTGGGCCACCAGAAGCCGAGCGCGCGCACTTAACCGCTAAGCCACGGGTCGGCCCTCTAATTCTTTTATTTACGGCTGTAAAACATGTTCATGAAGTGTGACTTGTTAATCCAGTCCTCTCTGGAAAGCCATCAGGTCGTGTCATAATTTCTGCATGTCATTGGCAGTGCTGCTGCGTAAGGCCATTCCGCCGGATTCCTTGGTGCTGTCACTGCCCTTGAGGTCTGGGCTTTGCTTTCCGACGGTGACAAGAAGTGGGTCGATGTAGAAGTGTTTCAATAGCTGTCTGGAAAAAAGTTGAAGCCCAATCTCACTCCTAGGACTAGACTAAATTACCAATAGATTAATGGTTTTGATGTAGAAACCAATAAAAACATGAAAGTGCTAGAAGAAACCAGAGGAAATGTCATTTATAATGCTGGAGTAGGAAAGTTTTTCTAATTGTAGCATAAAATCCTGAAGTTACAAAAAAAAAGCTTGATAAATTCATCTAAATAACGATGTTAACAAAAATACATAATAACAATTTTGCGTAGAAAATAACAAATGGGGGAAAATATTTGCAAACCACATCAGAGAAAAAGAGCTAATTTAGGATATGGATGGACAATTAGAAAATAAACAATGAGACTTTTAAGCACAAGGAAAGATACTCAACCTCATTCATCATATGAGAAATGCAAATCAATTTGTCTTTTAAGCAATAAAGAAAAATAACAACAAAACCTCTACTTCTAGGCATGTTCATTAGGTAAGTTATAATTTTAAAAAGCTTGCCTCTAAATCAAAGAAAGAAATGATAAAAAATAAAATTGTCAGAAAAGTACAGAGGCCAAAATAATTTTTGTATCATTTCTACTAAGGGTGGAAAAGGTCAAAAGACTCTGCTTTGAATTTTTGTCCTAGCTCTTATGTATAGACAACAGAATGAATATTTAAGGGTTTTCATTAAATGCCTCTTTATGTCAAGTGTTTATTTTTATCAATTTTGTGGTGTTTTTCCTGAACAGCATCATTTATTTGTTCGATGATTCTTGAGCTTCCTGTAAAGGGAAATCAAGAAGGAAGCTTTTCAACTTCAGATAATTTTATTTGTCAGAGTTAGTACTAATCATTAGTATCAGTTGTTTCCAAAATCAAAGGCATCTCTCCAACCGGTCCTTCTTCACAAAACTTTCCTTGTATTTTTCAGCATAATATTACATATAGACCCCATTCACAGTTTTGCTTTGGCAAGAGAATATTTTGGACTATGGGCTGTGGTACTAAATGTTTTGGGTTTTCTGTGCCACCTTAACTTTTTGTTGGGAGCCAAAGTCAACATCTAAAGTGATGTTCCAAAAACCCAAACACGTGTTTAAAGAGGAGGGGAAATGGAATGACTGATGAGAGGGAAGGAGTCCAGGGCAGAGGTGAGGTTGACCAGGGACTGAAGGGAGCTCCGATGCTTGGTTCCGGCTCTGGGTGTGGAGACAGGTGTGGAGAAAGAGTAAACTGGAGAAAGACCTGAAGCAGAGATGGGAGAGCCACGGGGACACCCTGTGATGCTTGTTTTCCTGGAAGGTGGACCCACACAAAGTTTTGGTTTTTCAGGGAGGATTTGTGAGTCAGAAAGAAGCTCGTTAGGATCTGTCTGTTGGAATCTGGGTTTTTTTTTTTTTTTTTTTACAATCCATAAACTCCCTTTGGTGTTTCCTGATGAAGACCAACCTGGCCACATCTGCTTCGGCGGGGACCAGTATCCAACCAATGATCTGGTTGGCTAGTGACCTAGAGAAGGCCTTCAACCGAGCCCCGGATGGTGAATGGCATCACTCACAGTAAACTCCACTGGGAGGTGGGAACACCTATGCTCAGGCAAAGCCTATCATGTCCTCATTAACACTGCCATTCATAAGAAATATTTCAGGCTCTTTGAGGTCTGGCCACCCAGCAACTGAGGCTTTGTTTTGTTGTAAATTTGGAGGATTTCTTCTGCAACTCAGATTTCTATCTTCTTATTTCTTCTTTGTGTTTAAAATCAATCCTTAGTATTTAAGATAAGCTGTGTCTCTGCTCCTTGAGAAAGCATTTTTTTCGCTCCTTGGAGGACAGGACATTAGTCCTCCTTTTTAGGTGTCTGGCTTCTAACTCTCCCTTTATATTTGGGGGATTCTCTGGTCCAGCATCTGGGTGGTGGACACAGACCTCTGTGCACTGGAGCTGATGGAAGCTCTCGGTTTCCAAGACTCTCCTCGGCGCCAGGGCAGGGGCTATGACTTGGGATCCCGCCCCCTGAAGCACCTGTGCAGGGCGTGGGCGCAGGGCTGGTGAAGGAGAGGAGGGGAGACTCTGGCGGTTGCTCTGGCCAGAGGCAGGAGAGGCTGCGGTGATGTCATTCTCCAGAGGAAATGCATGTTTGATGGAAGCTTCATAAATGGCAGTGCCTACACTCAACAGACAGCAGCCTGCCCCCTGGAACCAGCTTGGTGGTGAGGTTTTGGATGTCATTCTTGCCTGAGTGGCCTCCAAGTCAGTTTTCCAACTCTCCCGGAGATTCTGTTAGCTCCTCAAAATCACTTAATAAATCCACTTTCTGGTTGTATTGGCCAGTGTAGGTTTGTGCTGCTTGCAACTTACCAGCCTTAACTACAATCCATTTGCTCAATGAGACCGCAAATCACAGATGATGTGTCTGAACCTCGTTTTGCCCTGGACAGCTCCTTTTGCAGGAATTCTTTGATCCTCTTTGCTGAGATAGAGAGAGAAAGGAGTTTCAGTGCTTCAGAAAATCATCTCTTAAACTTTGTGGCAAATACTGTATTCTTTTAGTTTCACGGTGATACACTGAAATTCCCTAGGATAGGAAGAATCCAGTCTTATATTTTAGAATTCACTTGTTCAGCTCTTTTTCTTGTTGTCGGGGAAGAAGTCAAGGGCAGATTTAAGAAGGAGAAAGAAGGTGAAAAAGGGAAATAAAATGAAGAACATGGAGTAAAACGGCATTTATTATGGAGGAGATAAACCCAGTGTGATGTTCAAGAAGACTAGACATGGTCTCAATTAAGCAGATTTCCAACTGGTTGAGGATGAAAAGGCAGTGAGTCTGGGAAGACGTACCTCAGCGCTCGTTTGTCACCAAAGTTTGGTCTTGATTCCTGGATGGCCTCAGCTTGGACTCCAGAATCCACCTGGTGTGGGTCCGAGAGAGGATCAGGAGGCAGAGAGAGGTGGGGTTTCCGCACTAGCGGAGCCAGAACAAATTCAAAGACATGCACTAGATGGCCTAGGGGTGCAGGCCTGGTTTGTGACTCACAATAGATCATTCCAGCTTATCCAGGGACCAAGCCAACACTCTTCCCACGGCCCAGTGTGCCCATGTGTCTACCTTCTTTCCTTCTGCCCTCATTCTAGATGAGCTTCTGTTGGTCTGAAAGGCAGGATTTTCAGTTTGATCCTGAAGTTCAGTCCCACTTACAGGCAAACCTTTAGATGGCAAGACAAGTAGGAACTCATGTCTCTAAGACTCTAGGGCTTTGGTGCAGATAACACAGAATAGAAAAGTGAGTAAGATCAGGACGTCTTAATAGCTCGGAAGACTATCTGACCTGAGTTGCCTGGGAGAGTCCTAGTCTATGGCTGCTGTCCCAGCCCAATTATTGATAGTATCCTGTTTTCATTGAGTGACAAATCATATGGTCACCTTAGCAATAGCCAAAGTGCTCGGTGCAAGCTGTACTTCATGTAGCTGATTCCTCAAACCTGTTTCTACCTCTCGAGGGCCTGACGGGTGGAGGGAGGAGGGCGGTTTCCATCTATTCCCTCCACCTGGACTGTCCTCCCCTTATTCCTTCACTCTGCAATTTCTTGTCCACCCTTCACAACCCAACTCAAACATCATGCCACCTATGGGAGCTCTCCTAATTCCTCTGGGTCAACACTGCCTCTGTGACAACGAGCACTCCTTACACTCAGTAATTATCACGCTGTTTCCAGTTACCTCTTTATTTCTTTCCCCCATTGGATTTTGAGCTTTGGAGCATCACAACTATATTTTATTCATGTTTGTACTTCTGTACTGGGTTGAATAGTGTCCCCCCAAATTCATGTGCACTCAGAGCCTCAGAACACGATGTTATTTGAAAATGGGGTCTTTGGAGATGTAGTTAGTTAAGACAAGGTCATACTGGATTATGATGGTCCCCAAATCCAGTATGGCTGATGTCCTTATGGGAAGAAGAGATGACACATGGAGACACAGATACAGGGAGAATGTCACATGATGATAGAGGCAGAGTTGGAAGGACAAGTCCACAAGCCAAGGAAGGCCTGAAGACCCCAGAAGCTGAAAGAGACAGGAAAGATCCTCCCCAGAGCTCTCAGAGGGAGCGTGGCCATGCCAACACCTTGATTTTGGACTTCTGCACTACAAAACTGTGATAGAATACATTTCTGTTGTTGAAAGGCAGCCAGTTTGTGGTCATTTGTTAGGGCAGCCACAGCAAATGTATATGATTACCAACACCTAAGAGGAATGGAGTGATGGAAGGTAAGCACGTGGTCTTCAGTATCACAGGCCTGATTAGTCTCTAAGCTCTCCTGCTATTGACTGTGTGATTTGGACATACGTCTTAATACCTCTAAATAATATCTTATTTTTCTGAAATGTAAAATGGGAAACTATATAGTTTGATAATTAAACAAGTTAATAATGCCTAATGGCACCTGATGTATGTCAATTAATAAATGATATCCATTGTTTTCATATTGTTATAAATCTATCATCTCTGTCATCAGTGATGTGAGGGAGTTGCTCAGTAAATGTTGAATGAAGGAATGACTGAATGAATGAATGAGCTCTGTATTCTGGCTTAAAATAATACATACACAACAAAACACAGCAAAATAGCATTTTGAGATACTGTCTGGTATCTCAAAAATCCATGAAGCATCCACACAAGGTGGTTATAGCGCCACAGCCAAGCAAGATTCTCAACTTTTCATTTTCAGAGGTGGAAGTCGAGGCCTTACAGCAGGAGACTTGGAAGAACACTTCAGTGATCAGTGACAACTAGGTCACCTTCCAGTGGAGATAAATTTCCCTGGGCTGGAAGGGCATTAAACACGGGTAGTTTCCCAAGAAGAGGCCTGAGCCTGTGTTCCATCACCTCCCCACCCAGGCTGAGTCCTGTGGAGAGGGTGGACTCTGAAATTAGAGGAATGAATTTCAGATTGTGTTGGGAGATCCCAGGGCTTGGAGATCTTGTGCCTCTGTCTCCTGGCAGAGCCCTGAAGATGGCAAATCCATAGAGTTCACATGCTGGCATAGCAGGGAAGCAAGAGTGGAGAAACTGGGGCATCATCGTGTCTAGTGGAGAGGGGAGAGGTCTTCAGACAGCCCCCAAGGATCTCCCAACTCTTGGCTCAGTGCAGAATGGTAGAATCATTTCATCTGTTGATGAGAGTGTGCAGACCTGCACAGGATGCAGAGCCTCAGCCTCAGTCCATGGTCTTCTCTACACTCACTCCATCAGGCATCTCATCCCTTCCCCCGGCCTGTGGATCAGCCAGATGCTGATGAATTCCAGGTCCATGTCTCTGCCTGGACCTTCTCCCCTGGATTCCTGGGTCCTACATTTAACTGCCTTCTGGATATC
Source organism: Ceratotherium simum simum (assembly GCF_057802395.1). NCBI lineage: Eukaryota > Metazoa > Chordata > Mammalia > Perissodactyla > Rhinocerotidae > Ceratotherium > Ceratotherium simum. The sequence continues at coordinate 1,920,505 of NC_141927.1, forward strand.
ACCACTTGGATACCTATTGCATATCTCAAAGTTGTACAAAAGGTACAGAAACAGACTCTTCCTCTTCCTCCCCCAAATCTGTCCCTCCATCGGTGTTCTCCATCTTAGGAAATACCAAGTGAAACTTCTAGTCATTCCCACCAAGATATGCCTGTTATTCTTGATTCCTTTCTTTCTTTCACACGCATCTTTTGGTAAATTTGGTTGGCTTTACTTTCAGAATATTTCCCAAACCCAGTGACTTCTCACCTGCACGCTACTGCCTTGTGCTGAGCTCCACCAACTTTTTTCTAGATTCCTGGAAAGTCTTCTGTCTGGTCTCCCTGCATCCACTGTTGTTTTCTAACCATTTACTTTCAGCACCTCAGCTATATATTAAACATTGGTCCAATCACATCACTTCTACAGTAGAAAATTCAAATGATGCTCAGTTTCATTCATCAGAGCCAAAACCCTTAGTGGACCACAAGTCTGTAACCTGTGGGCTCACAGCTGCCTCGCTTCTTGGCCTGTGCACTCCAGTCCACACACGCTGGGCCCATGGACCCTGGCCAGGCACGTCATCCCAGCACTGAGCATTTGCATTTTCTGTTCCTTCTGCCTGGATTCTCTTCCCTTAAATACATCCATCCTTACCACCTTCAGGTCTGTCTCAAGTGTTACCATCTGACAAGGGCCTTTTCTGTCCACTCTGTTTAAATTATAACTCTCTGCTGTTGCGACAGCTTCCTGATCTCCCCTCCATTTGCAGCTTTATTTCCTCCAAAGCGATTGCCTCCATTCCCATACTGCAGGTTTTGTATTCAGGCGGTTGCTGTCTATTTCCTCTGACTATGGTGTCAGCCCCCAAAGGACGACGGCCTTGTCTCTTTTCTTCACTCTCTGTTGAAAACCTAGAACTGTGCCAAATATATAGTAGGCATTCAATAAATATTTCTAGAAGAAACGAATAAATGACAAAATAGAACCAAGTTAAGTTCCAGGAGGAAAAAAGTAACTCAAGTTACCTTTTCGTGCACCTGGGTTTTTGGCCTGAGATTTAAACCTTTTGTGAGACTATTTTTGTGGTTTTGAACAATTATTTAGCCTCTCTGGGCTCCAGTGTCTGATCTATGAAATCACACAACTCTTCCAGCACTTGGATGCTTTGAAAATGCGTCTTTCTCCTCCTGGTACATTATTAAAAGAGTGCTAGTCAGATAGGGCCTAAAAGAGATAACCGATTTCCTCTTAAGAAAGAGAAGCCACTTACATACATCGTTTAAAAGGGGGTATAAGATGTTTCTTGTCCAAGATTGAGTTCTCTTTACCCTGCAAACTCCAACATGAGGGTCGTGCTGCCGGGAAGCCCCTGTTGGGGGGCACACGTTTGCTCCAGACCACAGGACCTGCTCTCATGTTGCATTCCCCAGCTAATCAGATTAGTGAGTTCTCCCTGATCAGGAGGCTGGGGTTCTGGAGAGACCTAATAGGCCAGATCAATAAGGGGGCAGAAAGTGGAGGAGAATGAGAAATAGTTGCATTTCTAGGGAACTGTGTCAATGATGCGCCCTCTGTGTAAGGCTTTCGAGGCCACTTCGATTCGGCATGTGGGGCTCCCTTTGACTGTTTCTCTCCTAGTGTGCTTCCTAATTTCTGTATTTGCTTCCTCTCTGCCCCTCTGGGCTCCTCACACTGCCAGGATCAACTCATCTTCTTTGGCCCATGCTCCCAAAAGAGCCCTGTTGAGATGCTATTTTAGGGTCTGCTTAAATGGGCAGCTCCTACCTCCAGGGAATATGGCCCCCACTTTCTTCATCTGCTCACACCCGTCCAGGGCAGCCTTGCCCCAGCTCTGGAAGGACGAGCCACAAGGCCGAGTATTTTCAGTGGGTGGTGAGGATCTGGAGAGGTGTCGGGGGCAGCAGTCAAGGGCTGGTGCTATAGGTGAGGTCCTCAGCCATCAGCAGGTGCGGAGCCAAGGGCTGGGAGTCCTAAAGCCCACGGAGCAGTGAAGAGACCCACCCGCCTCTCTCCTGCTCGCTTGTGTGGGAGCAGAGTTCTCTGCAGAGACAGGAGCCTGGGTCCTTGCGTCAGCAAGACGTTTCTCTTCTCTGAGGGACTAGGGGTGAGCCGCAGGGGTCCAAGCATGTAGGGAGGGACAGGATGATGTTGGTGGCTAGCGGTTCTTTGGGCACGATTACCAATGCTGCGGACGGTACATGAACTGTGGATTCACGGACTCCTGGCTTCAAATCCCGGCTTGGACCAATGCCGGTTCTCTAATTTTTAGAGCATTGCTTCACCTCCCTGACCTCTCTGAACACGTTGTTCTCATTGGTGGGAAAGAGAAAACAAGTTTGTTTTGCAGGGTTTAAGTGAAATAAGTTACATAAATGACTAACCCAACACCTGGTGTGGAGTGGGAGACTAATATATGTAAGATCTAACATCTTTTCTCTCCAAATTTTCATAACTACCTCCTGATTTATAATATCATTTCCCATCCTATTTATCTCTTCTTCTTGTCTTCTTCTTGGATTATGCCCTAGGCCTGCTGCTAGCTCTCAAAGACCACACGGCTAAAGAATTGCTGACTTCAGAAAACCAGAGAAGCATTAACAGGGAACAAGCATCTCAAGTTTCCAGTCACCCTCAGAGGCCTGAGAAACACAGGGACATGTTTCCCGGAGGAATACGAGGTGCTTATCCTTGACCCAGTTACCATCAGGGGCCTGTCGGTGAGTGGCAAGTTTAAGCACCTGTAGAGTTAATACCTGCATATAGATTTCTCATGTCATCTTAACATGGGCGAGTATTTTTATTTTAAAGTACTTCAAAAAAATCTAGATAAAGATCAAGATTTACAGAGATTCTTTATCAAGCAGTTCATCACAAGAATTGTCAAAAAGTTCAATTTAATGTAATAATAATTTCGAGCTGCAATCTCCCATCATGGATTTCAAGTACACTCATGTAAGTTGTTTTGTTTGAGTCCCAAGCAGGTTGCTCTCTGGCAGGAAGGCCTCATTGTTGTTCTTATTCTCATCTCACAGACAAAGGTGTGCTATTTCAGAGCTTCAAGATGACACACTTAAGGCGCCTGGCTGGGAACCGAAGAACCAGGCCTCAGAGCTTCATTACCCACAAAGCAGGTCTTCTGCTCGCCCGCAAAGTGCCTGCTCCACGTGGCCCAGCTGGTTCCGGGCAACGGTCACTATGGAGGGACGTCACCCCCTAGTTGATGTCACCTCATGCACACAGATGGCTAAACGGATCTGACCCAAAGAGCGTCCACGAATGTGGGAACTGGCAGCGAGTGTGTGTTGGGGCTTCTTGCCTGTCATAAACCATCACAGAACTAACAGATGAAAACGCCAACGCTCGATTTTTCCTGTTGAAGGAAAACCCATGAGAAGGGGATTCCAGTGATGATGCAGAGAGGGGACTAAGCCGTCTGTGGCAACCATTTTCTGGGGAAAAACCAACTGCCTGACAGAGAAGAAGCAATTTCCTACTCACCTGGTTCTGATCTGCTGACCTGATGGACAAGCAACAACTGTGGGAACTTTCAACAGATGCTGAAGACAGGAGGATCGAGGAGCATCCACCCCAGGAGACAAGAGGGCATTCCAGACACTGGGGTCCAAAGCAGAGAGAGACAGACTTCAGCGGAAGTGCTCTTCCCTTCATGAATCATCTCACTTGACTTTGGCTCTGGATAGATTGTATCAGATAGTCTTTAGATGAGAACAAAGCTTTTCAACTCTTTTTTTTTTGGTCCAAAAAAGGAATTTTCCAGGTGAAAACCCAGTTCATCCTAGTACGAAGTCTCCTGACATTGCCCTCAAGGCTTTGAGCTTTATTCTAGAAAAACAATACTTTTGGAGATTTTTCAAAAATATACTAGAAAACACAAAGCATATAACTTGAAACAGAGAATAGTTGTTATGATTACTGTTGGGTTATATTATTATTAATCTTGCTTTTGTCCATTAAGAAGTCTCCTAATTTACATTTAAACCAATTTGAAAATACAAAATCTGGTTGAGTCCAAGAAGGAGTTCACTGTGGCCTTGACAGGACTCCCAGCCTAGTGGTCCCACAAGAGCACAGGGATCACAGGTTAGACGTGGTGACAGAGCAAGGCGTTGTCAACCATCCATATTCCGCAGCTCTGTCTCCACCTGAATCTTCCAGTAAGTGACTGGTGTACTACTTTCGAATTGACGAAACTAAAAATATTTATAACTAGGCCCAAAGGGACATGTCATGCTGGTCCCATGACTTCATGGAACATTTGAAAGTGAAGTTTTAAGAGTTTCTTCTTATGAAATACAAATGAAAAATACCATCATCCCAGATTCTCTTTGGAGGATTTGAAATTAAAAAAAAATACTGCAAAAAACAAATTAAGACCTATTTCAATAATTCTATTACATGGTCTTAAATAGGATACATGGCGTTGAATATGGTGCATTCAGATGTTTTAATGTGCCAGCTCAAGATAGAAATCTGCTCAGGAAGTTTTCATTAACCACACATACCACGCATAAAGCAAAGAAAATGCATCTTAGAGGAAAATTGATTTTCATGCTCCCAATTTTTTCATAAAAATGTGTTATGGATATAATTGATGAATGATCCCAGCTTCCATACTTAGTCCTTTAAAATTGGATGCTGCTTTTGAAAGTGAACTGGATGGGTTAGACATGTGCTCTGAATTCATTCCAAATGTAACATGAGAATAATTTTAAGGTGATTCAAAGAATGTTTGGAACAATATTTCTAGACTCATCGCATAGTCCCAACTGGAAACGCCATTGTAATTCATCTAGTTCAAGTTCATCAATTTACAGAGAAAACTGAGGTCCACTGTCACTGGGAGACTTGTGAAAATTGCCCGTGCTAAACTGAGATTCAGCTATACTGTACACCCACAGTATGCCGGGCGCCCACATGGTAGCTCTGAGCTACTATTAGGGTTCATGTTCCATGCAAGAGGAAAGAAAGGCTGAGAGAAGTCCATCGGTCACTGGATGCCCCACAGCCCAGAGAGCTAAGCCAGGCTGGACACAGAGCTTTCAGAGTCAGTCTTGTGTCCGCTGCATCGTGCACACACGTCTGCACCAACCAAGATTTAAACCCATGTCTGTGATCCTTCACCTTCAGAAAACACAACTGTGTCCAATGAGGATGGTGGATCCCAGGATAAGCCTGGGTGTGTAGTGCTAACAGCAGGCTCCCTGCTCTGCTAAAGGAGGTGGCAGTGACTCACATTGCTTTGTGATTGTCTACCTCTCAGAGGACCTGTGTCCCCTCTGTGTCACCAGGCGCCTCTCACACCACCAGATGCAGGCATCCCCACCTTTTTCCTGGGCTTGGGGGGCAAGCAGTATCATAGACATGAAAAAGCCACACAAGAGGTACTTCACAGGATTTATTCTGTATGTCTAGAGCACTCCACTGGATGAAGAAAACTGCAAATCCTGGGCACGAATGAGTAAGAAGGCAGGTCTCAAGGAGAAGTAAATTTGGTTTTATAGCCTCATAAATTGTCAATCCTGTCCAGCTTGTGTAAAATCACTTATTACCGTGGTAGACTCTACAAGCTTCCTGTGTGTGCACACACTCACGTGTAGACTCTACGAGCTTCCTGTGTATGTGCACACTCATGGGTAGACTCTATGAACATCTGTGTGTGCACACTCATGGGTAGACTCTACAAGCCTCCTATGTGCTCACACTCATGGGTAGACTTTGACAGCTTCCTGTGTGCTCACACTCATGGGTAGACCCTACAAGCTTCCTCTATGCACACACTCATGGGTAGACTCTATGAACTTCTGTGTGCACACACTCATGGGTAGACTCCATGAGCTTCCAGTGTGCGTACACTCATGGGTAGACTCTACGAGCTTCCTGCATGTGCACACTCATGGGCAATTCTATGAGCTTCCTGTGTGTGCACACTCATGGGCAATCTCTTCACAACAAAGGAGAGTCACGAGAGAAGACAGTGCCAGACCACCATCTGAAGGAGTATAAGGTAAAGTGATTTCCACGCCATCCTGCTTCCCTGCAACCCGTCATAGGAAAACTTTCAGAAAAGGAATATCCGCTGTGCACCTGCTTCTCTGCTCCGTAAACCTGGCTGACCCACTCAGTGATCTTTCACTCAGCCTCTCCCTCGTTTCCCACAATACTTCACCACGCTTACCTGTGAAGAGATATAAAATGCCTCTTGTTATGGGTTGACTTGTGTCCCCCCAAGTTCATACACTGAAGTGATGACCCTCAGTACCTCAAGATGGGACTTGACTTGGAAATAGGGTCTTTGCAGACGGAATTAGTTAGGATGAGGTCGTACTGGAGTAGGGTGGGCCCCAATCTAACACGACTGTGTCCTTATCGAAAGGAGAACACTGGACACAGACGTGCTCACTGGGGGAACGCCCTGTGAAGATTGGAGTTCTGCCACCACAAGCCAAGGAACTACCAGAAGCTGGGAGAAAGGCGTGGAACAGACTCTGCCCTAGTGCCTTCAGAGGGAACATGGCCCTGCCGACACCTTGATCTCAGACTTCCAGCCTCCAGACTGTGAGACAATAAATCTCTGCTGTTTAAGCCTGTGTATATATACACACATACATAACTATATATACATATATACACACATATATGGACATAGGGTGTGTGTGTGTGCCTGTGCGGTGGTCGTGTATAGCAAATATGGTAAAATGCTAAAATTGTTGGACCTGGGGAGGGTGCATATTTGTTGTATTCTTCTTCTAACATTTCTGTATGTAGGGACATTTCAATAAGAAAACTTAAGGGGAAGTATTGCCTGGAATCCTTTGAAATGGCACGCTATGGAGAGCCCAGCGGTGGAAGAGGTGTTGTTACGGCCATAACCCAGTACGAGGGGAATGAATAATGTAAGAGCTTCAGTGGGGAGTCTGCTTCTAATGCCCAGACATTAGAACATGGACAGAATGAGAATGAAAAGCCCGTGCTGGCTGAGGTGGCATGTTATGACGAAAGTGAGGGATTTCAGGAGTGGGAAGTTTATCAATAATATTAGCCGGGTTTGTATAACTGGCAAAACGGAAGTGGGTTCTTTTCTTTTTCTTCCCAGTTGTACAAAATATTAGCTCGCTTGAACATTTGCAGCATTTAAGATTTGTTCATCCTGAATGAGCAATTAAGCCGTCACCATAAAAGGTAACCTTTGTGATAAAACAGTTAATGGGGTGTTGAGGAAGATGTCACATTATTCTAACTCAAGACTAAATGGGAAATAAGAAAATGGACATGTGCTTCTCCTCCAGGTTCTGACTGTTACATGCACAAAGAGCAATGTTCTCTAAGCAGGGCCATAATAGTAGCCTTCAAATTTTGCACAAAAAATGGAAAATAGCTCATGGTTAAAGTCATCATAGGTGCAAGAGCTTTCTAAATCCCTGATAAGGAATATCTGATTATGTCTTGAAAGTCATCATTGATACTCTTCTGAAATGAGAACATATAAACAAATTTACTCTCTTAAAACAACTCTATAATATTTGGCACCTGATTATATCTTCTGTCCAGCTTTCAATAAATTATATACTTTTGATTCTATCTGGTTCTTTGAGGAATTATAAACCTGTGCTAATTTGTTATATAGGCATTAAACCGTAGGTATTTATTAGGTCAGTTGGTGTTCATTAAGTGCTGCAACGTGCTTCATCATACTGTGCGTCATGGACAATACAGAATAAAGCATACATACTTCCTGCCCTTCAAGTCTGAATTTATCCAGGAGAAAAGTTATACACACATACATGAAATAGTCTGAGATACAAGTTTACGCAAAAAGGCTGCTTCCTGCTACAAGCACACAGATGCTGGATGCAATATGAATTTTTTAAAAAAATACTGGTCTGAACTCAAAACACAGAGGGAAATCCCAGAGTGCCAGACTTGAAGAGAGAATTGGCCGGATGGTTAGTGGAAGCTGACGGCTTCGAGGTCCAGACTAAGGTCTGATATCTGGATAGAAGCCCCGAGGGCTGGAACTGGATTCTATCAAAAAGATAATGGAAAGTTGTTGAAGGGCGGGAATGTTGTTCATTCATAGACACAGAATTAGGAAAACTCCTGCAACAGGGCTGGAAAGGTAGCAGACAAGGTTGTCCTCTGTGCCTTCACCCGGGGCAATAAAAATGTCTCCCCAAAGCAACTCAATAGCAAAATAACAACCTGATTAAAAAATGGGCGGAGAACTTGAACAGACATTTCTCCAAAGAAGACATACAAATGGCCAACAGGTATATAAAATATACTCAACATCACTAATCATCAGGGAAATGCAAATCAAAACCACAATGAAATACCACCTCACACCTGTTAGGATGGCTATTATCAAAAAAACAGAAGATAACTATTTTGTGGAGAAATTAGAACACTTATACACTGTTGGTGGGATTGTAAAATGATGTACCCGCTATGGAAAACAGTATGGAGTCTCCTCAAAAAATTAAAAGTAGAATTGCTATACAATCCAGCAATCTCAATTCTTGACATTTATCCAAAAGAACTGAAATCAGCATCTTGAAGAGATATTTGCACCTTCACGTTCGTAGCAGCACTATTCACAATAGCCAAAGGGTGGAAGCAATGCAAGAGTCCATTGACAGATGAATGGATAAACCAAATGTGGTGTATACATACAATGGAGTATTATTCAGCCTTAAAAAAGAAAGGGAGTTCTGACACAAAATACAATATAGATGAGCTGTGAAGACATGATGCTAAGTGAAAGAAGCCAGTCACTGCATGATTCCACTTATATGCAGCACATAAAATAGTCAAACCCATAGAAGCAGAGAGCAGAATGGTGGTTGTCATATTTGAGACAATAGAACAACAGCATTCTTTGAATTTAAGTTCATCTATATCTGGATAGAAGACTATTTTTTTCTAATGCTAAGCTTAATAAGTAACTAACACCATTTTAACCTGGAGTCTTACAATATTTCAAAAATAAATGTCACAAATAAGAGGACAAATAGTTTTGGAGATATATATCTTTTTAATCTCTAGACTGTTCTGATATGGACAACTCTCTTAACTCCTCAAGCTTGGTTTTGCCATTTGTACCAAAGGGAAAACAACCCTGGTCTATTTCTGTGCACTGGCTTTGTCTTGCAGCCGCCTTATCCATCATGTGTCCAGTACCGCATAAGAAGTCAGCCTTCTCTGAATTGTTTCCGTCACCCTGTGCTGCACTTCCGTTCGTAGCTGATTCACTCACCTTGACCCATCTTCCTGGATTACAGTTACGCCCAGCCTGGCTCCGTGCATCTCTCATGGGTTTTGATAGCTTTATGGCTCTCAACCTGGTTTCTGCTCTTGATCAGGATTTGTACTCATATAATTACATTTTGACTTGTTCTGCTTAAATATCTTTCTTTTTTATCCACCCCTGACCTGGGAAACCCCCGTAATGTTCACCCTTTTGTCCCCATGCACCACTTCTGCACTTCTCTTGTAGTTTCACAGTCAATGATGATGGCTTGTGACTGTTTTCTGTTACAGAGACTATGATAAATATATTTGTTTTCCTTTAGACTGAAGGTCCAGGGGATGAGCCATTGTTTCTGTTTTTATTGACGGTTATATCTTTATATCTATAGACCTGGGAATGTGCTTGGAACCTAATAGATGCTCGATAAGCATAATTTTAAAACAACGGCTGAATGGAACCCGTCCCAAGATGCTGCGCAACCTGCAGGTCGACTGTGCCAGAAGGGATTGGTATTAGTCCTCTAATGAGGATTAATTACACATGAGGATTACCTACACAGAATGAGACGTCTATGAGCAGATTGCAGATATCGAGGCTCACGCAGCGGGACTGGCTTAAAAACTGCAGTGTCAGGTCGAATCTGATCACGTCCCTTTATCATCCATTAAAAATATCCCACGTGATAAGATGTTAAAATTGAAGAAAGGTTAGAATGCACCGTATCATAAATATGGTAAATAGGCTTTGGAATATTCTTTTCTACAATTAATTATATTCAAGCATTTGTGTTCATATCTGTGTGGCCATATTCCAAATTAGAAAATTACTTATTCCCGTATCTGTCTACAAACATATATAAGAAGGCAGTGTAACGACATCATCATGGTTACCTTTGTGCTGTGTTCCAGAAAACTCGTTTCACTCCAACTTTTTAAAAGATGCTATGCTATCAGAAAATAAAAACTCCCTGTGACTCAAGGGGGCCCAGCTCTTACTTATCACAGAATCTCTGTCACCTAAACTCTGTTAGATCCAGTATCCTTATCTGTAAAATAATATTTCTTATATCACAGGGTAGTAATAATGAATATACAAAATAAGGTGTGTTAAAATACAACATAATCTATACATTTATATAGAAATGTGACAAGCTGTCTATATGTGATTTAAGGCTCTTGAATTTATTTTAAAATTCTCATAATGGACAACCTCATCTTTGGTGCGAGTTTAGTGGGTAAGAGTAGCTGACAGAATTTTCCTTTCCTTTCCTTCAGCTGTGCTGAAGCTCATTACACTCGCCCCTAAAACAAATTTGGGGAAAAAAGGGTTAGGAGGCACGCCCCATGGTCTAGATGTGTGAGTCAGTACTTCTGTGTGGGTGTGTATGTCTGTATGTGTGCGTGCATGTGTGTGTGCATGTGTGTATGTGTGTGTGAGTCTGTACATATACACACACATATTTTGAGAGGAGAGCCAGCTGAGGAATGGGATGCGTCCTTTAGGAATGATCTAAGCACTGTAGATAAAATGAAATGGCACAGGATGATCACAGCTCTTAATGTGCAATAATAGAATAATAGGAACTACATTAGGAATTCATCTTTTCACTTTTAAATGAAGTTGTTTAGCAGCTTGAAGAGGTTCACCAGAGTCTAAATATCAAAAGGTTCAGACAGATCAAGAACGGATTCAGTCTTCTTAACTGACTATTAGCAAGATACAAAGCACTCATTGAACAAAGCTCTTCACCTTTATAGCCAACTTATGGAAATCCTAAAGTTCAGAGATGACAGAAGTGGCTTTCGTTATTAGATAGTTTAACAGAGAAAATGATAAATTAGTCTCAGACTTTATTTCTTTAATCTTATGAAATTGTCATCTGTGATTCTTAGTTTAATTATTGTTGCATCTAAGGTTACACAGGCAGGTATTTAAAATGTTAGCTTTCTAATAAATAGGTGTGTGTGTGGGTGTGTGTGTGTAACCATCTACATATAGCCTTGCTAACAGCAAGTGTTGTAATTTATTATTCAATTCTTTGCCTGGACAAGAATTTACTCCTTGTCCTGGGAGTCATTTTCCTTGCTTCTATAGATTTTTAAATGAAAATCAATGTTATGCAGTTTTATAATGCATTTGTAGTAAACTATCACAATTCCATTTTGTTTTTATGACATCCTACAAACCTATTTAAAACTTTTTAAGGTCCACGCACACAGTAGGAAGGTCCTGTCAGAATCTATGTGGAATTCACACAATAGTGGTAAAGAGAAAGCTGTCTCAAGTCTTGTCTTACCACGAAGACTTTGCCCTCTTGCTCCTCTCCCAAATCATATTTAAAATTAAATGAATAGCTTGTATGTACCAGACTTTTTATGGAATTAGCTTGTTTAGTTCTCAAAATAAGGACTTCCTGTATGAAGTAGTGCTAATAGTATCCTATTTCATAGATGGGGAAATTAAGCCACAAACAGATTAAGTATTTTGCCCAAGAAAAATAACTCCTTAGTGGCAGAGCTAGGATTAAAATCCTGGCTTCAGAGTCGACCTTTTAACCTACTGAACTCTACTCTATCCTAAAATTTCTACCTCCAAATAGAAAATCAATAACAACAAAAACAACAAACCTTGCATAACTTCACAAAATATCTTAGATCAATCATTAAAGAGTCAATTCTTAATCCTACCGTAATGATTATACGAATACCTTGAACCTAGTTTTGTTTGCAGTCAGGTATGAAACTTAATGAAAATACAGCATGAATTAGAACGAGAGGTAATGATATTGAAGTGGGTGTTGTGTATGTACAATAGAAGTTATTGATATTCTTTCAAGAGTGAGAAGCCTTCAAGATAATACCTATGTCTATCGATGCCATTTTCTTTTTCTTTAAACATCCTGGACTTTTGGAAGCCAAGTATTTAATACTTTCCAGGAGGGAATTTTGCAGGGGTCGTTTCCTCCAGGGTGGGGCATAGATTGCAGGGGGCACTGCTACTGGGACAAGCAGAAGTGCCCGTGCAGAAGGGGTGCAGCCCGTGGGCTCTGACCACCAGTGGTGGAACAAGACAGGGCAGGAAAGGGGGCAGTGAGTACACATCACCTTCTGGAAGAGTTCGTATAGGGTGAATCAGGACACAGTTGAAATTAGGGTTCAACGAGTTGAAAGAACTGCAAAGGAAATCTTGGGGCATCCAGTGCTCTGCTCCTCTGTAATGCCTCCTGTACCCCATGCCTGTCTGCAGAATCCATGTGAAATTTCAAGGTTCCTGCATTAATGCTTATGAAACATCTGCTGCACAGAGGGACAGCATGGTGTCAGCCCTTGGAATCAGGGAGAGATTTAAATCCTGGGTAAAAGCCTTGGCAAGAATAAGAGTGGCCATTTCAGCAAGGCTCCACAGTTGACGGGTGTCTTTACGATTCCTCTGGCCTCCTGTGGTAGAGTTGATGAGCTCCCGTTCTGGAGTCCTAGATCATTATAGATAAGGGCTCCTTCTTATCTTTCCTTCTCTTTACCTCTACTCATCCTGTACTTTTGAGCTGGAGAATAAGAATACCTTTCTTGACCAGGATAACTGAAGCCCAGTGTTAATCACAGAGTTTTATCATCTCTCTTGACCCATCAACATCCTTTCCACCACTCAAGCAGGAAGCCCATTGCTCTTTTCCTCAGTTCACTCTGAATTTCCTGATCATTTTTAAGGACCTCATTATCCTTTAATTGGTTTAATTGGTGCCTCAATATCCTGCCATGTTCTCGCTGCTCGACAGAAGCTCATGTTCTCCCTCTATAAATGGCACCATGATTCCATTTGGGACACGGCCATCAGAAATCTGAGTTCTTGGCTGTTTTAGGATATTATTCCTTTTTCTTCCTTAAGGAGATTTTTCTTTTTTCTTTTTTTTGTGAGGAAGATCATCCCTGAGCTAACATCCTTGCCAATCCTCCTCTTTTTGCTGAGGAAGACTGGCCTTGAGCTAACATCTATTGCCAATCCTCCTCCTTTTGTTTTTTTTTTTCCCTTTTTCTCCCCAAAGGCCCACTAGATAGTTGTATGTCATATTTGCACATCCTTCTAGTTGCTGTATGTGGGATGCCGCCTCAGCATGGCTGGACAAGCAGTGTGTTGGTGCGCGCCCGGGATCTGAACCTGGGCCACCAGTAGCAGAGTGCGTGCACTTAACCACTAAGCCACCGGGGCCGGCCCAAGGAGATTTTTCTGTGAGCGCAAAATAAATCCTTTTTGAACTCTTCTAAGCCCCCCCTCCATCTGTTTTTCCCTTCTAAAACCCCATTCCAGAAAGGTATGCTTACCTCACATCCTGGGTCCCATTAGCTACTTTATGGTCTTGGCAGGGACCTAGATTCCCCTTGGTATGTGAACTAGAAAACCACAGCTTGGATCATCCTGGGAATTGTCACTTTATCTACATGCAGATGATCTCATAGAGTCCTGAGCCTTTAAGCGCCATATGTTAGCTGAGAGCTCTACTCTCGAACTTGTCCATGAACCTGAGGCTCAGATGTGCAAGTGCCTGGTGGACATCCTCCTGCTGAATATCTAAATCCATCTCACATTTAACTAGCCAAAAGGAAATCTCTTGATTTCCACCCTGCTCTCCACCCAACCTGCTTCTCCCCGAGTCTTCTCCAACTAGGTAAGAGCAAAAACACCTTTTTCTCATTGCTCCAGCCCCAAACCCACAGCTGTATTTGCCTCCTCTTTTTCCTTTCATAGTCTGCTTTCAATCCACAGTAAACCACGTCCTCCCCACCTGACGCATACACCTGCTTTCCAACCACTGCTCCCCGTCTGCCACTTTCATCAGAGCCACCATCACCTTGCAGTTGAGGTAACTGCCCTCCTGCTCCTCCTTTGCCTTTCCACTGTCTTTTCTCCACACAGCAGCTTGAGGGAGGTTTGTGAAACACCACTTAGGGCCAGTCATTCCTCTGGTCAAAATCTTCCAAGAGCTGGTCACTCAAAACCAGATGCCACTTTTTTACATGACCTATATGTCTCTCCGTGCTCCATCACTGGCAGGTCCACTCCCGCCAGACACAGTAGCCTCTTTACTTAGCCCATGGTAACAACTGATCACATTGCATCAAAAAGTGTGAGGGAGAAGGTTGCTTTGGTGCTTCAGTGATCAGTTCTTGCCCACTCTAGATATCAGGACCAATAGGGATTCATTTGCAAGGAAGGAGGTGTACCTAGATCAGAACCAATAGTGATTTGTGTGAGTGGACTTCATCGCAAGTTGAGATTCGCTCTGTGAGATTGTGAGCAGAATGCCAAAATTCTGGACCTAAAAATAAGGAGTGTGATTACCCCTACCGCTGCTTCTTAGGCAAGTCTGAAACAACTTTGGGGATGATGTCTTCTCCATTTACTACTGCCAAAGATGTGAAGATGCTTCTCAGACGGAGCAGTTGTTTTTAAGCATTCAAGTCCTTGATAATCACTTTGAATGTTCATTACTCTGGGATCTGAGGGCTTTATGATTTGTTATACCCCTGAACACAATGTCTTCTGTATAGTGGGTGCTCTCTAGAGATATGTCTGCCTGTGTGACTTCTCCAAATCACTGAATTTCTTTAAAACAATCTTATTTGGATTCCTAAGCAATACTCCTTATACTGATTGTTATGGGAGCGTAGAAAACTTTAGGCAGCATGGCTGAATACAGATAATCTGTTTCAAAAGAAATAGTTTTATAATCACAACAAGACACCTTCCTGCCACCACAGAATTAAAAACAATAGTAGTGTGTCAAGATGTCAAAGAAGTTGAGAATTGCTAAATATCATCTATCGGTTGGGATAATCTACACGCTTTCACATATCATCATTATTGTTGCTACCATTTTTTGCTGTAACATGGTTTTAACTTTGCCATCAACTGAATATCAATGCCTTAGCTTTGGTTTTAATCATATGAGCATCCTCAATATTCTTCACATCCACCATGACATTTACCTTGGTTATCTGTCGCCTACTCCCACGTTTCATGGTTTAAGGCAACAACCATTTGTTTCCTGCTCCCTGCTCTGTGTGGGGCCAGCTGGGACTGGGGATCCACTTCCAAAATGGCCCCATTCCAGGAGCTGCCATGTTGGTGCTGGCTCCGCTGGGTTGGGAGCTCAGCTGGGGCTGGTGGCAAGGCCTCAGTTCTTCTCCATGAGGCAGTCCCAAGGCAGCTGGATTTTTATATGGTGGCTAGCTTTCTCCAGAGTGCAAAAGTGGAAGATGGCCGGCCCTCCTATGGCTTAGGTCCAGAACTGGACAGCATTGCTTCAACTGTGTTCTTTCTGTTCAGGCAGGTTGCAGCCACTTCAGGGCCAAAGGTGGGCATGAAGGCATGAATACCAGCAGTCATGGTTTTTGAGGACCACCAAATAGTATACCACGTTTTAATGCCTTACCTCATTTGCCCTAACTGCTCTCCTGCTTTCAACTGGCATTCTTAATCACACAACTCAAGTACCAGGTTCTTTGTGAAGACTTTCCAGACCCCCACAAGAAGACTTGGAAGTTTCTGTGGTGACTGTGTTTCACGTCCCGTTGAATTATCACGGTAACATATGTGTTTGCATTCTATTTAGAATTTTGAACACGAAGGGCTTCCGCTACCAGACTGAACTCCTTGGGAAGAACTCCATCACTGTCATATTTTTCGTTTTGTCCTCACTGATTAGAATAGTGGTTGTTATGGACTGAATCGTGTCCCCCCCAATTTCATATGTTGAAGCCCTAACCCTCAATGTGACTGGATTTGGAGATCCAACCTTTAAAGAAGTAATTAAGGTAGAATGAGGTCATAAGGATGGGGCCCTGATCCAATAGGATTGGTGTTCTTATAAGAAGAGAAAGAGACACTAGGGATGTGGGTGCAGAGGGACAACCACGTCAGGACACAGGGAGAAGGTGGCCATCTGCACACCAAGGAGAGAGGCCTTGGGAGAAACCAACCCTGGCGACACCTTGATCTTGGACTTCCAGCCTCCGAACCATGAAAAATAGGTTTCTGTTATTTAAGTCACCTCATCTGTAGTACTGTTATGGCAGCCCTAGCAGAACAATACAGTGGCTCCCATGAGAGAGGGGCTCAATGAATGACTGCCAAATGAATGGATATCAGTCAAATGAGTAGATATCAGTCCTAGTTTTTAAGTCACTGGGACTAAGTCTGGGTTCAGGTAACCTTTGCAATATGATAAGATTAATGTTTCTCTTATTCTCATATTTGATTTTTTTTGCGATATCATCAGTTAGACTGAGGGTCAGATCCAGAAGGATCAATATTCATGTTTAAAAATATTTTTGTACCATCTTCCCAAGTTTAATTTCAATTATCAGTGCAAGCTGTGTAGTCGATTTGTGACTCTGAACTCAAAACTTTTCACGTATTCCTGGTTGGGGTGAAAGGGAATCTGAAGAGCGGAGAAGAAATGACAAAATACCATATACAACTCTTAATCTTGTGAGAAGTTTGGGACAGATGGCCCATTTGAATAGAAATGGTATATTTCCTGTGAAATAAATTTTACCCCAGGCAGGCATTGTAGCAATTGGTATTCACTTACCGTTCTGGTTAACACTGCAGCCCTTGCAGGGGCACAGGAAAATGTGGAGTTTAAATATGATAAGCTATTTTGACAGATTTTTAAACACATATTTATTCATTAAAAGGGGATAAAAGCATTTGCTTTGTTATAGTTGTTATAATAGGATAAGAGTATTTGTGAGAGAGAGCATTTCTCAAAAGCTGTTTTAAATGGAAATTTAAGTTCTTTTTTTTCAAGCATTCTGACTTTTTGATGAGTGTTGTCATGACATAACTTACTAATAAAACGTATGTTTTCAGCTGTGTTTCACTCTGTTTTTAATAGACATTTTGAAAATTGCAAATTTGAAAAATGGATTTAACCGCCAGAATTGGGAAACCGTATCTACATTTATATTGACAGCTCTACCTATAGTCTGGGTTGTTGGATGGGGCAAACTTCTGAAGAAATTTACTAGTTAGAACTTGTGTATATTTCTATTGCCAATTCTATATTTTTAGATGAAAGTTTCACTTTACAATTGTTATTAAATGTCAATGGTATATTTGCAGAAAGTTAGAGAGTGTTATATTTCTGTATAAAGAGTTTTAGTAAAATTTTTACAATTTTCTAGCTTAAATAATGACTTCTAGCTTAAGAAATGGGATGATTATAGTTATTAAATAATTATCTGACAAAATCAAGCTATAAAGACAGAATTATGAATTTGGAAATAGCTTTTTGTCTTTGATTGTGTCATCCCAGCCACACCCCCACCACACTCTTGTGAGGACCCAGCCAGGCACTCCCCCAGCCCTGCCATAGCACCCGCTCTGCTCCCTATTTCCCCATTAGTACTGACTGGTTTAGAGCATTTGCTATCCTGATTAGATGTAGGATGTGGTCATTTTTCTCTTTATATATTCAGAGATTTTAGTGCCTACTTTAAGCTCGAGTTTGAAAAATGTTTGCTGAGACAAACTTACATAAAATAGGGTCAATTCTCTTGATTAAGTCATTGAATAGCATTTCCTATTAGAGATAACATATTCCTAAATCACGTCTCCCTCTCTTTACTTCCCCCCCACACATAAACACACACATAATTCTATGACTACTTTCCCGGAAAAACATGTCTTTTCAGAGACTTTATTTTTTCCCCTTCTCAATAATTTATTTGAAGTTTTGTTTCTTAAGACAGGGCTGGCAGAGGTAACATGTTAAAATGTTTCTCCCTTTTCTGAGGTTTGAAAGATTATTGGGAAACACTTGATTACAAGGCCGTCTGTTTTCTTCCCAATACAGGCTAATGGGGAAGCATATTAGGAGAAAAAATTGGTTTCTCAAGAGCGAGTAGTTGTGTCTTGACTTGCATTTCACAAAACACTTGCCAATCTGAATTCTGGTATGGAACCTGCTGATTTTAGTGGGATCATGCAGATTCCAAACATTACTCAAGGCTTATTTCAATGTTTATAACCATAAATGGTTCCCTCGCATAATATTCATGGAATATTTGTTGGGTATTACCACACGTCAGGCGTCTTGGCAGGTCCTGGAGACACACGAGTGCGGATGCGATCTTAGCCTCTGTCCTTACACAGCTTTAGTCCACACAGAAGTAAGTGCTCTCTGGTGGTTTGAATAACAGCAATGCACAACCTATATTTAAATCAGCATGGTGAAGTGGGTGACTGGCATAACAAAACCCCAAAATGTGACATTGACTGGCTTTGGGACAGGGCAGGGGTAGCAGCTGAAAAAGCAGTAAGTAAACAGCAAACGTTAGAAAAAATCGTTATGGGAAAAGCGTGGATGTGTGCTGCATGGTCGCACAATGGGAACTGTTGTCTGCAGTTACTGGGAGGTTGGAAATGAACCTGATGAACTCTCTCTGGCAAAGGAGAGCTCCGGACGGATGTTAACGCTCTGGGTGAGCACTCCTGGTGGTATGACGAGACAAGAGAGAAGAGCTTCAGGTGGCAAGCAGGATTTAGAGAGAAGACAGAGAGGCCGAGTTTTGCTGGATTATAAGAGAAAATCAGTTATCAGTCTCCTCATCCAGCAAAATATTCAAACCAAAAAACAGGTGAAAACTTCAAACATAAGGTATGGTCCAAGACCATTGTTTCAGAAGTCTAAGGTAATTAAGCCCGTGTATAATGGAGCTCCCACTCAGCTCCCAGCTCTCAGAAGAGCTGCTGAGAATCTTAAGAGTGTTATCACAGAGTGGTCTGAAATGCCTAAAATAACTGAAAATCTAGAATTAATGGCATTTTTCAAAAATGTCTGTGGGTGTCACCTTTGTCCAATGGGGTAGATTCCAATCAAATGTATAGACAGCTGCTGCCACTGTTATTTTTCCATCAAACCTCTCTTTAAAAATTAAGGTTTAATTTCTATACAATAAAATGTGCACATTAGAAATGTACAGCTTAGTAAATTTTAACAAATACATATGTCTTTAATCACCACCCTCATCCAGAGACATAACATGTCTATCACTCCAGAATTTTCTCTAATTTCCTTTCCATAATTACTCCTCTGCCTTTGAGGCAACCATGCTTCTGAGTCTCTCGTCATAAATTGGTTTTACCTGTCCTAAAACTTCATATAAGTAGAGTCGTATAGTGTGTACTCTTATTTCTGGCTTCTTGTACTTAGCATAATGTTTTTGAGATTCATTCGTGTTCCTGTGAGAATCAGATGTTCATTCCTCTTCGTTGCTGAGTAGCAGTTCATTGTATAGGTGTACCATAATCTATTCTTCCATTCTGTTGATGGAATTTAGTTATTTCTTGTATTTAGCTATTTTGCATAAAGTTCTTATGAATTTTCTTAAACAGATCATTTTATAAATATTTATTTCCGTTTTTCTTGAGTAAATATCTAGGAGTAGAACTGCTGGATCAAGGGGGTTGAGCATATGTTTGATTTTCTACGGAACTTTGAAACGATTTGCCAAAATTGTTGTATAATTTTAGATTCCCATCAGCAACGTCTAGAGTTCCTACTGCTCCACATCTTTGACATATTTGCTATTATCCATCCTCTTAATGTTAGTGATTCTTGCAGGTTCGAAGAGATGCATCATTGTGGTACTGACTTACATCTCCCTGTAGCCTTGTGGAACTGCACACCTTTGTCGTGTACTTACTTGCCATCTATATATTTTCTGTAAACTGTTGATTTAGGTCTTTTGCCAATTTTTTATTTGATTGGTTTATATTTCTTTTTATCTATTTAGGACAAATGTCTTTTGTTAGATATGTATATTTTAAATATTTTCTCCATTCTTTTTCTTTTTTGTTTTATAAATAGTGTTTTTTGATAAGTAGAAAAGTTTAATTTTGATGAAATCTAGCTTATCATTTTTTCCCTTTTTTTCTAAAAGTGATTTTATTATTATTATTTTTTGTCCTGTGAAAAAAATTTCTTTCTATGCCAAGGTCATGAAGATATTCTCCTCAGTTTTCTTCCTGAAGTACTCCAGTGTACTTTTGGGACTATGACCTACTTCAATGGTCTTGCTACCTTTAACAAAAATCAATTACTATCTATGTTTGGGTTCATGATTTATGTGTCTATCCTTCTATAAATATTGCACTGTTTTGATTTCTGTAGCTTTAGATTAAGCCTTGAACTTAGACAATGTAATTCTTCCAATTTTGTCATTTTCAACTTTATTTTAGCTATGCTAAGTCCTTTTCATTTCCAAACAAATTTTGTAATCAGCTTCTCAATTTTTACAAAAAGCCTGCTGGGACTTTTAGTTTTAATGGTGGTAAACTGTATACAAAATGAAATGCAGAGAAATTAAGTGTAAATTTGACGAGCTTTGGCAAGTGTCCATACTTGAGTAACCATCACCCCAGTAAAAATATGGAAAATTTTCCTCACTCCAGAAAGTTTGTTCTCATCACCTTCCATGCAATCCCCTTACCTGCAACTAATCATTTAAAAATTTATGTTACGAAGATTAGATTTTCCTGCTCTTCAACTTCATATAAATAGATTAACACGGCATTTACTCTTTCAAATCTTACTTCTTTCTCTGAATATCATGTTTGGGATTTATCTCTTTTGTTACTTATATTAATGGTTTTTATTCTTTATTGCCAAGTAGTATTCCCTGTATGTATCTACACACTTGATTTAACTATACACCTGTTCATGAACATTTTTTCCCCAGTTATGGCTATTTAAATAATATTTAACAAGTCTCTCTATAGACACAAGTTGCCTTTCTCTCGTGTAAATATCTAGGAGTATAACTTCTCACTCATAGGGAAGGTATATACTTAACTTAAGAAGAAGCTATCAGGAAACAACAAGTGTTGGAGAGGATGTGGAGGGAAGGGAACTCTCATGCACTGCTGGTGGAAGTGCAAACTGGTGCAGCCACTATGGAAAACAGTATGGAGATTCCTCAAAAAATCAAGGATAGAACGACCATACAATCCAGCTATTCCACTGCTGGGTATTTATCCAAAGAACTTGAAAACACCAATGTGTAAAGATACATGCACCCCTATGTTCATTGCAGCGTTATTCACAATAGCCAAGACCTGGAAGCAGCCTAAGTGCCCATCAAGGGACAAATGGATGAAGAAGCTGTGGTATATATACACAATGGAATACTACTCAGCCATAAGAAATGATGAAATCCAGCCATTTGTGACAACATGGATGGACATTGAGGGTATTATGCAAAGTGAAATAAGTCAGAGGGAGAAGGTCAAATACCGTATGATTTCCTTCATCAAGTAGAAGTTAATAACAACAATAAACAAACACACAGAGACAGAGATTGGATTGGTGGTTGACAGAGGGGAAGGGGGGAGGGAGGAGGGCGCAAGGGATAATTGGGCACATGCGTGTGGTGATGGGTTGTAATTAGTATTTGGGTGGTGAACATGATGTAATCTATGCAGAAATAGAAGTATAATGATGTAAACCTGAAATTTATACAATGTTATAAACCAATGTTACTGCAATAAACAAAAAATTAAAAAAAAAAAATACAAAGTAGGCCCATAAGTTTAAAAAAAAAAAAAAAAGAAGCTGTCAAACATTTTCCAAAGTGGCTGAACCATTTTGCGCTTCCACCAGCAGTGTAGGAAAGTTTTAGTCTCCTCATATTCTTGCCAACATTTGGGTTCTCCATCTTTCTAATGTTAGCTGTCCTAGGACCTGATGTCCGTTTTGGCTATGATTTGCCTTTCTCCGATGAAAATGAGGTTGATTACCTTTTGTGCTCGTGTTCCCTTCGTATCTTTCCTTTTCTGAAGCATCTATTCAAAGATTTCGTCCATTTAAAAAAAACTGGGATTTCATCTATTATTGATTGTTGATTTATAGGAGTACTTATTTTTCTTCTTGCTGAGAAAGATTCAACCTGAACTAACATCTGTTGCCGATCTTCCTCTTTTCTTTTCTTTTTTTTTTAGTTTGTGGGCCATCACCACAGCATGGCCACTGACAGACACGGGGTGCAGGTCTGCACCCAGGAACCAAACCCGGGCCGCTGAAGCAGAGTGCGCTGAACTTAACCACTGGGCAATGCGGGCTGGCCCAAGGAACAGTTTTTATATTCTGGTTATATGTCTTTCTTCAGTTACATGTGTTGGGGTTATTTTTTCCAGTCTGTGGCTTCCTTTCTTATCTTTTTTTCTAAATGAGTCTTCTAAATGATAATCAGAATGTATTAATTTTAATGAAGTACAGTTTACCATTTTTTTATGATCAGTGCTTTTATTTTATCCTATCTCAGAGGTGTTTGCCAACCTTCTATGTTTCCTTCTGAAAGCACAGACACCATTTCTTGTTAATTCGTGGGTCTCCAGAGCGAGAGGAGCCCATCTGGGCCTGACACACATTGTGAGTTCCTGGACTTTGATGGTGTAGCTGGATGAGAGTTTTGAGAGTGAGGGGAGGGGTTGAGTGTATTTTGCATGTGGGGGAATGTGAATTGTATTGGTCAGTGTGTGGTCAGAGAGAAATTGCAAAAATATCTTGTGCTCTTCCCCACCCTTTGTATCTTACCTTCAAAAGTTGGGGTCTATTTCTCGAATCCTTGAGTCAAGGCTGGTCTTGTGAATTGCTTAAGGCCAATAGAACGAGGTGGAGGTGAATTTGTGCCCTTTCTTAGGCCTTGAGGGCATTTGTATGATTCTTCTCTCTCTTAGGCTCCACAATCTTGTGTCCAAGGCCCGGCCAGCTTGTTGGAGGGTAAGTCATGTGGCCCCATCACCCCATTGCCCCAGCTGACTGTAAGCCACCTGCCAGACACATGATGAGGTCCTCCTAGACCACGAAGTCACAAGGTGACCTGCCAGCTGACCACAGACTGAGCCCAGCTGAGATCCTGGAGTTTGGCAAGATTGGCTGAACCTCCCCTGATACACTCCTCTCTGATACATGACTTGTGCTTTATGTCATTATGTTTTGCTGTGTTTTGTTACACAGCAGTAAACAACAGATGTAGCATTTGAAAAGGAACTTGATGATCTTTCTGAGTCAGGGAAAACACTGATGAACCAGGGAATATATATGAATTTCCAAAACACGTGCTAATATGTAAAGAAAAAGGTCTCATCCTATTCACACTAGCATCAAGAAGTGAGATATCAGTATAAAAAGAGATACTAATTTCTAATTATTATTGGAGAAAAATAAGCTAAAAAGAAGGTAAATAAGTGGAGAATTAGCCAGAAAACTTTCCTAAAGTTGTTGCAATTCAATGTTGCTATTTACTTTCTACAATAACTTTCTATAATTAAAATTACATTTTTCTAACAATAAATCCTTGCTTAAGTTGGTGTAAAGAAACTGATTAATCTGTAAGTGTGCTGATCCATCAATTTTTTAAAGATTGTTTGAGTCTTACAAATGCCTTAGACGGATGCATGTGTTCCATTACTCTCATGAAATATGCATATTTTAGTGACTATGATTTCTGATTCCCTCATTAGTTAGCTCAGGCTCCTCAAAGAGCCCAGTACATGGTAGTTTATCAGTAAATGGTAGATCTTGCTTCCATTGACATGAAATCTTGAAATCAATATGAGATGAGTGCTGGTATCTCCAGTTACTTGATAGGGCACAGGAGTCTAAGAAGGTTAACCAACGCCACCAAGCTCCCACTGCCAGTGGGTGACAGAGCCAGCAGCTCCACACTCATGGCTCCTGACTTCTCTTTGCTTTCTGTCTTCTTTTTCATTCTCAATCATTTTATAAGTGTAGCAGCTCATGATAAAAAAAATAATTGAAGTGAAGGCAAAGTATCCAGATTTCCAGCTTTATCAGTCTTAAACCCAAGAAATCTTATGGCCCTTGCCTTCAATGAGTTCCTAAAACTCCTTGTTTCAAAGGAAACCGCAGTAAAGAGGATAAGATAGAATGTACTGATGTGTGAAACTGTCTACACAGGATCACGTGCTGTAGGGTTTCTGAGGACGGAATGTCCAGTCAGGGCTTCATGGAAGAGGTGGAAATAGAGTCACCATTCGTCCCTTCAGTGCGTGATCACTGAACACCACTGTGCATGAGGCCCTGTGCTAAGTCCTCCAGAAATTACAGTGATGAGCGAGTAGGGATACAACCACACAAGAGAGACAGACATGTGGAGAATTAGAACAGTGTTGGGAGTGTGGATTGAGCACAAGAAGATGCTCTGCAGGGACTTCTAGTGGCCTTTCGATACCCACTCTTCTTTTCTTCTTTAAGAACAGAATCTGATCTTTTTTTGAAGCTAAGTTCACAGTTTCACAGTCAAAAGACTCCTCCTTGCTCCATGACAAGTTGATGTGATCACAGGACCAAGTTCTGGACAATGGAGCATAGGCAGACATTTCCCACGTGCTCTATGTGAAGTCTCCCTTTGTCGCTACATGAGCTCACAGTGAGTGATTGAGGCTCTAGAAACTGTCTTGACCACGGGAGTGGGGCCATGCCCTCAGCAAGGCAGAGTCCAGAGCTGGAAGAGTCTGAGTCTCTGATGACTCCTGGGAGTGGCCATACCGGCTCCTGGTTCCTCCCCGCAGACTTTCTTATGTGAACGAGAATAAAACTCCATCTTATTTAAGCCACAGTCATTGTCCTCCATTACATGGAGCCAGATCTAATCCTAACTAATACAGATTGGTAACAAACAAGGATTTCTCAGGGCTAAGAGGAGGAGAAAGGGATTTCCGGGTGGGCTAATGCTCATGAAGGAGGTGGCACTTAAGCTAGGTCACCACAGATAGCCGGTATTCAGCTGGTAGGATGGTGGGAATGGCAGTCCACATAAAATATGAAATCCACAAAGGTAACAGGAAGGGACCCACCAGCCTGGGTGAGGGAACACGGGAGCCTCCTTGGGCTAATGCTCGCTACTGATCTTGACAGAAAGTGGCTCATCCTGCTCGTTGACGCTAGTGATAGCCCACTGTTCTTTTTCTACGTCGTTCTACAATAAATATTTTGATAAATGTGTGTCGCAGCCTCCTGGGTTGTTAGGTAATTGTTTTCCACATTTGGCAGCCCGCTGGTGGAGATTTAGGGTCAGCACTCTCTCCACCCTGGACTGTTGTGTTGGCATGTTAACTACCAAAGGGACATTAAATCAGCTACCGTCGCTCCCTGTGCCCCAAGCTTTATAAAAATTCAGATGAAGTAGAATCGGACACGGGGGGCCCAGCGCCCACTGCTCTGCGGCTCACACTCTGCCTCTTCTTTCCCATGGCCGCAGGCTGTCCATCGTAGAATCTGCCCGCTAGTAAGTCTGGTTTCTCCACTCCCTCCAGGCAACTTCACAGCCGGCCCATGTCGTCCCTTCTCCTTACGCTTCCGTGATCCCTCCCAGCTCCTTTGAATTCCAAGAGCGCACATCTGGTCTGTCTGCAGTCCCCTTTTGTGGGAGACTTGTGAAGCCAAACCTGGAGGATGTTCCTTGTTCTTCCCTACTCTGACCTCTGTAAGCTTGGCAGCTGACTGCTCTCTTCATTGCCAATCGTTTCACCCTTTCCTGGTGATGGCTCTGTTGGACTGCTCGGACGTCGCTTGGCTAGTGACCCCCACTGCCCTGGGCCTGAGTTCTAAGGTGCTGTGTGTGTGAGAGGTTTTGAAACACGGTCCCCTTGAACCAGACAGGCTTGTGATGGCTGGAGCCAGTAGAGCACAGTGAAAATGATAGGGTGCTGACAAGGCCCTTCGCTTCTACCCATCTCACTTGCTCTTAAGTCCTGAACTGCAGTAAGACGTCTGATGGGGGTGGTCCACCTGCCAGGCTGCAGAAGCACTTACAGGCCCACCTGAGTCCCAGCTGAGCCTGCCTTCCAGCGCCCTGCCAGGGCACCACACAGGTCGGAAAGGCTGTCTTGAACCCTCCCAACCAGTCCGTTTGTCAGCTGAACATCTCCGGTGCTGGTTCCTCAAGGTCACGGGAAACAGAGATCCCCAGCCGAGCCTGGCTGAACTCCCCACCACAGAACAGTGATAGATAACAAATGGCTGGTGTTCTTTGTCACCATGACGTGGAGCACTCCCAGGTGGTAAGGGATGATGGGGGCACTCCCACACGCCTTCTGCCTCATGCACCGCCCATGAATACACATACGGAGTCCACCTGTGACCCCCAGATCCGGAGACTTCAGTGTGACCCACCTTGTGAAAAAGCCATCCCTCTGGAACCTTTCCCTGTGAAAGGCTCACCTATTGACCACCCACTCAGCAGAACAGACCTCCAGCTAGGAACCTCATTTGTGTCCAGGACCATCCCTGAAGAAAATCAGGTGAGTCCCTCTGGGTCAGTTGATATGAAAACATTTTTCCTAATAAGCAGAGGGCTGCTTAGACACCTTGCAGAGTCTATAAAGATATTCCTTTAAATGAAATGACAAGAAAACTTAAGTGACTAAAGTGAGGAAATGAGAAGACCCAGTCCTCCATCAATCTCCAGAGCAACCTACGCTGTTAGCTCTTCAAAATGTTCATTTCCAGGGACTGTTTCAATCATTCTTGATAGAATTAAACATATAAAACAAAGTAAAAGTGATCAAAGCCAATATAGGGACATAAAGGACAGCTTATTTCAAGGAATTTGATTCTTGGACATCAAGTTAGGTAAAATGGAGGCTCCAATCCGATTAAGTAGCCATCCCCGAACCCTCCTCGGTTTCAGCCGATAGAATCTGGCCCAGTGACAGCCTGCTGGGAGCCCAAGCAGAATAGCTGTGTCCTGTTTATTTTTACGGGTAGATTTAATCATTTAGGTAATTTTATAAGCTACCTACTGAGCAATGTGATAGGCAGACAAATTGATTTACCCTTACATTTTAAAGCCACGTCTTTGAGAAAGCACAATAGGCTGCAATGCTTCGGATTATCCCTTCACATGGAGAGAGATGGACCTGGAAAGGGAGGTTTCCGTGAATGCTAATCACAGAACCTCAGTGAACTTCCTTGGGAAGCAGTTTCCTCCTCAGCTCCAATAAAACCGCGCCCAGTGAAACTTTACAGCTGCACACATTTCCATTAGCATGAGTTCCCGGCATTGCCATCTTTGACTGAACCATTTGGGTGATGGGATAATTAGGGCATTTTTCTTCTCTAATAACCGTGGCTACTTTAATTAACCACTATGTGGGGAGAATAAAAATAAATTATGAAACACAGCTTGCAGTTATGATTTTGAGTATTTCACTCACCTAGATGGCTGGTGTTTTTATTGTGCTAATTAGCAACTGTATTATAAGTTAAATTGGAAAGTTCTCAAAATAAATACACATTTAGGCCCTATCTTCCATTAAGTATTTAAAAGGTCAGATATTTATGAAATATTTTAATAATTTTAACTAACAAATGATAGTATGTTAGAAGATCTAAAGTAGGTATTAAATGCATTTCCTCACTAGAAAAACCACATTTGTATAATATGCTTCACATGTGGGAAACAGTGTTATATACCAAGAAAATATAACAAAAAGTTGAAAAAATATATAATGTTATATATATCTGATAGATGCATAAAACATAGCTGTAAGGTGTTTTGTCTCCATGTGGACATTATGCTGGGATCAAGATGTTTCCTGTAATCCAGTGCCTCTCACCCCATTGCTACCTGTGGTACAGCGCAAAACTGCTGTGTCATGGAACAGAATAAGGATACGCTCCCTTGTCCTCTGGGCTGATTAGATCACATCTAGAATACAGATGCCTACCAACATGCTCTCAGAGGACGGCCGCATATATAAAGACGGATCTGTGACGTGAACCTTTGAGGGACTGGAAAGCATTTGGTGCTTAGAGATAACTGCGGGTCTGCTCTGGACTCGCTCCTTCTCCACGCTGACTGGAAAGCCGCCTTTCTGTGATTTCCACCCATTGGTCTGCTTCTGTCGTCTAGAATAACAAACAAGTATAATAGTCACTCTTCTGTGTAAGAGCTCTTTGAATTATTCCAATTCAGCACGTTGGCCATGTGGCGTAGTAGTTGAAATCCTATTCTACAAAAAATGGGAGGAAAGTCGCATCTCTGGCTGCTGCTAGGGATGTGGGCTGGGATGACTATTCAGGCCCTTGTGCTTCAAAGCACAAATCCACAAAATGAGCCCAATAATTGTACATCTCAGGGTCCAGAAAACCGAAATAGAATAGCACTGTTCTTGGCATAGAGGAGACATTTAATGAATGTTGCTATTTTTTATTCTTAGACATTGTATTAGGTTAAAAAGGTAATAAAGTCTTAATACATGGCTGAAAGAAGGTCACGGCCCACTGGGAGAACAGGCACACAAATATACATAAAACATACACATAATGCCTATAATATAGTAACATAAGTGCTCAGAGAGGCGTTTGTATCAAATAAGATGGAAACATATCAATCAGTGACAGTCCTGTTCATCTCCTCCTTCTTCCCTCCTGCCCTCCACATTCCAGGCAGATGAATGTCTTTCTAGAGTGGAGGACTCGCCATTAACTAAATTGATCAAGAAGAGTGGTGTGACCTTCTGCCCAAGATTCGGAATTGGGAATATCAGTGCGTACCCTGTAAATACCTCATCACACAAGATATTTCAAGATAGAAAAAAAATCATGAACAATTCTTTGGAGGAGGGCGTTGCTTTATATGATACCCTCTGGCTAATTTGAAAGGCATAATTGTGTAAAAAAAAAGAGTATGAAAGTGAAAATTTGTTTGATTCGGGATTTCTCCACCCTCACTCCCCATTTGGCAGAGGGTGTGAATGTTGTTGACACCCCCTAAGGCCTGGAGTAGGTGAGGCAACCAGAAGCCAGGGCACAGCTCTAAGGAGGCATTCACGCCTGGGGCCTTGTGTGTGGCTGTGGGCACACCTCCAATGCTGTGCTGCCTCTAGTCCCTTGAGAATATGCTTTATGAAAATTTGGCACTTGTAAGGTCACTTATAAATACAGAATTGCAAGATTTAAGAAGTGACTCAATAAATGAATCCTTCAAGAGATGATGCCCAACTATTGAGTCAGAAAAAAACCCAGAGGTATAAAATAGATCTGCTTATCTACATTATTCTTGTATAAATTACATGCTCCAGGGTTGAAGGCTTCATATTCCAGTAAAGGATTGAATCAAGTTTAAAAGCCGTTGAAAAGTACAGGTGAAGAGAGAGAACAAAAGGATGGAAATAGAGACCAAAGTAGGTGCTGA